>NC_050505.2:4576218-5176218 GCF_012460135.2 Molothrus ater | reverse complement strand
CAGGGCATCCCGACAGGAGCCTGGCCCTGAGCTCCCTGCAGAGTTTCAAGGACATGGGGGTAAGCACAGCTCCCCCAGCACCCCGACATTTTGCTGCCCCCTCCCTCCCCTCCTGACCTCCCTGTGCCCCCCCAGGTGCTGGAGGAGCTGCAGACCCCCATGGGACCCACCCTGCAGCTCTCCCAGCCTTTCCAGTCCGCTTCCAACCGGGAGAAGCTGGCAGCCTTCATCCAGCAGTTCACCCAGCTGTAGCCCCCAGACTCATAAACACAGAGAGCAATGGCTCGTGGATTTATTGACCTGGGGGGAAGGGGGGTCCTGGGCTCCTCTCCACCTTCACACCACCCTGTTGCAGATGGCGCCCAGCTCCTCAATCTCACACTGCACCTCGTCACCGGGCTGCAAGGGGGGGACACGGTGGCACTTGTCCCTGCTGGGGTCCCCCGTGTCCCCCCCCCGAGCCCCCATTTCCCCTCACCTTCAGGAAAACGGGCGGTTTCCTAAAGACCCCCACTCCCGCGGGGGTCCCCGTCAGCAGGACATCCCCAGGGACCAGTGTCACAAACCTGGGGGCACAGGGGGTGTCAGCCACGGCCCCCGGGGCTCTGGGGGTCCCCAGGCCCCCGTTCCTACCGGGACACCCAGGCCACGAGGGCGGGCACCCCGAAGATGAGGCGCTGGGTGTTGCTGTCCTGCATGCGCTGCCCGTTGACGCTGCAGCGGATCCAGAGGTTGTGCACATCTGCAGGTGACACGGGGGACATGGGGACAGTGCCACCGTGCCCCCACCGCGCGGGGGAAACGCGGGGGAGCGGGGAGCACAGGGCTGTGCTGGCTGAGAAAGGGCCACGGCCCCGTCCCTGTGTCCCTGTCGCACCTGGCACCGCCTCCCTGGTGACAATGGCCGGCCCCAGGGGACAGAAGGTGTCGAAGGTTTTCCCAAGCAGCCACTGCCGCCCGTTGCGCCTCATCTGCCAGTCCCGGGCGCTCACGTCGTTGGCCACCGTGAAGCCCAGCACGTGCTCCAGGGCCACCGACTCCTGGGGACAGCAGGGACGGTCACAGGGGAAAGGCCCGGGGAGCCCCGAGGTGGGGAGGGGCTGGGAGTACCTCGATGTGCCGCCCCCTCTTCCCGATGACGGCAGCCAGCTCCACCTCCCAGTCGAGCTCCTGCGGGGACAGAGGGGCTGGGAGGGCCATGCCGGGGGCTGTCCCCGTTGGGGGACACCGGGGGACACCGGGGTACCCACGCTGGTGTCCTGGGGGTGCACGATGTCATCGAAGGGCCCGGCGATGGCGCTGGGGAACTTGCTGAAGATGAGGGGCTCCCTGGGGACCTTGGCCGCCTGCTCCTGGCAGTGGTCGTGGTAGTTGAGCCCCACGCAGATCACCTTCTGGGGGTCCCCGACGGGGGCCAGCAGCCGCGCAGCGCCCCGGGGCACGCGGTGCTGCCCCGACTGCAGCGCCCTGCGGGGACACAGCCAAACGGGGACGTCTGGGGCACCCCTGATCGGGGGACGCGCTTTGGGGGTCTTCAGGCGGGTCAGCTGTGTTTTAGGGACTCTCCTTTTGGACCCACTCCTTGGGGTCGGGCTCTCCTGGAAGTCACACATCATGGGGGTCACCCAGGGTTTGGAATTCCCACCTTTTTGGGGGGCCAGCTGTTGGGGGTGACCCACTTTGGGGTCATCCAAAGCAGCAGGCATCCATGAGGAAACCCCCCCGGTTTTGGGGCTCCCTCTCTTTTGGGGGCTCCCCCACCGCTGGGGGGGGAGCTGGCTTTTGCAGCACCCACATTTGGGGATCGCCCACCTTCTTTGGGGTCACCTTTGGGGGTCCCCCACCTTCTCTGGAGGTCCCCGTTGGCCTCACGCACCTCCGGGCGAGCTCCAGCCCGCGGGGGCCGATCTCCAGGAATTCCCGCATGGACCGGGGCAGCTCCGGCTCCGCCGCGCTCAGATCCACCAGGTCCCCCCCGGGCGCCTCCTCCAGCCCGAGCCGGGGCCCCCCGCCCGCGGCGCCCCGGAACCGCACCAGGCGCAGCGCCCCGCGCATCTCCTGCGGCACCGGGCCCGGGATGGATCCCCCTCCCCGGGGTGAATCCCCCTCCCCGGGGATCCCCAGGACCCCCGCAGCCCCGGGGATGCGCTCCCGGTCCCCCCAGCCCCGATTCCCTCAATCCCAGGGATCCCCCTGCTTCTGCCCAAACCCGGACCCGGGGAACCCTCCCCGTTCCTCACCCACTCAGTCCGATCCCAAGGGATTCTCCACAATGACCCCACAATGACCCCACAATGACCCCACAATGCCCCCAGTCCCGAGTCCCGCACAGCCCCGATCCCGGGGATCCCCAAAATTTATCCCGCACAGCTCCGATCCCGGGAATGCCCCCGACCCAGGAGATATCGCCCCCGAATCCCACAGAGCCCCGAACCAGGCGATAACCCCCCCCATTCCCGCACAGCCCCGATCCCGGGAATGCCCCCGTTCCGAGGGATCCCCACATTTATCCCACAGAACCCCGATCCCGGGGATCCCCCCCCGTTCGCGGGCATTTTCCCGTTTTTAGGGACCCCCCCGATCCCGGGGGGTCTCACACACCGCTCCTCCCCCGCTCCGCCAGGGGGCGCTGCGGGCCCCGCCCCGTCACGTGTCACGTCACATGATGCCCCACCCCTGAAGGACGCCACTCCGAGACCACGCCCCCTTCAGGCCGCCCAATGGGATGGATCAGGGGGCGGGGCCTTGTTTTCAATGAGAGCCAATGAGAGGAGAGGGCTGGGGGGCGGGGCCGCGGGAACGGGGATGGGAACGGGAACGGGAATGGGAACGAGAACGGGAACAGGACCGGGAATGGGAATGAGAATGAGAGAGGGGACTGGAATGGGAACGAGACTGGGAAAGGGACTGGGAACGGGGAATGGGAACGGGAACGGGAAGGGGAGAGGGAACAGGACTGGGAACGGGACCGGGACTGGGAACGGACCTGGGAATGGGACCCAGAATGGGTCTGGGAGAGGCACGGGAGCTGGGACTGGGACTGGTAGCCGGACAGGGACTGGAACGGGACTGGGACCAGAACAGGGGTAGGGACAGGGACTGGGAACGGGAGAGGGGACCAGGGCACGGGCAGGGCCCGAGAGCAGGACAGGGACCACCGGGACACCGCACGTCCCTCTCATCCCCCTTGATTCCGTTTCACCCCTAAATCGTCACTGTTTGGTTTATTTATAAAATCCCCTCTCCCCACGCTGCTGGGGAGCAGGGGCTGTGCTTTGGGTCGGTGTCTGGGGGCTCCATCTCACGGCTGCCATGTGGACACCCCCACACCCGGGCTCCCATCTCGAGGGTCCCCAAGTCCCTGGGGTGGGGTTTGTGCTGTCCCTGCACCGCCAAGGGGGGGGGGGGGGTCCGTGTCGAGGGGGGCTCAGCCCCACAGAATGGGGGGGGTGGCAGTGCCGTGCCCAGGGGGCTGTGGTGGCAACGTCGTCCTTGTCCTTGTCCTGTCCCGTCTCTGGGAGCCACATGCTGGACTTCTCCTGCCTCTGGTTGGTCTGAAACAGCAGAAAACCTCCGGGGGGAGCAGGGTCTAGAGCACGCTGTGGAAGATCTGCATGGAGCTCATGATGTCCTTGTCCTGGGGAGGAGAGAGCAGAGACCCCACGGCCCCCTCCTGAGCCCCTTTTGCTATCTCCCTCCTGTCCCCTCCTGTCCCCTCCTGTCCCAGCATCCCACACTTCCCATCCCAACCCTCCTGCCTCCCCAAATCCTTCTCCCAGCCCCAAATCCCACGCCTCTCCTCCCATCCCTCCTCTCCTGTCCCACTCCCACCATGTCCCCCTCTCTCCTGATGCCCCCAGCGCGTCATTCCGGGACAGAACGAGGATGAGGAGGATGAGGATGGTGCCCCCCAGAGCCCCTCACCTCCTGGCAGGTGGCCAGGAACTCCTCGAAGGTCACCACGCCGTCCCCGTTCCTGTCCATCTTCTGCAAGGGAGCGGCCGGGGCTCAGCGGGGCGGGGCGGCCCCGGGGGTGGCCTTGGGGACACTTTGGGGACACTTTGGGGCCAGTCTCACCTGGAAGAAGAGCTCCACGTGCTGTGCGGGCGCGCTGTGCCCCGGGGCGGGCTGGCCCATCATGGCATAGATGGACTTCATGATCTCCAGCATGTCCTGGGGGGGACACAGGGCGCTGGCAGCCCCCGCCCGCCTGTCCCCACCCCGCCACCCCCCGCTGTCCCCCAGTGTCACCTCCTTGCTGACGTAGCCGTCCTTGTTCACGTCGTAGAGGTCGAACGTCCACCTCAGCTTCTGCTGCTCCGTGCCCCGCAGCAGCACCGAGAGCCCCACGGCGAAATCCTGCCCGGGGAGCGGCGGGAGGGACCCTCACCCACCCTCACCCCGGCCCCGCCGCTGCCCCATCGATCCCGGGCCGCCCCGGGGATTGCAGCCCTATTGATCCCGTTATTTTTACCCGGCCACAGCCGGGAGGGGAGAGGAGGAGGAGGAGGAGGAAGAGGGGGAGGATGTGATGAATCACGGTGCTGGCACGGCCGTTCCCCCCCGGAATTCCCACCTGGAAGCACAGAGCCCCGTTGCGGTCGGCGTCGAAGGCGTCGAACAAGAAGTGCGCGTAGGAGCTGGCGTCTGCGGGACCGGACCGTGACTCCCGGTACCGCTCCCGGTACCGCTCCCGGTACTGCCCCGGCCCCCCCGGGGGCTGCGGGACCCCCGACTCACCGCCGTGCGGGAAGAAGCGCGAGTAGATGAGCGTGAAGGTCTCCTCATCCACGAGCCCGCTGGGACACTCCTGCCGGGGCAGCGGCGCCGGTGACCCCGGGAACGCGGGGACCCGCGGGTTTGGGGGGCGCGGTACCCCCGACTCACGTTCTTGAAGCCTCGGTAGAGGGACTGGAGCTCGGTCTTGGTGAACTTGGTGCGGGCCAGGAGCTGCTCCAGCCCCTCGGGCGGGTGCCGGGCCGTCGGCAGCTCCACGTCGGGATCGCCGCTGTCTGCGGAGGGAGACCCGGGGCAAAGACCCCTCTTAGGGACCCCCCTGCACCCCAAACCCTCCCAGGACAAAGACCCCCTTAGAGACCCCCTTAGGGACCCCCTTAGAGACCCCCCCTGCACCCCAAACCCTCCCGCACCGCCCCAAATCCGCGGCCCCGCAGCCCCGGAGCTCCCGGGTGCCCCCGAGGGCCGCGGGTGTCGCGTCCCGGGGCTTTCCCCGCACTCCCGGGGCTCCGAACGTTCCCGAGCCGCCTCTTGGCCGCCGCCGCTCCCGCCCGGCCCGGCGCAAGGTAATTAATAAATGATGCTTCATTAATAATTCCAGCCCGGGAAGCCCCTGCGGGGCCGTTCAGCAATTTTGGGATGGGTTTGGGAGCCCCGAACGTTCCCTGGCGCTGTCAGAGGGGGGGGAACCCCCAGCTCGGGCTGTGAGGGGGTTTCGGGGGACCTGGGGGGCATTGGGGGTCCCTGTGTCCCATCTCAGGGGGTTTTGGGGTCACTGTGAGGACATGACCCCCACCTCGGGGGCCTTGTTGGGGTCAGCGCCAGCTCAGAGCCCTCCCGGCCCTCCTTGGGAAGGTTTGGGGGTCACTGGGGGTCCCCATTGCCCGTTCCTGGGGGTTAATGGGGCAGAGGAGGGCTCTAGAGTGGGGGTCCCCATCCTGGTTCTTTTGGGTGGGGGTCCCCATTCCCGGGTGTTTTGGGGATGCTCCGGGGGTCCCCCCAGGCCGTGGCACTTCAGGGGGAGTTTGGGGTCTCTGTCCACTCCCCCCCAGCCCCAAATCCTCATCCTTTTCCTCCAAACCCTCCCGAGGGGACCCCAGACCGCAAACCTGGCTCTGCTCCGGGAGGTCACCGGGCACTGGGGCTGAGCCCTCATTAATTCATTAATTAGCGTTAATTGGGGCTCGGGGGTTGGGGGGTACCTTCGGCAGAGATGGGCTCCAGGATGCCGAACTGCTTGAGCACGGCGATGAAGAGGAGGATGACCACGGCCACGGCGCACAGCTCCATGCCCTGGATGCCCATGGCCCCGGGGGGCACCGGGGGCACCGGGGGTCCCCCCAACCCTGCGGGGCTCCTGCGGCAGCGCGGGGCGGGTGCTGCCCGTGCCCGCCGGCCCGTCCTCCCCTCCCCTCCTCTCCTCCTCCTCCTCCTCCTCCTCCTCCTCCCCTGGCACCCTGCCCCCCCCCCCCCCCCCGCGGTTTTTTGCGCTTTCCCACAAAAGTTTGGGGTTTCTGTGGGGCGGGGGTCCAGGGGCGCTCCCCCCGCTTCCCGCAGCACCCCCGGGCGTTGGGGTCAGCGCCGGGAGGGTCCCGCCGGAGCGGGCCTCGAAACTGGGGGGAAAAAGGTCCTTGAGTGCCCCCCCGGGCCCGGGGGGATCGATGGGATCGATGGGGATGAGTAAGCAGCGAGGGCAGGGGAAACTGAGGCACGGAGGGAGGGCGGCGGGGCTGTCCCCGCTCCCCGCACTGTCCCCACCCCTCGCTGGGTGTCCCGCAGCCCTGGGGACATCGGGCCTGTCCCCTCGGCGTGTCCTTGTCACCTCCAGGGGCTGTCCCTGTCCCCACAGTGTCCCTGTCCCCACACTGTCCCTGTCCCCACATTGTCCCTGTCCCCACAATGTCCCTGTCCCCCCACAGTGTCCCTGTCCCCCCACAGTGTCCCTGTCCCCAGGACTGTCCCGGTCCTCTCGGGGGTCTCCTCTCCCATTCAAAATCTCAGCCCCGCCCCCCGGGACCACCGGGCTCGCACCGGGGGCGGGGCCGCCCAGAGGGGCGGGCCTACAAGAGGGTGTGGCCACCGCGAGGCGGGGCACCACGGGGGCGGAGTCATATACGGGGCGGGGCCACCAGGGAGGCGGGGTAATGCACAGGGGCGGGATCACCCGAAAGGGGCGGGGCTCAGTGTTTGTGGGCGTGGCTCCGGTGCTGCCGCGCCGCTACATCTGGCGCTCCCGCCGTCCCGCCCAACGTCACTTCCGCTTCCGCCCGTGCCGGAAGTGCCGCCAGTCTCGCCGCCATGGCCTCAAGGTTACTGCGGGTGAGCGCGGCCCTGCGGCTCCTGCCCGCGGCCTCCGCCCGCGCCGCGCCCGCCCGCAAGCTCAGCGTGCCCGGTGAGCGGGGACGGGGGAGCGGGGAGCGGGGGGGACAGCGGGGAGGAGCGGGGGGAGCGGGGCGGGGTGCGTGTGCAGCCCCGGTGTGACGGAGCCCCGCAGGGAACCTGGCCAGCGATGAGGAGCAGGCGACCGGGCTGGAGCGGAAGGTGATGGAGGCCATGAACAAGGGGCTGGTGAGTGCCGGGGGAGCGCGGTGGGGCTGGGGCCGGGGTCAGCCGGAGGGCGGGGGTGGCCCGAGGGATGCCGGGGGGCTCCGGGGCGGTTTCGGGGTTCGGCTGCCCTTGGAGGGGCAGAGATTGGCGGATGGGTGTTCTGGGGGGCTCGGCGTGGCGAGGGGCTCGGGTTATTTCAGGGTTCCGATGCCCTTGGCGGGGGTGGGGTCAGAGGGGTCAGCGGTGAGGAGATATGGGGGTCCCGGGGGATTTGGGGGTGCTCGAGGGGTGGCGGGTTCATCTGGGGGGGATGTTCCAGTTTTGGTGTCCTTGGAGGGCTGCAGGGTCTGGGGCTGGGGGTCTCAGATTTGGGGGAGATCAGGCACAGGGGATCTCGGGGTGGAGCTGGGGATGCCAGGTTTGGGGTTCGCGGGGCCAGGCTGCCCTCGGGGGATTTTGCGGTGGTTCTGGGGTGGTTCTGGGGGTCTCACAGCCTGGGGTGCCCTGCCCTGCCCACAGGACCCGTATAGCATGTTCCGGCCCAAGCGCTACGCAGGCACCAAGGAGGATCCCAACCTCGTGCCCTCCGTGTCCAACAAGCGCATCGTGGGCTGTGTCTGTGAGTGCTCCCGGCCCTGTCCGTGTGTTTGTCTGTCCTCGTGTCCGTGTATTTGACCATCCCCGTGTCCATGTGTCTGTCCATCCCAGTGTCTGTGTGTCCATCCTGCCCCTGTGTCTGTCTTTTAACTGTCCATGTGTACATCCCCGTGTCCATGTGTCCATCCTTCCACCCATGCCTTTGCACAGTGTTTGTGTGTCCATTCCTGTTCCTTGTCCGTTTCTGTCCCCTTCTGTTCTTGTGCTCTGTTCCATGCTGTCCTCGTCCCCTGTTCCTCTCCCCTATGCCTGTCCCCGTCCCTCTGTCCCACGCTGTCCCCGTCCCCATGTCCTTGTCTGTGTGTCCCATGCTGTCCCTGTCCCCCCAGGTGAGGAGGACAACAGCTACGTGGTTTGGTTCTGGCTGCACAAGGGCGAGGCCCAGCGCTGCCCCTCCTGCGGCGCCCACTACAAACTCATTCCCCACGAGCTGCCCCACTGAGGGACCCCCAAATGCCCCCAAACTGATCCCCTACTGAGGGCTGGGGGACCCTCAAATGCCCCCAAACTGATCCCCCATGAGCTGCCCCACTGAGGGGCTGGGGGTCCCCCTCCCTCCCCTCCCTGGGTCTCTGTTGGACCCTCCAAATCCCCCCATAAAGAATTTGTGTGGAGAGTCTGGCTGTGTCTGTGCTGGGGGTCTCATTGTGGGTGGCGAGGGGTCCGGGGGGTCTGAGGGGGACACTGTGGCCTAGGGGCAGAATTTGGGGTGGGAGGACCCCGTCTCATTGTCCCTCTGCCCTGGGACTGGGGGGGGACACCGAGTGGGTCCCGTGGTGGCTTTGTCCCCTTTGGGCTCCCAAAGGAGCCCCTGAACACTGAGGGGGCTGGGTGGGTCCCACACCCTCCTGGGAGTCCCACAGCCTCCTGGACAGATCACAGCCTCCTCCCCACACACAGGGACCCCCCCCTCCACCTCCAC
Source organism: Molothrus ater (assembly GCF_012460135.2). Taxonomy (NCBI): domain Eukaryota; kingdom Metazoa; phylum Chordata; class Aves; order Passeriformes; family Icteridae; genus Molothrus; species Molothrus ater. The sequence continues at coordinate 5,167,355 of NC_050505.2, read as the reverse complement.
CCAGGGCCGTTTGTCCCCTCGGACATGTGCTGGCCTGTCCCATGGGTGTCACCCAGGAGGGTCTCAGGGAGCCCATCCTGCCAGGCACCGGAGTCTGCATCTCCTGCAGGGGACTCAGGAGAACCCACCAGGGTCCAGGAGATCCCCAGAGGTTCCCAGGTGGCCTCAGAAGGTCCCCTGAAGGTTCCCAGGTTATCCCCAGAGACCCTGAGTGGTCCCAGGGTGTCCCTTAGGGGTGGCCACGGCCCTGACTCGAGGACTCCCCTTGGGCAGCTCATCCCAACCTGGGATCAGGGGGGGTTCAGGCAGGTTCTGGAGGGTTCTGGCAGGTTCCAGCGGGTTCTGCCATCCAGGCCCAGCTCAAGGCAGAGTTTGGAGTTTGCCCGTCTCCTAAGTGTGGCCCCGGTGCCACTGACCAGCCATGATGTCATCAATGATGTCACGCTGACTGGCCATGACATCATGCACCCCCAGCCTGAGGGGGCGGAGCTCAGAGCCTCTCTGGCCAATGGGAGCTGTGCTGATGGCGAGAGACAGCTGGGGGTGGGGCTTCGGACATCACGGACCAATGGGGACTGCAGGAGGCTGTGACTGACAGCAAGGAAGGGCGGGAATCTGCGCTCAATGAAGGGAGGAGCTGGGGGCGGGGCTTCAGGGACCAATAAGAGGTGCCATTGCTGGAAACTGACAGCCGGGGACGGGGCCCTGGGCCGTATTGGCCAATAGGAGCCAGCGGTGGCCGTGACTGACAGCCGGGCCGCAGAGCGCGGCGTTCAATGGAGGGGAGGGGGCTGCGGGGCGGGGCCCGGGCCCTGCGACCAATGGGAGGCGTGGCCGTGGTGACTGACAGCTGGGGGCGGGACTCGGAGCCATGGAATTGGTGGGGAGGGGGCTTCGGGGCGGGGCCTGGCGGGGGGGCGGAGCTTCGCTGGGGGCGCGCGGGGACGCGGCGGGCGGGGCCCCCGGCGCACGTGACGGCGGCGGTGCGGCGGTGACGTCAGCGGTGTCGCAGCGGGGCCGGAAGCGGGCGGCGCGCGGGGCGGGCGGACAAGATGGCGGACGGGGACAGCGGCAGCGAGCGCGGTGGCGGCGGCGGGTTCGGGACCGCCCGCGGCGGGGCGGGGGGGGCCGGCCCGGCCGCGGGGCCCGGCGGCGGCGGCGCGGCTGGCCCCGAGCAGGAGACGCAGGAGCTGGCGTCCAAGCGTCTGGACATCCAGAACAAGCGCTTCTACCTGGACGTGAAGCAGAACGCCAAGGGCCGCTTCCTCAAGATCGCCGAGGTGGGCGCGGGCGGCTCCAAGAGCCGCCTCACGCTCTCCATGGCCGTGGCCGCCGAGTTCCGCGACTACCTGGGCGACTTCATCGAGCACTACGCGCAGCTGGGCCCGTCCAGCCCCGAGCAGCTGGCCCAGGCCGCGGGGCCGCCGGGCGAGGACGGCGCCGGGCCCCGCCGCGCCCTCAAGAGCGAGTTCCTGGTGCGGGAGAACCGCAAGTACTACCTGGACCTGAAGGAGAACCAGCGCGGGCGCTTCCTGCGCATCCGCCAGACCGTGAACCGCGGCCCCGGCGGCCCGGGGGGGTTCGCGGGAGGCCCCCCCGGGCTGCAGAGCGGCCAGACCATCGCGCTGCCCGCCCAGGGTCTCATCGAGTTCCGCGATGCCCTGGCCAAGCTCATCGACGACTACGGCGGCGAGGAGGACGAGCTGGGCGGCCCCGGCGGCGGCGGCCCGGGCGGCGGCGGGCTCTACGGGGAGCTGCCCGAGGGCACGTCCATCACCGTGGACTCCAAGCGCTTCTTCTTCGACGTGGGCTGCAACAAGTACGGGGTGTTCCTGCGGGTCAGCGAGGTGAAGCCGTCCTACCGCAACGCCATCACCGTCCCCTACAAGGCCTGGGCCAAGTTCGGCGGCGCCTTCTGCCGCTACGCCGAGGAGATGCGCGACATCCAGGAGCGCCAGCGGGACAAGCTCTACGACCGGCGCGCCGGCCCGCCGGGACCCGGCAGCGGCAGCGGCGCCGGTGACGACTCCGACGGCGACGACGTGGACGACGACTGAGCCGATCCCCCCAGCCCTCGACCCCGACGCCGGCCCCCCACCACCCCCCCCGAGCCCCGGGGCGAACGGGTCCCCGATCCCCCCTCCCAGCGACGGGGCAGAGGGGTCCCTGAGCCCCCCTTCCCCCTCCCAGCGACGGGGTGAAGGGGTCCCCAAACCCCCTGGGTCCCCGCTCCCAGCAACGGGACGAAGGGGTCCCCGAGCCCCCCCCGCCAGCAGCGGTGGGGCGCGGGGGTCCCCGAGCCCCCGAGTCCCCCCCTCCTGCCGCCACCGGAGAGAGAGAAACCGGCCCGACCGTGCCGCGGCCCCCCCGGCCCCTCCCCGGCTCCCACCATGGGACCCCCGGACCCCAGGACTCGCTGCTTTGGGGTGGGGCAGGGGGTCACCCGCAGCCCCCTCCCCTCCCGGTGCCCCCCCATCAAAACCAGCACGCGAGGGCCCCGGAGCCGAGCGGCGGCGGCAGCGCCGGGGGCGGGGGGGCAGCGGAGGCACCTTGGACCAACGGCCGTTCCCTCGGCTTGTGATTTTCCCTTCATTTTCCTTTTTTTTTTTTTTTTTCCTTTCCTCCTCTTTCCACTTTTTTTTTTTTTTTTGGGGGGGGGGGTTCTTTTTGGTTTTTTGGGTTTTTTTTTCGGGATTCAAATTCCAGGCGCCCGAACTGGAACCCGCCCGAGCCGGCGGCTCCCTGGCAATTAGGGAAGATTTCCTCGGTTTTGCCGATTTCTGACCGTTTTTCCCCCCCTCCCCGTTTCCCGCCGGGAAGGGGGAGGCGCCGGCACAAAGCACAAGGAAAAACTCGACGGGGCGAACCATCTTCCCCTTCTCTCCAAATAAGGCGCCTCCGGCCCCGTTTCACCAGGACCCGCCGGAATCCGCCCCTTGGCTTCACCCAAATTGGATTTTCCGGCCCCAAATCCGTGGCCACGCCCGGCCCCGGCACCTTGGGGGTGGATTTTGGAGGTTTATTGTTATTTTTTGCCTCCTTTTGTCTTTTTTTGCCCCCCTGGGCCCGGCCCTGGCGCCGCCTGGTCCCTCCAGCCACCTCCTATTAAACACATTTTTCCACTCTCAAATAGTCTTTTTTTTTTTTAAATTCTTTTTCACTCCCTCGGCTCAGTCCTGCCCTGTACAGAATTCCGGTTTTTCACCCCGTTTTCCCATAACTCTGAACTCCATCGCTCTCATTCCAAAGTTTTGCCTCTTCTTCTCCAACGGTTTCACCACTTCTAGGACTTTTTTTTTTTCCTTTTAATCCATTTTTGGGAGCCCAGTCAGCTGCCTCCTTAATTTATTACCACGGATCCGGCATCTCCCTCTCTCCATATTTATTGGGAAGTAGGAACTGCCGCAGACCCCTGGGGGACCCCCACGCCGCTGTCCATCCGTCCGTCTGGCCGGCCCCCGGCCCCATCCCGCCGCTCCCGCTGCCGTCGCTCTTTTTAAAGGGATTTTTAAAGCAAATTTCTTCCGTTTATCCCGTTTTTAAGCCTTCTCCGTCGCAAAGGACCCGGATCCCTCACTCACTCACTCGGGAGCAATAGTCCTTCCTCGATGGCCGATGTGTCCTGTACTGTATTTTGTACCCTCAGGCAGCTCTTTCCGGTGAATTCCTGCTGTATCCACCCATCCTCCTGGTCCTGTGTTCTTTGCCACGGAGAAAAATCCATAAACCACAACGGCGACGACGGATTTGGGGGGAAAAACGCTCCCAGCTCCGCGGGACTCACCGGCATCCAGCTGCGGGACCTCTCCTTTTATTTTTGAAGAGGATGAGATATATATATATATATATATATATATATATAAAAATATATATATATTCCTTTGGGTTTCTTTCTTTTGGCTGAATTGCGGTGATTTAGCCTTATTTCTACTCTGGGAGAGCGGCGGAATCGCTGCCGGCCTGGCCGAGCTCTGGGGAGCTGGCTAGAAATAAATGGAAGAGGAAACAAAAAAAAAGGCAAAACCACCAAAATCCAGTAATAAACCCAAAAAAGCAGCTCCCGGCGTTGGCCCAGGGAGCCTTTCCTGGCCAGAGAAGCGCTGGATCCATGGACACGACCTCCCACAGCTCCATTTGGGTGGGAAGAGCAGAGCACGTCGGGGGAAGACAGCGGAGAAAAACAGCCAAAATGAGCTAAAATAGGGGGAAAAAGGGGATTTGAGGTGCCAGCTGGAGAGAGGGGAGCGGCCATGGGGGAGGGAATCTTGGGGGGCAGTTTTGGGGGTTTTTTTCTCTTGGAGCCCCCCAGGAGGCGTTGGGAGTTTCCCAGGAAAGCTGGGACAACGCCGGCATCTCCCCTGAACCCCCTTCATCTCTGTGTGTATAGACATGGCTGTGTGTACATAGCTCAGATTCGGTTGGGTTTTGGGTTGAATTCTGTAGAAAATGGGCAAATTGTTTTTTTCTCTTTTTTTAATTTTTATTTTTAAACCACAAATAGGGGGAAAATATCCCGAATTCCTGGTACTTCCAGCTTTGCTGCCCCAGAGGGGCTGATGGAGAACACGATGATGGCTGTACAGACAGAATATTGGAAGTCTTGTACAGCGCCCCAAAACCCACTGGAAATTACCCCAAATGGCTGGGTCTGGAGCGGGTGGTGCTTCCAGGGCAAGTTCAGACAGCTTCAGTTCTTTTTGCCCTAAAAAATACATAAGAAAATTCGGATTCTCCTGCCTTGTTTCCAGGCGATTTGGGGGCAGTGGGGGATAGTTTGGGGGGCTACGCCATGGCTCCTCATGTTGGTGACAAAACCAATCCAGCCCCTCATTGGCCTCTCATAAAAAAAGCAAAATGTGGAAAAAAAATCGCAAAAAAACTGGAAAAGATTTTAAAAGAGCAGCTGAGGGAGCACTGGGGGTAGGCAGGGTGGTGCACCATGGAGCTCAGCAGGTATTCCCAGTGTGGGCTCCGTGGATGCTCCCAGATGTTCCTGCAGGGCGAGGCCATCGCCCTCCTCGCCCTCCTCATCCTCGCGGAGCCGGTAGAGCCAGCGTTGCCGGGGCCAAGCCACGCGGAGCCGGGGTTGGGCGTTGGCGGGAGCAGCCAGATCCGGGCGGGACGGCCGGGGAGGAGCACGGCACGGCAGGGCCTGCAGCCCCATCCCACCCCGGGGGCTCTGGCCTCAGAGCAGCGGCCGAGAGCGGCTCCAGCCACGGGGCTGGGACAGCATCGGTGGGGAGAGCACTGCATCCTCCTCCAAGAGCCACGCGCTCCCAGAGTTGGATTCGCTGACAGCTGGGTCCTCCAAGAATTGCATCTTCTGGATCCTCTGAGTGCCCGATCCTCCTTTGAGAGCTGGATCCTTCAAGAACTGGATCCTCCAAGAGCTGGATCCTCTTAGCACCAGATCCTTCTCTGAGTGCTAGATCCTCCTCCGGGAGCCAGATCCTTCTCCAAGTTGGATCCTCCAAGAGCTGGATCCTCTGAGAGTTGGATCCTCCAAACACTAGACCCTCCTCTTTGAGCTGGGGTCTTCTCCAAGCAGCAGATCCTCCTCGGAGAGTTGGATCCCCTGAGAACTGGATCCCATGAATGTTGGGTCCTCCTCCGAGCAGCAGATCCCGGGAGCGCCGCCTCCCTCCCCGAGCGCTCGCCATGACGTCCCTTTGCCGAAAAGAGAAAAAAAAAGAAAGTTTTATTCCTGTTATTTTTTTAATGAAAGAAAAACAAAAACTAAAGCAAACCTGCACTTTAGGCGGCTGGGGGGGCCGGGGCCCCCGTGTCCCTTCCCTGCGGCCGGCGGGGCGGCTCCAGGGGCCGGAGGCAGGTCCTGGGTGTTACCACTAGCGCAGACGAGGCCGACGCGACGAACTCCTCCTGCTCCGAGCACTCCTGACGTAGCAGATTTTTGCAAATGGAGTTTTACAGTCTATATTTAAAGAATTGTATGTTTGTAACAAATAAAGTATGCGGAAAAGTGAATGAAAACCAGCCCGGGCCCGACTCGCTCCTTGGGGGTGCCATGGGGGGCCCTGCAGGGTGGAGCTGGTGGTGAGGGGTGGGGTGGTCACCCTGTGGCATTGCAGGGACATGCAGGATGGCCTGAAGGCACAAACGGAACGTGGGGTGTCCTGAGGGGATCGCCTGACCCAGGGGAGCTGGGGGTGTGTGGTGCCAGCATGGTGGGGAGGGAGGAGGTTTGGCACGGCGTGGGCATGGCGTGTCACAGCTCAGGCTGGTGTGTGCACAGCATAACGTGTGTGTGGGTGTGTGTGAGGTGTGCGTGCCAGCACACGGCTCCATGTGTAAGGCGTGTGTAAAGTGAGTATACGGCTTTGTGCCATCACATGGCTGCCTGCCGTGGATGTGTGTGTACAGTGTGTGTAAGGCTTGCGTGCCATCACATGGCTGCCTGCTGGGTGCGGGTGTAAGGCTGGCAGGGTTTGGCATGGCCCGTGCGTGGTGTGTGTGCCGCGGCTCAGGCAGGTGTGTGTGCACAGATGTGAAAGCGGCCTGCGTGCGGTGTGTCGGGCGCGGGTGCCATCCCGCGGCCGTGCCATCCCGGCGCGGTGCCCGGGGCGGTGTGCCGTGTCCCCGCCGTGCCCGTGCCGTGTCCCCACCGGCGCTGCCGCAGCCCCCGCCCCCCGCGCTGCGGCTCCCTGCGGGCTCGGGCTCATCTGAGGACACGCGGGGACCCGCCTGCGCATGAGCCGCCGTCACCGCCATCGCTGTCACCGCCACCGGGCCTCGCCGCGACCCCCGCCCGCCCCGCGGCTCCTCCCCGTGCCGAGCCCGCGGCCCGCATATCCCCGCGGCCGGGGGAGCAGCTCGTCCGGCCCCATCCCCGGCCCCACCGCACCCCGCAGCTGCTGCGGCCCCCCCGGCTGCCTCCGGGGATGGGGGGAGCTGGGGACAGCTGGAGGGGCCCCGGGGACAGCCGGGGGGCCCTGGATGGAGCCCGGGGGGGCGCAGCCCGCGGCAGTTGCTGCCCGGGACAGGTGCGGCACGCCCGGGGTGCGGGAGCAGCTGCGGCATGAGGGGTGGGCGCACCCTGAGCCTCCCCGGCAGCTGCGGGGGACGCGCGGTGCCCCCCTGCCCGGTGCCGGGGGGAAACGGACGGGGCCGGGCAGGCACCCCGGGGAGGGCCTTCGTCATCCTCCTCCTCGCCCTGCTGCTCCTCCCAGCCCGTGCCTCGGCCACGGGGCAGCCGGGGCAGGGAGGGGGACTGGGGGCCGCCTTGAGCCCCCCGGCAGCTGCAGCGAGGGGCACGGGCCGCCTCGCCCCTGCCCAGTGCAGGGAAACTGGCACCGGGACAGCCGAGGGGAGCAGGAACAGGTGCCGCCGCCCCCGGGCCGGAGAAGGGTGGGGGAACCGGAGCCCCCCGGCAGTGCGGCGAGGAGCGGGGACAGTGCAGGGCTCTCCACCCCGCCCGCTACAGAGGGAAACTGAGGCCCGGCCGGCAGGACACCCCACGGCCGTGGAACAGCGGCCACACCGGGGAGAGCCGGGCTGAGGGGCCCGGGCTCCGGCTCCAGCCGGGGCAGGCCTGTGCTGTGCGGGGGCCAGCAGCTCCGAGCCGCTGCCCTAGCACCGACCCTGGCTGGCGAATCCCCGGTTCCATTTACGAGCTCAGCTCGCCCCACAGTCAGGTTCCATTTGTCAACTGAACGGGGCCCGTCATGAGGAACTGAGGTTTTATTCGCTGTGACATGTTTGCTCGGAAAAGGGGCCCTCTTCCCCCCAAGCAGTGCCGTGAGTTTTTGGGCTTTATGGCCACACCGCCGTCACCACTGACAGACCCTCCGGCCTCTCAGGGTCCGCCCCAGCCCCCAGTCCGGCCCGGGGGCGGCGGGGTCCGAGTTACCTCACGACCGCTGCCCTCCTCACTCATCCTACGGGGCAGCGCCGGGCTATGTGTGTACTGCCCCAGAGACACCGGCGGGCCCGGGTGTCCCCGAGAGGATTCCCCTCTAAGCCCCGAGCAGCACCAGAGGAGCGAGGCCCCCGGAGCCGCGAAACCCCCGCGCTCCCCTCACGGTCCGCCCCCCCCACCGTCTCCCTCACACAAACACGATCCGGGGCGGAGCGATGGAATGGGCGGGAAACAGCAAAGGCTTTCGAATGGCTCAGTCAGCTGCCCATCATCATAACACCGCCTCTCATCGCGGCGTTCGTTATTGCTATTCGCCGGGCGGTGACGTCAGCGACCCGAGTGCGCCCCTCCCTCACCCCGCTGCGGGCCGTGTGCAAAGGCAACACAGCCGTTAAACGAGCCGCTGGGCGGAGCCAGCGATGGACGGGAAAAGAAGCGACTCGCCCATTGGGCACCGTGGGATGTTCAAACTAGTATGGGAGGCGGTGATTGGTGGCGACGCGGCGCGGCCCGCCGCCCCCGCCCGGGCGGGTCATTGTCTGGCGGCTCCTGAGGCGGGTCGGGTGCGGCGGTGGCTTTGGGGTTCGGACGGCGGCGGCGGTACCATGGTGAGGGCAGGGGCAGCAGTGCGGCTCGGGACTCGGGGGGCCGGCCAGGACAGCGCGGCCGGGCAGAGCCAGGCCCCGCGGGGCCGCCAATGGGCGCCGCTGTCAGCGCAGGCCGGGCGGGGGGAGGAGGCCGGGCCCCGGTCCGTGACCTTGGGTCCGGCCCGGCGCTGCCCCGGTGCCCCGTGCCCGCTGCCGCCTGGTTCCCGGGCAGGGGGTTTGTCCTGCCCTCCAAGTCCGGCCCCGCCGGTGCCCTCCCGCGCTGTCAGAGCGGTGCGGCGGCGGCCGGGGTCTCCTCGGCCGCTGTTTGTGCTGGTTGCGGGGCGGTTGGACGGGAGGAAGCAGCTGTCGTGGGCGAAACGTCGATCGAGGGGCCCGAACTGGCTCTGTCAACCGCTCGGCGCCTCCTCCGGGGTTACGCGGACACATCTCAGCCCACTTCCCGGGGAAACGGCCCGGTCCGAGGGGGAGAAACGGGGGATTCATTCTGCCCGGTGCCCCGGTCCTGTGGGCCCGCAGGGGGAATGGGGGCAGCCGGGTGTGGAGCTGTCAGCCAAGGCGGGCAGGGGGATGTGGGTTATGGGGTTCCGTGGACCGGCAGGGTCACTGGGGAGCGTTCTCTGGTTCCATAGGCGGGTTCTGTGGGTTTGCAGGGGGTTCCGGCGGTTCTGTGCAGCCGCGGGGGTTCTGTCGTTCTCCGAAGATCCACGGGAGAGGCTCTGTGGATCCGCAGGGGGCTTGGGGGTTTCTGGGGATCCACAGGTGGGCTCGGGGGGTTCCCTGGGGGGCTCCGGAGCCGGCGGTGAGGGCCCCGGTCTCTCCGCGGTAATGGAAGCACCCTTGGGTTATGCAACTCCGGCTGCCGCCAAGAACTTGTGCTCGGGGATGTCTGGGAATGTGCGGCACGAGATAAGAAGTTGCTGCTTTACAGGGGTTTTATCCTGTTTGAAGCAATAAGAAAAGGAAAAAAAAAAAAAGAAAGTTTGCCTGCCGTGAAGAAGCCAGCGGGTCAGAGCCAGGGAGGGAAGATTTAGCACGGGAATGTGCTCGTAGCGAGGGGCTGTGGTGGAGAGCAGGGATGGAGATGCCACAAGGATTGTCCCAAGGTAGAGGGTGAGGAGAGAATTGCTTGGGATTGCCCCCTCAGGAGGGAGGAGTCCGGGAACCCGCATCTCCCATAGGGAGCTGGAGCCACCTGGGCTGGGGGAACTTCCCGTCGGGACAAACCTCAGGATTTCCACGGCCGGACCTTTCTTGCTCTTTGTAGTCAGCCCCCCTGTGAAAATGACTCAGGCAGGCAGCTCCGAGCTGGAAAACCTGCTTGGGGCAGTGGGAAAGTTCACAGCTGGCTGATAAAAGCCCGCAGTGGGAACAGCCCGTGCTTTTCCCAACGCTGCTTGTTATTCCTGGAGCAAGGAAATATGCACAAATCCCCCTTGCCTCCCCCTTCCTTTCCCATAAATCTCCCTTTCCACCCCTCGAATCCACCCCCAAACGCCCCCCTGGAGTTCAGGAGTTTGATGCAGCAATGTTTTCTCCTGATGAAAGTAGCTCCTACAGAGGGGATTTGCTGGGTCCCCCATGGCCTCACCCGGCGCCCTCTGCTTGCTTTAATCACCTCGGGATTAATTAATGCCCCCTCGTGACTAATTTTTTTTCCAATGTTTGAACTGATCCTTGTGTTAACTCCCACCTGGCTGGGACGGGATCCAGATCTTGGACATTCCCAGGTTAACCAGCATCTTATTTTAAGGATTAACGTGCTCCACTTGCTCTCCTGGCGTGTCTGAATCCTTTCAGCTCCCTCACCATGAGCCAAAATTCCTCCTTTTTAGAGGGGATGGGGATTGTGGGATCAATATATTCTGGAAAAAGAGGGATTGTGAATATTCAGGGTGTTTACAAGCTCCCTTGTCTTTCTGTGGGCTAGAAAACTTGGTTTTGGGGATTCTTATCCCTGTTTCTTTTTTACCTGGAGCAGATTTTGGGTTGCTGACGTCTTTCCCACGGGGAAGGTGCAGCTCCCTTTGCTTTCCTGCGTCACCCAGGGCTCTCACCTTCATTAGGAACAGCTCTCATTAGTGATTAGTGATGTCATAGGGGCTTCCCATATCCCTGGAATCCGTGGATTTCCTGGCAGCGGATGGGAGAGCCCGTTCTTTCTTCCTTGTTACTCAGCAACTCCCAAACTCTTGGCTTTGGCATTTCCACCCCTCCCAATGTGGTTTTCATTAAATAATCCACCATTTCTGGGGCTCCTGGTGATTTCCCACTCTGGAGCAGGAGGGGAATTACCCCTGAATCTCACAGGTTTCACATTCCCATGTGCAGGAGCAGTGCCCTGCCCAGCGTCGCGTGTGGAGAAATTGAATCTGAAAACAAACCGGGCTCACAACTGGAAAAAAACCGAACAATGGGATTTTGGGCTGTTTCCCCCCCCCATTTGGCATTTTCTGGAAAATACTGGGAGTAGTGGCAGCAGGATGAGACCCCCGGGTGAGGGAGCAGCTGCTGCACCCTGAAAACCTCCCTTGTTTATCCCCTTGAATCCGTGTGGTTTGAGCGGCCCTGAGTTGCCAGGGAGCTGCCAGCTTATCCTGCAGCAGGTCCCTCTGGCTTAGAATTAACGAGATTGTTTGGATTCAGGGGCTGATTAGATTAATTAACGGGCCCCTTTCTCCCCCAGGCTGGCGGCAAGGCGGGCAAGGACAGCGGCAAGGCCAAGGCCAAGGCCGTGTCGCGCTCCCAGAGGGCCGGGCTGCAGGTATGCTCAGGGTGCTGGGCACCCCCACGCCGCTGCTTTGGGGTGAAAACATGGGGGTTTGGCACTGGGAGGGGCATGGAGCCATGAGGGGCTTGCAGAGGGGGTTTGCTGGCAGATGGGACACAGGGGATGGAAGGATTAATTGGGAGAAGTATTATATTACATTTTATTATAATATTTCATATTATTATATATTATAATATTTTATACTATTATATAATATATACTTTAGTATAAGATTTTTACTTTATATTCTATTATAAAATTATATTTTAAAATGAATAATTATTAAAATACAATTATTTTATGCTATAAAAGGTATAACATATACACATTTTATATATTTTATGCTATACAAGATAGAATTATATACACATATACAGTCACATACATTTTAGTAAATTATATTTTATGAGATAAATATATCATAAAAATATGTCAATATATTTAATAAAAATATTTTGTGTGACTATAACATATGTTAATACTAGCTATTAACCAGTAATAAATAAATTGGCTAGTGATCTGTTTGGAGAGTTGCAGCCCAAATCAGCCGTGCAGGCTGTCAGTATGCACACCGCGGGGGCTGTGGGTGTTAACGAGGTTGCTGATTGTCCCCCAGTTCCCAGTGGGCCGCATCCACAGGCACCTGAAGACTCGGACCACCAGCCACGGGCGCGTGGGAGCCACGGCAGCCGTGTACAGCGCAGCCATCCTCGAGTACCTGACCGCTGAGGTAGGGCCCCCTCCCTCTGCAGCCCCTGCAGCCCCCCTGCCCCGGCATTCCCACCACTCCTGCCCTCCTGCAGGTACTGGAGCTGGCCGGGAACGCGTCCAAGGATCTCAAAGTGAAGCGGATCACGCCCCGGCACCTGCAGCTGGCCATCCGCGGCGATGAGGAGCTGGACTCGCTGATCAAAGCCACCATCGCCGGAGGAGGTGGGCCTGGCTCCCTGCTCCTTCCTGGGGAGGCTGGGGCAAGGAGAGAAACCAAACCGGGATTGGGGCAGGAGGGGAACGTGGGAAACCAGACAGGGATTGTGGCAAGGAGAGACGGAGGGAAACCAGACAAGGATTGGGGCAAGGAGGGGAATGCGGAAACGAGACAAGGATTGTGGTAAGGAGGGGAATTTAACAGGAATTTGGCGTAAGCACCTGGGGTCACTGCTTGCCTCGATTTACACTGAGGGGGATCTGCTTGGCATTCACAAAATGGGGAATTGAGGGTTTTTTGCAGTTTCTTGGGAATTCTGCAGGTGGCTTCACAGGATTTCTCCCCCCCCTCTCTGCAGGTGTCATTCCCCACATCCACAAGTCTCTGATTGGAAAGAAGGGACAGCAGAAAACGGCGTAGAGGGAGCGCGGCACCAGATCCCCCCGTCATCGTACTGTACCTGGGCACAGGAACATCTCGGGGACACGAGGGATTTTTTTAAGGAATAGTTGAAGGGAAGAGTGTAGAGGATTGACTGTAGAGGAAGCATTGGGATGGGTTTAGATTCTGAGTAGGACACACCACGGGCTGTGGGGCAGCAGCTGGGGGTGGGCGAGTGGCTCGGCTGCCCCCGAGTTTTATACAAAAATGGAACCCATAAACCATTTTTTACAAAAATCCAGGCTGTCTCCAGTGGTAGGAGGGGAGGGGCGGTTTGGGAGGGGGCTTCGAGACCTCCCCGGTACCTGAGAGGGACAAGCACCGCCCACTATGCAAATGTTGGGTGGGTGGGGCGTGTCCCCATGCCCCGCCTCCCGGGAGCACATGGCCGGCTGTGTCCGTCTGTCCAGCCATGGAGGTGTCTGTCCTGGCCCAGCACAAGAGTGTTTGTGTGTCCGTCCCGCCCATCTGGACGGTGTCGTTCTGTCCTTCTGTCCCCGGGCCGGGGTGCGAGCAGGCAGCAAATGGGAGTGTGCGTGTTTGTCAGACAGGTCTGGCTGTGTGGGGGCCACATCCCCATCCCTGCGGGCCGTCTGTCTGTGACTGTCAGGGTCTGTCAGTCCTGGCTGTCCCTCTGTCCTGCCCACGTGGGTCCTGCCCAAGCTCCCACCGAGCCCCGGATGTAGCAGCTGCATACGGGGGCGCTCCGAGCCGGGCCCGGAGGCGGTGGCAGGGGCAGCCGCAGCCGGGCCGGCTCCTGCACTGGCAACACCGGGCACCAGTTGCATCAGGCGTCAAGTGGCCCTGATGGCCGAGGGCACCATTAGGGCCTGCCCGGGCTCAGGCCCGCCCCGCCCAACTGCAGCGCCTGGGGTAGCCGCAGGACCGGTTGTGACCGGGGCAGGGGCAGGGGCCGGGCCGGGCCGGGGTCGGTGCCAGAGGGCCCGAGGTCGCACAATGGCGACGCCGGTCTGCGCAAGATGGCGGCGGTCGGGGGCGGGGCCGTCCTCGCTGCCCGCGGGCCGAGCAGTGCGCATGCGCGCTCCGTGCCATGGCTGGGCGCATGCGTGCGCCGCCGCGCGCCTCGAGCTGCCGGGCCGTGCGGGAGGCACCATGCGGAAACCACGGGGGAGTACGGCGGGGGCATCGGTGTCCGACCGCAGCATTGCGCCGTGCGGGGCAGAGGAGATGGCCTGACCGGCGGTTTAAGTCCGGTAAGTGCTCGGCTGGCTGTGGGGCGCTACGGGCTGCCCCGGAGATGGATCCCAAGCTCCACGTTACGTAACGTGCTCCCCCTGCCCGACTGCAGTGGTTCTGGCTCCCCGCCCCCGTGGCCCGTATGACGCTCGCCATTGGTCGGAGCAGCGGTGGGGCGGGGCGAGGAGGCTATAACTAGAGGCGGCGCGGTAGGGGCCGCGTTCAGTCCATTGCTGGTGTGCTCGGGTTCTGCTGCTCCTGTGTTCTCCCGCTCTCCCCTTCCGCCTATCGCCGCCCATCGAGCCGCCATGAACGGGCAACTGAACGGTTTCCACGAGGTGTTCATCGAGGAGGGCACCTTCCTCTTCACCTCCGAATCCGTGGGCGAGGGGCACCCAGGTGCGGGCCGAGCGGGGCTGGGCGGGGCGGCGATCGCGCAGGCGCGGCCGGGGGCGGGAGGGGGAGACGAGGAGGAGGAGGATGGTGAAGATGAAGATGAAGGAAGTGAGGATGAGGATGGAGGGGAATGAGGGTGGGCCGGGGGGGCGGGCGGGCGGTGACGCGGGCGGGCGCGCGCGCAGTGTGAGACGGGCGCGCGCTCGCCGCATTGCGGGCCCGGCGCGCACGTGCGGCCCGCGTGGGGCGGGACACGGGGGGCGGGGGGGGAACCGGTGCCGCCGTGACTCAGCCGTGACTAAGCAGCTCCCGGTGCCCCCGCACCCCGCGGGACCCCCGCCCCCCACCGTGGGCTCCGTTCCCGCGTGGATGCCGGCGCTAAGACAGGCCCGGTGACCCCCACACATACACACACCCCACGGAGGGCCGGAGTGCCGCCCTCAGCCCACCCCGCGCCCCCCGACGCTGCCGCCGGTGTCGCCCGGCCGGTGATGAAGTCCCGTGGGTCTCCCCGGATGTGCCGTCCCGCCGCAGCGGGGCGGTGGTTGGAGCCCCCCAGGGTCGGTACCGGCCGGTGCCGGGCTCTCCCGGTCTTTGTCCTCGCCGTTCCGGGGCACATGACCGTTAATCTGCGGAGGCGGCTGCCAACGCCCAGTGCCCGCCGCCTCGGCACACCCAGAACCCCTAAACCCTCTCAGCTCCGGCCACTCGGTCACCCAGAGCACGTTGAGCAGCCCCCGAGTTCGCATCATCTCCGGATCCCACTCGGGCCCCACTGCGCCCCACAGCTCTGCTCCTTCTGGCTCGAGCACCCACAACCCGATGGCACAACCTGTGCCTGCTCTGGGGCTCTCCCTACGCTGCCTGAGGGAGGAGGCTGGGAGATCCCATTCCTCCCTCTTTCCCACCAAAAAGCATCCGGGGCATCCTCCTCCCCTCACCCAGCTGGGCGCTGCCTTGTCCTCGCCCAGATCCTGCCTGGAAGGTCGCTGCCAAGGACACCCGCAGTGCCGGGAACACGGGTGGCCCTTGGGACACCCCCACCCACACGAAACCCCCCGGGAGCAGGAGGGAGCTGGTGTCTGGTGGGGTATGGCTGGAGCAGCCTTGGCAGGAGGCAGAGCTGCTGGGAGCTGGCGTGCTGCGGGTTTGGGAAGCTGGCACACAGGTCTGATCCCCTCAGTGGTGCCACAGGGCTCAGCCTTAGCTGGAACTGGAGCTTAACTGGGGCATGCCTGGAATTCCAGGCTGGGGACAAGGCGAGGGCTGTGTGCACCCTGGGGGGCTCCTGGGTCATGGGGCTCTGATCCCCGTGCTGGAGGCTCCGGAAGGAAGGGCTGTGCTCTGTTGGGCTGTCCCACGCCACCGTGACGCCTCCTGCTCTCCGTGTCCCCAGATAAAATCTGCGACCAGATCAGCGATGCTGTCCTGGATGCCCACCTCAAGCAGGACCCCGATGCCAAGGTGGCCTGTGGTGAGTAAGGGCACCAGAGGACAGCCAGTGGGTGACGTGGAGGTGACAACACGCTGACGTCACCCTTGTCCCTGCAGAGACGGTGGCCAAAACCGGGATGATCCTGCTGGCGGGGGAGATCACCTCCCGGGCCAACGTGGACTACCAGAAGGTGGTCCGGGACACCATCCGGCACATTGGCTACGACGACTCCTCCAAAGGTGTGTCCCGGGCTGCCACAGCCCCAGTGACAGCGCAGGCTGGCACCAGGCTCACCAGAGCCCCCTTTGTCCCCCCAGGCTTTGACTACAAGACGTGCAACGTGCTGGTGGCCCTGGAGCAGCAGTCCCCGGACATCGCCCAGGGCGTGCACCTGGACCGCAGCGAGGAGGACATCGGTGCTGGTGACCAGGTGAGCCCCGGGGCCATGGGCTCCCTGTGGTGGTGACTGAGGGCCGGGTGTGACCCCCTTGTCCCTGTGCCACAGGGGCTGATGTTTGGCTACGCCACGGACGAGACCGAGGAGTGCATGCCCCTGACGATTGTGCTGGCGCACAAGCTCAACGCCAAGCTGGCTGAGCTGCGCCGCAGCGGAGCCCTGCCCTGGCTGCGCCCTGACTCCAAGACACAGGTGAGGAGCTGGTGGCTCCACAGAGCCCTCGGCAGCCCCGTGTCCCCGCCTGGCCTCTGACTGGCGTGGTGTCCCCCACAGGTGACAGTGCAGTACATGCAGGACCGTGGGGCTGTGATCCCCATCCGGGTGCACACCATCGTCATCTCGGTGCAGCACGACGAGGACGTGTGCCTGGACGAGATGCGTGACGCCCTCAAGGAGAAGGTCATCAAGGCCGTGGTGCCACCCAAGTACCTGGACGATGACACCATCTACCACCTGCAGCCCAGCGGCCGCTTCGTCATCGGCGGGCCCCAGGTGCAGCCCGGGGCAGCGTGGTGGTGGCAGCAGTGACACTGTGCTGGTGGTGGTGGTGGCATGGTGATGGTGTGGTGCTGAGGGCTGGTGACAGCATGGTGACAGTGCTGACGCGGTGATGGTGACACTTATGGTGGCATAGTGGTGGCAGTTACAGTCGTTCAGCGGTGGTGAGAGTGGCACAGAGGTGGCGTGGTTATGGTGGCAGCGGTAACGCCATAGTGGTCACAGCACAGTGACGGTGGCGCTGGTGGCAGCGCAGACAGGGTTGTGACGCTGCTGTCTGTCCCCACCAGGGTGACGCGGGGCTCACGGGCCGCAAGATCATCGTGGACACGTACGGGGGCTGGGGCGCGCACGGCGGCGGCGCCTTCTCGGGCAAGGACTACACCAAGGTGGATCGCTCGGCCGCCTACGCCGCGCGCTGGGTGGCCAAGTCCCTGGTGAAGGCCGGGCTGTGCCGCAGGGTGCTGGTCCAGGTGGGTGCTGGCTCCGGGTGGGCGCCGATCTTCCCTCTCAGGCTCCTGGGCTCCGGCCTCACCCGCAGCCCCGTTCCCCTGCAGGTGTCCTACGCCATCGGGGTCTCGCACCCCTTGTCCATCTCCATCTTCCACTACGGCACCTCGCAGAAGAGCGAGCGCGAGCTGCTCGAGATCGTCAAGAAGAACTTCGACCTGCGCCCCGGGGTCATCGTCAGGTAACGGGCGCGGGGGGCTGTGCCGGGGGGCGGGGCGGGCGGGGGTCCCTCCCGGAGCAGCCCGGGGACCGCCTGGCGCCTGGACCCGGCGCGGAGCCGCTCGGCCGGACGGAGAAGGCGCGCTCGGGGCGCGGACGGGGTAAGTATCCGCCGGAGCCGAGCGCTTGGAGCTTCCCCGGCTCCTGCCCGGGGGCGCGGCCCGGGAAGCTCCAACCGCCCCGCGGGGCGGGGAGGGGGCGGAGGCGCCGCTGCGGAACCCCCGGCCAGGCAGGGAAGGAAGGGGCGAAGGCAGGAGCCCGGGGCAGCCTCACTGAGTCGGGAATTGTGTATTCCAGGGATCTGGATCTGAAGAAGCCCCTCTATCAGAGGACCGCAGCCTATGGCCACTTTGGTAGGGACAGTTTCCCTTGGGAAGTGCCCAAAAAACTAAAATACTGAGAAAAGAGCATTGTTAGGGCTTTTCCCCCCACTCCCGCGGGCGTAGGTTACAGAGAAGCCCGTGGGCTCTGGGGGAAAGAGCTCCCGGCCCCCCCCCAGGCTCCCCGGCCCCCCCATTGTCTCTCACCATCGTTTTGGTTGTGTGGGGACCACGTGCCTCTCCTGGAGCCCCCCCTCGTCCCCCCAATTCCCTCTGGATGGTTTTTAACGAATCTCTCTTCACTCCGAGCTGTGAGATGGGGAAAAAGGCCCAAGTGCCCTCTCTCACCCTCCCCGTGCCCCCACAGTCCCTCTGTGGCAAGGGCCACCCCAGTCTGGGTCGCAGCAGTCCTGCTGTGGGGGGATACTCCATTTTATCACTCCCCTTTTTCCCCAAATTCCACTACATCAGGGGGACCCCCATCCTGCTGCAGCGGGGGACACACAAACGCCCCCGTTCTGGCTCCCTGTGTGCCCCCACAGTCCCCATTCCACTGGGAGGATTCTCATTTTGGCTCCCCCAGTCCCGCTGGTGGGGAAGACACTTCCCATTCCACCTCCCCACCCCCCTGGGACCTCGCTGGTGCTGGGTTTGGTTCTTAACCCTCATTTTTAACCTCTTTTTGTTCCAAAAATGCACATTTTGGGGGGGGAGGACACGCTAAAACTGACCCCCAACCCCCCCCCCCCCGAGGGTTCGGTACCAGAGGAAAACATTTTACCTTTTTTTTTTTTTTTTTTTTTGGGGTTTTAATCCAAAAGCTGAAGCAACTCCCCAACTGCACAACCCCCCAACCCCCCAACTTTGTCCGGATTTTGGGGGGCAAGGGGAGGCATTTGGCGCTTGATACTTGAAGGTTTGGTGTATTTATTGTGCGCCGAGGCGGGGGCGTGAGTACAGAGAAGCCCCCGCGCTCAGCCGGCAGCTCCTGATCCCCGATGAAAGCCCCCCCTTCCCCTCCCCCGCCCTCCCCCCAGCCCCCCAGCGCTTTGGGGTGAAACGGGGCGGGATTGGGTTTGTTGGAGCGCCGGGGGTGCCCGGGCGCGGCGCTGGTGGCCGGTGTGGTACAGAGAAGCCGGCTTGTTTACTGCCCGCCCGGGCTCCGGCCCCCAGAGTGCCTTGGGGGGGGGCATGGGGGGCTTTCCCTGCCCTTGAGGATAGAGGGGTTTTTGTTTTTTTTTTTCTTGGTTTTACTATTTTCGGGAGGTTTCGTCCGAATGTTTTGATCCACTGAATCCAAAAATGAACTCAAAAAGAAAAAGAATCTCAATAAAAGCGATGGGTTAGACGGAGCCACCTTGAGTGTGTGTGGGGGGACACAGGGGCAGCTGAGGGATTTTGGGAACTGAAGCACTGGGGATGGAGAAATTGGGGTGCAAGGGAAAGTGGGATTTGGGGGAGGAGATGGGGACAAAGCGTGTGTGGGGGAACAGGGATGGGGGAAGCGGAGTACAAGGCAGGAATGAGCATTGGGGCAACGGCTATGGGGGAAATTGGGGTTTGGGGAGATAATGGGAATGGGGAAACAGGTATGGGGGAACTGGGGTTCAGGGGAGATGGGATGGAGGAAGCAGGAAGGGAATGTGGCTGAGGGATGGAGGGAATGGGGCACAGTGGGGAACGCACAGGGAAGGAGGGGTACATATGGGGAGAATCCGGGGCACTGGGGGGAAACTGAGGCACGGGAGGATTTCTGGCTTACAAAACTGCATTTATTGGGGGTGTTCAGAGCTCTGGGCCCCTCGGGGCCGCCCCGTCGCCCTCGGGCCGAGCCTCCTCCTCCTCCCCGCGCCAGGTGGCGAAGGCCACCTCCTGTGCCAGGCGCTCCGGGGCCGGGCGGCCCAGCGCCAGGTTCCGCAGGGCAATCAGCGTCATCAGGGCACTGCGGGGACAGCCGTGGGCACTGGGGGGACACTGGGGACACCATGGGGACACGAGGGGACGGGGGCTCTGGGACTGACCTGCGGCGGAAGAGGAAGAACTTCCTGCGGAGGAAGCGGCGCAGGCGCTGGGCCAGGCCGGCCTCGCGCTCCCTGCGCTGCTGGCGCTGCTCCCGCCGCAGGAACAGCGACACCAGCGGGTCCAGGGGCGCCCCCGCGGGCAGGGGCTCCCCCAGCAGCGGCCGCAGCTCGGGGGGCAGCGGGGCCTGCTCTGGGGGCAGAGGGGGCGCCTGTGATCCCCCCAGCTCGGTGCTGGCGATTCTGGGGGTCCCCATGATCCCCCCCGTCTGGTGATGGGAACTGGGGGTGATCTCCCCACCCCAGTGACAGGGACTGGCTGTCCCTGTCATCCTCCCATGCTATTGCTCTCCAGAGAAAGAGGTGACTGGAATTTGGGGTCCCTGCTCTCCCCCCAGCGTCAGTGACTGGGGTCTTCCATGATCCTGTCAGTCACCAGGGGCTGAGCTGATGGAGCTTCTGGGGTCCCCCAGTGCTACCCAGGGCGTGATGCGATGGGGATTTTGGGGTCCCGGGAAGCAAGGCCTCAAGGATTTTGAGGTTCCCAGGTGTGAGGTGCCAGGGGTGCCCAGGGCTGGGTGTTTGGGGGTCTCGGGGGCGCCCAGGGCTGGGTGTTTGGGGGTCTCACCGGTGCCGTTGCGCACGCGCTCCCGCAGCTCCTGCAGCCGCGTCAGGTTCTGCTCCAGCTCCAGCGCCGTGGTGTTCACGTACAGGTACATGTAGCACGAGGGCTCGCGGGACACCGTGTGCACCTTGTGGTACTGCCCTGCTGGCAGCTGGGGGAACGGGATGTCAGCACCCCTGGGCACCCCAAAACCCACCCGGGGAACCCCCAGCCTCACCTGCATCCCCTCATCCTGCAGAGAGACCCCAGCCTCACCTGCATCCCCTGCCCCTCCTGCAGGGAGTGGTTCTGCTGCTGCTCCACCAGCTCCACCAGCACCTGCCCCTTCAGCACCCGCAGGCTCGTGTTCCCCAGGTCCTCGCTCACAAAGTTCTCCAGGTGCAGGCCTGGAACGCAGCTGCCTCTGTACCCCCTGTACCCCAAACCTCCGGGACCCCCCCGTTGTGCCCCCACATCCCTCCGAGCCTCAGGTACCCCCCCTGTCCTCCTCTCCACCCTCCCACGGACTGCAGGGACCCCCCTGTACCCCAAAGCCCCCCCAACCTCAGGATTGGTACCCAGCCCCTGAAGCCCGGTGCCCCCCACTGCCCCCTCCATGCCCCCCAGGACCCCCGGGCCGCACCGGGGAAGTCAGCGATGAACACGGCGTCCGTGTGTCCGTCCAGCTGCGCCTCCAGCTCCTGCAGCCGCTGGCGCCACGGCGACAGATCCACGAGCAGCGGCAGCAGCCACGGCGTGGGGGTCCACGGGGACCAGGGGGCGCGCACCAGGTCCACACGGGGGTCCACGAGCCTGGGGGGACAAGGGCTCAAAACCCGCAGCGCCCCCAAATCCCTCGTGCGCCCCCAAACCACTGCTGGAAGGGACAGTGCTCATGGCACAGGGGACCATAACAGCACATGGGGCCCACGACAGCTGTGGGGACAAGCCACCCCCTTGTGGCACCCCCACGTGTCCCTGTGTTCCCCCAAACCCTGTGTCCTCCCTAACGTCAGCTGAAAGGAGCAGCAGCAGCACCCACAGCTCCCAGAGCAGAGCCACCCACAGGTCCCCCATGGCCCTGTCCCCTATGGCTCCTGTCCCCCATGTCCCCCGTGTGCCACCTCTGCTGGAAGCGCTCGTTGATGGACACCCAGACGTCGAAGTAGATCTGGGGCTGGCTGATGTTGTAGCGTGGCAGCAGCTGGCTCAGGCAGGCCGAGTACTGCTTCAGCATGTCAGCGTGGTCCCGCCAGCGCCGGCTCTGCGTGAACGCCTGGGGAATGGGAGGGAAACTGAGGCATAGGGGAATGAGGGATGGGGGAAATGAGGAATAGGAAAAAACGAGGCTCAGGGGTTGTTCCATGAGTGATGGGGAAATGTGAGGAGAAACAGAGGCACAGGGGGAAAACGAGGGATGAAGGAAACTGAGGCCCACGGGGGAAGTCCCCGCATTTGGGAGCTCTGGGGGTCACTCACCCCTGGTTTGAGGTAGCCCACCTCCCCGGTGAGCCCGTCCCTGTAGGTGATCTTGACGTGCTGGTGGAAGCGGGAGTGCACCATCATGTCCCACGAGTAGCCATAGAGCCCGTTGGTCCAGTTGTTGTAGCCCTGGGGGGACATGGGGGGGTCACAGAGCACAGGGCTGTCCCCACCCCAGGGGGACAAGGAGGTGACAGGGCCCCCACACCATACCCTAAGTGCCCCTCCATCCCCCAAACTGCCCCCCAAATCCCCCAGTCCCCTCCTGTGCCTCCCAAACTCCTCCTCACCCTCCTGAGGTGTCCCCAGAGCACCTCCCCAGTCCCTCCCCGTGCCCACCTGGGTGATGAAGTGGGAGTAGGGCAGGAAGAGCTGCTCCAGCACGTAGAGGATGGTGAAGGCTGCGGCCAGGTGCTGGCGAGGCCGAAGGCCCCCCCGGGCTCTCCTGCCCCCGTAGTGGCAGTCGGGGCTGGGCTGGGGGGGCTCCGTGCTGGGCAGCCAGGCCTGCAGCCGGGGCGGGCAGCGGGCCACGAGCCCCCGGGGCCACTCGGGCCGGCAGAAGAGCCCGTTGGTGGCCAGCATGGTGTAGGAGAACATGCCTGGGGAGGACAGTTAGGGACCGGGGCTGGGGGCGCCCAGGGCTGGGCCTGGGGACGTCCCTGCACAGAGCCAGGGTGATTTGGGGTGTCCGGGCACCCCTGTTTAGCACTGGGGGGGGGGTTGGGGGCTGTGGAGGGGGGAGATCAGCCTGGCTGGGGGTGCCCATGGGTGCCATGTCCAGGCTGGGGCTGCTCTGGGGGTGCACTGGGGGGGTCTGGGGGTGCCTTTTCCCCCCTCACCGATGCTGAAGAGCTGGGAGTTCATGCAGTGGAAGTAGGTGACGAAGACGAGGGCCAGGGGCCGCGTGGCGTCGAAGAAGAGCAGGAAGCCGGCGGAGAGGTCGAGCACCAGCCCGCCCCCGTGCACCACCAGGCGGCTGGTGAGCTCCTCCGACAGCACCAGCCTGGCCACGGAGCCTTCCTCGGCATCGGCCCGGCCCCAGCGCCGCCCCCAGCCCACCCTGCCCCGCCCAGCCCATCCCATCGCCGCCCTCACCTTCCTCCTGCTGTGCGTCACGCTCCTCATCCTCAACCCAAACCCAACCCCCTGGAGCCCTCCTCATCCCATCCCCAGCCCAGCAGCCCTTCTCCCTTCCCCGTCATCATCATCATCAAACCTCCTTAACCTCATCCTCCGACCCATAACCCTCCCAAATGTATCCAATTGATCCCATCCCATCCTATCCCACTGATCCCAATCCCATCCCATTGATCCCATCCCATCCCCACCTTCATCTTCATCCCCTCCCCATCACCCCCTCCTCATCCTCACCTTTGGACCCCTCAATTCCGCTGCACCCTCATCGACCCCCTTCACCCTCCTCATCCTCACCCCTCGCCCCCCTGGCCCCCTCCCCTGCCCTGCCCTGCCCTGGCCTGACCTGAAGGGTGCAAAGAGCCAGTGTCGGGCGAGGGTCCCCATGGAGAAGCCCCCGACCCAGTCAGCGTCCAGCTTCTTGAGCCCCGCGATGAAGTACACGATGAACACCTGGGGGGGCATGGTCAGGGGGTCCTGGGGGGGTCCCGGGGGTGCCTCAGGGCAGGGACACCCACCTGGGCACGCAGCAGGGCGTAGTTCCACAGCGGCACGTGGGCGTTGCGCTTGCGGGGCCGGAACAGCCCGTCCACGGAGCTGGGGGGACACGGGGGACATTGTCACTGTCCCCAGCGTGCCACCACTGCCACAGCCCTGGGGACACGCTGGGGACAGAGAGCCAGGCCTGGCAGCAGGACCTGTCCCACCAGGTGGGTGCACAGTGCCACAGGGATGGCCCCTGGGGACACGGCACCATGGGCACCTGTGCCACCCCCTGAGCACCATGGGGACCTTGGGGTCTGGGCCGCCCCACTGGGACCGTGGTGGTGCAAGGGATCCCACACCCTCTGCCACCCCATGGGAACCCCAGCCCCATGTCACCCCCCCTGCTGCTCCTGGGATCCCCCAGAGTCCCCACAGGCCCCGGTGCCCACCCGTAGCGGTCAGCGCCCAGCAGTGCCAGCTGGAAGCCCAGCAGCCCGTAGAGGTAGGAGTGGTTGTTCCAGGAGGTTTTGTCCAGCAGCAGCAGGTACCAGTAGGGGCACAGGAACGCCACGCAGCTCAGCCGGTAGCAGCAGCCCAGCATGATGCCCAGAGCCCCTGTGGGCACAGGGCCCCCGGTGTGTCCCCTGTCCCCTCCTGCCGCCTGTGCCCAGCCTCCCTCTGCTCCCCTGCCCGTCCCAGTGCCCACCCCAGTGCCAGCCCTTGCCGTGGTTCCTGCCCACATCTCAGCCCCGTTCCTGCCCCAGTGCCATCCCTGTTCCTGCCCTAGTACCAACCACCCTGATCCTGTCCCCATCCCACCCCTCTTCCTGTCCCAGTGCCACCCCTGATCCTGTCCCCATCCCATCCCCATTCCTGTCCCCATGCCACCCCCATTCCTGCCGCCGTTCCCACCCCCGTTCCTCCCATTCCGTTCCCCCCCGTTCCCCCGGTTTCCCCCGTGCCCGTACCCAGGAACATGACGGTGTAGAGCAGGTACATCCAGTCCAGGGGCAGCGGCGCCAGGAAGGGCAGCAGGGGGAAGCGGCAAACCTCCAGCCCGTCCAGGTACCGCTGGTCCAGGTGGCCCAGCCCGCGCTCCTGCGGCACGTCCAGGGCCATCAGCAGCCCTGGGGGCACGGGGGGCACGGGGGGCACTGGTCAGTGGTCACTCGGGCAGTGGTCACTCGGTCACTGACCGCTCCTCTCGCCCGGGCCATGGCCGGACCTTTGCTCTGATGCTGACGTGTCACGGCCGGACACCGCCGGCCCCCGGGGATGGGGGACCCCCGGATCCCGGACCCTCTCCCCATCCCCCGAGCCCCCGCCCAGGTCCCGGTGCCCCCGAGTGTCCCCGGATTCCCGGTGCCCCCGGACCCCCAGCCTCCCTGTGCCCCCCGAGTCCCCGCGGAGCCCTCCGGAGCTCCCCCATCCCTCCCGGGCTCCTCGAGCCCCTGCTCACTCCGTCCCCCCGGTGTCTCCCGGTGTCTCCCCGTGCGCGGTCCCCCTGTCCCGGTGCCCCTCAGAGCCCCTCGGTCCCCCATCCCCCGGTCTCCCTCGTGCCCTCCCGGTCTGTCCCAGCCCCGGTTCCCCGAGCCCCCCCGGTGCCGGTCCCCGCTGACCGAAGGCGGCGCGGAAAGCGCCGAGCGCGGCGGGGTCCTGCGGCCGGTGCAGCAGCCGCACGAAGCGGTGCCAGCGCGTCAGCTCCCGCAGCTCGAACCCCAGCAGCCGCCGCGCCAGCCCGGGCCCGGTGCCGGTACCGGGGGCCTTGGGGGTCCCGGTGGGGCCTGGGGGGGGCTCCGCCGCCTCCCCCCGCTCCGGCCGCCGCCGCCGCGCCGCGCCTGCCGGGGGGGTCACAGGTCAGGGGTCACCGGTCGGGGGTCGTGGGGGTCCCGGGGGTCCCGCGCCCCCCGCCCCGCTCCGCACCCGCCGCCGCCGCCATCGCCGCGACCCCGCCCCGCCCGCTGCACGTGACGGCCGCGGCGACCAATCAGCTGCGAGGAGGGCGGGGCAAGAGAGCCACACCCCGTCAAGCCCCGCCCCTTCTCCCTCGTTAAGCCCCACCCCCGGGACCCCCGGGACCGGAACCGGGACCCGAACCGGGACCCCCGGGCCCGCTCCAAACTCCCCGGACCCGCCGGGACCCCCGCCCTGACCCCGCCCTGACCCCGCCGCGCCCCCGGCCCGCCCCGGGCCCGCCCCCCGGCGCTGCCGCCGCTCCCGGAAGCCCCGGGCGGGCGGGGCGGGTCCGGGGCCGCCGCGGGAGCGGAGCCGAGAGGGGCCGGACGGACCATGGTGGGGACGGGGCACCGGGGGGCACGGGGGCGGCACGGGGGGGCACCGGGAGACACCGGGGAATGGGTACGGGGGGCACCGGAGGGGGGTACAGGGGTCCCCGGGATGTGCGGGGGCTCCGGGATGTGCGTGGCGGAGCAGCCGGGGTGGCACCGGGGTTTGTGGGGTGTCGTGGGGGGGTCCTGGGTACACGTGGGGTCCCGGGGATGCCCCCTGAGCCCTGCCCGGTGTCACAGCCGGGGGTCCCGGGGGTGTCCCTGAGCCCTGCCCTGTTTGACAGGCGGGGGTCCCGGGGGGTTCCCCCGTGGCAGACGGCGCGGGGGGCTCGGGGCGCGTGCGGGCGCTGCAGCAGGAGGTGCAGGGGGTCACCACCATCATGAGCCAGAACCTGGAGAGGATCCTGGCCCGGGGGGAGAACCTGGAGCAGCTGCACAGCAAGAGCCAGGACCTGGAAGCCACGGTGAGGGGGGCACGGGGGCGTGAGGGGGGCATGGGGTACCTGCATTGGGCACAGGGTCACCAGGGTGGGCAGGGGGCCACCAGGATGGGCACGGGGTCACCAGGGTGGGCAGGATTGTCCCCAGAGTGGCAGGGCTGTCCTCAGGACCTCATCCAATGTCCCTGGGGTGGCAGTTGGGGTGCCCAGGTGACAGAGGTGTCCCCAGGGGCTAAGGGCTGTCCATTGCATGGCATTTGGGTTCTCCAGGCTGTCAGGGCTGTCCCTGGGGTGTCAGGGCTGTCCCTGGGGTGGCATTGCGTTGTCCCCAGGGTGTCAGGGCTGTCCCCAGGGCTGTCCCCAGTCCCTGAGCACTGTCCCTGCAGTCGGAACACTTCCGCACCACGTCGCAGAAGATGGCCCGGCGCTACTGGTGGAAGAACGTGAAGCTGCTCATCATCCTCGGCCTCGTGGGCGTCATCATCCTCATCCTCATCATCCTCCTGGCCACTGGCACCATCCCCACCTAGAGCCACTGTCCCCACGGGGACACGGCCACCCCAGGGGCCAAATACAGACAGGAGGAGAGACAGCGGGACTTGTGTGTGTGTGTGTGTGTGTGGGTGGGTGGGTGGGGGGCACGGGGGGACACGGGGGGGACACATGGGGTGAGATGGGCATGGGGACATGGGTGGGACACAGGGGGACACGGGGGGACATGGGGGGACACATGGGGACATGGTGGGGGACACAGGCATGGGGACAGGGAGGGGACAGGCATAGGGACACAGGAATGTGCGTGGGGACACGGTGGGGACACAGGCCCCAGGGATGTGGGGACACTGACGTGGGGTCACGAGGGGGACACGTGTGGGGACACTGGCATGAAGGGATGTGTGTGTGTGTGAGGGGGGGGTGGTTTTGTGCCGTGCCAGGCACCGAGGGACAAAGGACAGACACTGTGGTGGCACTGCCACCCTCGGAGGCTGGGGAGGGGGGGGAGAAGGGGAGGGGCAGGGACGGGGAAACGGGGGGGTCCCGGGGGTCCCCAGGGACCCGGACACGGGGTCCTGGTGTGGCCCCACATCTGCGGGGACCTGGGCACAGGGGGACAGGGGGAACTGCAGGGACATGGGGACAGGGGGGACAGGGGGGCTGCAGGGACAGGGGGACAGGGGGACATGGGTAGGGGGCAGTGGGGGCTCCCGAGGAGCCCTGTCCGGGTTGTGGCCGGGGTGTCCCGTCCGGGTTGTGGCCGGGGTGTCCCGGGTTGTGTCCCGGGTTGTGGCCGGGGTGTCCCGGGTTGTGTCCCGGGTTGTGGCCGGCGTGTCCGGCACTGCGGCCACTCGAGGGTGGCGGGGGGGCGGTCCCGGTCCCTCCCGGCGGGGGCGGCCGCTGTGGCCCGAGGCCGGACGGGTACAGGAACGGGCGCACCGGTACCGGCACCGAGCCCGGCCCGCGGTACCGGGACCATGGTGAGTCCCGGCCGCCGCTTTCGCTTTCGCTTTGCTCGGGGCAGAGCGGGCTGGGGGCCGCGGGAGCCGCCGGGCTCGGGATCCCCCGCTGCCGGTGCCGGTGCCGGTGCCGGTGCCTGTCCCGGTCCCGGTCCCGGTCCGCCCCCGGGCTCCCCCTGCCGAAGGGAGGGACGCGGTCCCCGGGGCGGTGGGCGGGGGCCCGCGCGGGACTTTCCGTGTCCCCGTGTCCCTGAGTGTCCCCCGCAGCCCTGGTGTCCCCGCAGTGCCCGTGTCCCCCCCGGTCCCCATCCTCCGGTGGCCCCGTCCCCACGGTTTCCCGTCCCCGAGGTCCGCGCGTGTCCCCCTCGCGGTGCCATCGTCCCTGCGGTGTCCCCACGGTCAGGCTTTGTCCC
Source organism: Molothrus ater (assembly GCF_012460135.2). Classification (NCBI taxonomy): domain Eukaryota; kingdom Metazoa; phylum Chordata; class Aves; order Passeriformes; family Icteridae; genus Molothrus; species Molothrus ater. The sequence goes on along the minus strand of NC_050505.2, from coordinate 5,139,384 downwards.
CAGGCTGGTTCCCGGTGTCCCCATGTCCTCCCCGGGCCCGTCCCCGTGGGTTGGTGTCCCCACGTTCCCCCAGTCCCCGTGCCCCCTCCGTGTCCCCTTGGCCGCAGCGCCCACGTCCCCGGTGCTCCCCCCGTGTCTCCCCGGTGTCCCCACGGCGTCCCCGTGTCCCCAGGCGGGGCTGGAGCGGTGCCAGCGCGAGGCCGAGGAGGTGGCGGAGCTGATGCGACAGAACGTGGCCAAGGCACTGGAGCGGGAGGGACACCTGGAGCAGCTGCAGAGCCGGGCCCAGGACCTGCGACAGGCGGTGGGACACGGGGGGGGACACCCAGAGCTTGGGGAGTCTCTGGGGACACACAGGGGCTGGGGACACTGGGGGAGCACAGGGGACACTGTGGGGACAGAAAGGGGTGGGACACTGTGGGGACACACGGGGTTGGGGGACACCCAGGGGCTTGGGGACACTGTGGGGATACACAGAGCTTGGGGACACCAAGTGCTTGGGGACACTCTGGAGACACCCAGCCTGGGGAGGCGCGGCTCCGGGGCCACAGAAGGGCTGGGGGTGTCTGTCTGTCTGTCCCCATATGTCCCCCCAGCCCCTGAGCAGCCCGTGGCACTGTCCCTGTCTGTCCCCTGCCTGTCCCCTGTCCCCTGAGCAGCCCGTGGCACTGTCCCTGTCCCCTGCCTGTCCCCTGTCCCCTGAGCAGCCCGTGGCACTGTCCCTGTCCCCTGCCTGTCCCCTGTCCCCTGAGCAGCCCGTGGCACTGTCCCTGTCCCCTGCCTGTCCCCTGTCCCCTGAGCAGCCCGTGGCACTGTCCCTGTCCCCTGTCTGTCCCCTGTCCCCTGAGCAGCCCGTGGCACTGTCCCTGTCCCCTGCCTGTCCCCCCAGCCCGTGGCACTGTCCCTGTCCCCTGTCTGTCCCCTGTCCCCTGAGCAGCCCGTGGCACTGTCCCTGTCCCCTGCCTGTCCCCCCAGCCCGTGGCACTGTCCCTGTCCCCTCTGTCCCCTGTCTGTCCCCTGAGCAGCCCGTGGCACTGTCCCTGTCCCCTGTGTCCCCCCAGAGCGAGGCCTTCACCCGCACCACGCGCACGGTGACGCGGCGCCAGCGCAGGAGACACCGGCGGTGGCACCTGGTGGCCCTCGGCCTCGGCCTCCTCCTCCTCTTCATCCTGGGGCTGGCCCTGGCGCTGGCCCTGGCACGGTCATCCCCCGGGAGTGTCAGCAGCACTGTCCCCACCCCGCAGGGGGGCACCGAGCACCCCCCCAGCACTGCAGGGACCCTGTGAGAACAGAGCCCGAGGGACCCCAATGGACAATAAAGAATCGGCAAATAAACGCCAGGGCTTTTGGGGACACCTGCAGTGGCAATAGGCAATATTGTCACCCTGCAATGACACTAACAAACCAGGGGCACATCCTCGAGGGGACCCCACAACCAATGAAACTGCAGAATCTGCTCTGAAGAGACCCTACAACAAAAACCCAGCCAGCTCCACTCGAGGGAAACACCACAGCAAGCACAGGAGCTCTTTGGGGAGACCTGAGATCCCAAACCAGGAGGATGGACTTCAGGGAGACCCTGCAATAAATGAACACCAGGATCTGCTTTGGGATGACCCTACAAAAGTTAAGAATCCAGAATCTGATACAGAGATACCCCACAATAACAAAGCAGGAGAATGGAACCTTGAGGAAACCCTGCAATAAATAAACACCAGGATCTGTTTTGAGGAGACCCTACAACAAATAAACACCAAGAGCTCTTCGGGGAGACCCCACAAAAACAGAGCAGTGGGGTGAGCTCCAGGGTGACCCCACAAAAACAGAGCAGTGGGGTGAGCTCCAGGGTGACCCCACAAAAACAGAGCAGTGGGGTGAGCTCCAGGGTGACCCCACAACAACAAAAGGCCCTGACATAACAAATGAACCCCAGAACCCACCCTGGGGACACCCCACAACCCACAGAACCCACCCTGGGCACACCCTGGGCACACCTGGCCTTGGCCCCAGGTGCCACCAACCTGGGCTGGGACAGGAGGGGACGCAGAGAAGACCCTGGGGTCACAATGGCACCTGAGGAGGGGACTCTGGGCACTCCAGGGAGGGGACATGGTGGCACCTGGGAGGGACCTGGCAGCCAGTGTCACTGCAGGGGCCACCCCACCTGGGCTGCTGAAGGGGACAGGTGGCACTGTGACACCTGGGGACCCTCAGGTGTCACTCCTCCCTCCCCACACCCCGTGCCTCAGTTTCCCCAAGCAGTGAAGGACATGGAGCCTCGCAGCACCTTTATTGACACCGGGGGGGGGGACAGCAGGGTCCCGGGGGGTGGCAGTGCCCGGGGGTGGCAGTGCCGGGGCTGTGCCAGCAGCGTCACCCCGTGCCCCGGCGCTTGCTGAGCTCGTCCTGCACGCGCTGGCACAGGGCCCTGCGCAGGGGGGGCTCCAGGGGGCTGTGGGCACACACCCGCCGGGTCACCTCCTCGGCGCTGTCCCCCTGGGAGTGGCGCCGTGTCACCCGTGGCACCAGGTAAAGGAGCCTGCCGTGGCCCCACACCCGGGGGAGCCCATGGGGTGACCCCATTGCCCCCGGGGAACCTCCGTGGCACCCCCCCTGCCCCATGGACCCCCACCTAGGGCATCCCTACCTTCCCTAGGGATCCCCACTGTCCCTGGGGAACCCCCACTGCCCCACAGAACCCACCCACGGGACCCCCACCGTCCCTAGGGACCCCCTGGCCACCCCCGCTGTCCCCGGGGACCCCCGACCCCCCCCCCCCCCCCCCGGTACCCCCACGGACCCCCCAGGACCCCCCCTCCCACGATGTCCCCTGTCCCATGGGACCCCCCCACCCCAGCAGCACGCACGGCAGCTGAGACCTGCGGCCCCCCAGCCCCATGGGTACCCCCATCCCGTTCCCTGTTCCCCGTTCCCGGTGCCGCACCTGGTGCACGATCACGGCCGTCACCCGCCCGTCGTCCCCCTCGTACTCGAGGCAGAAGAGCCGCGGTCCCCGCGCCGGTTCCGGGGGGGCCCCGCTGCCCTCGGGGGGGGGCCCCGCGCTGGCATCGCCCCCGGGCCCGCCTGCGGCACCGGCACCGCCTCAGCGGGGGCACCGGGGCGGCGCCCCCAATTCCCCGGTGTCCCCATCCCCAATCCCGGGGGTCCCCAGTCCCCGGGTGTCCTCATCCCCACCCCCGGTTCCCCCCGGTCCCCCCGGTGTTCCCCGCTCACGGCCCGGTGCGGCCGGTACACCTGCTGGTCCTCCCGGTCCCCCCGGATTCCCCCGTTCCCCCCGGTGCCCCCGCTCACCGCCCCGGTGCGGCCGGTACACCTGCTGGTCGGGCCGCCGGGGCCGCGCCGGGCCCGGTGTCAGCCTCGTCCGCGCTCGGCCCCGCGCCTGCCGCACCGCGCGGTCGTACGCGTCCCTGTTACCGGCGGGACAGCGGGGTTAGCGGGTGAGGGGGACCGGGAGCACCGGGGATGAGGGTCCCGGGAGGGCCGGGCCAGTGCGGTACCTGGCGAGCTGGTTGCGGCGGATGTGCCGCACGAAGCCGTGGCTCATGTCCAGCCGTCCCCCCGGCCGGCAGCGCCAGCCCGGGGCCGCCGCTGTGGCCGGCGCGGCCTCCATCCCGGTACCGGCGGCGGGGTCGGTACCGGGGCGCGGCGCCTTTAAGAGCCCCGCGGGCCCGGCCGCAGCCGCCAGGGGGCGCCGCATCGCGCAGGCGCGGTAGCGCTTCTTCCCGGAGGGGCGGCCGCGCATACTCGGCGCACTTCAGACGGTTTTACCCCGCGCCGCGCATGCGCACAGTGCACAGCGCCGCCGCCATGTCGAGCCGCGGGCGGCGGGACCGGGAGTCCCGGGAGTCCCGGGAGCCCCGCGGGGCCTCCGCCGCCAGCGCCTCCGCCCGCGCCTCCTCCCGCAGCCGCCGCGACGCCGACGGAGAGCGCCCGCGGGGCCGGCGGGACGCGGAGCGGGAGCGCGCGCGGCGGGAGGCGGCGGAGGCGCTGCCAGTGGATCTCGCGCGCGTCAAGCGGGAACCGGGCACCGGCACCGGGAGCAGCGTCTGGGGCGGCTCCGGTACTGCCGGGCCCGCCGCGCCCGTGCGGGTGAAGAGGGAGCGGGAGCCGGATGGAGACTCCGACCCTGAGCCCGAGCCCGCCGGTGGGGACCGAGAGGAACGGATGGGACCGGAGGGCTGAGGAACACGGGGCTGTGGGGGGGTTCTGGGGGATGTGAGGGGCGTCTGGGGTGTGAGAGAACATTGGGGGTGTCTGGAGGGGACACTGGGGTGTCTGGGGGGCTTCTGGGACCGGGGGGTCCTGGTGACCTGAGCTCAGCTCTGGGCAGGGTTTGAGGGCACTGGGGGGAGCTGGGGCTCAGCCCCAGGGAGGTGTCACAGAGAGGGGCTGGGGGGGATCATCCTCGTGTTTTTGGGGTCCTGTGCCCCCCTTTTCACATCCTCCCACCCTCCCCAGTGCGTTATGGGCGCTTCGACCCCGAGGACCAGCGCAGCCGGCACTGCCCCTACCTGGACACCATCAACAAGTGGGTGATGGGGGTGCTTTGGGGTGCCCCTGGCCCCGGGGGTCCCCCTTGCTGTCCCCCAACCCCCTGACACCGCTGTCCCCTCAGGAGTGTCCTGGACTTCGACTTTGAGAAGCTCTGCTCCATCTCCCTGTCCCACATCAACGTCTACGCCTGCCTCGTCTGCGGGAAGTACTTCCAGGGTGAGAGCCCCCTCTGGGGCTGCTGGGCCATGGGGACAGCCAGGGGACACCCAGGAGTGATGGGGGACACCACTGGGGACAGCCAGGGGTGATGGGGGCCAGCCAGGGGCAGGGTGGGTGCTGGGGCAACTCGGGGACCCTCCAGAGGGCACAGCCCCCCAGACGTGCTTGGGGCCCCTTTCTGTGCCCCCGCCTCTGGCACGGTGCCCGGTGCCATCTCCGGTGCCCGGTGCTGTCCCCGGTGCCATTGTGGTGCCCGTGTCCCCGCAGGCCGCGGGCTGAAGTCGCACGCCTACATCCACAGCGTGCAGCTGAGCCACCACGTGTTCCTCAACCTGCACACGCTCAAGTTCTACTGCCTGCCCGACAACTACGAGATCATCGACTCCTCCCTCGAGGACATCACGGTGCGGGCACGGGGGAGCACGGGGGGTTTGGGGGGGATCTGCCCCAGAGCTGAGGGGTTTGGGTTGGGATCAGTTCTGAGGGGCTCAGGCTGGGGTCCCCCATCTCTGAGGGCTCTGTCCCCCCGCAGTACGTGCTGAAGCCCACCTTCACAGCCCAGCACATCGCCCACCTGGACAAGCAGGCCAAGCTGTCCCGGGCCTACGATGGCACCACGTACCTGCCTGGCATCGTGGGGCTCAACAACATCAAGGCCAACGACTACGCCAACGCTGTGCTCCAGGTGACACCAGGGTTAAAGCCAGGGTCCCCAAACCCCTCTGTGGGGCCGCAGGGATCATCCCCACCTCTGGATCCTTTCCAGCTCAGGCTGTTTGAGATTCCCCACTCGCAGCAGTGCAGAGTCTGCCCCAAACGCCCCCCAGATCCCCTCCCATGGGGGTCCCGGGGCTGAACCCCCCCTGCTCTGCCCCCAGGCCCTGTCCAACGTGCCTCCCCTGAGGAATTACTTCCTGGAGGAGGAGAACTACCGGCGCATCCAGCGCCCGCCCGGGGACATCATGTTCCTGCTGGTGCAGCGCTTCGGGGAGCTCATGAGGAAGCTCTGGAACCCCCGGAACTTCAAGGCACACGTGTCCCCCCACGAGATGCTGCAGGCCGTGGTGCTCTGCAGCAAGAAGAACTTCCAGATCACCAAGCAGGGTGGGCTTTCGGGGGTGCAGGGCTGGGGGGCAAAGCTGGGTTTGAGGGAAAGAGCTGGGCCTGGGAGGTTCTGGGTTTGGGGGCTCGATTTGGGGGTACAGGGCTGGGTTTGGGGGGCAGGGCTGGGTCTGGGGGCTCAGTTCACGGTTCAGATCCAGCAGGATCCAGGCTCAGCTGCAGCTGTGCTGTTGCAGGGGATGGGGTGGAGTTCCTGTCCTGGTTCCTGAACGCGCTGCACGCGGCGCTGGGCGGCACCAAGAGGAAGAAGAAGAGTGAGTGGGGGGAGGTTCTGGGGGGGCCCTCGGGGGCTGCTGTGCCCCCACTGAGCCCCCCTTGTCCCCCCAGCCATCGTCACCGACGTGTTCCAGGGCTCCATGCGCATCTTCACCAAGAAGCTGCCACACCCTGACCTGGTGGGACTGGGGGGGAATGGGGGGTCCTGGGGTGCAGTGGGGGGTGCCAGTGTCCAACGGGGTCTGCAGGGGAGCGTTGGGGTGCAATGGGAATGGCAGGGTCAGAAAAAGGGGTGTCAGGCTCAGGTGGGGTCTGGTGGGGAGCAGTTTGGGAGTGCTGGGGTTCTAACATGGGGTTCGGGTCAAATGAGGAGTGTGATGGAGTTAAATGAGGGCTGGGGGGTATTGGGGTATGGTGGGGGGTCTTTGGGTACAACAAAGGGGTTTTAGGGTCTCGTGGGGGTGGAAAGAACAAATGAGTGGTGGGAAGCTCCAGTGGGGTGATGGATCCAAGGGGGGCTATGGATCCAGGGGGGTGTTGGGTCTGGTTGGGGTGTGATGGATCCGGCAGGGCTGATGTGTCCAGTGGGGACGTGGGGTCCAGGGGGGCTGATGTGCCCCTCGGGGCTGCCCTGTGCCCCACGGGGTGCCCCCAGCCCGCCGAGGAGAAGGCGCAGCTCCTGCAGAACAGCGAGTACCAGGAGCGCATGGTGGAGTCCACGTTCCTGTACCTGACCCTGGACCTGCCCACGGCGCCGCTCTACAAGGACGAGAAGGAGCAGCTGATCATCCCCCAGGTGCCCCTGTTCAGCATCCTGGCCAAGTTCAACGGCAGCACCGAGAAGGAGTACAAGACCTACAAGGAGAACTTCCTGAAGCGCTTCCAGCTGACGCGCCTGCCGCCCTACCTCATCTTCTGCATCAAGCGCTTCACCAAGAACAACTTCTTCGTGGAGAAGAACCCCACCATCGTCAACTTCCCCATCACGTGAGCCCTGGGCAGGGGGCTGGGGGCATGTGGGGAGGCTTAAAAGTGTCCAAGAGGAGATTGGGGCTATCTGGGGGGGTTGAAGGCAGCTCTAGGGGGTTTTAAATGCCTGTGAAGTGCTGGAAACATCTAGAGGGGCTTTGGAAGCACCTGAGCCAGGGGAGTAGGAGTGTGCAGGGATTTGAAGGTGTCTAGGGTGGTATGTGGGTGTCTGGGGGGCCTTTGTAGGCATCCAGGTGGGCTTTGAGGGGTTTTTAGGCATCAGAAGGGGTTTGAAGGCACCTGGGGGGCGTTTCTGGGCACCTGGAGGTGTCAGGGTGTTGTAACATCTGGGAGGAGGAGGAGGAGGATGTAGATATCTGAGGGGTGTGCTGGGCATCTGGGGGGACTGCAGCAGTCCAGGAGGGAAGGGAGGCCCCTGTGGGTGTCTGAGGGCGCTGTGGGTGCCCAGGAACGTGGACCTGCGGGAGTACCTGTCCGAGGAGGTGCAGGCCGCGCACTCCCACACCACCTACGACCTCATCGCCAACATCGTGCACGACGGGAAGCCCTCGGAGGGCTCCTACCGCATCCACGTCCTGCACCACGTGAGTGTCCCCTCCCCGGGGGGCTGGGGGGCCATGGGGACCCCCGGAGTCACCCCGGCCCCTCCCGGGTCCTGGCAGGGCACAGGGAAGTGGTACGAGCTGCAGGACCTGCAGGTGACCGACATCCTGCCCCAGATGATCACCCTGTCCGAGGCCTACATCCAGGTGAGAGGGGACCCCACAATGTCCTGTGACACCCCCCCAGTGTCCCCTGACATCCCCAGACATCTCCTGGGCCCCACCAACCCCCTTCTGCTCTCCTGCAGATCTGGAAGCGACGCGAGGAGGACGAGACGAATCAACAACAAGGAGCCTGAGAGCCTCGGGGACACCCAGAAACCGCCTGGGGACACCCAAACCCCCTTGGGGACACCCAAAACACCCTGGGGATACCCAAAACCCCTTGGGGACACCCCCAGCTCCCCCTCGGGGGTATCCCCAGCCCCCTAGGGGTACCCTGAGACCCCTTTAGGAGCACCCCAAGCTCCCCCGTGGACACCCAGACTCACAGGGACACCCCCAGTCCCCCCTGGAGCTGTGTGCATGCCAGTAAATGCCTCCCACTATTTTTGTAACTCATTTTCACCTCTTCTCTTCTTTGGGTTTGGGGGGTTTGTGGCTTCTGCTGCTTCCTGTGACACCCCCCAGCCCTCACCAGGCCCCCAAACCCCAGACGCTGAGGCAGAGCTGCATCCAAGCTTTATTGGGGAAAGCGGGGGGGTCCTGGTGCCCCCCTAGAGCCAGACGTGGTCCTTGCAGTGCTGCAGGGCCTGCGGGGGGCCCGGGGGTCACTCGGGGTGCAGGGGGTGCCAGCCCCCGTGTCCCCCGTGTCCCCCGTGTCCCCCGTGTCCCCACTCACCTGGCAGCGCCGCGCCGCCTCCGGGCCCGAGCACCAGAAAATGGGGCCCAGGGCACAGGGGCCCAGGGACAGGGACAGCGCGGGGACAGTGGCACCCTTGGGGTCCTGGGGGGGGACACAGCCGTGAGGGGCTCCCCCAAGGGTGGGGACACCCCCAGGAGCCCTCCCCAGGCTGTGCCTTGTGCACTCTGGCACTGTCCCCTGGAGGGACGGTGGCACTGGCTGGGGACCTCAGTGTGTCCCCAGGGGTGACAGGGCTGGGACAGCCCAGGATGTGTCCCCAAGGGCTGTGGCACTCGGGATGTGTCCCCAAGGGCTGTGGCAGCCCAGGATGTGTCCCCAAGGGCTGTGACACTCATGATGTGTCCCCAAGGGCTGTGGCACTCAGGATGTGTCCCCAAGGACAGTGACAGCCCGGGATGTGTCCCCAAGGGCTGTGACACTCAGGATGTGTCCCCAAGGACAGTGACAGCCCAGGATGTGTCCCCAAGGGCTGTGGCACTCAGGATGTGTCCCCAAGGGCTGTGGCACTCAGCTTTGGGGCTGCCCTAGCATTTGTGTCCCTGGCATGGCTCCCGGGGACCGCGACACTCGGGGGTGTGTCCCGAGGGCTGTGTCACTCCCGGCCGTGTCCCCTCGGTGTGGTGCCACCCTGGGGTGCCCTGTCACCTCCTCCTGGGGACCGTCCCGCCCCGTGTCCCCCCTCACCTCCTCCCTGACACAGTCCGCCAGCCGCACCACGATGGCCTCCAGCGCCCAGGGCGGTGGCAGCGTCCCCTCGCGCTGGCTGTCGCCGCTGTCGCCGCTGTCGCCGCTGCCGCTGCAGGCCAGGAAGAGGCGGCAGAGCAGGCGCGGCCCCAGGCGGCCCAGCAGCCCCTCGAGGGCCAGCGCCGCGTAGCGCTCGGCCAGGCACTGGCAGGCCCCGGCCAGGGGCAGCGGCAGCGCCCGGCACAGCCCGGCCACCGCCGCCGCCACCGAGCGCACCGGCACCGCCGCCTCGGCCCGCGCCACCAGCGAGCGGCACAGCCAGCACCGCGGCAGCGGCAGCGACAGCGGGGACAGCCCCGAGCCCTGCGGAACAGGGGACAGTGCCGGGGACAGGGGACAGTGCGGGGGACAGGGGACAGTGCGGGGGACAGGGGACAGTGCCAGGGACAGGGGACAGTGCCGGGGACTGGGGACAGTGCGGGGGACTGGGGACAGTGCCAGGGACAGGGGACAGTGCGGGGGACTGGGGACAGTGCGGGGGACAGGGGACAGTGCGGGGAACAGGGGACACTGCCGGGGACAGGGGACACTGCACAGGGACAGGGGACACTGCCGGGGACAGGGGACGGTGCCGGGGACAGGGGACAGTGCGGGGGACTGGGGACAGTGCGGGGGACTGGGGACAGTGCGGGGGACAGGGGACACTGCACAGGGACAGGGGACAGTGCGGGGGACAGGGGACACTGCCGGGGACAGGGGACAGTGCGGGGAACAGGGGACAGTGCCGGGGACGGGACAGTGCCGGGGACAGGGGACAGTGCGGGGGACAGGGGACAGTGCGGGGGACTGGGGACAGTGCCGGGGACTGGGGACAGTGCGGGGGACAGGGGACAGTGCGGGGAACAGGGGACAGTGCGGGGAACAGGGGACACTGCCGGGGACAGGGGACACTGCCGGGGACAGGGGACAGTGCGGGGGACAGGGGACAGTGCCGGGGACAGGGGACAGTGCCGGGGACAGGGGACAGTGCGGGGGACAGGGGACACTGCAGGGGACAGGGGACAGTGCGGGGGACAGGGGACACTGTACAGGGACAGGGGACACTGTGGGGGACAGGGGACAGTGCCGGGGACAGGGGACACTGTGGGGGACAGGGGACACTGTACAGGGACAGGGGACACTGTGGGGGACAGGAGACATTGCACAGGGACAGGGGACACTGTGGGGGACAGGGGACACTGCAGGGGACAGGGGACACTGTACAGGGACAGGGGACACTGTGGGGGACAGGGGACACTGCAGGGGACAGGGGACACTGCACAGGGACAGGGGACACTGCCGGGGACAGGGGACAGTGCCGGGGACTGGGGACAGTGTGGGGGACAGGGGACAGTGCGGGGGACAGGGGACACTGCCGGGGAGAGGGGACACTGCCGGGGACAGGGGACACTGCCGGGGACAGGGGACACTGCGGGGGACAGGGGACACTGCAGCCAGTGCTGGGCACTCTGTGTGGCCCTGCCCCGCTGCCACCCCGCCCCGCTGTCCCCGTGTCCCCGTACCTGCAGGTGGCTGCCAGGCCCCTCAAGGACGGGCACAGCCCCGGGCTCGGCACAGAGCTTCAGCTTGGTACAGACCTTCAGGGGGTCCTGCGGGGCACACAGAGTGACCCGGCTGTCCCCAGCCCCCCGGGGCGGCCACGCTGTGCCCAGTGGCACCTGTCCCCCTCCCCTGTGGCACCTCCACGGCCGATTGGTTGGAGATTTTGCGGAGTGATTCCAAGAGCTGCTGGCACAGGGCACAGGCGTCCTGCAGGAGAGGACAGGGGGACACGGGGACATGGGGACACGGGGGTCTGGGACATTGGGAAATGGCCACAGAGGAGGACAGGGACATGGGGAGCATGAGGACATGGGGATGTGGTGGCACAGGGTTGTTGGGAGGTGGGACACGGGGACATAGGGACATGGGGGACATGGGGACATGGAGACGTGGGGGAATGGGGACATGGGGGAATGGGGACGTGGAGATGTGGGGGAATGGGGACATGGGGACCGAGGGGGAATGGGGACATGGGGACCGAGGGGGATGGCTAGGGACTCGTTGGTGTGGGACCATGGTGGGAGGACTGGGACCCCTCTGGTGGTCTGGGGACATTCAGGGAGGGGGCACAGGGACAGAGGGAAGGGTGGAGGGACATCAGAGGGGTGCTGGGGACACGGGGGGGGTCTCACCTCACTGGGGGCGTCTCTCAGCACCTCGGGGGGCCCCTGGCCGAGGAGGGGGCAGCGCCCCAGGGCCCCGCAGCGCAGCGCCGTCACCCAGTCCTGGCACCGGGCAGAGGGGGGCGCCCCACAGCCCCCCCCCGGCGCCCCCAAACCTGCGGCCACGGTCAGGGGGGCCTGGCAGCCCAGGACCCCCCCAGGACACCCCCAAAGCCACCCCACCCCAACACCAGCCCTCCGGGGGGACCCCTCAATGAACCCTCCCCGTGCAGAACCCATGGGTGGAAGGGACCCCCCCAGTGACACCCCCATGCCCCATCCACACCCCAAGAGGGGTCCAGACCCGCACCCAAGGGCCCCCTGCCCCCCTTGCCAGGGTCTGTGCCCCCGTCACTTCAGCACAGGGTCCTTGAGGGGGACGCGCAGCTCTGGGGGTGCCCCCGGTGTGGGGGTGCCCCCGGTGTGGGGGGCACGGGCCCTACCTGGGCTGGTCCCGAGCAGGGCGAGGAGCAGCGGCAGTGCCAGGGCCATGGCAGGGGACAGGGCTGAGCACGGGGACAGCGCTGCCGGGACCGAGCCCGCGGGCTCTTAAAGCAGGCGGGATGTGGCCGCTGGGACCGTGCCAGCTCACGGGGACAGGTGTGTCACAGCCACGGGGACACTGCGGGGCCGCCACCCCCGCCCTGCCACTCTGCGCTGGCCCCACGCCCGGGTCCCCATTCAAGGGCCCCGTGACCCCGGCAGGGCCCCCCTGTAATGTCCCCATGTCCCCACTGAGTCCCCAGCGCTGTCCCTGAGTTCCCATTGGGGTCCCCCTGTCCCCAGTCTCCCACACCCCCTCAGCCCCCCCTGTCCCCCCGCCGCATCTCACCCCCCTCCCCTCTGCCGTGTCCCCTTTGTGCCACCACGGTCCCACACCCCAATATTCCCCCCGTGTCCCTCCTGTCACACTCCAATCCCCCTGGCCCCCTCTGCTCCCCTTCGTGTCCCCCCAAAATCCCCCACGGCTCCAACCCCTCATGTCCTCCCTTGTTCCTGTGTCCCCCATGTCCCCCGTGTCCCCGTGTCCCCCATGTCCCCCGTGTCCCTCATTTCCCCTGTGTCCCCCGTGTCCCTGGTGTCCCCGTGTCCCCCATGTCCCCGGGGTCCCCCATGTCCCTCATTTCCCCTGTGTCCCCCACGTCCCCCCTGTCCCTCATTTCCCCTGTGTCCCCGTGTCCCCCGTGTCCCCCATGTCCCCCATGTCCCCACACCCCCATGTCCCCGGGGTCCCCCATGTCCCTCATTTCCCCTGCGTCCCCGTGTCCCTGGTGTCCCCCATGTCCCTCATTTCCCCTGTGTCCCCCACGTCCCCCCTGTCCCCAATCCCCCCCGTCCTGCCCCTCCCTGTGCCCCCTGTCCCCTCCCAGTCCCTTCCCGGCAGGGCCCTCCCCGGTCCCCCCTGACCCCACTCGTCCCTCGAGAGCCCTCAGGGCAGGTGTGGCCCCACGGGCGGGGCACCTGGCCCAGGTGAGGCTCTGCGATGGCTCCCAGGTGCCCCTGTGTCCCCCTGTGTCCCTCTGTCACCTGTGTGCCACCCCCAGTGCCACCCTCCCACCCTGTCCTTGTCCCCCCACGGTGCCACCCCCGTCCTTGTGCCACCCTCGGTGTCCCCTCCCCTCCCACAGCAATCCCGGCTCTTTCGTAACCAAATAATTTATTTCCTAACAATCAAACAAGACAGAAATATCCATGGACACAGCAAAGATCTCCTAAAACACGGAATTCCTAAAAAAAAAAAAAAGAGAAAAAAAAAAAAGAGGAAAAAAAAAAAAAGAGGAAAAAAAAAAGGGAAAAAAAAAGCAAAACAAAAAAAGAGAAAAAAGCACCATTCTATTGGCTTGCCACGGGGGTTCAGCCCTGCAGTGGGATACTCATATTTTCATATTTACAGCAGGAACGGCTGGAAATGGGAGCTGAGCCCCTCCCAGCCGGGCTGGAGCCACTGCTTGGGGAGCAGAAAGAACAGAAAAGAAGAGGGGGGAAAAGCACAAATCAGAGGCGTCCCAAAGAATAACAAAGGAAAGCTTGAGTGGAGACGGGGGTGGCTCCGCTGGAAAAATCAAGGATGAAAAGAAAAGGAAATTTTGGTGCTTCCTGGGAGCTGGTGGTTTGGGATCTGCATTCCAAAAGGAAAAAGAAAGGAACACCAGCCCCAAAAATGGGGGGTGGGTTTGGTTCCCACCCGTCCGTGCCCCGATCCAACTCCCCCCACTCCCCGGATTTTTTATTTTTGTCACAACCTATAAAAAAGTCCTTCCTGCAGCTTATTTGATAGGAATGCTGGTGGATCAGTGAATTCCAGGAGAAGGCTGGCACCACCACTGGGGACCCGGGGAGATTCCGGGTTAGTGCAGAGTTCTGGGGGTCCTGGAGCACAGCCCCACAGTGCAAAGGGCTGGGAAGGGTCAGCCTGGGGCAGGAGGGGAAAAAAGGGGGAAAAAAAGGCATTGGGAACTCAGAAAGGCACGAACCTGCCAAAGCCCCTCATCTGTGCTGAGGCCAAACCTTCACAATGTCCAAAACCAACCAAAAATCAGCGTTTGGTACCTCTGGAAGGGCCTTCCCAGCGCTGGGAAGCGCCTGCCCAGAGCTGGGATTCCCCAGGTGAAGGCAAAGCCACCCGAGCCAGGGCGCCAGCAGCTGGTAATCCTTTTTTTCTCTGTGTTTTCCACCTTTTGGCCTTTTTTTCCCTCTTTTTGGCGGTGCAGGGGGTTGAGCTCAGGTGCCCAGGGTCTGTGACAATGCCAGAGGGTGGAAAATTCCAGCAGCTTTGAAGGAAAATTGCTTGTGGTTTGGTTTTTTTTTGTTTTTTTTTTCTCTTATGAGCCAGCACATGGGAAAAAGAGCCAGAACCTGGAGAATTTGGGCAACTTGTGGGGCCTGTGGGTTCCCACTACCCCATGTGAGCCAGGAATGGGACTGGGGTATAGAAAGGAAAAAGAAAGGAGAGGAAAAAGGAGAGGAAAAAGGAAAAAGGAAAAAGGAAAAAGGAAAGGAAAGGAAAGGAAAGGAAAGGAAAGGAAAGGAAAGGAAAGGAAAGGAAAGGAAAGGAAAGGAAAGGAAAGGAAAGGAAAGGAAAGGAAAGGAAAGGAAAGGAAAGGAAAGGAAAGGAAAGGAAAGGAAAGGAAAGGAAAGGAAAGGAAACTGAGAAAGGGGCAAAGGGGAAGAGAAAAGGAGAAAAGAAGGGAAGGAAAAGAAAGAGAAGGAGAAAAGGGAAACAAGAAAAGGAAAAGAGGACAGGGATAAGGAGGAAAGGGAAAAAAAAGGGAAAAAAAAAAAAGGAAGGGAAGGGGAAAGGACCCAGGAAAGGAAGAAGCACCGGAGTCTCCTGCTGCCCATGCGCCCCCTCGCACTGCAGGGAGCCCTCGCTGCCTTCCAGCACCTGCAGCTCCTGAGCGGCACCGGCAGAGGGTCGGGGCTTTATCCCAGCCCCGTGAGCGCCCCCGGACCCCTCAGCCCGGCCTGGCCGGCTCCAGGGGCTGGAAAAGCGCCGGGACCAGCCCGAGGGGAAAGGGAAGGCGCTGGAGGCAGAGCTCTCCGCATCCCCACAAGCGGGAAGGGCTGGGAAGCCCCGGGCTGCCCTTCCAGGAGCCTGGGCCGACGCCGGCGGAGGCAGAGGGAGAATCCCGCGGGTTATTGCTGAGCAGAGGCATCATCTTTGTGCTGAAGGGGTGGAGAGAGGCCCCGGGCTCCCTCCGAGGTAGAAGAAGCTGTCCCCGAGAGGATGGGAAGGGAATTCCAGGGCTCTGGAAGGCCGTGCCACGCTCCGGGAGTGGCACAGGAGCCCACGGCTCTGAGCCTGCCCCAGCCAGGAACGCTCCGGGGCCGGGCAGGGCTGGCTTGGGGTCCCTGAAGGTTTAGAGTCGGGCGAGGCAGCCCCGACTGAGGCTGATCCCAAACGCTCCCGGCCCGGCCCCGCGGATGGGAACTCCACAAAGCACCGGCTCTGTCTTCAACCTGCTCCCAAAAACCCTCAGCTTTTCCTGAGGATGGAGGAGATGGGGAGCACCGGGCAGTGACAGCCTGGGGAGCACCCAGGGGAGGCTCCTGAGGTCGCTGCTATTGCCGGGACATTCCCGGCTCCTCCAGGGTGGGCAGAGCGGGGCGGGGCGGGCCGGGCAGAGAGGCCAACGGAGCCCCGGGAGCGGGCGGTGCCAACGGAGCCCCGGGAGCGGGCGGTGCCAACGGAGCCCCGGGAGCGGGCGGGCCGGCGGGGGTTTCCGTGCAGGGAATGCTGGCGGGGTCGCTGTCGCTGTGCTGGCTACCGGGATCCCGAGGGAAGAGCTCCCTAAATGCCCACGGGAAGCTTCCTGCTGCCGGCCAGCTTGGCGCGGGCGCCGCCGGAGCTGGAGTAGCCCTCGTCGCTGCCCAGGCTCTGCAGGCTGCCGCGCTCGTCCGAGTCGCTGGGGCTGCTGCTGCTCCAGTCCAGGTCGGCCGGGAGGTCGTCCGTGCTCTCCACATCCACGTCCATCTCTTCTGCCGGGGACACGGGGAGGGTTGGGGCTCCGGCAGGGCCAGGGCTCCCCGCGGCCGCGCCCCGGGGCGGGCTCTCACCTTGGTCCGAGTCGGAGCGATCGGAGGAGAGGCTGGAGCCGATGCTGTCGATCCTGACCCGCTCCATGCCCAGCTTCTCCAGCTGCCGCTGCAGGTGCCGCTGCTCCCGCTGCAGCTGCTCGATCTGGTGCAGGGCACGGCGCTCCTGGTCCTCCAGCTTCTGCGGGGAACACGGCACCCTGAGCCCAGGATTCCCTGGAACCACCCGGGATTCCCTGGAACCACCCGGGATTCCCTTGGAACCACCCGGAATTCCCTTGGAACCACTGGGGATGGGGCACCCTGAGCCCGGGATTCCCTTGGAACCACCCGGGATTCCCTGGAACCATCCAGCATTCCTGGCCCAATCCACCTCGGTTCCCAAGGGGCTCCCACCTTCAGCACATTTGGGATGTGGATGGAGCCATATGGATTCCAACCCTCCCAAGTCATCCCAGCCCAATTCAGAACTCCCAGTTACCCCAGCCCCATCCCAGTGCTCCCCCCATTACCCCAGCCCCATCCCAGTGCTCTCCCCGTTACCCCAGCCCCATCCCAGTGCTCCCCCCATTACCCCAGCCCCATCCCAGTGCTCCCCCCATTACCCCAGCCCCATCCCAGTGCTCCCCCCATTACCCCAGCCCCATCCCAGTGCTCCCCCCGTTACCCCAGCCCCATCCCAGTGCTCTCCCCGTTACCCCAGCCCCATCCCAGTGCTCCCCCCGTTACCCCAGCCCCATCCCAGCCCTCTCCCCATTACCCCAGCCCCATCCCAGCCCTCTCCCCATTATCCCAGCCCCATCCCAGTGCTCTCCCCGTTACCCCAGCCCCATCCCAGTGCTCCCCCCATTACCCCAGCCCCATCCCGGTGCTCTTCCCATTACCCCAGCCCCATCCCAGTGCTCCCCCCGTTACCCCAGCCCCATCCCAGCCCTCTCCCCATTACCCCAGCCCCATCCCGGTGCTCTCCCCATTATCCCAGCCCCATCCCGGTGCTCTCCCCGTTACCCCAGCCCCATCCCGGTGCTCTCCCCATTATCCCAGCCCCATCCCAGTGCTCTCCCCATTATCCCAGCCCCATCCCGGTGCTCTCCCCGTTACCCCAGCCCCATCCCGGTGCTCTCCCCATTACCCCAGCCCCATCCCAGCCCATGCCCCATACTGGAATGCTGCTCCCAGCTCCCAGCCCGGTGCCATTTAGGGCTCACCTGGATGTGGAGCCTGGCCCTGGTGAGCAGGCTGAGTGTGGTGTGCCGCCCGGCCGCTGCCCCCAGGGGCACCAGCCCCTTCAGCCTCTCCAGGCACAGCCGGAGCTGGGCGCGCCTGCAACGGGAGCACACGGCAGCCTCAGCTTCCCAAAGGCCATTCCCACCCCACTGCTGGGGAAATGGGGGTGCTGGGGGCTAAACCCCACCGGGAGCATTCCCAGCACCCATGGATTCCAGAAACTGGGAGGGAATGCAGCCAGGCAAAAGGAAAAGCTCCTGGATAAACCCTGCTGGCTGCTGGGGGGATCCCAGGCAATAAAATGCCAATGACCTCGTGATTCTGGGTGAGAAAATCCACTTTTGGTCATTCTCCCCCATCTCAGGGGGGCTGTGTGGCTCCTGCCCAGGCTAACACCCAGCTGCACATCCCTTGGGAGTGCTTCCTTTCCCTATTTTTAGTAGGAACAGGGTGGTTTTGGATACAAAAGCCCCAGATCCCTGCAGGAGCATTGGCTGTTCTCCAGGAACCCTCCCTCTTCCTGTAACATCTGGGTTTTTTCTGCTTTAACAGGTTAGTGGAAGAGGGAAGCTCCAGCTCCTGGAGGAAATCCCTTTTTCTGCTGAAAAAAGCAGCAGATCCCAGTTTCCCTGTGCCCATTCCCAACCCCAAGATGTAGGTCAGGTCCTTGGGAAGGGGTTGTAACACCCATCCCTGAGCCACCTGATCCCGGGCAGCTCCAAAGGGATTTTGCAAGGACCTGCTGGTCTTGTTTGGGATATGCTGGGAGGGAACAGGGATTTCCTCACCCAAAGGGCCTCGGGATGGCAACACAGCCAAAAAAAGTGGGATTTACTCGGGGTAAATCCCAAACTCCAGCTGGCTCAATGATGAGCCTGTGAAAAGATAATTTTCCTGAATAAGCAGGGCTGTGGAGATGGAGCTGGTTCCCAACAACCAAGGACAGGGAATGCTTTAATCCTCGGCGTCCTTTATCCCCTTCCTTCCCTCCCAAGCCATCTCAGGATGGTGGAACACCCCTGGAAAAGCAGCAATTGCCCCCAGCCCAGCTCCTGACACCCCCTGGCACTCACCTGTTCTTCTCCATCTCATTGTGCGTCGACCTGGAAGAGAAGGAAGAAGTTATTAACTCCTCTGGCTGATTAGGGATTAGCACTTGGGATTAACGTGTGGGAATTAGCAAAGGCTCCCTGCAAAAGCTGCACACCCGGGGGGCTCCCAGAGCTCCACACCCAGGCACGGTGAGTGCCAGTGACAGGGTCAGGAACACCAGGAAATGGGATTTCAAACCAGACACTCCTGAGCTTTAGAGCTGGGCTTGCATCAACAGCTCATCCCTGCCCCTCAGCCCAGGAATATAAAGTGGAAAAGCCTTCCCTGTGTCCAACAGCACCGAGCAGCTCTGGAGGAGCCCCCAAACAAATTAAAACCATAACAAATCCCCCTGAAGCTCCCCAGTTCCACAGAGCTGGGAAGAGGAGGAAAACAAGCCAGGGTTGGCTTTCCCTCCTCTGAAATCCAGGAGGAGGCCACAGGAGCTGCTTCCCTGCCCTGACTTCCTGACACCTCCAGAGGCTCCACTCCAGTTTGGGGGAAAATGTTGTTATGAGCCTGAAAATATAAACTGGGAATAACCCAGAGGCTGCGTGGATGGGGATGTCCACTGGGATGGCCCTGGGGGCTCTGGGAGTGCTGGAAAAACAAGGGATGCCACCAAAGAGAAAGGCAGGGATGTCACTGAAGGGAAAATGAGGGAATGTCACCAAAGGGAAAATGAGGGAATGTCACCGAAAGGAAAAGCCAAGGATGCCACCAAAGGGAAAATCAATGATGTCATCAAAGGAAAATGAGGGATGTCACTAAAGGAAAACCAGGGATGTCACCAAAGGGAAAGGCAGGGATGTCTCCAAAGGGAAAGCAGGGATGTCACTAAAGGAAAACCAGGGATGTCACCAAAGGGAAAGGCAGGGATGTCACCAAAGGGAAAGCAGGGATGTCACCAAAAGGAAAGGCAGGAATGTCACCAAAGGGAAAGCAGGGATGTCACCAAAGGGAAAGCAGGAATGTCACCAAAAGGAAACCAGGGATGTCACCAAAAGGAAACCAGGGATGTCACCAAAGGGAAAGGCAGGAATGTCACCAAAGGGAAAGCAGGGATGTCACCAAAAGGAAACCAGGGATGTCACCAAAAGGAAAGGCAGGAATGTCACCAAAGGGAAACCAGGGATGTCACCAAAGGGAAACCAGGGATGTCACCAAAGGGAAAGCAGGAATGTCACTAAAGGAAAACCAGGGATGTCACCAAAAGGAAACCAGGGATGTCACCAAAGGGAAAGCAGGGATGTCACTAAAGGAAAACCAGGGATGTCACCAAAAGGAAACCAGGGATGTCACCAAAGGGAAAGCAGGGATGTCACTAAAGGAAAACCAGGAATGTCACCAAAGGGAAAGGCAGGGATGTCACCAAAAGGAAACCAGGGATGTCACCAAAGGGAAAGCAGGGATGTCACCAAAGGGAAAGCAGGGATGTCACCACCACAGCAGTGGGAGATGCTCTCCGAGGTCTCCTTCCCTTTTCCAGCCTTTCCTGAAGGATCACCCTGCTCCAGTGGCTTTTGGACCCCATCTCCCACGTGCCCAGAATTGTTCCATCCCAGCAGGGACACTTCCCAATCCAGGGGACTCTCCTGGCACACTGGAAGGGCTCAGCCCCTGGGCAGGGTCTCCTTTCCATTTCTCCCTGAATAAACGTTTCACACCCAGCCCTTTACCAAGGGGCTGCCATGGGCTGCAGCTTTATGAGTTTTTTCCTTAATTCTAAAATATCCAAACACTTCCTGAGCACAGGTACAGACAGGGTTGAAGCTCCCATCACCTCCACACCCCTTAATTACAAATCCCTCCTCTTTTCTGCCTGGATCCTTCCTGGAATGGCTCTTTTCTCTTCAGGACTTGCATTCACCATCACCAATATTTAGGGGGTCAAAAAAAAAGAATGGATTCATGGATTTAAATTCTGGATGAAACAAACAGGGACAGAGGGGATGGCAGCCTCACCCCGGGGCAGGTGGAGCTCCCACATCCTCTCCAGAGCCACCTCATGCCCACAGAGCCACTGCTTTGGATCCCCAGCACTCTGAACCTCAGCTGATCACCGGCTTTCCCTTCAGAATGTGTCGTTATATTCCTGAAAACCGCAGCAGACCGACCCAAAGCGAACCAAATATCCCCGGAAGGAGCCCGCAGTGAATCCGGGCAGGACAAAGCCCCGGGTTCCCCGGAGCCCGTGCGATTCCGCCCCCCGAGGGGCTCCCGAGCCCCGCCCCGGCCCCGGGGCACCGGGGAATCGCCACCTGCCAAAGGTCGGGGCGGCGGCGCCGCGCAGACGGGAGCGCTCCCGAGCAGGAAAAGGGTGACAGATGTGCTGCCACCAGCACCCGGCTCCTCCCTGGCACCTCGGGGACGCGTCGCGATGGGGCTGCTGCCCCCACAGCGTCCCCGCGCTGGGGACACAGCCCGGAGCCAGCGGCAGCGGAGGGTCCCGGCGGTGGGGAGGGGACTGCAGGGGTGGGATGAAGGCTCCGGGCTGTGGGTTTGCCCCTGGAATTCAGTGTGGGTTCTGCAGCTTGGAGAAAAGAATTTAAAGCCAGCGGGGAACGAGGACAGAGGGACAAGGGGAGGCTCTGGGCGGGTTTGGGGTAATTCAGGAGGTGACAGGGGGGCCCCTCCAGCCCGGGCCGGCTCTGTGACAGCAGGAGCGCTCCGGGCCGGTCACCCAGGGACAGGAAGGTGCCACCCACGGTGTCACACCCGCTGACAGGTGGACTTTGGTGACAGCAGAGCCCCACCCAGGGCTGTCACACACCCAGCGACAACAGGACCTGCCCGAGCCGGGTCACCCCATGGCAGCAGGGTCTGTCACGCAAGCCGGGGACAGGAGGTGCCCCCGGCACTGTGACATCCCCAGGGACGGCGGGGGGCCCCGCCAGAGCCCGGGTTACCGGGGAACCGGCCCGGCCCCGGTGCCAGCGGGGACAGGACTCCCCGGGCCCGGGGCACACTTGGGCACAGGGGACCCGTCAGGGACCGAACAGCGCCATGACAGGAGGGTCCCCCGGGCCTGTCGCACCCCCGGTGACAGCGGGAGCGGGGCGGTGACCCCGGCCCGGCCCGGGAGCCGCGGCCTGACCGGACACGGAGCCCCACGGGCCTGTTCCCCCGCCCGGTGCCAGCGGGGGCTCCCCGGGCCGGGCCGCGCGGGGCCGGAGCTGCCCCGGCCGGGCCCCACAACGGCCGGGGCCCTCCGGGCCGGTCCCCCCGCCCCGCCCGGTGCCGCCGTCACCTGCCGCCGCCGCCGCTCCTCCGGGCCTTGGCGCGGCGCCGCGGGGCCTCGCCGTCCTTCCCGCCGGGCCACAGCGAGGCGTAACCGTGCTCGGCTTCTGCGGAGACACAACGGCGGTCGCGGGTCACGGCGGGGCCCGGCCGGGGGCGCCGCCGGGGGCACCGCGGGGGCGGCGCGGGGGGTACCTCGCTCCCGCCGCTCCAGGAACTCGGCGGCCTCCAGCAGCATCTGGATGCCGAGGCGGGGGGGGGCGGCCATGGCGGGGCCGGGACGGGCCGCGACCGGCGGCGGGGGGGAGCGGCGGCCTCTGCCCGCCCCGAGCGCCGCTCCGCCAGACCCCGCGCGCGCCACGCCCCCGCCGCCGCTCATTGGCGGAGGTTGAGACAGGCCCCGCCCGGCCCCGCCGCTGATTGGAGGATGAGGAGGAGGCCCCGCCCAGCGCCTCCACGAGCGGCGGAGAGGGAGCGTGGCCGCGCCTGAGGATACGCCCCCCGCTCGCTGCTATTGGACGAGAGCGCCACGCCCTCCTGCTATTGGCCCGACCCTTCCCTGGCGGGGCCCCGCCCACACAACGGGCCCCGCCCCGTTGGCCGCACGCTCTGCCCTGACTCACTTCCTGCCGCTCAGCCAATGGCGAGGCTGGACGGGGGAGGGGGCGGCGCCTCGGCTACGTCGGGCAACGTAAGCACGGACAGGGACAGGGACCCCCGGACAGGGACCCCCGGGATGGGGACGGGGATAGAGACCCCCTGAGAGGGACCCCAGGATGGGGACAGGGACAGAGACCCCCGGACAGAGACAGGGACCCCAGGATGGGGACAGGGACAGAGACCCCCGGACAGAGACAGGGACCACCGGACAGGGAGCCCCGGGATGGAGACAGAGCCTCTGAGAGAGGGACAGACCCCCCTGGGACAGGGACAGGCACCCCCACAGAGCCAGGACCCCCAAGCCCCCCTCCAAGCAGCCACCTCCATGCCAGGGCAGTGACACCCCCGGGCAGGGCCCCCCTGTGCAGGGAGCACCTTGGGACCCCCAAATCAAGAACCACCCCCAGCCCCGGGCAGGGCTCAGAGCACCCAAATCCCCTCCCAAAACTGGGAGCACCCCAATCCCACTGCCCCCCTGGGGGCCCCCAGCCCCAAAATCTGTGTCAACCCCACGGTTTTGTGGGAGGGAGGGGGAATGGAGGCCCTGCTTCATCTCTGAATGATAAAAATTAAAGGAAAAAATACATCTGGGGTTTTATTAACAGGGAAGCAAACCAAAACCAGGGAGAACACAGCAAAATCCCAGCCAGAAACTGACCTTTGTTGTAAAAAAAAAAACAAAAACAAACAAATATCTGGGAACTTGTGGCGGGTCTGGATGTGGGATTTGTTGGGAATAACCCAAATTCCACTGGAATCCAGCACGGGAGCCACCCAGGAGAGTGCAGGGAAAAGAAATCCTTCCGTGGTGGGAGCCTGTGCCAGCGTCAGGCGATGAAATCCAGGGGCCTGTTGAATCCTCCTTTCCTGTTCATGTATTGCCTGGGCGAGGACGGAGCCAGAGTCAGCCCTAAATCCGGGGAAATCGGGACAAAAACACCCGGGGGAGGCTGGGAACGGGGCTCAGCAGCCACAGGGAAGCCAATTCCCCAGGGATTTGAGTAAAAGGAGGGCAGGAAGGCTCCCAGTGAGGAGCTGCTGCAGAGGAGCCCAGGTGCCAGCAGAAAGGGAGCAGAATTGACAATCTGGGTGTTTTTTGGGGTGAGCAGTGCCGCTTCCCTCTGCTCTGATCCTGCCCAGGCCTCACTGGGCACATCCCAGCTGTTCCTAAGGTGCTCCTCACTCCTCATCCTCCCGATTTCCCCATTCCCAGGGGGATCTGGAGAGCTCTCACCTCTGCTTTTGAGTCTAAACCTCACCAAATTTCCGTTTTCCCTGGAAGCTGGATCAGGGTGAGACCGTGGCCACAGCTACCTCACCAAACAAACTCCTCTCTCCATCCCAAAGCAGGGGGACACACACCTGTACTTCCTCTTCTGGGACACGTTGATGGCGTAGGCATTGGCAGCACCGTCCACCTTCTTCCCCTGAGGAGAAACACCTCAAAATCCCATGGATTACCCCCAAACAGGGCAGCTGACACCACAGAGCCCCTGGAGTGGTGCTCACCTTGGTGGTATCAAAGGAGGCAAAACCCATCATCTTCATCATCTCGATCTCCTCCTCTGTCTTGCCCTGCAAATCTTCCTCTGAGGGGAGAAAATCAAGGATTGAGCAAACACAGATGTTGGGATTCCCAAAAATCCAGGTGTCCCTGGGCTGGTCCTGGCCCCGGGGGACACCTGGGGGTGCCCCAAGAGGGAGATCCCCCCTCACCTGTGATCTGCCGCTCCTTCTTGGAGTCCTTGAGCTCCTTCTTCTCCTCATCCCGGCGCTCCTTGGGCCGTGCTGGTGATGAGGAGCTGGAGCGGTGCCGGCGTGGGGACCTGCTGGGGCACAGAGCTGGGGCTGCAATTCACACCTGGAATCCCCACCTGGAGCTCCTGCTGTCCCCAGGTCACCCAGAGTGCCCTCACCTAGCTGTGCCCACCCCTCGCTGGTGTCCCTGCCCTCACCTGGATCATCCCTGACATCATCCCTGCCCTCACCTGGATCATCCCTGACATCACCTGGATGGCCCTGCCCTCACCTGGATCATCCCTGACATCATCCCTGCCCTCACCTGGATCATCCCTGACACCACCTAGATGTCCCTGCCCTCTCCTGGACAACCCCTGCCCTCACTTGGATGTCTCTGCCATAACCTGGATCATCCCTGATATCACCTGGATGTCCCTGCCATCACTTGGATCATCCCTGCCCTCACTTGGATGGTCCCTGACATCGCTTGGATGTCTCTTCCCTCACCTGGACGGTCCCCACCCTCACCTGGATGGCCCCGCCCTCACCTGGACAGCCCCGCCCTCACCTGGACCGTCTCCGGTGCGGGGAGCGGGAGCGGCTCCTCCTCCTGTCCCTGTCCCGGGACCGCGATCGCTCCCGCCGCCGCCTGTCCCTGTCCCGGGACGTGGAGCGCGAGCGCCGCCGCTCTGCCCGGGGAAGGCTCAGCTGCTGCTCCCTGCCCGCTTCCCAAGGGAAATCCCACAGAAACCCCAGCACCGACCCCGGACTGCCCTTCCCACCCCGCTCAGGGACCCCTCTGGGCACCCCCGGGAGGGAAGGAGCAGCAGGAAAAATCTCCAGCGGGAGCGGGGGAATGATCCAGGGGGAATCACCCGGGGGGAGCAGCCAGGAGGCGAGGATGGTCCCCAAAAACCTGAGCCAGGTGGAGAGGGGTGGGAGGGGGTGATGGTACCAAAAACCTGAGCCAGGTGGAGAGGGGTGGGAGGAAAGGAAGAGAAGGAGAGGAGGAGATGATAAGGATGGGGAGGGGGAGAAGGAGGAAAAGGAGAGGAGGAAGAGGAGAAGAGAAGGAATGGAGAAGGATGGGAAAGGGATGAATGAAGAAAAGGAGACGAGGAAGAGGAGAAGAAAGCAGAGAAGAAGAAGAGAAGGAAAAGAGAAGGCTGAGGATGAAGAAGAGGAGGATGAGGGAGGCAGTCTCTGCCCTCCGCCACAGCGAGGAACCGGGGCCTCCCCGCCCCGAGGGTCTCAGTCCCCCCTACCCCCGTCCCTTGCACCCCGATCTCCCCGAGCCCGGTTCCCCCGGGCTCCCCCTGACCTCCCCGGCGTTCCCGTCCCTCCCCGGCTCCCCCCGGTGCCTCCTCACCCCGCCGCGGCGGTGACCGGGAGCGGCTGCGGCCCATGGCCGCCCCTCAGCCCCGCGCTGCTGCTCCCGCGGCGCCGCCGGCCCGAGGGGACCCGGCCCGAGGGGACCCTGCTGAGGGGAGCCGGCTAAGGAGACCTGGCTAAGGGGACCGGGCCTGAGGGGAGCCGGCCGGCGGGGCCGGTCAGCACCGCACCGGGCCGCACCGGGCCGGTCCCGCCGCTCGCCCCGAGAGCCCGCCCAGGCCGGAATGCGAGGGGAGAGCCGGGAGGAAGAGGAGGGCCGAAAGCGGAGAGGGCAGGAAGGGGAGGGGAGGAAGGAGGGGAGGAAGGCGGGGCCGTCACCGTCACCTTCCTCAGGCCGCTGCTCGCTCTGCCCGCCCGGGCCCTGTCCCGAACGTGCTGCGGCTGTGCCGGCTTCGGTGCTGGGGGGGTCACGAGGGGCTTCTGGGAGAAGCTGCTGGAACCTTCCCGGTGTCCGGCACACCCATTCCCACCTCCAGCCTGTCCCGTCCCCATCATCCCCTTCCCATTCCCACCTCCAGCCTGTCCCGTCCCCATCATCCCCTTCCCATTCCCACCTCCATCCTGTCCCATCCCCATCATCTTTGTCCCATCCCTATCCCATCCCAGTCCCAATCCCCATTTCATTCCCATTCCCACCTCCATCCTCATCCCATTCCCATCCCTCTCCCCATCCCCTTCTCATCCCATCCCCACCCCTCAGACTCCGAGCGCTGCCGGGTGCCAAACACGGGGTTTATTTATTTACACCGGCGTTCCACGCGCTCCCGGCCGCGATTGTCACACGCGGGTGGGGGACATGCCACTCCCCGGCCGCCTCCCGGTGCCATTCCGGGGCTCCAACACCCGCCCTGCCTCCCGGCCCGTCCCCGGCGGGCAGCCCCGGGCGGGAGGAGAGGCGCTGAGCCCAGCTGGACTTGCCCTTCCCCGCTGCCAGGCTGGGATCAGCCTCTGTTTTCCAGCGGCGGTGCGGGTGTGGAGACCCTGGATCAGGGATTTGCTTTACCCTGAGCCTTGCTGGAGTGAGGGGAGGGGGAGGCAGGGAGGTGGGCTGGGGGAAGTACCCGAGGGGTGGTCCTGGGGTGTGATCTTGGCTCTGTTGCCCTCTGTCATGGTGATGATGGTGGCACTGGAGCCTTCGTCCCTTTCTGCTTGGAATTTCATGGATGGGGAGGTCAACGCCAGGGTCCCCTGCAAAGCCACTGGCCCTTGGGAAAAGGGGTGACAAAGGCCCCAGGGACAGACCCTTGGGGAGAAAAGGGGTGACAAAGGCCCTGGGGACAGACCCTTGGGGAGAAAAGGGGTGACAAAGGCCCTGGGGACAGACCCGTGGGGAGAAAAGGGGTGACAAAGGCCCTGGGGACAGACCCTTGGGGAGAAAAGGGGTGACAGAGGCCCTGGGGACAGACCCTTGGGGAGAAAAGGGGTGACAGAGGCCCTGGGGACAGAACCTTCAGCGACAAAGAGGGGACAAAAGCCCTGGGGGCGCCCCCGGGGTGGGCTGGGGGTGTGGCAGTGCTGTCATTCAGGAATTGCCCCCAGGTGTGACAGTGCTACCCCAGGGAGGTGACACGGATGTCTCTGCAGGCTCTGCTGCCCTGGGTCACCCAGGTGACACAAACGGCCTCAAAGAGCCTCAGAATCAGTGGCAGTGAGGAACAGCCCCCCCAGTGACAGGGTTTGGGGGCTCAGAGTGTCCCCTCAGTGCCCCCCATCCTGCAGGGGTGGGATGGGGACCTCTGGGGGGACACGGGGCAGGGCAAAGGCCCTTCCCCAAATCCAGGCTCAGGCTGGGGCTCTGGCCAGGTCCCTGCCTGGG
Source organism: Molothrus ater (assembly GCF_012460135.2). Taxonomy (NCBI): domain Eukaryota; kingdom Metazoa; phylum Chordata; class Aves; order Passeriformes; family Icteridae; genus Molothrus; species Molothrus ater. The sequence continues at coordinate 5,112,204 of NC_050505.2, read as the reverse complement.
CTCTCCCGGCTGTTTCCTGCGCCCCCTATTCCATGGGCTCCCTGCCCTTCCAGAGGGGATCCAAGCCCCAGGAGCTGTCTCAAGGCAGGGAAAGGGTTTGAAACCACAGCGATGGCACATGGGGAAAACCCTGCTGGGCTGGGGGAGCCCCGGACAGGGGTTCAGGGCCATTCCAGAGCTCCTGGGCAGGGCTCCATGGACGCAGCAAGGCTCAGGGTGAGCACCCCGGAAAAAGGGAGGATTTGGGGCTGATCCCGGTGATTTATCCCCAGATCCCAGCGCTGGAAGGGCTGTGGGGAACACGGGCAGGGCTGGGGCTCTTCCCGGGCAGGGGGTGGCCAGGAGGTGGCAACGCTGGGAGGGAAGGGAGCGCCAGGAAGGACGGAACTTGTGCTGGGAATTCCAGAGCTGGGAAAAGCGGGGGGGCCGGCGTGGCCGGGGTCGCTGTGAGCTGGCAGCGTGTGTTCATCCCGAAGTAGCACTTAGTGAGTGAGTTTTGCTCAGTTTTGAATAACACAGACAATTCCCGGAGGGGTGTGGGTGTTTTTTCCCTATTTTCCCAGGTGCGGGTCGTGCAGTGAGGTGGGGGCTTTTCCAGCGGTGGGAAATCCTGCTGCTCTTCCTTGGGTGGGCAAAAGACGGGCTGGGAGTACCAGGAGAAGGGGATGAAGTGGTTCTTGAGCCCACGGAGAGGGAGGTTTACAATCCAGGGAGGAAAAACCTCAGCTCCTCCTTCAGGAAAAGCCTTCAGCTCGATCCCATTCTCCTGGCAAAGCGATGGACGGTTTTCCCTGGGGATGAAGCCAGCGCCATTCCAGCAGAGCTTGAAACAGAAGGTGAAGAAAATAACCACGAAACACCCTTTTCTTCCTCAAACCAAGCAGATCTGGGCTCTGGTGGAGACAATCCCTCCCTCGGCCCACGGCGGTGGGAAGGGGCCGGAGCCCAGGAGGGAGAGGGGCAGGGAGGTGCAGCGGGAGTTTCCCCAGACGGGGACCACGGTCTCTCTAAGCTCGGTGCCAGCCCCCAGAGGCGGGTGACAAGGGGGACGAGGTGCCTCGTGCCCGGGAAGCAGCCGGGTTCCGGGGTTTAGGGCCGTGCCTCGGGGTCTCGGCGATCCCAGGAGCCGCGGGGAGGCCACGCGCGAGGCCTCGGGACGCTCAGGACTCGATCTTCTCCTTCTTTTTGCCTTTTTTCAGGAAAGATGGGGTCCGGAATTTCTTCTTCTTTTTGGAGGGTGATTTGGAGGGTGAACCGTCGGGGGACACGGGGTTGCTGGTCACTGTCTCCTTCTCCTTGGGGGCGTCCTGGTCGGCGTTGGTGGTTGTCCGGTCTGTCCCCCCTTTTCCAAGGTTTTCCTCGGTGCTTTGCTCCTCGTCCTTCCCGTTCACCACCGCCGGTGGCTCCTTCTCGGCAGTGGAATCAGGGGGGGCTTGGCCACCATCGGCCTTCTTATCACCTTGGGAAGGGGAGAGGGAGCAGGGAATTGGGGCAGCAGCACCGCTGTTCTGGGGGGGTCCATCCCCCCAAATGTGCAGTGGGGCCTGGGCAGGAGCAGGATTTGGCCTCCCCGAGAGGAGAACGTTGGGGTCTGATCCTGTCCTGCCGCAGGCACTGCTCCCCCGAGCCCCCCGAGCCGCCCCCTCCCTGCGGGACAAGCGATGTGGGATGGAGAGCCGGGAAGAGGCAGCAGGAGAAGCAGGAAGCGACACCAGGGAGGGAGGGAGGGAGGGAGGGAGGGGTTCCCCAGGGGGTTTCCTAAGGGATTTCCACGGAGACCGAAGAGCGCCCCGAGCCCCTGTCCCTCGTCCGTCCGGCGTGGCCTCTCCGTACTTACTACGGCGCCAGGGATTCAGGGATAACTCCTTGGGTGACAGGCACACGGGGAGGAAAGAGAAAGGAGACGTTGTGGAGACAGACAGACAGACAGACGGACACCACGAGACACCATGGCAGAGCCAGCAGCCCCGAGCCGCGCCCCGGCACCCGCTGCGGGTGGGAACAGTGGGGACTGGGCTGGGGGACAGGGCTGTCCCCTGCACCCCACAAAGCCACCACCGCTCACGTCCTCCTGCCGCGCTCCCCCCGGCCCCTCTGGAGCGGGGTGACAGCACGAGGTGACACGAGGTGACAGCCAGCTGCGTCCCAGCGCCGTTTGGCCGCAGCCGCCCTTGCGCCCCCGCTCCTGCTGCTCACTGGGACCCCAGCCCTCGTTTTCCTCGTTTTGGGGTGCTCATCACCCCACTCACCCTCCGTGGGCTCTGCAGGCGCTGGGGGCTCCGGCGGGGGCGGCTCTGGGGGGGGAGCCCCTCTGTCCTCTGCTGCCGCGTCCTTCTCGCCTGCCACAGACACACACACGCTGGCCCCGGTCCCCGCGGTGCCGCCCGGGGCTCGGGGGGCTTTGGGGGGCTCTCCTACCCTGCAGGCGCTTCTTCCTCTCCACCTCCTGCTTGTACTCCTCCAGCTCCTGGTCCGTCAGCTGGCTGAAGGGGTTGGGGGGCTCTGGCTCGGGGGGAGCCTCCTCCCCGCCCTCCTTGGCCTCTGCGTCCCCCAGATGGCTCTCGGTGGACTGAAACAGAGCCCGGAGTGGCGTCACCCCCCTGGGGCAGTGTCACCACCCCCAGAACAGTGCCACCCCCCTGGGGCAGTGTCACCACCCCAAGAACAGTGTCACCACCCTGGGGCAGTGTCACCACCCCCAGAACAGTGTCACCACCCCCAGAACAGTGCCACCACCCCCAGAACAGTGCCACCACCCCCAGAACAGTGCCACCACCCCTGGGGCAGTGTCACTCCCCTGGGGCAGTGTCAAGACCCCCCCCAGAGAGATGGGGACACGGGGTGTCACAGGATGACGTGGGTTGGGGACATGGGGTGTCATGGGGCTGGGGACACCAGGTGACACAGGTGCCATACGGGGCTGCGGCTGGTCTCAGCAATGACACCGGCCAGCAGCTGTGACTGGGGACATGGGGTGACACAGGGTGACATGAGGTGGCACAGGGTGACACGGGTGCCATACGGGGCTGCGGCTGGTCTCGGCGATGACGCTGGCCAGCAGCTGTGACTGGGGCCCGGCTGATTTCACGTCCTGGCGGTTTTGCTCGCGGATCTGTGGGGGAGGACAGAGCTGAATCCCCCTCCAAGGACGGGGCTGAGCCCCCCCAGACCCCGCTGTCCCCCAGCCCTGCCCACCTTGTTGCGCATCTCCAGCACCTCCTGCGGGTCCGTGTAGAGCGGCACGAACTGGTTGGGGTTCTCGATGCGGATCGGGGTCCCACTGCTGCCCTTCTCCACCTCGTCTGCCCGCAGCCACTGCAAACCCAGGAACAGGTTTGGGGAAGAGGAGACCCCAAAAAATGCAACTTGTATAGAGGGGAGACCCCAATGTAGAGGGAAAGCACCATAAATGCAGGGAGACCCCAATAAACAGCATAGAAGGAAGACCTGACTAATTGCATCATATATAGAAGGAGGAAGACTCCAAAACAAGTTCCCCAATAATAGAGGAAGACCCCAAAAAAGCATCTTGTGTAGAGGGGAGACCTTGATAAACAGGTGTTACACAGAGGAAAGACCCCAATAAATGCACCTTGCACGAGGGAGAGACCCAATAATAGAGGGGAGGCCCTTATAAATAGGTCTTGTGTAGAAGGGAGACCCCCCCATAAAGGGGAGACCCCAATAAAAGGATTTTACGTAGAGGGGAGACCCCAAACAACGCATCTTGTGTAGAGGGGAAACTGCAATAAATACATCTTTTGTTGAGACCCTGATAATAAATGAGGAGACCCCAACAAATGTGTCTTGCATAGAGGGAGAACCTGATAAATGTATCTTGCATAGAGGGAAGGCCCCAGTGAATGAGGAAACCTTAATAAATGTGTCTTGCATAGAGAGAGACCCCAATAAATGAGAAGACCCCAATAAATGCATCTTGCACAGAAGGACAGACCCTACTAAAGCCAAGAGCACTCAGCCCCACAAGAACGGGGTGGCGGGATTCCAAAATCACCATTATTATTACAGCATGCAGGCGGTCTCCGGGCCCTACACCCCAGGTTTTCGCGGGGTCCATGCCAGGACCCCCCTCCTCCTCCCTGGCCGTCCATCCCCGAGCCCCCGCTGCCCCCTCACCGTGGTCTTTGTCCTCTGGGCCCCGGCGCTGCCCTGCGCCTCCTCGGCCAGGCTGACCCTGGTGTAGGTGTTGGGCGTGTTGAGCCACCGCGTCTTCTCCTTCTGCTGCTTGTGGGCGTGCTGGCGCAGGGCGGGGGGCCCGGCGGGCTCCTCCTCGAACACGAAGGCCGTGACGGTGGCGGGGATCAGCACGTCGCTCTTGGGCTTGCTCTTCTCCTGCACGAAGGGGTAGCGGTACGTGTAGCCCGTGCGGTAGCCCTGGGGAAGCGCCCAGAGAGAGAGGAGTCAGCACACAGGGCAAGCTGAGGGTTAGGAGCATGTTTTTGGCTCATAAATCATCATAAAGGAAATGATTTATGAGTCGCCATCAAGAAGAGTTAGAGGAATGAGGAAACAGCTAGTGCAGCAGCCTATTTTAGTGAAAGAACCTTTTGCACCCACATGAACCATAGGTCAGTGAACGAGATATGTAAACAGAGCTAAAAAGAGAAAATATTGTTATATTCGCTAGCCCTTACCAAGCACTGAACTGGGTTTCACTGCACTGCTGACCGGTTAGGTTTAACCCAGTGCACTCTGATATTTATATTCAAAAATATATATTTATATATAAATACAAATATATTTAATAGAAATATATTAATATATAATTGTAAATCCATAACATATAATATATATATTTATATATATAAAATATAAAGATATATTTAATATATTTATATAAACATATACTATAAATTATATATTTATATATAAATATAAAAATAAAAAGAAATACTTAATATCTTTAGATATAAATATATAAAAACATATAAATATATATTTATATATACATTAAAATAGAAAGCTATATTTAATATAGTTATATAAATATATATATTTATAAAAATATAAAAATAAAATTAAATATTTAATATATTTATATATAAATATATAAAAATATATAAAAACCTATTTATATATATACACTCTGAATAGAGGAGGAACCTTTCCTGCACGAAGAAACCGAGCCCCTGATAAACTCTGCTTTATCCCCGCCCGTTTTGGGGCGGGTTTCGGCGCTCACCAGGTTGTCCAGCATCCTCATGAGCGCCTCGAACTCGTGCTCGCCCAGGCGGCTCTTGTGCAGCGGCCCGAAGGTGGCCCCGGCGCGGCGCACGGCGCTCAGCGCCTGCGGGCCGCGCTGCTGCTGCGCGCCCCGCTCCAGCACGATCAGGTTCTCCGCGCCGCCCGCGCTCGCCAGCGCCGACACCTGCGGGACACCGGGCACCGCTGGGCGGGGACGGCCCGGGACAGAGCCGCGGGCACCCCCGGGGGCGGCGCACGGCGGGGACGGGGCTGAGAGACGGGACACGGGGGATGGAACGGGGCAGAGAGACGGGACACGGGGGATGGAACGGGGCAGAGAGACGGGACACGGGGGATGGAACGGGGCTGAGAGACGGGACACGGGGGATGGAACGGGGCAGAGAGACGGGACACGGGGGATGGAACGGGGCAGAGAGACGGGACACGGGGGATGGAACGGGGCAGAGAGACGGGACACGGGGGATGGAACGGGGCTGAGAGATGGCACAGATCGGGGCATGGAGGGGAGATGAGGGGCTGAGAGATGGCACAGCTCATGCCATGGTGATGGGGCACTGGGGGCTGAGAGCTGGCACAGATTGGGGCACAGGAGTGGAAATGAGGGGCTCAGACCTGGCACAGCTCAGGAAACAGGGGTGGAAATGAGGGGCAGACACCTGGCCCAGCTCATGCCATGCTCCTGGGCACTCTGGCTGACCTGAGGCTGGCACAGCTCAGTGTATAAGGACAGAAATGAGGGGCTCAGACCTGGCACAGTTCAGGGCATGGGGATGGGACACTGGAGGGGCTCAGAGCTGGCCCAGCTCATGCCATGCCCCTGGGGCACTCCGGCTGACCCGAGCCTGGCCCAGCTCCGTGCGCGCTCCCTCCGTGCCCGGCCCCAGCCCAGCCCCGCGCTCACCTGCACCTCGCAGGCCGCCTGCAGGTGGAAGATGCTGTAGAAAGCCTCCTCGGCCGTGTCGCCCAGCGCCAGCACGCCGTGGTTCCGCAGCACCAGGATCTGCCGCGGGATGTCAGCGGGGCGGGCGGGGCGGGCGGGGCCGCCCCCGCACCCCCCAGGTGCGCCCTCACCTTGCAGGTGGGCCCGAGGCACTTCTGGAGCTCCACGCGATCCGCCTCGTCCTCCACCTCCCCGCGGAAGTCGAAGTAGGCGACGTCCCCCAGGAGCAGCGCGGCGCGGGAGATGGGCAGGAGCCCGCAGCGCATGGCCGAGACCTGGGCACGGGGAGGGGCAGGGCAGGAACCCCAAACACCCCCAGAAACACCCACAGCCCGCATGGCCGAGACCTGGGCACGGGGAGGGGCAGGGCAGGAACCCCAAACACCCCCAGAAACACCCCCAGCCCCCCCAAAAAACACCACCAACAAAAGTCCCAAAAAAACCCGACCACCCCTTCCAAAACACCCTTCCACCCTCCCAAATCCCCCCAGGTTCCCCTAACTCCATAGACCCCCAAATCCCTCCAAACCAAATCCCCCAAAGACCCTCCCCATTCCCCTCACTCCCAAGCCCCCAAAATCCTCCCAAACCCCATCTCTCTGATCTCCCCCAGTCCCCAAATCCCCCAACCCTTCCAAAAACACCCTTCCACCCTCCCAAATCCCTTCCAAACCCAACCTTCCCCAAGTTCCCCTAACTCGCAAGACCCAAACCCAACCTCCCCCAAACGCCCCTGCATTCCCCTCACTCCCGAGCCCCTGAATACCCCAAACCCAATCTCCCCCAAGTTCCCTTGCCTCCTGAACCCCCCAAACCCCCAAATCGCCCCTCTCCCAGCCCGTTCCCCGCGTACGGCGGCCGCGGCCGGGGTGTGCAGCCGCACGATGCAGCGGATGTCGGGGCGCGCCGCGTAGATGGCGGCGTGGAGGCTGAAACTGCGGGCGTCGGGGGCAAAGCCGGTGCTGCCCTGCTCCACCACGGCCCCCAGCACGTTCACCTTCACCTGGGGGGCACGGGGGGCTCAGGGGGCTGCTCCCCACGCGGGCAGCCCCGGGTTTGGGGGTTGTTGTTTTGGGGGGCTCACCAGGCTGGCCGCTGTCACCTCGCTGCACGCCAGCCCCTGCGGGGCCACCAAGAAGTGCTCCTGCTCCTTGCTGACCCGCAGCTGCCGCCGGGGACAGGGTGGGGTGAGACACAGTCGGGAAAAATCCCAAAATGAACATTCCCCCCGAAAGCCCCACACCCCTCTGATCGCCCCTAAACCGTGAGAAAGCCTCCGAAACTCCTCCCCAAACCAACACCCCAAAGGAACCCAACAACAACCCCAAAATAACAACCCACAAACCCTCAAAGTCCCAACCCACCTCAAATGTCCAGAACCCCACAAACTGCCCCCCAAAATAACAACCCACAAACCCTCAAGGCAACCCCAAATCCCCCCAGGGCAACCCCAGGCCCCTGAGTTTTTGGTTTTTTGGGGTGCTCATGCTGACAGCAGCGTGTCCCAGCTGTGCCCGGCCATACAGGTCCAGCAGGTACCAAAAGTCCCCATAACCCCCAAATGCCCGCAAAACAACCCCAAATCCCCTATTCTTTGTTTTTCAGGGTGCTCACGGTGACAGCAGCGTGTCCCAGCTGTGCCCAGCCGTACAGGTCCAGCAGCCGGTGGATGCTGCCCACCTTGCAGCGCATCAGCCGCTCGCCCTTGGCCAGGGCCGGCCCCTCTGTCCCGTGCAGGTCATTGATGGGGGTGACCGATGCCAGCCCTGGGGATTGGGGACCCCCCGTCAGCCGTGGGATCCCCCAAATCATGGGGGGGTTCAGTGGGGGAACAGGGTTGTGGGATGGGTTTGGTGGCTGGCAGGGTTTGGTGGACCCAAAGGTTTGCTGGACATCAAGGTTTGGACTCATAAAAGATTTGGGGGTCCCCGAGGCATCAAAGCTTTGGTGGCCCCCCAGGTTTGATGGCCCCAAAGATTTGGTGGGCCTCAAAGGGTTTGGGGGATTCCAGGGGTTTGCTGGCACCCCAAGATCCCGAAGAGTTGATGATTCCAAAGGTTTGGGTGTCCCCAAGATGCCAAAAGTTTAGGGGTCCCCAAAGTCTGGTGGTCTCAAAGGTTTGATGACCCCAAAGGTTTCTGGGGTCCTCAAGGTCCCAAAGGTTTGGTGGTCCCAAAGCATTTGAGGCCCCTCAAGGTCCCAAAGGTTTTTGTGAGATTTGGGGGTTCCAAGGTTGCCAAGATTTGGTGCCCCCCCAGGTTTTGGGGTTTTTCCCACCCCGCCCCTCGTCCCCAAAGGGCCCCACGTACCCATGGGGGAGGTGGGCAGGGTGGCAGGGGACGTGGTGGCCATGAAGTCGGCGATCTGCCGCAGCGCCCACACGTGGGACGAGTTGTTCCCCTTCTTCATCTGCTCCTGGATCAGGCTCTCCAGCTCCTCCCGGAAGGACTGTGGGGACAGGGTGACAACGGGCTGGGTGGCACGGCTGGGGACATCGGGGCAGTGGGGACAGCATCACCAGCTCGGTGGCAGCAATGCTGCCAGCCGTGTGCCACAGAGGCGATGGCGGCACCACCAGCTTGGTGACACGGTGAGGGTGGCACTGCTGACTTGGTGTCAGTGGTACCCACAGTTTGGTGGCTCACTGGTGGTGCCAGTGTCACCAGCTTGGTGGCAGTAACATCACCAGCTCGGTGCCACAGTGGTGATGGTGGCACCACCGGATTGGTGGCACGGTGACGGTGGCATTGCCATGCTGGCGTCGGTGTCACCGCTGCCTTGCTGGCACAGTGGCACTGGCAGCTCAGTGACAGCAGCAGTGGCACTGCCAGGTGGGGACACCGTGTGGTGACATCCATGAGCTTGGGGACAGGAGCGATGGGGCGGGGACAACAAAGGACGGGGCCAGCGACAAGAAGGGGTTGGCGACAGGAGGGACGGATTTGGGCTGGGTGGGGGACAGAGGAGAAGGGGCTGGGGACACGAAGAAGGGGTTTGGGGACAGTCGAGACAGGGATGATAGGGACAGAAGATAAGGGTTGGGGGACGTAAAGGAAGAGGTTGGGGACAAATGGGTCGGGGACAGACGGGACGGGGTTGGGGAAGAAGCTGGGGACACGTGGGACGAGGTTGGGGACAGGTGGATGGGGCTGAGGAAAGGAGGATCGGGATGGGGACGGACGGGGTCGGGGACAGACGGATGGGGTTGGGGACACAGGGGAAGGGGCTGGGGACAGGTGAGCGGGGTCGGGGCCAGGGCCAGCGCGGGGCTCACCGGGCTCTGCAGGATCATTGTCACCCGCTTCTTCTGCTCCATCAGGTTGAAGTCCTGGCGCAGGTCCCCGGCCCCGCCCCGCGCCCGCAGGAACTCGGGGTCCTCCTGGGGGGGACAGCGCGGCCCCGGGGCGGGGGGCTCGGGCAGGGGCTCGGGGCTGGCGGCCGTGCTCATCCTGGGGACACGCGGGGACACGCGGCGTCACAGCCCCGGTACAGATTGGGGAGAAAGCACCGAAAACACGGAGCGGCTGCGGCCCGCTGATAAGGGCAGAGGGGAACCGCCCTGCCCGGGGCGAGGGGACAGCGTGGGGACACCGGGAGGGGACACGGGCCGGGCTGGGTGACAGCCCGGAAAGGGCTGAGAACGGGCACAGCTCAGGGCACCCATGGGCGCGCCCCCAAATTGGGGTCACCCACTATGGGGGGCTCGGCCCCACTCTGCCGCCACACGGGGGGAGGTTCCCAGCCAGCCCCCGCCCCACGACCCCAAAAGGACCCCAAACGGGCCCCAATAAGACCCCCGAGGACGCTCCCCTCCCCTCCCGGTCACCGTCCCCGATCACTGCGGGGATGCTGCATCCAAGGCCCCCCCAAAACCCAGGGCGGGGCCGCTCCCCCACCGCCGGGGGCGCCCCCCAGTCCCCCCCCATCCGCTCAGAACAGGAGGGGACCCCCCGATTGCGCTGCTCGGAGCGCACCTGTCTCACCGGGCGGGGGGGCCGCGGTAAATCCGGGGAGGCCGCGCTGGACCCCGGAGGGCACAAGGGGGGGTCTGGGGGGGCTGGGCCAGGACCCCCCACCCAGGGCTCCCCCTCCCAGCATCCCCCGCACCCCCCCATCCCCGCCTCCGCCCGCGCCGCGCCCAGCGCCGCTGCGGCAGCCGCAGGGCGGGGGGGGAGCGAGAACCGGGATGGAACCGGGGATAAAACCGCGCTGGAACCCGGGGATGGAGCGGGGGGGCCGCAGCATCGCCCCCGCCCCGGGGGGAGGAGGATGCGCTCGGTACCACCCGGGGATGAAGGCCCAGCACGGGGGGAGGGGTGGGATGCAGCCCCCCCCCCCCACCTGCATGCGGCCAATTTGGGGGGGGGTGGGCGAGGAAAAGGGGGGGAGGGGTCACCCAGGTTCCCCCCAAATCCCCCCCGCCCCAGGGGGCTGCGGCCGGGGGCTGCTGCCATCACCCACCTTCCTCCTCCTCCTCCTCCTCCTCAGAGCATCCTGACAAAGGGCCGCCCCCCCCCGCGCGTCCCCGCGCCTCCCCCCGCCCCGCCCCCCCGGAACCCAACCCCCGCCCATGAACAACGGGGGGACCCCCGGACCGGGCGCCGCTGCTCCCGCAGTCCCCCGGCTATTGATTGGGGTCATATTAACAACCGTTAATAAGCCCTTACCTGGGGGGAGGAGCTAATTGCTAATTACAATTTCATACAGAAATTAATTACAGCTGGTTTAATTTTATACCCCCCTCCCCCCCCCAACCGCTGCGTTTTAAGGGGGACAGAGCCCCCGCCCCATTAATTTTGGGGTGTGGGTTTTATGGGGTGCCGGGCTCCAGGACAGGAGCGTGACCCCAAAAATGGGAAATGGGGGCTGGAGCCTTGAGCTTGGCCTTCGGGGTGGGGGGGACCCCCGGACTTTTAGGGGCACCAGGAAACACCTTAAAAAAAAAAAAGAGAAAATAAGGAATATTGAATAGTTTAGAATAATTGGAATATTTTGGGGAAAAAGGTGATTTCGAGCCTCCCTTGGTTTATTTACCCAGATGCTCCCCCAAACCCGGACCCCACTGTGACCCCCCCCAGGTTTCTGCCTCTCCCCCCTCCCCAGGTGCCCCCAAATTCCCGGGGTCCCCCCCCCCACTCACCGTGCCCCAGGTTTGGGGGGTCCCCAGGGGCACGGGGGGGCCCGGCCAGGCCAGGCTCAGGGGCCCCCCCGGCAGTGCCCCCCAACTCCTGCTCAGCGCCGACCTCCTGGGAAAAGGGAAATGTAAAAAATAAAAAATATAGATCAGAACTGGGGGGTGTCCCCCAGTAATAACACCACCCCCCCCCAAGAATAATCCCCCCCAAATAAATAAATTCAATTATTAAATTAATCCCAACCTCAAATAACTCATGCAGGAAAATCCCCACCGGGCCCACAAATTATAGGGGGGTTTTGGGGCTTACCCTCAATAATAATTCAATCTATTTTTTTTTAATTTTAAAATTGATTCCAACCTGGAAAATAAGAATAAAAATCCCACAAAGCCCACTTTACAGGGGGTCAGTTTTAAGGTCCCTCCTCAAATAATAATTCCATTGGATTTTGATTATTAAATTAATTCAGAGCTGAAAAATAGCAAGAAAAATCCCACGAGCTTCCCCAAATCTCAGCATTATAGGGGAGTTTGGAAATGGAGGGTCAGTTTTGGGATGCTCCCCTCCAATAATTATATTTATTGTTAATCTTAGACTGAATCCCAAACTAAAAACTCAGAAGAAATTAGAGGAAGTCTGTCCCCTCTCCATGTACCCATACCCAACCAGCTCCCCCGAAATCCCAATTCTAAGGGGCTTTAGAACCCAGGATCAGTTTTGGGGTGCCCCACAAAAGCCTAGTGACTAAAAATAAATTGAATTATCGATTCCAAGATGAAAAACAGCAACAAAATCTCCATTAGGTGCCCAAAATCCCACATTATAGGGGGCTTTGGGGTCGGTTTTAGGGCAGTCCCACAGCAGCGGGATGTTTTGGGGGGTTTGGGGTCAGTTTTGGCATCAGTTTTAGAGCTGTACCTGGCAGTCCTGCAGCAGCCGGATGTTTCAGGGGTTTAGGATCAGTTTTAGGGGCAGTTTTGGGGTCTCACCTCACAGTCCCGCAGTAGCCGGATGTTTCAGGGGTTTAGGGTCAGGTTTAGGGGCAGGTTTAGGGGCTCACCTGCAGCAGCCCCCGCAGCAGCTGGATGTTTTGGGGGTTCAGGGGCAGGTTTAGGGTCAGGTTTAGGGGCTCACCTGCAGCAGCCCCCGCAGCAGCCGGATGTTTAGGGGCAGGTTTAGGGGCTCACCTGCAGCAGCCCCCGCAGCAGCCGGATGTTTAGGGGCAGGTTTAGGGGCTCACCTGCAGCAGCCCCCGCAGCAGCCGGATGTTTAGGGGCAGGTTCAGGGTCAGGTTTAGGGGCTCACCTGCAGCAGCCGGATGTTTAGGGGCAGGTTCAGGGTCAGGTTTAGGGGCTCACCTGCAGCAGCCGGATGTTTAGGGGCAGGTTTAGGGTCAGGTTTAGGGGCTCACCTGCAGCAGCCCCCGCAGCAGCCGGATGTTTCGGGGGTTCAGGGGCAGGTTTAGGGTCAGGTTTAGGGGCTCACCTGCAGCAGCCCCCGCAGCAGCCGGATGTTTCGGGGGTTCAGGGGCAGGTTTAGGGTCAGGTTTAGGGGCTCACCTGCAGCAGCCCCCGCAGCAGCCGGATGTTTCGGGGCAGGTTTAGGGTCAGGTTTAGGGGCTCACCTGCAGCAGCCCCCGCAGCAGCCGGATGTACTCCGCCGCCGCCCGCAGCGTGTCCGCCTTGCTGGGCCGGCGGTCCCGCGGCACCAGCGGCACCAGGGAGCGCAGCTGGGAGAAGCCACTGTTGAGGTTCCGGATCTGCGGGGCACAGAGGGACCCGGTCAGAGACCCCAAAAGGGCTCCAAAGGGACCCCAGAGACCCCCAGGTTACACCAGGATCCCCCAGGCCCAAACTGGGCTCTCTCAAGGTTAAACTGGGACCACCCCCAGGGTTCAACTGGGCTCAGCAGGATCAAGCCAGACCCACCCATAACCAAAATTGGGGTTCCCCCCCCATATTAAATCCCACTCCAGGACTGAACTGCCCTGAAGGATTAAAGTGGGTCCCTCACAGAATCAAACTGGGTTAAACTGGGACCTTTAAACCGGGATTAAACATGACCCCCCCCCCCCCCTCCGCCAATTAAACAGAGACCTCAGAATTAAACTGACCCCAGGACTAAACCAACCCACACAGAATTAAACCAAGCCCTCCTAAAACTCACCTGGGCCCCCCAGGATTAAACCCACCCCAAAAGCAAAGTCCCCCCGTGGCAGCGCCAGTGTCCCCTGGGTGTCCCCCGATGTGACCCCACCCCGGGCTGTGCTTTGGGGGTTCAGCGGGGTTTGGGGGTTTTGGGGTTGCTCACCCTCTCCCTCTCCTTGGCGTTGGCCGCCTGCCGCCGCTCCAGCACCTCGGCCGGGTCCCCGGTGGGCTCGTAGCCGCCGTCGGGGCCGCGGCGCAGGCGGACGATGGGGGCCGGCTGGGGCAGGGGCCCGAAGCGCTGCTGCAGGAGCGCCCCCAGCAGCTCGGGGGGCGGCGTGGGCTGCGGGACCCCCGGCGGCTCTGGTGGCTTCGAGACCCCCGAGGGCTCCGGGACCCCCGACGGTTCCAGGGGCTCCGGGGTCCCTGAGGGCTCCAAGGGCTGCGGGACCCCCAGAGGATCCGGGTCCCCTGAGGGCTCCAGGACCCCCGAGGGCTCTGGGACCCCCGGTGGATCTGATGGCTTTGAGACCCCTGAGGGCTCCAGGGTCCCTGAGGGCTCCAAGGGCTCCAGGACCCCCGGTGGATCTGGGTCCCTTGAGGGCTGTGAGACCCCCGGGGGCTCCAGGACCCCCAAGGGCTCCAATGGCTTCGGGACCCCTGAGGGCTCCAGGACCCCTGAGGGCTCCGGGACCCCCAGTGGATCTGAGTCCCCTGAGGGCTCCAATGGCTTTGGGACCCCCGAGGGCTCTGGGCCCATTGAGGGCTGTGAGACCCCTGAAGGTTCCAGGACCCCCGGCCACCACCCCCCAGCTCTGCCGGGCTCTCCCACCCCACAAAAGGACCCAAGGCTGCACCCCCTGAGCCGATGCTCAAAAGGGCCCTGAAATACCCGGGGCTAACGAGGCACAGGTGGGACCCATCTGGGCCTGACGAGCTCGGGCTGTGCCCGGGCTCCCTCACCCACTGTCCCGGCCTGTACCCCCCAAATCCTGATCCCTGCCCGTGCCTCAGTTTCCCCATTCACCACCCCAAAACCCCAATCTCTTGCTGTGCCTCAGTTTCCCCATCCACTGCCCCAAAATCCTGATCCCTGGCTGTGCCTCAGTTTCCCCATCCACCGCCCCAAAATCCTGATCCCTGGCTGTGCCTCAGTTTCCCCATCCACCACCCCAAAATCCTGATCTCTTCCTGTGCCTCAGTTTCCCTGCTCACCACCGCAAAACCCCAATCTCTTGCTGTGCCTCAGTTTCCCCATCCACCGCCCCAAAATCCCAATCTCTTGCTGTGCCTCAGTTTCCCCACTCACCATCCCAACCTGGTACCCACAAAGCCCTGAACCCAAAAAAAGGCCCCAAAAGCGCGCTGAGAGATATTTGGGACGGTGACATTTGGGAATATTTTGGGATATTTTGGGGTCCTGGCACCGAGGGGCACCTGGATAGTTGGGCTTGAGAGATTTCGTGTGCTCCTAAAGCCGCTTTTGGGTGGGAAAGCAGAAAAAAGAGGTTTGATGTCAGCGGCCCTGGCTCGGTAGGTGGCAGTGTCAGTCCCTGAGATGCCGCAAAACGCGGCGAGGCTGGAAATAAAACGGTAAAATCGCCCTTTTTTCTCCCAAAAACCTCAGTTCACTTCGGGTTATCGGCCGTGGGGGGATCCTCGTCCCAGCACCGGGGTGGATTTCCCGTCCCTGAGCCCTCCGAGGGGCTCATCCCGCGGTTCCCGGGGGCTCTGGGGCTGCCCTGCCTCAGTTTCCCCACACCCGGGCACCATCCCCAGCTGCTCCGGGATCCCGGAGCTTCTTTCTGTGCCCATCAGAAGAGTGAGAGTGCAGAGCAAACTCCAAAAAAACCCCAAATGACCCTAAAATGAGAGGCACCTGGAAGTTAATGGAGGTTTTCTCTAAGAACTTAGAAAAAACCCAATTTCCTTCTCTTTAATGCCCCTTAATGAGCTTCCCTGTCCCGCAGCAGGCTCGGGATAATCCCATTATTCCTGCCCCGATCTGGGCGCAATTCTGGTGCCTGACAAATTAATCTGAGGGCAGGGAGGTGCAAAGTCACCCCAAAAATGTGCCCGTGCCCAGCTGCTCACCTGGGATCACCCCTGGGAGCTTCTGGGCTTTGGGAAAAGCTGGGAAACGCTCCAGGTTCAACAGAGGGGGATTAAATACTGAAGGGAAAATGAGGGGATTAAATATTGAGGGAAATGGGGTTTGCAGGGGTCACGGTTTTGGGGGTCACAATAATCAGAATTGGGGGTTATTTGGGATCATAGTTTTAAGGGGGTCACAGTTATTGGGATATTGGGGGACACACTTATTAGGGGTCACTGTTAATAGGGTTTGGGGTTATTGGGGGTTTTAGGGGTTACAATAGGGATTACAATTGGGGTTACATTTATAGGGGTTACAATAATTAGCATTTGGGGTTATTAAGGGACACACTTATTAGGGGTCACTGTTAATAGGGTTTGGGGTTATTAGGGGTTTTAGGGGTTACAGTTTTAGGGGTTACAATAGGGATTACAATTGGGGTTACATTTTTAGGGGTTACAATAATTAGCATTTGGGGTTATTAGGGATCATGGTTTTAAGGGCCCACATTTTTAAGGGTCCCTATTTTTGGGGGTCACTGTTATTAGGAGCCTCATTTTCAGGGGTTCTGCGTTTTAGGGTGACAGTTATGAGGGACAGGGTGATGAGGGGATCCTGCTTAGGGAAAGGAGCTGGGAAAAGGCTGAACCCCGGTGAAACTCCAGCCCAGAACCTGGGTGCTGCTCTGGGAACGCTGCTCCCCACCCCTCCAAACCCAATTTCCCTCCCATTTCCCCTCTCCGAGCTCGGGCAGGGCTGGGAGCAGCTCCCCCCTCCATCCCTGGGTGCTCCCCAAAGCCGGGGGTCTCAGCCCCCCACCCCAGCGACCCCTCTGACACCGAGGCTGGGCAGGGAAGGTGCCAGGGCAGGTGCCAGGGAAGGTGCCAGGGCTAATCTGGGCCCGGGGCAGCTGTTGGCACGGGATTAAACCAAATCTTTCCTGGCACGGTCCCAAATGTCCCGGGAGAGTTCAGTGCCTGCCAGGGCTGCCAGCCTCGTGCCAGCCTCGTGGTGCCCAGATAAAATAATAAAATATTTTATGGGGAGCGAAATATTCCAAGGGTCTCCCAACTGTCTCGGGAGGATTTGGTGCCAGCCTCGTGCCAGCCTCGTGGTGCCCGGATGAAATGATGAAACATTTTATGGGGAGTGAATTATTCCAAAGGGGGTTTATGGAGATGTGGCAACGCCTGTGGCACTTCCACCTCTCCATCCTCCTCCTCCCAGGTATCCCGGGGACATCCTGGAGAAATCCGGGGGGGCATTCCAGGGGCCACCCCCGGGGTCCAAGGGACACCCTGGGGACATCCCAGGGACATTGCCACCCCTGCTGCACCCCGGCTCTGGCTCCTCCAGCCCCCTTGTGCCGGGATTATTGATCCCTCCTTGTGCAGGGATTATTGATCCCTCCTTGTGCAGGGATGATTGATCCCCCCCTTGTGCAGGGATGATTGATCCCCCCCTTGTGCAGGGATTATTGATCCCTCCTTGTGCCGGGATTATTGATCCCTCCTTGTGCAGGGATGATTGATCCCCCCCTTGTGCAGGGATTATTGATCCCTCCTTGTGCAGGGATTATTGATCCCCCCCTTGTGCAGGGATTATTGATCCCCCTTTGTGCAGGGATTATTGATCCCCTCCTTGTGCAGGGATTATTGATCCCTCCTTGTGCAGGGATGATTGATCCCCTCCTTGTGCAGGGATGATTGATCCCTCCTTGTGCAGGGATTATTGATCCCTCCTTGTGCAGGGATTATTGATCCCTCCTTGTGCAGGGATTATTGATCCCCCCCTTGTGCAGGGATTATTGATCCCCCCTTGTGCAGGGATTATTGATCTCCCCCTTGTGCAGGGATTATTGATCCCCCCTTGTGCAGGGATTATTGATCCCCTCCTTGTGCAGGGATGATTGATCCTCTTTTTATGCTGGGATTATTGGTCCCCTCCTTGTGCAGGGATTATTGATCCCCCCTTGTACAGGGATTACTGATCCCCTCCTTGTGCAGGGATTATTGATCCCCCCCTTGTGCAGGGATTATTGATCCCCCCTTGTGCAGGGACTATTTATCCCCCCCTTGTGCAGGGATTATTGATCCCCTCCTTGTGCAGGGATTATTGATCCCCCCTTGTGCAGGGATTATTGATCCCTCCTTGTGCAGGGATTATTGATCCCCCCTTGTGCAGGGACTATTTATCCCCCCCTTGTGCAGGGATTATTGATCCCCTCCTTGTGCAGGGATTATTGATCCCCTCCTTGTGCAGGGATTATTGATCCCCTCCTTGTGCAGGGATTATTGATCCCCCCTTGTGCAGGGATTATTGATCCCCTCCTTGTGCAGGGATTATTGATCCCCCCCTTGTGCAGGGACTATTTATCCCCCCCTTGTACAGGGATTATTGATCCCTCCTTGTGCAGGGATTATTGATCCCCCCTTGTACAGGGATTATTGATCCCTCCTTGTGCAGGGACTATTTATCCCCCCCTTGTACAGGGATTATTGATCCCTCCTTGTGCAGGGACTATTTATCCCCTCCTTGTGCAGGGACTATTTATCCCCTCCTTGTGCAGGGATTATTGATCCCCCCCTTGTGCAGGGATTATTTTTCCCCCTTTTGTCCGAAGGGCCGGGGGTGGGAGTTGTCCCCGCCGCCCACCGCGATTCCCGGGGGTCCCGGGCCGGTCTCCCCCCGCCGTGCCCGGGTTATCCCTCAGGAGGGGGCACAATAAAGGGATTTATTGGCACCGAGGATTCGGGCATCTCTTGGATCCCCTCCACCCCACCCCTCATCCCGGGGGGATATCAAACAACCCTGGCTTGGTTAAATGCAAATATCCGCTAAAACCCCGCTGGGGCTGGCTCAGTCCGGGCGAGAGCGATGCCCGGCGCTCCTCTCCCAGCGCGGTTCGCTGATTTCTCCCTCCTGGAGGCTCCCCGGAGGGAAGGGGATGCGGGGGAACAAAGGTGGCTCTGTCCGTGCGGTGAAGGGGCCTTTGTGCGAGCTGCGGCGGCGCGGGGAGGATCCCAGCCCGGAGCTGCCCGAGTTTCCCGTCCCAGGAGGGGAATTTTGGGGGATAAAAGAAGTTTCCGTGGGATGGAGGCGCTGCCAAAGCCCCGGCATGAGGCAGGTGGATGGGGGGAAAGCTCGGGGTGGGGGTCCCTGTGCCAGGGTCTGGGTGAGCCCTGGGCTGTCACTGGTGACCGTGGGATGGGATAATGGGATGGGATAATGGGATGGGATAATGGGATGGGATGAGATGGGGTGGGATAATGGGATGGGATAATGGGATGGGATGAGATGGGATGGGATCAGTGGGATGGGATGGGATGGGGTGGGATGGGATGGGATGGGATGGGATCAGTGGGATGGGATGGGATGGGGTGGGATGGGATGGGATGGGATGGGATCAGTGGGATGGGATGGGGGAGGGATCAGGATGGAGTCCAAGTGGGAACAGGAACCAAGACAGAAATGGGATGGCAGGGATGGGGATGGGAGAAGGTTTGGGATGGGATGGAGATGAAGATGGAGATGGGGACAGGGCGGGGATGAGGATGGGCGTGGGATTGGGGCAGGGATGAGAAAAGGACGGGGATCAGGATAGGAACAGGGACAGGGATGAGGACGGGGATGGGACCAAGGCTGGAGTCAGCTCTGCCCTGCCCCACCAGCTCACACAGCACCCGACCAAGGGCTGGGGCTGAGCTCAGCACCTGGACGAAGATTTAGGTCTGGTCTTAACCTTTAGCCCATCCAGGCGGTTCCTAAATCCAGCCTGGAGCCTGCTGCTCCCAAATCCGAGCTTTACCCTTTCTCTCCAGCCCATCCCTCTCTCTGATGGGAAAACCAGGGGCTGCAGCTCCATCCTCCTCCTCCTCCCTGCCAGCAATTCCTGCCTTTCCCATCCCAGACAACCCTCCAGCAGGGGCTGCTGGTGCTGCTGGGCCCTCTGGGCTGGATAATCTCCGTCAGAAAGAATAAATGAATCGACCTTAACCCTCTGTGCCCTGCAGCTCCTCTCCAGCAGCAGGGACGGGGCCCTGCGTGCCCACTGTCACGTAGGGATGGACCCACGGAGCCACGCGCCGGAGGAGGAGCCAGGCAGCTCCTTTCCCCCTCTTTCCCCCTCTTTTCCCTCTCTTTTGCCCCTCTTTTGTCCCCCATCCGGGTTTTTGGGATTCTCGGGGACTCTCGGAGCTCCTCCTGAGCGCAGATGCTGCGGATCCCCATTAAGCCCTTTGCCGGGTCAGAGCCTCGGGGGAGGCCACGTGTGCCCGTCCCACGTGTGCCCTCACACGCAGCACACATTTGCACACGCATGAGGAGGCTGCAGCAAGGCTCAGCAGCGGCCTCGTTCCGCCCCGGGGCTCCCAGCCCCTCCACATCCATCCCACCCCTGCTCCTGGGGGCTTCTCCATTTATTGCCTCTCTCTGAGAGGGAGCAGAGGGGGTCCTCAGTCGAGAGAGGCTCCTCAGTCGAGCTCTGCTCTGGAATTGGGGCTGGGGGCAGGCGGGGTCGCCCTGCAGGACAGAGCGATGCTCGGTCCATGATCTGGCTGCTCCTCCTCGCCGTGCCCAGGGGTGCCAAGCAGAGGGGTCTGGGGCAGAGGGGTGCCCCGTGGGGCTGCCAGGGTGGGGCAGCAGCAGCCCAGCCCCTCGGCAGAGCATCCCAGCCCAGACAGCTCCGTCAGGGCCGTCCCAGGGCTCCGGGATTACAGCGCTGCTGCTCAAATCCCGTCTCCATCCGCGCCGTGCCCAGCCAATGACCTCGGCGCTGGCACGCAGGGCCTTCCTCCGCGGGGATCAGAGGTGATAAAGCCCTCCCAGACCCTGCTCGGCGCGGCTCTGTCTCAGCAAACCACCGTGGGTGCCACCAGGATGGCGTCCACGCTCGCGGAGAACGGGATGGATGAGGAGAGCTTCGCCCAGGTAAGGGATGTGCACCCCGGGCTTGGGATGGGGAGGGAATTTTGTGCTCACTGTGCCTGGCTGGGATCTGCGGTGGGTGAAGCACAAAGGGGTGAGAGGGGAGCAGCTGAGGGTGTCAAGGGATCGAGGGAATGACTGATGGCAGGGTGGAGGGGAGTTCCTCAAATCCCCGGCCTCCACCAGGTGGGATAACACCGGAGCAAGGTGGGATGGAATATTTGGGGTGGTTTTCTGCCTGGCAGAGTGAATTGGTGGAAATGCATGTGGCTGGGGTCTCTGAGCCGTGATCATCCTGCCAGGGAGCGAGGGACGGGCCTGTGCTGAGCAGGGATCCCAGGAGAGCCCAGCTCTGCTCCCGCATCCCAGGAGAGCTCTGGGCTGGGCTCAGGAATCGCTCTGGCCTTGGGGACTGGGGGGTTTCAACCCTTCCCTGCCCCAGCAGCGCTGTGGCTTTGGGCTGGGATTTGGGGGGTCAGGAGGGGGCTCCCAGCCCCTCTCCCCCTGTTCCCTGTGCCTCCCCCAGCCCTGAGGATGGGCTGGCAGCCACATCCACCCGCACGTGGCTCTGCCACGCTGCTGTGGGCACTGCCAGCGCAGCACAGGGCCGAGGGTGGCATTCCATCACAGCTGTACCTTCCCCAAATCTGGGGGGAGGATCTCACCTTCCCCATAGGGTGGGCAGGATCTCTCAGGGCTTGGGCAAGCTGGAGGCGTCTGTGGCACAGGAGCATCGGGGTGACCCCCAGGGCCCAGCTTGCTCACACCCCCAGCGCTGGGAGGAAGGATGAGGGTGCCCTGGGCAGAGGTGGGGAAAAGACCCTGGCACCCTGCGCACGTGCCTGCCCCAGTTTGGTGGCACCGGGGACGTGGCGTGTCCCACGCCGTGGGACGTGGCAGTGCCCACGGAAAGAGCCCCAGGGAGGCAGGAGAAACCTCCCCTTTCCGCTGGGATTGGGAAAGTGCTGCACACGGGAGCTGCTCATGCCAGGGCTGGCTGACTCAGGGTCCCGTGTCCTGACCGGGACTTTTGACCTCGGAGCTGTGCCAGGTCTGGTGGCACCTGGCACGGCCCCTCTGGGGTGCAGGATGGTCCTCAGCCCTCCCTGCCTCGGGTCCTGGTGGCTTTTGGGGACACCTTTTCTCCTGCCACAGCTCCTGCCAGCTCCAGCATCCAGGCTTTGGGTGCTGGACTGGGACTTTTGGGACTTTCCTGGGACTTTTGGGCCCTTGCTGGGATGTTGGGGACTTTCCTGGGGTGTTGGGGACCTTGCTGGGGTGTTGGGGACCTTGCTGGGGTGTTGGGGACAGTGTGGCTCCTGGGAATGGAAGGGGCCAGACATCTCCTCTCGCTGTGGTGTCACGAGGCCGATCCCGTGGAACATCCAATGGATCAGGAGATGTTTGATGGAGCTGGAGGGCTCCTGCACAGCTGCATGAGCTGGCACTGCCCCGAGGGAGGTCTGGTCAGGCCAAGGTCATCTTCACAGTGTGGTGAACAGGACGTGCAGGGCAGGAGCTGGGAGTGCAGGGGGAAAAGGGGATGTGCCAGAGTGGAGGGTCCCCCTCCAGAGGGGGCTGCTTGGGGTGGAGGTGATCCCCAGGCTGGGGTCACTATTACCAGTGGAGAGTGACCACCACGAGGGGACAGCGGCCACAATCCAGGAATGGTGGCGGATGGTTGTCACTGATAGAGAGTGACCGTCACTAAAGGAGGGTGGCCAGCCCCACTGCAGGATGGCCATGGCCATGGAAGGTGACCATCACCCCCAGTCCCCCCCTGGCACAGGTCTGGTGACCCCCATGCCCACCCACCCTGGGTGCCACCACCCAGCCAAAGCCCCTTTGGGTGCCTCCTGTCCTGGCTGGTGGCCCTGGTGGCTTTGGGGGTCACACGGGGCTGGGGGAGCAGGGGAAGAGCCGGAGCAGTGTGTCAGTGACACGTGAGGACGCTAAAATTAGGCGGCTCCAGCTAATCTAATTTAATCTCCCCTTTTCCGCCCGTTCCCTGGGGATTAGCCCCAGCAGTGGGGTGGGCAGCCAGGCTGTGGGGCAGCCCAGGCTGGGCACACCCGGGGGAACCCCCCGGCTCTTTTGGGGTGAGGTGTGTGGGTGACAGGGGTTTGGGATGGGCCGGGAACTGCACCAGCACCATGAGATCTGCGGAGGGATGGATGAAGGACGGATCCCAAAGCCAACCCTCAGCTCCCTCTGCCTTCATGGGGCAGCTGGGGCTGGGTGAGCCCCGTCCCTGCTGGAGAGGCTGGGGAGAGGCTGGGGAGAGGCTGGGGAGAGGCTCAGCCCGGGGTCACGCGCTCGCTCGTCCTGCGGCTGCCCAAGGAAGGGAGAAAAGTTCTCCGACCGGTTTTGCGCTGCCGGCCCCGTGCAGGGCTGGGGCCAGCCCAGCTCCGGAGGTTTCCGGTGCGTTGGGTGACAGGGCAAAGTCACCGGCTGGTCACCGGTGTCACAGCGGGTTTGTGGGGCCGTGGGCGCCCCTGCAGCCAATGAAACCTCGTTGGGAAGTATGTGGAGCAGCGCTGCAGCCGTGGTGAATCACGAGGCAGGTGATGCCAGATGAGCTCACGCCTCTCCTGGAGCAGCTCCAGGCCCAGCCCAGCTGCCCCGTGCTGGTTCCCCGTTCCTCTGGAGCCACCCGTGCCTCAGTTTCCCCAGCATGAACGTGGGTTATGGGCTCCCGAGGGTGTCCTGGGGGTCCCCAGGAGCAGCAGCACTCCGTGGGATGGGGGCTTGGCTGGTCCCAGCGCTCCAGGCTGCTCCGGCCCTGCTCTGGCCGCTGGGCACGGCTCTTCCTCCCGCTCCACGCTGTTATTACTGCACCACTCGTCCTTGAGGAATCACATTCGAGAAATTAGAGCCGGTTCCAGCTCCAATCCCTGCAATCAGCAGCTTCCTTTACCCCAGGAACGCGGCGTTAAATGCCGATGGATTATTACGAGCCCATGTGGAGCTGGGGTGCCTCGAAAGGATTCCCATTGGGAGCTTTATTCCATGAAAGGAATTCCAAAACCAACTGAAAAACCTCAAATTAAAAAAAAAAAAAAAATTACTTTATTTAGAGAAGCTGGTTGAGCAGAGCTCAGCTCCTCCTGTCCTTCCTTGACTAGGGCGTTATCTGGGGAACCAATGGGGTGTTGGGGACTATTTTCCCTGAATAAACTGATTTTACGGGACAGAAGGATGAGACAGGTCCCTCATTTTGCACAGACAGTCCCTCCCTTCATCCAGCCAGGCTGGCAGCAGATGGGGAAGGCAGACAGATGTGTCCAGCTATTTTTAGGCTCAAACGCTGCTTTAATTTCAACATGACCACGGAGAATTTGCCTTTTCAGGGGCAAAAAAAAAAAAAAAGCTGGATCAGAGGGTGAATTGAAATGTAGGGCCAGCGACAGAGATTAATGGAATATCCTGGGCTGGAAGAGATCCACAAGGATCATTGAGTCCAAATGCTGAAATGCATCAGGTCACGATCTGGGGGTTGAGCTGACAGATTCGTGGTGGGTCTGGCAGGACTGGATCCTGCAGGAAAAGGTGTCTGGTGGCAGCGTTGCCTCGTCTCTTGTCGGGTTGCTTCTCCCCCTCCTTCCTTTGAAAAAAGGAGTTACAATTCCCTGAGCAGAAACACCAAAACGATGTAAATGGCCGCGTGGAGAGGGCTCCGGAGAGGGGGAAGAGCCGGAGCTGCTCGGGCCGGGTTGGGAAAGCGGCGGGAGCGGGCAGACGGGTTGGGTAACTCCTGCCCCAGGGCTGCCGGGACCGGCTCTGCCGGCAGCGGCGAGCGGAGCCGCTCCGGAGGGCCAGGACGTGCCGCGGCCCTCGTAGGGCTCGGGGCCACCGACGCCCGGCTGCGGCCGGGGAATCCCGGATGGAGCAGGGATGGGGCAGGGATAGAGCTGGGATGGAGCAGGGAGGGAGCAGGGATGGAGCAGGGATGGAGCCGGGATAGAACAGGGATGGAGCAGGGATGGAGCAGGGATGGAGCTGGGATGGAGCTGGGATGGAGCTGGGATGGAGCAGGGAGGGAGCAGGGATGGAGCTGGGATGGAGTGGGGATGGAGCTGGGATGGAGCAGGGATGGTGCTGGGATAGAGCTGGGATAGAACAGGGATGGAGCAGGGATGGGGCAGGGATGGAGCAGGGAGGGAGCAGGGATGGAGCAGGGATAGAGCAGGGATGGGGCAGGGATGGGGCAGGGATAGAGCGGGGATGGAGCAGGGATAGAGCAAGGATGGTGCAGGGATGGAGCAGGGATGGAGCAAGGATGGAGCAGGGATGGGGCAGGGATGGAGCAGGGATGGAGCAGGGATGGAGCTGGGATGGGGCAGGGATGGAGCCGGGATGGGGCAGGGAAGGAGCAGGGATGGAGCAGGGATGGGGCAGGGATGGAGCAGGGATGGAGCAGGGATGGAGCAGGGATGGAGCAGGGATGGAGCTGGGATAGAGCAAGGATGGTGCAGGGATGGAGCAGGGATGGAGCTGGGATGGAGCAGGGATGGAGCAGGGATGGAGCTGGGATGGAGCAGGGATGGAGCAGGGATGGAGCAGGGATGGAGCAGGGATGGTGCAGGCAGAGCCCAGCCGCGGGGCCCTCCCGAGCGACGCTTCCCAAGGTTTTGGGGAGCAGGGGCACCCCCGCCGTCCGTGGCCGCGCACGGGGAGCGGGACACGCGGGCGGAGCGGCAGCGCCACGGGCCGCGCATGATGGATGCGACCTGACGGGTGCACAGGGCCGAGCACGTTCACACGCATGTGACAGTGACAGGGACAGCGCCGGGCACACCGGGCGGGGCGGCGGCGGCGGGCACGGGCTGCGGGGACGGACACGGACACACGGACACACGGACACAGCCACAGACGCCACACACGGGCTGCGGGGACAGACACGGACACATGGACACAGCCACGGACACACGGACACAGCCACGAACACACAGACACAGCCACGGACACACAGACACAGCCACGGACACACGGACACAGCCACGGACACACGGACACACAGACACAGCCACGGACGCACACACGGACTGCGGGCATGGGCTGCGGACAGAGCCACGGACACACAGACAGAGCCACGGACACACGGACACAGCCACGGACACAGCCACGGACGCACACACGGACTGCGGGCATGGACAGACACACGGACATGCACACAGGCTGCAGCACACGTGTGATACACCCCGAGCCCCCCATTAGACCCCACTGGTCACGCTCACTGCACCAGGGCACCACCCACGCACCCCGCCCCGCCCCGTGCAGCTCCCCAGTACAAACCAGTGCCCCCCAGTGCCCTCCCAGTTCACCCTTCCACTGCACCCACACCGCAATGCACCGCCCAGTGCACCGCCCAATGCACCGCCCAGTGCACTCCCAGTGCACTCCCAGTGCACTCCCAGTCCATTCCCAGTCCATTCCCAATGCACTCCCAGTGCATTCCCAGTCCATTCCCAGTCCATTCCCAATGCACTCCCAGTGCACTCCCAGTCCATTCCCAGTGCACTCCCAGTCCACTCCCAGTGCATTCCCAGTGCATTCCCAGTCCATTCCCAGTCCATTCCCAATGCACTCCCAGTGCATTCCCAGTCCATTCCCAGTGCACTCCCAGTCCATTCCCAGTCCATTCCCAGTGCATTCCCTGCCCCTTCTGTACCCACCCCAATGCACCCCTCCAGTGCACTCCCAGTGTCCCCCCAGTATCACACCAGTGTGCCCCACCAGTGTCCCCCCAGTATCACCCCAATGTCCCTCCCACTGTCACCCCAATACACCCCCAGTGTCCCCCCCGGTGTCCCCCCAGTATCACCCCATTGTGCCCCCATTATCACCCCACCGTCTCCCCCAGTGTCCCACCACTATTACCCTAATGTCCCCCCATTATCACCACAATGTCCCCCCACTGATCCCCCGGTGTCCCCCATTATTCCCCCATTATCCCCCGGTGTCCTCCCAGTGCCCTCCCCCAGTATCACCCCACTGCACCCCCCGTGTCCCCCCATTATCCCCCCATTATGTCCCCATGGTCCCCCCATTGTCCCTCCGAGGAACAATGCCACTGCACCCTCGGTGTCCCTCCAGTATCACCCCATTATCCCCTCCAGTGTCCCCCCATTGATCCCCCATTGTCTCCCCATTGTCCCCCCGGTGTTCCCCCATTGTCCCCTCCGGTGTCCCCCCATTGTCCCCCCATTGTCCCCCCGGTGTCCCCCCGGTGCCCCCTCACCCCCCCCGCGCCGGTGCCAGGCCCCGCCCCCCGCGCGCGCCGGGCACACACCCTCGCCTTTGGGCCAATGGGGGCGCGGCGGCGCGGCCACGTCACGGGCGCGGGGGAAGCTCCTCAATGAGCGCGATTGGCGCGGGGAGCGCGCGGCGCTGCCGGGGCCGCTCCGCTCCGACCGCTCCGAGCCGAGCCGAGCCGAGCCGAGCCGAGCCGAGCCGAGCCGTGCCGAGCCGAGCCGAGCCGTGCCGCTCCCGCCATGATCGCATCGCACCTCCTCGCTTACTTCTTCACCGAGCTCAACCATGACCAGGCGCAGAAGGTGAGGGGGGTCCCGTGGGGAGCGGGAAGAGTGGAGAGAGGAGAGGTGAAAAGGGGAAAGTGACGAGGAAAAAGGGGGGAAAAAAAGGGGGGGAAGAGGACAAAATGGGGGGAGAGAAAAAGGGGAGAAAAAGAAAGGAGGGGTAAAAGTAAAAACCAAAAAAAAAAAAAAAAAGAGGGGTAAAAGTAAAAACAAAAAAAAAAAAAGGAGGGAAAAGAAGGGGAGAGTGAAGAGGGAGAAAGAAGAGAGAAAGAAAAGGGAAGGAAAGTGAAAAGGGGAATAAGTAGGGAAGGAAGAAGGATGAGGAAAATAAGTTGAAAAAAAAAGTAAAAGGAAGGAGAAAAAAAGAAAAAAGCAGAAAAGGAATAAAAGAGGGGAAAAGAGTAAATAGAGCAAAAAGAAAGTGGGAAAGTGTAAAAAAAGAAGGGAAGGCGAAATGGGAAAAAAACCCACAAAAACAAAAAAAAGGAGAAGAAAACCGAAAAAACTTTTCAAAAGGGAAGAGGAGGCGAGATAAGCGGGCGGCGGAGGGGAAGCGGGGCCGGGCGGGCGGAGGCCCCGGCGCTGCCCGGCCGGGGCCGCGTGCGGTACGTGCCGCGGGACCCCGCGTGGCCGGGCGGCGAGGGGGAGGAGGAGGAGGAACGGGAGGAAGGGGAGGAACGGGGGGGTCTCCGCGCCTGTCCCTGCCCGCCGCAGCCGGGACCCCGCGGCCGCCCCGCGCTCCACGTGTCGCCGTTCCCGCCGAGCATCCCCGGCAGCGGCTCCTCCGCTCCCCGCCGGGCCGGGGCACCGGGCCGGGCACACACCGGGCTGGGGCACACACCGGGCCGGGGCACCGGGGCACCGAGCCGGGCACACACCGGGCTGGGGCACACACCGGGCTGGGGCACACACCGAGCCGGGGGACACCGAGCCGGGCACACACCGAGCCGGGGGACACCGAGCCGGGACACCCAACCGGGGCGCCGAGCCCCGCGGGCAGCGGGGTCAGCCCGGGCCACCAGCCCGGAGGTGGCACTTGTCCCTCGGGTCCCCTTCCCCACGCGGTGTCCCCAAGGCGCACGTGTGCCCCCGTCCCCGCACTGACAGGGGTGGAAAACGCCCTTTCGTGTCCCGTTCCTTTCGCTTTGGGGGTGCTGGATCCTTGCTTTGGGGGTGCTGGATCCTTGCTTTGGGGGTGCTGGATCCTGGATTTGGGGTGCTGGATCCCGGATTTGGGGTGCTGGATCCTTGCTCTGGGTCCGGAGTCCCCGAGCCCGTTCCCACAGTGGCCGCCCTTGGGATGTTGGTCACCCCCCGTCCCGGAGCTCAGGCACAGGAAAAGCTCGGGTGTTCCTGCTCTCCATGGCCCCGGCCTTTGTCTGGCCAGGACAGCGCTTAGGCCGGGCTTAATAAATTATTCCCGGAGGAGAAATGCTGGGTGGGAGGCTCAGGCCGCTCCTGCCGTGCTCTGCTGGCATCTGGGTATAGGGCAGAGAGGAGCTGCCTGTGATTCCCCGCTCTGGGATTTGCTGGTCCCAGAGTGTGAGGCGGTCGGGATTTGCAAAAATCGCCGTAAAAAAAAAACCCGAGGGAAATGCTTGGAGAGACAGACCCGGGATAACCCTGGAGATGCTCGCGGGGAAGTGAAACTTGCCACGTTGGCCCTTCAGCGGGGTGAGATCGGAAGGAAACCGAGGCAGAACTTTTAAAAACAAAAAGAAAAAAGCCAAAACAAACAAAAAAAAAAACCCAAAAACCAAAACGAACAAAAAAAAACCATCCAAAAAACAACAACCAAAAAAAAAAAAAAACCCCACCAAGAAAACCAAACCAAACCAAAAAAAACCACAACCCCAAAAAAGCCCAAAAAAAAGGCCAAAAAAACCCCAAACAAACAAAAAAAAAATCACCCCAAAACAAAAACAAAACAAAAAAAACAAAACAAAAGAAAACACCAAAAAAAAAAAAAAACCAACCAGACCCAGCCCCAACCTAAACAAAGTGCAGGGAAAAGTTCCCAGGGCAAAGCGATCCGCAAGGAAATACGGGCTCGGCTTCTCCCTGCTCTCGCCGCTGGCCCCGGGGTTGTGCAACAGCCACATCCAGGGTAGGGACGGGGTTGTGTTGTGTAACCCTGGCAGAAATAGGCCAGCGGCGCAGCTCACGCCTTCCTTATCGGGAATGGCTGGGAATGATGCAGGGGCAAAGCCGGGATGGGGAATTCTCCTTCCCTATCCCCTGCGAGAAGCCTCAGGAACCGGCTCCGCGCCCCTCGCGCCTCCCAAACCCCGGTTAAAAAAGGTTGAGATGGGAGGGAGGGAGAGAAAAAAAATATCCAGGAGCTGGGGATGCAGTGGGACACGGCACTGCCCTCCTGGCCGCCTCCACAACTGGATTTTCTGGGATATTTTTAAACAAATTCCCGTGAATCCTCCCGTGAGGCGAAGCTGGGGGAGAGGGGGGAGAAGCCAGCTGTCTGCCCTGGCTGCTTCCACCGGGGCTGGAAAAATCACTCCTGCCTTATAGAGAGCTCCCCAGGCAAAGGGAGAAGCCAGGGAGTCCCCAGCACTGGGGGTGAAATTCTTGGAAAGCTGCAATTTGTTTGGTTGGGTCTTCTTATCAACCCCCTGTATCTGGGACAAAAGACTGTAGGTGGTAGCCTGGGATGTGTTTTCCCTTTGGGTCAGGGAGAAAAGGAGCTCAGCTGGGGTAGAAAAGTGCCTTTTCCAATGGCTGTGGTTTGTGTCCACATCAAGGCCTTGAAAATAGCCTCAAAAATGGGATTTTTTTCCCCCATTCTTGCCATGGAGCAGCTTTGCCTGCTCTGTCACCCGTCTGGGGGCATATTCCCTCCCTCCCCAGCTCCTGCCCTTTTCCTGCCTGCAAAGTGAGTTGTCCAGACTTATCTAAGCCCCAAGGGATTGTGCAAACTTTAATTAACCTCGGCAGCGTCCTTTGAGATCCCAGCTTGAAAGTTTGCCGCCGCTGCCCTGGGATGTGCCAGCTCACCCTGGCCTTCCTCATCCTCATCCTCGTCCTCGTCCTCATCCTCATCCTCGTCACTGGGAGGGGGGGGCTGAGCCTCTCCTCTCCCCCATCCCTCCTTCAAAAGGAGAAAAAATGGGGATGGAATTGATTTTCCTGCATTTGGAAAGCAGGGGCAGGGTTTTAGTTCGTTTTTTAGGTGTTTTTTTAGTTTTTTAGTGTTGGTTTTATTTTTGGTTTTTTTTTTTTAATTTATTATTCCTTTGCCCAGGGATTAGTTTTACCCAGCTGATTCCTCCCTGCCGGCTGCCTCTGGGGGTGTGGGAGGGGCACCTTTGGCAAATTCCTGGAAAACCAACTCAGCATCTTCCCCCCGAGGCTGCCCAGGCCGGGGGCAGGAGCCAGGCCAGGACAGCTCGTCCCACCTTGGGGGAGCCACCCTGGCTCTCCTTCCCCACCAGAGCTCCCCAGCCTCAGCTTCCCCTGCACAGGGGACGCTCCCACCGTCCCAGGGGGGCCCCGGGGCCAGCGAGGTATCCCAAGGACCTTGTGGGTTTAGCAAGGACCATGAGGGGCAGGGACAGCAGCAGCTGGATGCCTCCAGCTGCAGAACTGCGGCGCAGAGTGTTCTCCTGGCCCAACTGGGTTTTATTGGGGTAGTTCCAGCTGCAGAACTGTGGGGCAGAGCATTTTGTGTCTGGACTAGGTTTTACTGGGGTAGTTCCAGTTGCAGAACAGAGGGCAGAGCATCCCCCTGGCCAAACTGGGTTTTATTGGGGTAGTTGGATGTTTCCACCTGCAGAACTGGAGGGCAGAGCCTTTTCCCAGCTGAGCTGGGTTCTACTGGGGTAGTTCCAGCTGCAGAACACAGGGCAGAGTGTTCTCCTGGCCAAACTGGGTTTCACTGGGGTAGTTCCAGTGCAGAACAGAGGGCAGAGCATCCCCTGGCTGAGCTGGGTTTCACTGGGGTAGTTCCAGTGCAGAACAGAGGGCAGAGTGTTCTCCTGGCCAAACTGGGTTTCACTGGGGTAGTTCCAGTGCAGAACACAGGGCAGAGTGTTCTCCTGGCCAAACTGGGTTTCACTGGGGTGGTTCCAGTGCAGAACAGAGGGCAGAGCATCCCCCTGGCTGAGCTGGGTTTCACTGGGGTGGTTCCAGTGCAGAACAGAGGGCAGAGCATCCCCTGGCTGAGCTGGGTTTCACTGGGGCTCTGGGGCAGCGGGGTCACCTGAGGATGGGCTGGTGGATGCTCCCTGGTGTCACTTCCTCACCATGAGCACCCGGCTCCTCCTCCGGCCTGGATCCAGCTGCTGGCCCGGGGCTGAGGATGAGGAGGAACCGGCCGAGCAGGAAACATCTGACTCACGCAGTGAGGATGACTCCGGGCGGGCGGGCGTGTGTCATCCCAGGCAGCAGCGAGGCAGGGAGGGAGGAGGGCACACACGTGGGCTCGGAGCTGTCCTGGAAGGCCGTGGGTGCCAGCAGGGTGGGGGCAGCCCAGCATCACCCCTGTGTCACCCGGGCAAGGGGACGAGCCGGTTCCCTGCCCTGAGTCACCCTGAGGGGTGGGAAATGGGGACAGGCATGGGCAGCACGGCAGGGACTGGGCATGTGGAGCAGGGGGTGAATCCCCCAGGCCTTCCCCCTGCTCCCTCTGCCCGGCTTTCCCCAAATCCATCACGTCCCACAGGGACTGGGGGGTGGTGGAGGGGAGCATCCCCCTCCCAGGGAGACAGCATCCCCTCAGACTTGAGGGATTCTTGCACAACAGCATGCTCCAAGTTAAAGGCTGGCATGGGGAGGGAAGTAATTTAAAGGAAATATAATTCCCAGCACAAATTTCCCCGGAGAGAGGGGTGACAGCACATGCTGTGGGTTTGGGGGTGTTGCAGCATTCCCCAGGTTTGAACACTGCTCTGTCATCTTGCAGTCAACAAATGTTTGGCTTGGTTGCCAAAAAGGTAAAGAATCTATCTGTCCCAGGAAGCCGCCACCCTCTCCCAGTGCTCTGCTTTTGCTCCAAAATCTGCAGGAATCAGCCACATCCAGCTGAGAACTGCATCGGGAGACGCTGAGGGATGGGGAGCACGTGCTCCTGCCCAGCTTCCTGGCAGCCACGTGGCTCTGGGACAGGGTCCAGATCAAAACGAAAACAAAAGGCAGACAGCTTCCTCTATCCCAGAACCGGGGTCATTAGTGGGAAAGATGTTTTGGGACCCACAGGAACAAACCTCCCTTCCCCTTCCCCTTCCCGCTGCGGTGCCAGGAGGGCTGTCCCCCTCAGCAGCCCAGCCCCACGTGCCCGGGAGGTGAGGCTGGCAACCAAAGCTGTTTCTCTGGGGTGCTGTGAGCTCGGCTTGGCTCAGCCCGGTGCCCCAGCAGCAGGCTTTGGGCAGGCTGAGGTTTCCCAGCGGTGCAGCCGGGACAGGCGACCCTGGGCTCTGCTCCAGCATCCGGCGTGGCAATGAGCTGAACCTTGGAGACAGCCTTGAGCCAGGGGATGGGGATTTGCTGGGGTTCGCTTCAAAAACGTGGCATTGAGCTCATTACACCCACAGCTGCTCCGTGATCCGCAGCTTTAACGCGGCGTCCTGGGCTGGGGCATTCCTGGCGCTTCCTTCCTTCCTAAATTCCTAAATTCCTAAATCCCTGCCTCCCTCCCTGTTCAGTTTGTTTGGATTTCCTCGAGGAAACGCCGCTGTTTAGGCTGGAAGCTTTCCAGAAACTCAATTGCCCCCTTCAGGATCCCAACCTAGTGGCTTTGTTTGTTTGGAATTGGCAACCTGACCTAAAATGTTCCCTGCCCTTCAGAAGCCTTTAAGCAACTGGGAAAGTGTTTTGTGCTGAGAGATGCTCAGGCTCTGGCACTGCAGGCCGAATTCCCCATTTTATCCCATCTTTGTAGCAATTTGAGGGGCTCTCCTGGGATAACCAAGCATGCCACAGGGAGTTTTGGGGAGGCCAGTGGCCGTGGACAATCCTTGGTGGGGCCAGGGTGGATTCAGTGGGGAAGGAGCCCTGCTGTACGCCCTGACCTGCTTTAGCTGCCAAGTGGGGTGAGATCCACCTTGGGAGAAGATGATCCAGGTTTTAAGGGCTTTGGAGATTAGGGGGAGGTCGCCCTGCTGCTCAGGCTGGGGTTATTCTGGTGTGGAGGACATGGGGGACGTGCTGAGCAGGGCCTGCCCTGGGGCAAGCGGCTGAAGCCCAGGGGGTTTCCCTGCACTGGGAATTTTGGGCAGGGGCCTTCCCTGCTCTTCAAGCCAGCTTCCCTGGGGTGAGCACTGTGGGCTCTGGGTGGATGGCGTGGGCTGATGACCCTGGCACAGCTCCAGGGCAGGTTCCCACCCCGGGGCTGGCATGGAGCAGAGCCCCAGAGCCACCTCCTGAGCAGTAAACGGAGCTTACTGGTGCCAGTGAGCAGAGCCTCGGCACACGGGAGGGAATTTCCAGCAGGTGAAAGCAAACAGGAGGGCAGGGAGGAGAGGGTTTGACTTCCTGCTGGATAAGGGGAGGCTGGTAAACACCTGGTGCCAGGAAATCTCCAGGTTTCCTTCTCCTTGGCCTTTCCCTCGTGTTCAGCTCCTGGTTTTGGGAAGGAGCTGGGAGCACCAGGAGAAGGGACAGGAGGTTTTACTCAGAGCATCAGGGGATGCAGCATCACTCCTGGAATGCGCTGGGCTGGGCTTTCCTCCATCCCCTGACCTCCCCAGGGGGATCTCAGCTCCCAAATTTCCAACAGAACCCAGGGTGGGGGAACAAAGGATGTGCTGGAGCACCCTGAGCCTGAAGCACAGGCAGGCAAAGCCGCAGCAGGGCTGTTGTGTCCAGCCCAGGGTGGGAGGGCACGTCCCTGAGCCAGGTCAGCCTGGCCCTGGTGCAATTATTTGCCCACAAAATGCCCATTTCCTGCAGCTCAGCCCCATAAAGCGCAGCCCGGGCCCGGTTCCGGTGACCCGGCCTTACGTGCCTGCACGCAGGTGAGCACGCGGGGTGGAGCTTTCCTCCTTGACTTCTCAGGGCTTGCAGCTGCCCTTTAATTAGTGCTGAGTGGAGCTAATTGGAGCAGGGCACGGTTTGGGAGCGGGCAGTGTCCGCCTGCCCCGCTCCCTGCTCCGGCCAGGCTGCCCAGTGCTGCTGCTGCCTGGGGAGGAGCCTTTCCACACCTTCCCAAGCAGGACAGGAGGCTTTGATGCCGATTTTAGAAGCATTCTGCACACCATCAGCTCAAGGGGAGAGCAGTTTCCAGGAACGGGGAGGTGGGGTGGGTTTCTTCCCTCTCCGGCCACGCGCTTGTGTCATCCCAGCCCGGCTTGTGTCACTGCAGCTGCCACCTCTGTCACTGCAGCGGGGTTTGCTCCAGGCTGTGGAGTGGCTCTGGGCTCCTGGGGTGATCTCAGCAGTGCAGAAATGACAGGGCACTGCATTCCTGCCCAGCATCCCCGTGCAGGAGAGGCCCTGGGGTCAAGGTCAAGGTGTGCTGGTGCCGTGCACTGGGAAGGGCTTTGCACCTGGAGAACCTCCTGAGTCACCCCTGAGCTGGGGCTCCTGTTTGGGTGCCCCCGTTTGGGTGTCTGCAGCTGCCTGAGCGGGCAGGAGCAGCTGTGGGTCAGCACTCCCAGCTGGCAGAGCCTGGGCAGGGATGAGGGTGGCCTTGGGAAGGGGCTGGAGCAGGGCTGGGTGGTGCCTGCCATGAGCAATCCAGCCAAGCTGCTGTGCCCTGCACTTGGGGATGGCTCAGAGCCTGCCCCAGCTCCTTGTGTGCACCCCAGCAGCCTCAGGAGGGGCTGGGCACTGTCCTGAGCTGTCCTGAGCTGCCCTGTGCCCCTGTCCCCTGCCCTGTGCCTGAGCTGTCCTGTGCCCCTGTCCCCAGCCCTGTCTGACCCCATGTCCTTGTGCCCCTGCAGGTGGACAAGTACCTGTACCACATTCAGCTCTCCAGCGCCTTGTGTCCACTCAGGAGGGGCTGGACACTGTCCTGAGCTGTCCTGAGCTGTCCCATCCCCTGTCCCCAGCCTGACCCCATGTCCTTGTGCCCCTGCAGGTGGACAAGTACCTGTACCACATGCGGCTCTCGGACGAGACCCTGCTGGAAGTGTCCCAGCGCTTTGAGAAGGAGATGGAGAAGGGGCTGGGGGCAGACACCAACCCCACGGCCTCCGTGAAGATGCTGCCCACCTTTGTGAGGTCCACCCCGGATGGGACAGGTACTGCGAGGCCAGAGGGAGGGCTGGGGACACCGCGGCAGGGGTGGCACCGCTGCAGCAGGGGTGGCACCGCCACCAGAGCCACCTTCCCTGCTGGGGCGCTGAGCGTGGGGACAGGCCTGGCTCCCTGCTCCGCGCTGGGGCTGGAGGGGATCCCAGTTCCTGCTGGCAGGAGGGAGCAGAGAGGGAGGAGGAGGGAGGGAAGCCGCCCTCGCGTGCCCTTGCTGGCAGGACAGAGACAGTCACGGGTCCGGCTCATCAGATTTCATGGGCAGCAGTGCCAGCACTGTCTGAGTGCCACAGGGCCCTGGGCGCTGCAGGGCCCTCACAATGTGGCCTTTCTGCCTCTCCCGAGCTGCCCAGGCCACGCTCCAGCCGGGCACATCCTCCTCCCCTGCTCCCTCCTGGGATGGTGTTTGCAGGGCTCTGAGGATGAGGGAAGAGATGACAATGTTGACTCCATGTTTCAGAAGGCTTGATTTATTATTTTAACATATAACCATTATTAATATTTTACAATCATTTCATAATAGTATAATATTAATAATATTTTATAAATATTATTATAAATAATTATACATTACAAATATTTTATACTCTTATGATATATATTAATAATATTTTATAAAACATTATTAATATTTTATAATTATATATATTGTTTGAATATACAATTATTATATATAATTTATTATTTTAATATCTATAATTCATATATAATATATATTGAAACTATACTGAAAGAATAGAAGAAAGGATTTCATCAGAAGGCTGGCTAAGAATAGAATAGAAGAATGATAACAAAGGCTTGTGACTGACTGAGACAGTCTGGACAGCTGGGCTGTGGTTGGCCATTAATTAGAAACAACCACATGAGCCCAATCCCAGATGCACCTGTTGCATCCCACAGCAGCAGATAACCATTGGTTACATTCTGTTCCTGAGGCCTCTCAGCTTCTCAGGAGAAAAAAATCCTAAGGAAAGGATTTTTCAGAAAATATCATGGCTACACCCTGGGGCACCCAGCTGTGCCAGGCCTGGGCTGCCCTTTCCATGAAGGAATTTCCCCAACAATTTAAATGTTGTTTGTAATTCAAACTTCCAGTGTGAAGCCATTGCTCTGTCCCTCTACAGCCCTGCTAAAAGCGTCTCCACTTCCCTCTGAGCCCCTGTAATCCTCAGAGCATCCCCTGATCCTGGCCCCCCAGCTGCACCGACACCCCGAAGCTGGGCCTGGCTGCCTGCCCTGGCATTGAGATTCCCATCTATTTAAATGTTGGAGGATATTTTTAATTACAGGCACGGCCAGGAGCCGCCCCTGGGCACAGGAACTGGTGCAGCCAAAGGTGCTGGGTGCAGGTGGAGTGTGTGTCAGCACTTCCAGCAGCCTGGCCCGCCTTGGGAGAGGGAGCAGCCCCTGCCCATGCCCTTACAGGACAGATCCTTGGCTCCCTTCCCTGTTTCCAGCCTCTCCAGTGCCCCAGCTGGCATTTCTCACCCGGGGCAGGGGGGAGAGAGGAGCAGCAGCGTGGAAAATGTCACATGAGAGGGATGCTGGGGCAGTCACGGCCCTGCAGCTGCCCAGGGGGCTGGAAAATGAGGGAGTTTAGAGCAAATCCCAGGGAAATGGGAGCTGGGGTTCCCTGGACCCAGCTCTGAGTGGCATCAGTGGCATCCCCTTGGGTTTTGGGGAGGGGGGAAATCGGGGCTGGGGGCTTGGTGCCAGATCCCTGGGGAGGATCTCAGTGCCCAGGGCTGTGTCCTTCCTCCTTCCCCCTTTTTAAAGCTCCTGGGCAAAGTCTGGCCTGGGCTGGGCACCCGTGCCAGGTGCCAGGGGCTGCTCCCAGTCCAAGGCTGGGTTATTGCTCTGCTCCTGCCCTGCTGTGCCCCAGGGCTCCCAGACATTCACCTGTGGGATGTCCCTGGCTGGGATTAGACCCCGTTTAATGCCCAGCTCCGGGGGGATGAGAGGGGCTTATGGAAATACAAGGTCACACCTGCAGGTTAAGCCAAAGCCCAGCCCTGGCTCTCGGGGGCTTTGCCACTCCACTGTGGTGATAAGAGGGGGGAATTCTGCTTTGAAAGCAGAAGCTCTTCTAAAATCAACTTTCCTTGCTTTGTTTGGCTCTGGCACCCCCTGGAGCAGCTCCATGCCCTGCTGGCAGCAAGGGGATGGGGAGACAGGTCCCAAATAAGCTTCTCCTTGGGGCCCAGCGACTCTCCTGAGGGCCTGCCCTGCTCAGTGCCACCAGCACCCTCCTCCTGCTGCACCCCTGGTGTTTCCAGGCTGCTCTGGGTTCCATTCCTCCTCAGTGGGGTTGGTTTAAGGACCTTGTGGTGCAGCCTGTGCTGAGCCCCAGCCTTGCTGGGATGTGATAACCCCAGCCTGGAGCTTCCAGGAGGATGCTGCAGGATTTGTGGGCTCTCCAAAGGGTGGCTCTTGGCAGCACCTTTCCCTTGCCTGGGGGGCTCAGCTCTTTCCCTGCTCCTGTGGCACAGAGCCTTGAAAGGCTTGGAAGAAAATTCTGTTTTGATGCCCAGGAAACATGGGGGGTTCCCACATCCCAGCAAGGCTTCCCAAGGAAGTTGTGTCTGCCTGGAAGCGTTCAAGGCCCGGCTGGATGGACCACAGGCCCGGTGGAAGGGCAGGGGAGTGGAGCTGGGTGCTCCTTAGGGTCCCGTTCCCTGATGCCATGAATTATCTGGAGCTGCAGTGGGAGATGTCAGGGTCTGCAGCTCCCTGGCCAAGTCTGGGCCTCCCAGCTTTTCCCCTTCCTCTTGTTTTTCAGCAATCCCCCTTGCCAGAGGATTCCCAGGCAGTGGAATTGGGCTGGAAGCCTTGAGGGGGGATCCCTGAGGTGCTGGGACAGGATCCCCCGGACCAGGAGCACACCAGGCTCCCCAGGCACTCATCCCTCACCCTTTGCCAAGAGCAAACAGCCCCTGGGCCCAGGGCTCTGTGTTTGCCCTGCCCGTTTGGCTTGTGGGCTCAGCACCAGGGCTGATACCTTATCACAGACCTGGCAGCCCAAACTGGGGGCAGTGCCCGCACCTGGCACCCACCACGCGCTCCAGGCATGGCTGGGAATGTTCCCAGGGAGCCTTCCCTGCCCTCTTCCTCCTGCAAAGCGATTCCACCCAGGAATTTCCCCCAAACTGCCCTTTTTTGGGATCCTGCTGGGTTACCCCCAAGGAGCTGAGGCCTTGTGCCCCTCTTTGCTCCTCGTATCCCCAGTGGATTTATCAGCCCCCTGAGGTGTTCCATGTGCCCTGTTGGTATTGATCAGCCTCTGGGGATGCCCATTCTGGGGCTGTTTCCAGCTGGGATCTCTGGGGATGCCCATTCTGGGGCTGTTTCCAGCTGGGGTCTCTGGGGATGCCCATTCTGGGGCTGTTTCCAGCTGGGGTCTCTGGGATGCCCATTCTGGGGCTGTTTCCAGCTGGGGTCTCTGGGGATGCCCATTCTGGGGCTGTTTCCAGCTGGGCTCTCTGGAGATGCCCATTCTGGGGCTGTTTCCAGCTGGGGTCTCTGGGATGCCCATTCTGGGGCTGTTTCCAGCTGGGGTCTCTGGGGATGCCCATTCTGGGGTTGTTTCCAGCTGGGGTCTCTGGGGATGCCCATTCTGGGGCTGTTTCCAGCTGCAGTGCCCGGTGGTGCCGATGGCTGGGCTGGGTCCGGGGCTGCCTCTCCAGCCCGGGGCTGTTTCCAGCCGCAGTGCCTGGAGGTGCTGCTGGTCTCTGCATACCAATGGCACCGATGGCCCGAGGGTTTTGTTCCCTTTGTGCCTCACAAAGCGGCCCCGGCAGCCAGCGCAGCACATTCGGGGGCTCTGAGTGCTGAGAGAGGCTTTGCCCTGCCCCAGAACAGCCAGCTGGGCTCTTTTCCCTGCCCAGAACAGCCAGGGGACAGCCCTGGGGCTGCCCTTGGAGGAGCCTCGTTGGAGCCCTGGGGACTGGGAATTTCAGATTTTCCTCTGGCCCCCAGGAGAACTCTGCATTGAGCTGAGGCTGTGGGGAAAACTTCCAAAACTGAGTGCTAGCACTGGGATTGTGGGGGGTGTGGGGTTTGGATAGAAGTGTGTGATACCACAAAAAAAAAAACCTTTGAGTTTAAGATTTTAGAATATAGGAAAATCTATAAAGCAAGAGGGAGTTCTTAGGGTGGAGGATGGTCCTTCTTCCTCCCCTTCTTCCTCCCCTTCTTCTTCCCCTTCTTCTTCCCCTTCTTCCTCCCCTTCTTCTTCTTCTTCTTTTCCTTCTCCTTCTTCTTCTCCTTCACCTCCTTCTCCATGGGTTTGGGTGGTTTTGTGTAATTTTATAAAAAAGTCCCCGTTGCAGGCCACAGGTGGTTGGTTATTGGGTTAAAAGTAAAGATAATTTCAGTGTCATTTCTTAATTGGACAGCTTATCCTTAAAAGGCCTTGGAGAGGGAGAGACAGGGCTCCATTTTTAGTTTGTTGGAGTGAAGTGCTGCAGAGCTCAGGGTTTGTGAGAGTGTAACAGAGATAAGAGCCAATAAACATCTGAGTCCCAACAAGAAACTCTGCCTTGCACGTTTAACCCCAGCCCTGGCCAAAAAAGAAGCAAAGATTCCACAGCAGCTCTCCCTGGAGAAGGCAGCAGTGAGGCCCCAGAACTTTGGGATTTTCTCCCTCCCTGGTTTCCCGCAGCCACGTTCCAGGGGCGTGTGGCATTCCTGGGGCAGGGAGGGAGCCTGGGCTGGGCTGAGGGGTTTTAGCACAGCAAAAACCAGGCTGAGGAGTTCCCGCAGCTGCCATCAGGGTTTAACCCCTTGGGAGGGAGGTTTAGGAGCCTCCAGGAGCATCAGTGGGGTCGGGAATGGCTCTGCTGCCTTCTCCTGATGATGGAGCCTGAGGCTGGGGCTCATCTTCCCTCAGATCCCTGCTGGTCTGGGATTTCTGGGTGGGATTCATGCCCCAAAGCATCAGTGATGGTCAAAATATTGATCCTCTGTGCAGGCAGGGAATGCAGCGACTGCTCCAATGAAACACCGAAAAAATAGAATAATGGATAAAATACTGAAATATACTCAAAGCCTGACCTTTTCCTGGTGCCTGGGAGGGGGTGGCGAGCTCAGGGCTCTGTGCACAGAGGAGTGAACGGGCTGTCCTTGTCCTGACCCACAGAGGACGGCGATTTCCTGGCCCTGGACCTGGGGGGCACCAACTTCCGAGTGCTGCGGGTGAAGGTGTCGGACAACGGGCTGCGCAAGGTGGAGATGGAGAACCAGATCTACGCCATCCCCGAGGAGCTGATGAGGGGCAGCGGGGTCCAGGTGGGCTCCTGGGGGGCTCCTGGGAATCCCCGGCAGCCAGCGCTGGGCACGAGGGATGTGGCATCCCCTCACAGTGGGGCCCTTTGTCACTCTCTGCCTTTTTTCCAGCTTTTTGACCACATTGCTGAGTGTTTGGCCAACTTCCTGGACAAGCTGCAAATCAAAGACAAGAAGCTCCCCCTGGGCTTCACCTTCTCCTTCCCATGTCACCAGACCAAGCTGGATGAGGTGGGTCCCTTTCTCCTGGGATCTGCAGGGGCTGGGGGTGATGCTGCCTCTCCCTGCCCTTATCCCACTATGGGATCTGCAGGGGCAGGGGGTGATGCTGGCTCTCCCTGCCCTTATCTCACCATGGGATCTGCAGGGGCAGGGGGTGATGCTGGCTCTCCCTGCCCTTATCCCCCCATGGGATCTGCAGGGGCTGGGGGTGATGCTGCCTCTCCCTGCCCTTATCCCCCCCATGGGATCTGCAGGGGCTGGGGGTGATGCTGGCTCTCCCTGCCCTTATCCCCCCCATGGGATCTGCAGGGGCAGGGGGTGATGCTGCCTCTCCCTGCCCTTATCCCCCCCATGGGATCTGCAGGGGCAGGGGGTGATGCTGCCTCTCTGTCTCCCCTCTAGGAAGGGCAGGGGGTGGCTCCATGGAGCTCGGCAGCCCCAGCACGTCCCCCTGTCCCCTCTCCTGGCAATCTGTGGAGCCCCAGTGGCTCCGGGGGGATTAATGCTCTCCTCCTGCGGGTCTGGGGATGGGGAAATGCAGAAATGCAGGAGGAAGGGTCCGTGCCCCCTGGCCCCGCTTGGGGTCACAGCGCTCAGTGCCTCAGTTTCCCCAGCTCTAAGGCTGGGCGGGTGTCTGCCTCCCTAAGGGGCTGTGGCCATAGGGTTGGAGATTTCAGATCTTTGAAATTGAGTTGGAATTGGTTGGAGATTTCAAATCTTTGAAACTGAGCTCTTTTCCTCCCCCCAGGGCTCAGCTCAGCCCCCAGCCAGGTGCCTTTGGCCACAGGGGACTGCGAGCCCCCCACCCCATAGGGATCATTCCATAGACACAGCCAGCCATCCACCCCACAGGGCTGGGTCAAGGAGCATTCCATAGGCACAGCCAGCCATCCGCCCCTCAGGGCTGGGTCAAGGAGCATTCCTTGGGCTCGTGAACAAGTTTTGCTGCAGGGCTCAATCAAAGCCGGTCATGGGAAGCATGTTCCTGCTGCTGGGGCAGCAACGAGCAGCTCACATGTTGTTTGGGGGCCATAAACTTTATCTGGCACGGAAGCTGCGGCTGATAGCGCAGCTGGTGAGCTGATAACGGGGGGCTCCCCCCCTGCAGGGCCACATGTGCCCCGTGCCAGGAGCCAGGGGTCACCTCCAAGCCTCCTCTTGCTGTTCCCCTGCAGAGCATCCTCGTGACGTGGACCAAGGGGTTCAAGTGCAGCAGCGTGGAGGGCAGGGACGTGGTGTCCCTGCTGCGCAGGTCCATCAAGAAAAGAGGGGTAAGAGCCTGGGCTGGGGGCACACGGCTCCTGGCCGGGACACCTGGGCTCCCTGGCGGTGTTCTGGTCAGTTTTGTCTCTGTTGGGTCAGCCTCTCTCCTTTCCACCACGTCAGGACTTTGACATCGACATCGTGGCCGTGGTGAACGACACCGTGGGCACCATGATGACCTGTGGCTACGATGACCACAACTGTGAAGTTGGCCTCATTGTTGGTGAGCTGCAGCAAGGAGAAAGACGTTCTGGGGGTGTTTCCTGGGCTCCAGCAGAGCCAGAGGGAGATCCTGCTTCTTGCAGGCCTCAGGGTCTCTGGGGGGGAAAAAGAGAGGGGGATATCAGTGCTGGAAAACCAGCATTGTCCAGAGTTTGTGTGCTTTGGTGTGTTGGGCTGTGGCCAAAGGGAAATTGGGAATAATGGGGATGGGGAATAATGGGAATGGGGGATAATGGGAATAAGGAATAATGGGAGTGAGGAAAAGCAGTGTCCCCGCTCACCCTGTGCCCCTGCTTGGCCCAGGAACTGGAACCAACGCCTGCTACATGGAGGAGATGAGGCACATCGACCTGGTGGAGGGGGACGAGGGCAGGATGTGCATCAACATGGAGTGGGGAGCCTTTGGTGACGACGGGGTGCTCAACGACATCCGCACCGAGTTCGACCGCGAGATCGACATGGGCTCGCTCAACCCTGGCAAACAATTGTGAGCACATTCTTGGCTCGGGCTCGTGGTTTGCTCTGCATTGTCCATCCTCCCACAGTTACTGGGACTGGGGAGGTCAGCCCAGCTAACTGGGTCAGCGTGTCCTCTGTCACTGGTGCAGAGAGGGGCTGTGTCCCAGAGCAGGGCTGTGTCCCAAAGCGGGGCTGTGTCCCAGAGCAGGGCTGTGTCCCAAAGCAGGGCTGTACTAAGCCAGGACTGTCCTAAACCAGCCCAAACCATTCCCTGATTCCACCCCATGCCTCCCCACGGGCAGGTTTGAGAAGATGATCAGCGGGATGTACATGGGGGAGCTGGTCAGGCTCATCCTGGTGAAGATGGCCAAGGATGGGCTGCTCTTCGGGGGAAGGCTCACGCCAGATCTGCTCACCACGGGCCACTTTGAGACCAGATTTGTGTCTGCCATTGAGAAGTAAGTAGGACCCAGGGGTTTCCTGTGTCCCAGCCCGGGCTGCCGCTCACAGAAGCTGCGCTGCCAGGTACGAACTCCCTTTCTGTGGTTCCAGGGAGAAGGAGGGGCTGCAGAAAGCCCACGAGATCCTGAGCAAGCTGGGGCTGGAGCCGTCGCACGAGGACTGCGTGGCCACGCTGCGCATCTGCCAGATCGTGTCCACGCGCTCGGCCGCGCTCTGCGGGGCCACCCTGGCCGCGGTGCTGCGCCGCATCCGCGACAACAAGGGCGGCGACAGGCTGCGCTCCACCGTGGGCGTGGATGGATCTGTGTACAAGAAACACCCTCAGTGAGTGTGGGACAGGGACAGCAGGGGCTGGGGACAGGGACAGGGATGGGGACAGGGATCTGGAGGTGCTGAGGACAGGGACAGGGCCATGGATTCTGGGGTGCTGGGGACAGGGACAGAGAGGGATCTGCTGCTGCCAGCAGTGCTCGGCACAAGAGAAGCGCCCCCAAATATCCCCTCGGGCCCCTCGTTTGGACCCCAGGGTGTCCCCAGAGGGTCACACTGAGGTCCCCTCTCCTCCTCCTGCCCAGCTTTGCTCGCCGCCTCCACAAGACCGTGCGGAAGCTGCTGCCCGACTGCGAGATTCGCTTCATCCGCTCCGAGGACGGCAGCGGCAAAGGGGCGGCCATGGTGACCGCCGTGGCCTACAGGCTGGCTGCACAGCACCAGGCCCGCCAGAAGATCCTGGAGCCCCTCAAGCTGAGCCACGAGCAGCTGCTGGAGGTGAAGGAGAGGATGAGGATAGAGATGGAGAAAGGGCTGGGCAAGGAGACGCACGCGGAGGCGACGGTGAA
This sequence comes from Molothrus ater, assembly GCF_012460135.2. Classification (NCBI taxonomy): domain Eukaryota; kingdom Metazoa; phylum Chordata; class Aves; order Passeriformes; family Icteridae; genus Molothrus; species Molothrus ater. The sequence goes on along the minus strand of NC_050505.2, from coordinate 5,068,247 downwards.
GATGCTGCCCACCTACGTGTGCTCCACTCCCGATGGAACAGGTGATGTGTCCTGTGTAAAGCCCCTGTGTGTGAGCCTGTGCAGGTCCTGCATCCTTGGGAGGGGCTGGATCCTCTGCTGTGGCCGGTTCCTCTTTGTGGTGGGAGTGGCACAAACCTCCAGTTTGGTACTGGGCAGAGCACTGAGCCTCTGGGACGTTCTGCACCTGATTTAACACAAAGCCTGGCCACAAATCCTGCCACAGCATTCCCTCCACCCTCATCCCGGGTTGTGCTCTTGGCTCTTCCTGTGGCTTGGGCGAGTGCCTGGCCTTGGCTTGAAGCTGGTGCTGAGGGCCAGGAGCTGGACTTCAGTGATCCCCGTGGGTCCCTTCCAACTCAGGTTTATGATTTGAAGCCTCACCATCACCGAGTGTGGAGCAAACCTCTCCATCCTCCTCCTACCTGCAGCCCCTGTTCCTGCCTATCCCCAGTCACGTCTGCATCTCCATCCCTCTCCCTGGAGGAGGGCAGGTCCCTGTCTGCTCCGTGCCCCGCCCTGGATGCCCCGTGCTGGGATCTCTCCTGATGATCCTTCTTGGCTTGCAGAAAAGGGAGATTTCCTGGCCCTGGACCTGGGAGGAACCAACTTCCGCGTGCTGCTGGTGCGCGTCAGGAACGGGATGCGGCGCGGGGTGGAGATGCACAACAAGATCTACTCCATCCCCGTGGAGATCATGCAGGGCACGGGCGAGGAGGTCAGTGTGGGCAAACGGAGAGGGGAAGGGGCCTCTTCCCTGGGCTGGCTGCAGCAGGGCTGACCACGGAGCTGGTTTTGCCTTTGCAGGGAGAAAAGCCAGGAGTGGGGAGGGCTGGTGCTCTCCTGGCCTTAGAACAGCCAGCTGTGCCCAAGGCTCTGGAGTTTGGGAAGCTGGAGCCTGGTTTTTAGGTTAGAAATGGTGTTATTCCCAGACATGAGTGAGCCTCCCTGAATCCCACACGCTCCACAAGGGCAGATAAGCATCATCCCCATTTCCCAGATAGGGAAACCACAACACAAGCAGTGAGATGTTTGGAAAGTTTTGCAAAGCCCTCCAGGCAGTGCTTGGGGACTGGGAGTATCCCAGCAGACTGGGCTGGAGGGCCCTGGGGATCCCTTGCAGAGGGACTGGGTTCCTGTGTCCCCTCCCTGCTGGCCCCCAGCCCTCCAGGGACCCGTGGGTGGAGATAATGCAGGGATTTGGCCACGCTGTGGGTGGGGAAGAGGGAGAGCTGAGCTTTTTGGGGTTGCTCACCTCCCACGTCCTGCTCTGTTCCAAGTCCTGGGAGCAATTTGAACACTCCAGCAGGCCTGGGAATGGGTCAGAATCCCCAGAAATCTGGCTTCCAGCTGGGCTCTGGCTGTGGTGGTAACTGCTCTCTTTGGCTTTGCTCGTCCAGCTCTTTGACCACATTGTCCACTGCATCTCGGATTTCCTGGAGTACATGGGGATGAAGGGCGTGTCGCTGCCGCTGGGATTCACCTTCTCCTTCCCTTGCCAGCAGAACAACCTGGACGAGGTAACCCCACCCCTCCTGGCAGCTTCCCTGGCTGTGCCTCCCACCTGCTCCTCAGGGGGACTCACCGGGGGCTTTTTCCCCACACCAGGGAATTCTCCTGAAGTGGACAAAAGGTTTCAAGGCGACGGGCTGCGAGGGAGAGGACGTGGTGGGGCTGCTGAAGGAGGCCATTCACAGGAGAGAGGTGAGCAGCCACAGGGCTGGGAGAAGCTGGGCTGCTCCCACATCCTGGCTCTCTTTGGCATCATTAATTGGCCTGTAAAACAAATTACCGGGCTGAGCTCAGCGTAATGAGTGTCGGAATTCTCACAGCCGCCCTTACTCATCACTTGAGGTTGGATTTTCAGACCCTGGAGCTACGGGCTGGCTCCTGGCCAGGGCTGGAGCAGACTTGTCTGGCCCTGAGCTCAGGAGACACCGGCGCAGTTCCTCAGCACAGACCACCCCGAGCTCCTGCCCAGGGGCTGCTCCTGGCAGGGCTGACCCAGCTGCAGGTGTCTGAGCTCTGAGCTCTACCTGCAGGCAGCTGGGGCTGGGGCAAGGCCGTGGGTGCCTCTGTGTCCGTGGAGGTGGATGGTCATGGAGGACGAGGGAGAACGGTTTTAAACTAAAAGAGGAGAGACTTAGGTTGAATGTTAGGGAGGAATTCCTCCCTGTGAGGGTGGGCAGGCCCTGGCACAGAGTGCCCAGAGCAGCTGGGGCTGCCCCTGGCTCCCTGGCAGTGTCCCAGGCCAGGATGGACAGGGCTGGGAGCAGTCTGGGACAGTGGGAGGTGTCCCTGCCATGGCAGGGGGAGAATGGGATGAGCTTTAAGGACCTTTCCAGACCATTCCATGATTCTGTGACTCTGTGACTGCCACACTCACCAGACAGCCAGGTGCTTTCCCAGCCATGGGAGCAGACTCAGCAGGAATTCCAAACCCTCCAGGAATAACTCCTGCAATCCATCCCTCTGCAGGAATTCGACCTGGACGTGGTGGCAGTGGTCAATGACACCGTTGGCACCATGATGACCTGTGGCTACGAGGATCCCTACTGTGAAGTTGGGCTGATTGTCGGTGAGAACTGAACGTTCCTTGTGCAGCTCCTGCTCCGTGGTGCCACCCCTGCCCTGCCCTGCCCTGCCCTGGGGGGCACCGGAGGTGTCCCAGGTGTCCCCCTGATCCCGCTCCTCTCCGCAGGCACGGGCAGCAACGCCTGCTACATGGAGGAGATGAGGAACGTGGAGCTGGTGGAAGGGGACGAGGGCAGGATGTGTGTGAACATGGAGTGGGGGGCCTTTGGGGACAGCGGCTGCCTGGATGACATCCGGACGGAGTTCGACGTGGCCGTGGATGAGCTGTCCCTCAACCCCGGCAAGCAGAGGTGGGTGGTGGCTCTGGGGGGCTGGAAGGGGCCCAGTGGGGCTGAGGGCTGAGCAGTTCTGCCCCAGCAGCTCCTTGGTGGATCCAGGGCATGATGAGCAGGACACCGAGGTGTCCCTTGTCCCCTGCCCGGGGTGGGGGCCGTGCTGCTGAGGGGATTGTACAGAGGGCACCTGGCAGGGCTGGAATCCCCAGCCAGCCCAGTGTCCCTTCCTGTGCTGATGCCCAGCCTCATCCTCTCCTGCCCAGGTATGAGAAGATGATCAGTGGGATGTACCTGGGGGAAATCGTCCGCAACATCCTGATGGACTTCACCAAGAAAGGGCTGCTCTTCCGTGGACGGATCTCAGAGAGGCTGAAGACCAGAGGGATCTTTGAGACCAAGTTCCTGTCCCAGATAGAGAGGTGAGCGAGCACCAGCTGCCAGTCAGTCAGAGCAGGGATGGAATGTGGGGGACGTGCCCCCGTGCTTGGTGTGGAGCCAGGGCAATACAGGATGGTGCCCCACAGATAAATCAGCAGAGCCCACGTGGTTGGTTGTGTGCAGAGACAAGGAGAGGCTGCCTGGGGCTGGCAGCACAGATAGCTCTTTATCTGCCCTGGGCAAGGTTGCAGGGGTGTCACACTCTGCTGGCTTTGTCCTGAAACAGCCTCCCCGACCAGGATGTGACACCAGGCCACGTCCAGGTCTGAAAGCTGAGGTTTTGGGGGGCTGTAGGGCCACCCCAGGCACTGCTGGGCAGGGCGAGGATGAGGAAGGGGAGGCTGCACGTCCCAGCCGCTCCCTCCTGACGCTGCCCCCACCCCGTGTCCCCGCAGCGACTGCCTGGCCCTGCTGCAGGTGCGCTCCATCCTGCAGCACCTGGGCCTGGAGTCCACGTGCGACGACAGCATCATCGTCAAGGAGGTGTGCACGGTGGTGGCGCGGCGCGCGGCCCAGCTCTGCGGCGCCGGCATGGCCGCCGTGGTGGACAAGATCCGCGAGAACCGCGGCCTGGACTTCCTCAAGGTCACCGTGGGCGTGGACGGGACGCTCTACAAGCTGCACCCTCAGTGAGTGCCTCTGGCTGTGCTCCCCGGGCAGGTGGGGGCTCGGGGGGAAGGTTCAGGGGGTAATGGGGGAGGATTGAGGTGTTCTGGGGGCTTGAGGGATGCCAGGAGCTCGCTGACCCAAACTTGAGGCCCTGCAGGAGTCAGCTGCTCCCTTAAGGACAGGGGCTCCTCCAGTCCCACTGGGCCTGACCCAGACGTGGCGACCAGGCTCAGCCAGGCCTCCAGGTCATGGGGATGGGTCATGGAGGTTCATGGCCACACAAATGGCCCATGCCAGAGCTGGCCGGCTGGTGCTGCTTGGCACTGGAGCTCAGACAGGGACTAAGGCACTGAGCTGAGCCTAAATAAGGCTCAGGAGCCCATGGGCAAAGGGAGGCACTGAAAACTCCCCCCAGGTGGGGCTGGTCAGGACTGTTGAGGCTCAGTAGTGCTCCCAGGGCTTGGTGGGCCTTGAGATGGGGCTGGGTTTAGTCCTGAGTGAAGGCACAGCACAGTCGTGTTGTAACCATGGGCCTGGGCTGAAGTGTGGACACTTGGGCTTTCTAAGCTTCATCCCTGACCATCCATCCATCCTCCATCCATCCATCCATCCATCCATCCATCCATCCATCCACCCACCCACCTACCCATCCATCCATCCATCATCCATCCATCACCCATCCATCCATCATCCATCCATCACCCATCCATCCATCCATCCATCATCCATCCATCCATCCATCCATCCATCCATCCATCCATCCATCCATCATCCATTCATCCATCCATCATCCATCCATCCATCCATCCATCCATCCATCCATCCATCATCCATCCATCCATCATCCATCCATCCATCCATCATCCATCCATCCATCCATCCATCCATCATCCATCCATCATCCATCATCCATCCATCCATCCATCATCCATCCATCCATCCATCCATCCATCATCCATCCATCCATCCATCCATCCATCCATCCATCCATCCATCATCTATCCATCCATCATCCATCCATCCATCCATCCATCCATCCATCCATCCATCCATCCATCATCCATCCATCATCCATCCATCCATCCATCCATCCATCCATCCATCCATCCATCCATCCATCCATCCATCCATCATCCATCCATCCATCCATCCATCCATCCACCCGTCCCTCCCCTCGGGGTCTGCGTTGCTTTTCGAGGCTCTGTGAAGGCACATTAGGGGTTGGGACTGACACCTTCACCCTGTGGCTGGTCAACTCAGAGCCTCTCCCTCTCCTTGCCCCGCAGCTTCTCCACGGTGCTGCAGGAGACAGTGAAGGAGCTGTCCCCCAAGTGTGAAGTGACCTTCCTGCAGTCGGAGGACGGCAGCGGCAAAGGCGCCGCGCTGATCACGGCCGTGGCCTGCCGCATCCGCGAGGCCGGCCAGCGGTAGAGGGAAGCAGGTTTGCCCCAGAGCTTGGTTTCAGCAGAACAGGACGTTTCCTCACCCAACCCCTCCCTCCTCCCTCTGCACACACTCACACACCCCCTCCCCTCCAAGCAGACTCGTAGCTTTACTCGTTCTCCGGGGCACCACGGCGGGACTGGAGACGCCGCCGTGGGCTCTGTACCAAGTGTTGTCGTAGGAGTTTCCTTGCATGCCATAAAACCAGCTGTCGAGTAAAGCTCACAGTGTCCTTTGGCTTCTCCCTGCATTCCCAGGTGGAGCTGGAGCTGTCCCACCTCCGTCACACCCCAGCTCTCCTCCCACCACTGGCCCTCCCCTAGCAGCAGTAGGGATAACACTCGGATAATTCAGACACTGCATTGTCACTTTAACAGAACCTATTTATGTGTGTCGGAGCCGTAGCTGTCCGTGCTGTAGAAGCAAACCTCTAAGATTGGGCTAAAGACCTCCACTAGTCTTTTACCCTGATCAAGGCTGTATTATTTCCATGAAAGTCATGGTAACTCTTAAAGCACAGGGTGCAGAGTTCCACGGGCGTGGCTGTGGCTGCACTGGAGGTACCGCGTACCTCCCTTGGTGAGCGGCGCCAGGGGAGCTGCAGGGCCCCTCAGCCACCCCAGCAGAGCACGTGCCTGGAAATAATTGGGGACTCAGGGTCTGATCCCATTTCCTGACCTCTCCCCCTACAATAGTGTGTAGGATTGTGGCGTGTGTAGGGTCGTGTTCCCCCCGGGCACCTCCAGCCCGTCCCCGGTGCACGCGTGGGCTCCAGGAGCCACGGGTCAGTGTCTGCCCTGCCAAGCCCCACACCCGTGGCCGTGGCTGCCCTTGGCGTGGAGAGTCTGGTTTGCTTTGTGTCTGTGAAATAGTTCTGCGGCTGCAGCCTTTAGGTGGCACCTGATTTATACACTGTATATTTATGTTTTAAGAGATCTGATGTCTTTTTATGTACATAGTCTTGGGGGGGTTGTATCACTTAGTTTTAATGTCACCTTTTCATGTTGTTGAAGAAGAGTACAGAGTAATTATTTTCTTCTTTTTGTTTTTTTTTTCTTCTGTCATGTAATTTTTTTTTTTAATTTAAAATTTTCTTGGGGTAGACTGGAGAAAGAGACCCAAATACCTGAGGAACTGTTGTACAAGAGGTTTGGGCATTCTGACTTTATCACCAGGACAAAAGGGAAAGCAGCAGGAAGCCAGGGCGTGCAGGGGCCCTGCGGTGATGCTGGTGGCTTCAGGCTGGGTTTAACCTCAGCAGAGGTTTTGTTTTGTCCCCTGCCCTCCCCAGCTGCGCTCTGGAAGGTCACATCCACGGGGGTGTGGCATAGCCAGGGCCCTGCAGGTCCCCCTGTGCCCGCAGCATCACCTGTGTGCCATGGCCCAGTGCAGGGATCCGTTTTTGCCAACAGGAAACTCTGGATGAACTAAAAGCTGCAGTGAGAGGAGGCAGACGGAGGGTGGGGGGGATTTTCTGTAAATATTTAGCAGAAGTTAATGAAATTTCAGTGATGTACAAAAAAAAAATATAACTAATAAACCCCACAAACAGCCCTTCAGATTGGAGGATAGAGTTTTGTCTATTTTTATGTATATTTTTATACTGCTTGGGGTAACCTCATTACCAAAAGTCTCTCTTCTGTGTTGGGGGTAAAGTTCAGTAGCACAATTTTAAAGGAAAATTACTCTTTTGGGCATTTTAAATGCTTATTTTTTTATAAGCCTCAAGACAATTATAACAAATAAAACCTGTGTATAGAAATGATGTAAGAAACCAAGTTTAGTGGAAGTTTTAGAAGCTGTCAAATAAATCTTTGAAGGATGATACAGAAATCCTCTAATCTGGTACCAAGCAGTTTTGTGTGATTTTTTTTTTCCTCAGAAAACCAGAATTTTGCCTACTGAAAAATCAAACCAGAAATCTTTTTAGCTGCTGCACTGTGCAGAGTTGCATTAGTGGCTGTTTTTACTCTTAGCCAGCTGTGCCCCTGCTGAAATCCATAGTGTTCTCATCTGTTAGTGAGTGAAATTTTACAGCTTTGGGGGCAGAATGGAAAGGGCGGGGATCCGAGCAGCCCTGCCTTTGAGCAGGGAAAGGCCAGGGTGAGAGGGGAACTGGGGAGCTGAGGTGCCTGGCCTGGGGCACCACAGTCCCCTCACCTGCCTGGGCTGAAGGAGGGGCTGCAGCTCACAGGGGTGAGGAGGAGGAGGAGGAGGAGGATCACCCGTGTGGGTGCTGGATTTTCGGCTGGGCTTGGTCAGAGGGACACCCCCTGGCTCCCCAAGGCTCCCCCAAGGCTGGGAAGCTTCTGCTTAGGCTCAGAATCCAGCAGGGTCTGCAATGCTCCTGGTTCAAAGCGTGGCAGGACAGCTGTGGGTGCAGGCCCACCCTCCCTGGGGCTGCAGGGGGGTTTGGGAGCCCCTGGAGGGGTTGGGGAGCCCCTGGAGGGGTTGGGGAGCCCCTGGAGGGGTTGGGGAGCCCCAGGGGGACCAGCCCTGCAGGGGTTGGATGTCCAGCCCAGCTGGAAGCAGAACCTCACGCCAAAAACGTCGCCATGGGATGTTCTGTGAATGTGTTTAAAATGAAGAAGGGAAGATTAAATCCTAATTACTGATATGAAGGGAAGATCAAATGATTATCTGTGGGGACAGACAGACAGACTGCTCAGCCTGATTTGTCTTCCCTGCAGCAAGAAGTGCCGCTTTGTGGGTTTAGGATGGTTTTGTTTTGCTTGGTTGTTCCCATCTGGATGCATTTTCTTTGCTTTCCGGGGTGCTGGAACATTCCCTGGCCACGCAGGCAGGAGGGAGCAGAGTCTCTGCCCTTCCCTCCCTGGCAAATCTCCCCTCCTTGGTACTTTGGACAGGATTTTATTGGGCTTCTAAAATATGTGTACATCTATATAAACACAATCAGCAAATTACTGAGACTTGCAAGCAGAATTTGCCTGTTCCCTTCCTGGAGCCCAGGCTGGGAGGGAGAAGCTCCGTGGCCCGAGGGTATCAGAGGGGCACAGATCCCTGGCCTGGCAGCAGCTCAGGTGCAGTTTGACCCGAGATAACTCGGTGCCTTCTCTCCTCCCTTATCAGGCAATCCAAACCCATCTGGCTGTCACAGAGATAAGGGGGTGAAAGGTCCAAGTGCACAGCAGGGGAGAGGTGCAGAACGGTGCCAAGTGCACTGTGCGGGGGCTGTCGGTACAAGATTACACCAAAATAACCTGGAATTTGGGGAGCCCTCAGCCCAGTCCCCTCCAGACAAGGAAAATGCCTGCTTTGGGCAGATCAGTCGCTTGCTCTGTCATGAAAATGGGCACTGAAGGCAAAAAGAGGCAATTCCTGTCTCAAGGTAAATTGGAGAGAGGAAAATTCTTTCTCTTGTGACATCCCTGACCAGCCTGAAATCTTTCTGGCCTGAAGCAAAGAAAATGCACCTGGATGTGGGCCTGGGTCTGTGCGGGCAGGGGAGTCCTAAAGCCAAAGACTGTGTGGCTGCTGGCAGAAACGAGTGCTGTAGATTCACCTGATGTTGTTCTCTCGTGTTTACAATATTTATTTTAGCAATTGACTGCAATGATATTATACATAGGCTTCCTTATTTTTGTACTTTTCATACCTGAGTGTGGTGTTGTACTGCTCAGCTCCCCTCGGCCACCACTGCTGCTCCTCAGTGACAATAAAGCAGAGAAAAACAACCACCACCCACTGCTGGGCTCAGTGTCGTGTGTCTGCGCCCCTGAGCTCCCCCGTGCCCCCCAGCAGTCCCAGCCCACCCCAAATCCCTGCTGCTGCTGGCCCCTGGCACTGCCCCGCGGCCAGGAGGGCACAGGGACACCAGGACAGCCAGGGGTCAAGGGACGGGGCTGCTGCCCGGCCAGTAAATACCAAGATGAGGTTCCTGCTCCACATCCCACACCCTGGTGACACTGGGGAGGTCCCAGCTGGGGGGGAGCCCTGGCGTTCAGAGGGCAGAGCAGGATCAGGCCCTGGCAGGGGTGCACAGCCCTGCCCAGCTCAGGCTTTGCTGTGCTGCACAAACCCACCTGGGTTTGAGGTACCTGCTCCCTCTGCCATTGACAGCTGCCCCTGCTGCTTTCCACGGAATCAATCTAAGGAGTGTGTACTTCTAATTAAAACCAGAGTTAAGCATCTAAATACAGTTAATTCTATAAATAATTCCATGCTGCAGGGGCTGAGCAGCTGAAAATGCTTCTGCTCTCTGCTGCCAAAGCTGTGACACAACCCAAGATCACAGTGAGGTGCTGAATCCACAGGGTGAATCCAGCACAAAAAGCTATTCCCAGCAGGAAAGGACACACATGGACAAATATTCCACTTGAAATCATTTACTGACACGTTGCCATGTTCTTCTATCTCGCTCAGCATATTTTTACCCTTGTTATAAAGTACAAATGGTTTTATATTTTTCTGACATTAGAAAAATAGGCTAACGAGGCAAAAATTCCCAGTTTGAATCAAAAAATCCTGCTCTAAGAATTGAAAATTGTAAGAGACAAACATAAAACCCAACAAAGACTGAACAGAGTGTACCATGGCACGACTCATCCATCACACCAAGTGGAGAGGAATCTCTTGTTCCCAGCTCTGCCTTTGGATCCTGTGACCTTGCTGAACTGATGTGAAATTGGTGTTACACATACAACTCAAAAGGCACTCGAAAGTCACAAGTTCCTGAGCTAACATGGGATGTATTCCCAAGGTAACAGCTAAAACAAGCCACAGAAAATGTTTAAAAACTGGTATTTGGTTTGTGTGAGTAGAGTCAGCACTCAGCAGGCTCCAGCTGAGAGCTGCTGCTGCTGACAGGACTCAAGTAATGGTGAGGACATTGGAGTATTTGCTGTACATGGAAAAGATAATTCATTTATGAACATTCCTATTAGTAAATTAACCTGCTAAAAGACAGAGAATTATTGGCTGCAGTGTTAGAACAACACCAAGAATGAAATGTGTGTGTGTGAGCTGCAAAAAAAGGCTTAAGCCCACCAGGTGGGAAAAGCTGTGCAGTTAAATAACCAAAGTTGAGATGCCACATTTACAGAGAATATTTGGCCCTAAGAGAAAAGGACCAGGAAAAAAAAGCAAAATATGGATCTGGTATTTACAGATCAGTTATTTAAAAACCCAACAAATAATACAACCAAAACCAACACTAACAAAACCCACACAACCTACAACGTGTGCTCAGAGTCCAACAGGTAATTTCCCAAGTTGTCATCCACACAAATTCCCTATTTCCAATTTGGCTCAGTTTTCACCCAGAAAAGCCCAAGTGTGACAACGCTTCTCAAACGTGGAATGGCTCCTGCCTGACGATGAAGAACAGAAATGAAATTTTAAAAAATTCAAAAGGATGACTGGTTTTGGCCTACCTAATGTCAGAGCTGCATAGGAGAGCACTAAGGCCAGGGCTGCTGCCACAGTGTAAGGCCTGGAGCAGCAGCCAGGGTGGAGAGGGGCTGCCCCAGGCCCCAGGGAGGTCTCAGGGCTCCGGATGATCCAGCTGGGCCTCGCTGTCTGCCCTCTTCTCTGGGGATGTGTACAGGAAGTTGCAGCAGATGTACAGGGGGAAGGTCAGGAGTCTGCTGTCCAAGTTCATCACGATCTGCTCCTGGAGCACACACAGGATATTTGTGTGGGGAGGGGGAGCAGAAAGCACAATACTGACACAGCACCCACTCTGCACAGCTTCGTGGCTACAGACTGAAATCAGAATATAAACACAGAGCCAAGACAGCTCCCCTTCACCTCAAGTTTATAAGACTGACACATTCTCAGCCTGCCCACAGCTCCCACCCCAGAGCTCCCATCCCTGTGCAGCACAGGGGACAGCCACAGGGAAATGCTGGAGCAAACTTCCCCTCCAGCATGCTGGGGAGAAAGGGACAGTTTTCAGATTTGGGAGATTCCACCAACCAGGTATTCCACAACAGAAAGCAAACTTCAGTTTGTGGGCAGGAATTTTTTTGGTTCTACTCTAGGAACGGGTTTTAGGGAAGCAAAATTGAAACTTCAACCTCGTGAGGATGCAAAACAACTGAAACTTCAAAACTGAAACCTCACCCTCCAGTGAGGATGGCACTGACAAGAAAAGGTTTTCTGTGTTCTCATCACCTTTGTATCACTGCTGGCTGGGATTTGAGAAACTTGATTAACAAGTCCACACACGCATCACTAAATCCTGCATTGGGTGGAAAAGGGCACTTGCTCTAAGAAAACTCCATTCCTCTCTGGGGCTTTCTTCAATTTATTTAATAGAGTAATAAATTCAACCCTTAAACAACATGCAGACATTCTTTTAACTCCTCAGTTTATGAGAGTCTTCACATTCTGAATTTGCCTCTAAATGAGCAGTCTGATGGCCAGATTATGCAGAGGGTGATGCCAGCAGTGCTGAAGAGCAGCTGAACATGACACTGGCAGCAGACAGCAGCACCACAGGCACTCATTTCACTAATATGGGAACTAATTTCATATTATCAACACTCATGAAACCCACATTACCTTACTCTAGATCCACTTCACAAATTAGCTTAATTACCCACTACTTCTAACAGGAATGCCTGAGATTCCACATAAGCAACGCCAACAGGAACAGCAACTCCCCTTCAAAAGCACCGGTGACCTCTCAGCATTTTTTTCATGCCTTGAACTGCAGCGCTCAAGCCCACAGACACACCTGGTCCTTCTCCAGGGTGAGGATCTGATAGCCCGTTGTCCTGCTGCAAATCATCTTCCCGCTGCAGTCGAACGAGGCCAGGCGCAACCTGGGGGCACAAGAGCGAGGCCGCTTCAGCCTCCCCAGTTTCAGCAGCTCCCTGAAGGAGGAGGCAGGGTGGGGAACGCGCTGTGGCAGAACCAGCAGGGCTGGCGGCAGCGAGGGAGCTGGGCCAGGCTGCACCTGAAGGCGATGCTGCGGCGGGGCTGCAGGCTGACGGAGCCGCTGCACGGCTGGTTCAGCGTGTTGCGCTTGAAGATGATGTAGCGGTTGGTGTAGGTCACCAGCAGGTCCAGGCCGAAGTTAAAGCCGGTCCAGCGCCAGCAGTACTGCAGGACAGGGACACACACACACACACAGAGCCTGAGGACGGGCTGTGACACGCAGCAGGGGGGCCACGCCAGCTCCACAGGAGGGGCCACCCCGGAGCTGCACTGGGGCGCTCAGGGACCCCTGCCAGCACCTCCTGGGACACAGAACTCGGCGGGGACAACTGGGCACGGCAGGGGACGGTGTGTGTGACAGCAGCTGAGGGTCAGCTGCCTCCCAGACAGGCAGGACACACGTCACAGCAGTGGCTATCAAATACCAGCACTGGGCAATGGGGCTGATCTGTGAGCCACAGCCATGCCCGGAGCACACCTTGGGTTACGTGACCTCAATGGGAAAAGTCAATGCTCCCAGTTCATTTCACAAGACCTGTTACCTAAAGTCACCAAGGGGCCCTAGCTCTGAATGTTACACATTTTATCTAGAGAACTTCCTTCTCCAGCTGATAAGTGATCAGAGCTCCATTTAACTGCCTGGCCTAACAGTTTTCCCAGTCTCACAGCACAAGAGCACAATGAAACTCCAGTTCCTTGCTCCTTGCTGAGACATGACTTCCATCTCTCTGGGGAGAAAAAAAATGGTGTCTTTCTCCATGACACCTTTTGATGCAGTTTGCCAATGAGGATTTAGATGATTTGGAAATGCCTGACTTGTCTCAGCCACGCCAGCCCTGCAGTTTGCCACGTGCCACACTTACATCACCATCCTTGGCCAGTTTGCGACCACACCTCATGCTGTTTCCTTCCAGTTCCTCCTTATTGATTTCTTGAGGCCTGAAAAAAACCCAAACCAGCATCTTTAAGGACACTTCAACAGCTTTGTATGATACCCTAATGTGGGGAAGATGAACAGACTGGAAGAAACTTGTCTGACCACACAGTGATGGAATACCCTGAGGTGGAAGGGACTCACAACTGACCCTTTGAGCAGAGGCATGACTGGATGAGCTCTCAGAGCCTCTTCCATCCCAAACTGTCCCATAAACTACAAAACTGCAATATAAACCAGGCTGTGACACCTCAGCTAGGCAGGACTTCTACAAAAACACTTCTCCAGATAAAATAATAGCTTTTGCAATGCAATACATTCTCGCAGCCTTGTGAAAACCCAAGTGTTTTTTAAACACAGCAGGCTGACTTCTCAGACACAACCAGAGACAAGTGCTGGGGCACAGCTGCAGGGCTGTGCACAAGAGCAGTGCTATGAAGCAGCAGCCACGAGACACTGGGAGAGGTTTCTCAAGGGGCTGGTTATGCAACTTGACTAAAAAAAACCACTTCCCCCCAGTGCTCATAAAAAAACCCACTTCCCCTCAGTGCTCAAGAAATGAGAGCTCCTGAGACGCAGAGCCCTTGGCTGTGTCATCCCACACCAAGAGCAGCTCCTCTCACCCAACACCTCCCCCGTGTCCAGCACGTAGAACAGCCTTGCAGAGCCAGCACGAGTGAGATCAGCCCTGATTTTCCACAGTGGTGTTACTCACTTTGCTCCACTCACCATGACAGCATTAACCCAACACCCACTGCCAGAAAGCGTCCAAGTTACACCAGGCTGAGGGCTGGCAGTGAACTTTATTAATCCCAGTGACATCAATCCCCACAGCCTCAACTGCAAAGCCACGAGACCCAGCAGGGCCCTCCAAGGCAGAAGAGATGCAGCCTCTGTTCTCCTCCCCCTGCTCACTCCACAGAAGTCACAGCTAAATCTTTTATAAGCTCAGCCCAGGTCTCTCTGTAAAACCCAGTCCTGGGAGGTGAAGTGTTCCAAGAACAGGTTATGCATACAACTCATCACACTTCAACAAATTCACCCAGGAACCTCCCGTGTGCTTTTCCACATCTTCCAGCTGAACTGGTTCTGTGGCTGACCTAAATGCAGTAATGGTGATAAAGGATTTATTTCTGTTTAATTAGTGACAAATTTCACAAACATTAGTCCATAATGCTCAGACTGACATTAACATTCCCCTCTCCATCCCTCGAGCAGCCTCAGACAATGCAGAACTTCAGCTTGAACCACTTCCACCAGCTGCCACACAGTGAACAGTGGAGCCATTCTGCTTCCTTCTTACACACTGCCAAAGAGCAGAAGTGATTCCAGTCCCAGGCTTGAAAGATCTGTCTGGCTTCTGCCACAAAACACATGTTTAATTAAAAAAAAAAGCGATCCACTTTAACACAAGTAAACCCTGAGCAGCTACAGTTCAAAGCCACAAACTCCACTCCTAACACTAAAAAATTCTCCAATTCTGAAGAGTGAATAAGGTGTTTAATCCTTTTAAATGCAAACTCAAAGCAGAAGGGAAACACTTTCTTCTCCTCTCTCTAAAGGCACATCACAGTTTCCAGGCAGTGCCATTTCCATGCTGGCAGTGCTGGAAGAAGCAGGTGCAATTACGCCCTGCACCAGGTGGGATATGGAAATAGAGCCTTACTTCAGCTCCGAGGAGTCAGATCCATGCCTTGCTCTGATTCCTAAGTCTGCCTCCTTACCCCTGAGGGAAAACATGTGTTTGATGCTGACACGGGCAGGAGGTGTGAGAGGAAGAGCAGCAGAGCTGGATAAACCATGGGCTTATAAAACCTGAATTCTTTTCCTGCAGCTACACGTTGGTCAAATGGCCAAAACATTTGCACTAACACAAAGGAACAGCTGCATGTCTGCCCTTCTGAGGCTGAGACCTTTGCTTTTCACTGTCTTAAAAGAAATAATCAACCCATACTGCAAAAGAGAAAACTAAACTAGCAAAAAAAAAAAAAAAAAAAAAAAGGAAAAATACTGTGCCCATTCCGAGAGCCATTGAAATCCTCAGCTGTAGCTGAATTTTGAAATTGCTCTTTTCCAAGCTGGATGACCCCCATCATCCTCACTCTGTGGGAACTCCTTTTCCAGAAGCATGTGTATGTAGTGGCTGACAGTTCCAATGCTCCCACTGCACTGAACTACCAAAACACACCAAAATTAGCAAATACTGCCTCTGGTGACTCACTTCCCCATGAAGCCTGCTTCCCCACGAGCCAGGAGGTGACTCTGCTCTCAGCCACAGCCACAGCAGCGCTGCAAAAGCCTTCCCAAGAGAGCAGCATCAGAAACAGGGCACAGCCACCCAAAATCCACCTGCAGGAGCTGAATGTGACAGCCTCAACTCTGCACCTTACCTCCACCACTTCCCAGAGCACTGCTGCCTGAGAGAACAACTTCCTGAAGATCTTGGCTATTGTTCAGAGCAGAGTCTGGGGCTTTTTTGAAGCTGCTGTTACAACCCAGCCCGTCCCTGCCCACAGTGTCACCTGCTGGGTGACAGGACAAAGGAGCAAGCCAGCCTGCTGGGTCTGGGGAGGTAACAGGCATTCTGCAGCTGCCTGCCTTGGCTTTTTCCTCCTCAAAGCACTCTAGGAGCCAGCAGAGGAGACAAAGGCAGGACCAACTCCCCCAGCTACATTTGGCCATCGTTTTGGTGCTAAATCCAGGACCTGCCTCACTGCAGCACGGCCAAGAGCAAACAGAAGGGAGAGGAACAGTTTGATGGCCAAAGCATCCTTAAAATGGAAGGCTCAGAAATCCCCCTTTCACAGCCTCAGCACAGATTTCCAGGTGAAGTGCTGTTGAGAAGCATTAACCCACATGAAGGAAAGTACAGAACTCGTGTCCCCCACCCAGCATTTCCCTCTGGTCCCACCAGATCAGTTTTCCAGAGTTCTGCTGGCTGAGGGAGGGGAGAGCAGCCAGCCCAGGGGAACAGAGAGCTCCACAGGGCTCAAAAGCACTGAAGTATGCTTCCCCCCTCCTTTTAATGTGAGCTCCAAAATAATTCATGTCAGAATTTCTATGAGAGGAAGGTTTCTAATTTAAGAGAGAAATAAAACCTGTAATATACCTACCCAATATCATTGTCTTGTTCTGCTCTGAGCATGGCAAACCACTGCTGTTTGTAAACAGAGGACAGCCATTCTAAAATTAAAAAAAAAAAAAAAAAGAGCTTGGTGTTGTCTTTGGAGCTGGGAATGGGATGGTCATATACATTATAGCCAGAGAAATGAAATCAGATAGAAATAATGAAGTTACACTTATGAACTGGACAAGTGTATGCACCCCACCCCTGTCACTCCCTGCGCTCTCCAGCTCCCAGCCCCGAGCACAGGGACAAACATCCACAGCTAACAGCAGGCACTCCAGACTGTGCTCATCTCCCCAACGCCCACTGCTGCCACGAGTGATGCAACTCCACATGTTTTCTCAGCACACACAGCTCTGCTCAGCCAAGGAGCTGTTAACAAGCTCTGGGGAGAAGGTGCTGTGCTCTGAACCCCCGGGGAACTCTACCTAAGCTAAAGAAGAAGAAAACACAGTCAAGGGATAAAAGAAAACAGTGACTTAACACAAATATGGCAAAACAAACACGAGTTGTACCCTGCTAAGAATAAACATAAATCATGTCTTCCTTGGAGAACACACAAAGATTTTATTGGCTGTGTAAATTTAATGTTGCAACCAAGAGATAAAACAGAACAAAACTCAGTGGTTTGCCAGGCAGTTACACAAAAGGGATTCCAACATCACAGGGTGTAAGAAGTTCTTAGTCAAGATAACAAATGGGGCAAGGGGGCAAGGTCAGAAATGAGAGCCACCTCTGGGAAATGGGCTGGGTGAGAGAACAGGGAGAGCCAACGTGAGCAAAACCAACCCAGGAAGCTGGTGAATGGGACAGAAGGGAGGAGAGGCCAGGCCATGGATGGAAAACTTCAAACCAGCCTTTGTCCCACTGACTCTAGAGTGAAAGTACAGACTGTGATAGGAGAAACTGGGCATCAACCAAAGTACAACTGAAAATAAAAAATCAATTAAGGAAACCTGCACAGGCAAGGAACAGAGAATGGATGTGCTAGAAGGGAAGGAAGAAATACCAGGAGGGAGAGCATCTTCTCTATTTGTGTATTGCAGGTATCCATTTCCTACCTCACATTTCAGCTGCAGCTCATCTGCTGATTTATGGAAAGGGAAAGCACAGCTGAGGAAATGCTCACAAGCCACCAATAAAACAGAACAACAAACACTGTGCCCACACGGACACGTTGTGCTCTCCTGTCTCTTGCACCTTTTCTGCACAAAGATCAGACTGCTGGGAACTCCTGACACAGAATTTCAGTTCTCCCCTCCCAGGACCTACACACCAGAGTATAAAAATAAATAAATAATCACAGTACTACTTTAAACTACTGAGTGTGACTTGCTTCTCGACCTCCTTGAGAACAATTTCATGTGGAATAACCTTCCAGCAGAGCACAAAGCACCCAGCACAGGCCCTGCCTGCAGCCCCTGGGGTACAAAGCATCCCCTCCAGTACTGAATGCTGGCAGCCACCAGCCTGCTCCAAAGTGCAGCCCAGGATTTATCTCACCCTGCTTGTAAATGAAGAGCCAAAGTTCTGATCTCAACACAGCTGCACCCTGGCATGGGCAGATTACAGGGGCAGGAAGGACCAAACTGTGACAGCACCTCCCAGCACAGAGATCCCAGCACAGAGATCCTCCTGCATGCAGCACGTGCCCTGTGTCCCCTTTCCTTACATCACAGGCCCTTTGTCCCCTATCCCTGTCACCACAGTGCCACCCTGTGTCCCCTTCCCTGCACCACATGTCCTGTGTCCCCTCTTCCCTGTCACTACAGTGCCACCCAGCTGCCCTGTGCCCCTTTTCCCTGCCCTGTATCCCCTTTCCTGGTCACTACAGTGCCATCCAGCTGCCCTGTGCCCCTTTTCCCTGCCCTGTGCCCCTTTTCCCTGCCCTGTGTCCCTTCTCCCTGTCACCACAGTGCCACCCAGCTGCCCTGTGCCCCTTTTCCCTGCCCTGTGTCCCTTCTCCCTGTCACTACAGTGCCACCCAGCTTCCCTGTGTCCCTTTTCCCTGTCACCACAGTGCCACCCAGCTGCCCTGTGTCCCTTTTCCCTGCCCTGTGCCCCTTTTCCCTGCCCTGTGCCCCTTTTCCCTGTCACCACAGTGCCACCCAGCTGCCCTGTGTCCCTTTTTCCTGTCACCACAGTGCCACCCAGCTGCCCTGTGCCCCTTTTCCCTGCCCTGTGCCCTTTTCCCTGTCACTACAGTGTCACCCAGCTGCCCTGTGTCCCTTTTCCCTGCCCTGTACCCCCTTTCCCTGTCACTACAGTGCCACCCAGCTGCCCTGTGTCCCTTTTCCCTGTCTCTCCAGTGCCACCCAGCTGCCCTGTGTCCCTTTTCCCTGCCCTGTACCCCCTTTCCCTGTCACCACAGTGCCACCCAGCTTCCCTGTGCTCCAGACCCCTCCCCAGCTCAGTCCCTCTGGGACATGCCCAGCCCCTCCCTGTCTCTCCCGGGCTGAAGAAGCCGAAGGCAGGAGTGGAGGCGAGGCCCCAGCTGGCCCAGCCCTCCCTCCCTCACTCACCTGAGGGCAGCAGGGCGTCCCTCTCCACGATCCTGGCCGAGGCCAGGTCACTGATGATGTACTGCAGCCTCAGGTGAGCGAACACGGGCGCGAAGGCGCTGCCCTGCGCTGACTCCAGGAAGGCAACGTCGCCCCCAAACTCTGCAACACAGCACCCACACCGTGGTTTGCCTCCCCAAATCCCTCCCAGACCCTGTTTGTACTGCAGGTTTTACTTATTGGTTAGAGAGAGTTATTAGGGGGAATAATGTCTTTTATTTTATGATGGTTATTGAATGGCTTTTGGCATTAAAATGGAGAAATTATTGCTGTTCAAAGCCCAAGCCAAGGGCTGGCCAGCTCCTCCTACCTCTCCTGCGCTCAGCAAACCAGGCATCAGCCTCAGTCAGCACCTGCTTGAAAGACCCATTCCAAGAAGGCACGAGCTGGAGGAACATCCACTGGGCAAAACAAGTAAATTCTAGTGAGTCAGCTGAAGGTTTCAGGTAAGAAATCTGCATGTTAATAAGAGACACTTCCACAGTGCACTCATTTCTATAAAAGTTCTGCTATTCTATTAAATACTTCCAGTCAACCCCACAAAGGTTGCACTGCACTGAGCCCCAGGCAAGTACCTTTTTGAGAGCAGTGTACACATCCATCTCCACCTGCAGCACAAACAGGTTGGAGGAGCTGATCAGCTGCTTCATGAGGTTTATGCTGGAAAAAATCAATTGTAACAGGTCAGTGAGACACAAAAGATAAAAAAGAGAAGGGGAGGCAGGGAACAGGCAAGCAGCAATGGCCAGAAAGTGATCTGCAGTGGGCTCCAGCCTTGGGCAGGGACTGTCCTTCATCCCTGCCAGGCAAGTGCAGCCCCAGTACCTGAGCTCCTTGAAGAGTCCAACACTCTGGTGAGTCATCAGATTGTTCAAGAGCCACTCAAGGCACCTGCAAGGAAAGCAAGGAGTTAGGACCTCTGCTTGCTCCTTCTCTGTGTCAACATTGCTGCAAGAGCTGCTCCCTCAGTAAATTTGCAGACAACACTAAGCTGGGTGGGATTGTGGATCTGGTGGAAGGCAGAAGGGTTCTGCAGAAGGAGCTGGACAGACTCAATCGATTCAGATTAGGACTTGATTTTTTTCCCCTGTTTGGGTGGTCAGGCATTGGAATAGATTCACATCTCCGCCCTGGAGGTGTGAATCTGGTTCTGGATTATGTGGTTTAGTAGTTTCAGTGGGAGTGCTGGGTGGGTGGCTGGACTGGATGATCTTAAGGTCTCTTCCAACTTTGATGTTCTAAGATTCTATTCTAAAGACATATTAAAGCAATTAACCTGGTCATTATGTAAGTACTGTGTGTAAATTCACTGTTAATTGGCAATTCACTGTTAATTGGCAAGGCAGTTTGGAGACAGTAATTCTTACTTTTTCTTCACGGAGTCCAGCCCATATGTCCCTGCAGAATTGTAATAACCACACACAGTTTGGGCAGTGATGGTTTCCTTCATTGTTTCACCACATTGCTGGATTAAGCCATCCTGCAGGGAGGAAAAAACACACAGACATTCTGAGTGTTCACTTCCCAACAGGAAATGTCACACACCGTGCTGTTCACACAGATTTTGATGCCTGAGCCATCCCCCAAGTCCCACAGTGACTGGTGCTACACTGTTCAAACCATTTAAACCATCATTCCTCAGAAACTCATATGTTCCTAAAGAGTATTTCCCATGAAAGGAAAGGGTACTGAATGCCTTCAGGGTATAGCAAGCGAGCTCCAAAACCTATTTAATCTACTTGTAGGTATCACTCACAAATCACTTAATCTCACACCTCAACCTTAGTCACAGCATTTTTCAATAAACCCCCACTGCTTTGCGTTTGGCTTTTTCCCCAGTCAGCCCAAAAAGCTGATTCATTCCTCTGGGTGAAAACGGCCACGCGGGCGAGGATCCCCCGAACTGCTGTGTTCCTTTTTCAGGTGGAGACAGAGCAGGGCACCGAGGCGTTTCTGACTCACCAGCTGCAGCATGCAGGCTGCTGCCAGCAGGGCCACCACGCGGCTGGGGTTGATCAGCACATCGTCTCTGTAGAGCGAGCCAAAGGCCACCTGCAGGGCTGCAGAGGGAACACGGGTCACACGCGGACACTAAACACAGCCTTAAACACAGCCCTAAAGTCCCTGAACTCAACCAAAGCCCCCGCTGCACGCGTTCTCTGTGTCTCGGTGCTGGTTCTCTATCTACGGCAACTGACCGGACTGAAAACACAGCACGGGGTGACTGTCACACACATCTTCCATGGAAAATCCTTCCCTTGGGATCCTTCCTCCCGAGAGGCTGAGAGGCCTCAGGAACAGAATGTACCCAATGGTTATCTGCTGCTGTGGGATGCAACAGGTGCATCTGGGATTGGGCTCATGGGGTTGTTTCTAATTAATGGCCAATCACAGCCAGCTGGCTCGGACAGAGAGTCCAAGCCACAAGCCTTTGTTATCATTCTTTCTTCTATTCTTTTAGTAGAGTTTTAATGTAATATATATCATAAAATAATAAATCAGCCTTCTGGAACATGGAGTCAGATCCTCGTCTCTTCCCTCATCCTCAGACCCCTGTGAACACGGCCACAGCTCTGAGCTCCCAGGATTTAAACAAACTCTCCAGCACCCCTGAGAGTTAAAAAACTGCACAAAGAGAAGCTGAACCTCATGAGCCTTCTCTGAACATCACCAGGTTTAACTTAAGCTCTCCCTTCAGGGTTTTGTTAAAATAAAAGGCTCCCACTTACCTTCTACATCAATATTTTGATCAGGAATCTCCAGCTCTATGACATTCATGCTGGATTCTTTCCAAGAGCCACTGAACATACTGGAAAAGTAGCCTGACTGTATGAAGGAAGAGAGAAAAAAGAACTCAACTAAGAGATTTCATCCCACTTAGAACTGCCAAAAGCAGCACCAAACACAGTTAATATTTACCTTTATGCAGAACAAAATATATTAAGGGAGCTTTCACAAGCTAAAAGGTTCTGACAGACTCGAGGGGCTGACTGTAGCTGCTGTTTCTGACACTCAAAATGCCTACAGGAAAGTTTGGGCTACGTGTGTGTAACCAGAATAAGGAAAGAGTTTGAAAAGGCCAGAAAAGCTACACAAGCTCTTTTTCCCACAAACCACATCACCAGTGGGGACAGAATTAGTCCAAAAACGAAGTCCTTAAGGTTACTGGCAAACAACAAATCCTGCAGGCATTAGGAATGCCAGTTAGGGGTGAAAAAAAAAAAAAGGCATGCAAGACATACAAATTACTGTACAAGGCTGCAGCCTCATACCAAGGACACAGACACACACACCATTTACGGCAATATACCTTTATTATTAAGTGAAAAGCACATAAAACTAGAATTTGAGGTTTCCATCCAAAGGAAGGGAAAGATAATGCTCTACTAGGGTTCCTGATTTTCCTTCCCAGCAGCAGATGTGCCCATTATGAGATGCTATCAATGAAGTTTACCTGAGAGATCAAAAAAATAAAGTCTATTTGTACAGCACCGCATTCCCTGACCTCTTCCCTCAGCATTTCAGCACAGGGCAGCAAATAACACCAAACCCACTTTTGATTTCATTTGACCAGGTCAGTATTTCTGTACCCTTGGTGCATCCCTAACTCTGAAACCCACAACCTGCTCCTATCCAAGCCAGGGCCTCACTCAGGTATCTCTGTCCTCCTCATGAGGCTGCCTCAGCTTTGCCGCAGAGATCACCTCCCCAGGTTCATAAGGATTTATCGTTTTTGTACCAGCATCATGAGAAAGAAATGCCCCATTTCTGAGAGCTGCTGTGACCAGCACCTGACTGTCCTTCCTGGAACCTGAGGGAGTGCCTGGGGAGAGCAGGGGAGCAGAAACAGCCAGGCTGAGTCTGCCTGGGGCACACAGTGGCATTAAGAGTCATTTACATGGAGTTATTCCTGACCTCCAACTCCACTTTACCTCCAGTCACACAACTGCAATGCAGGAGTGTGTCTGGAACAGAACCTGCCTGAGGAGAATGGTCAACTGCCCCTAAAGCTCATGTCCCAAAAACACTGCTCCTACAAGGGCTCTACAGACAAGGTCTCAACTTTCAAACCCCTCCACACAGCTGCACCCACAGAAGGGATTTCACACCCAATTTCAGTCACCAACACCTGCTAAGGCCTCAGGAAAAGCTTCACCAACTTGAGACACAGCAACAGCAGAGCCACAGTGACAGGAAACAGCAGCCACAGCAGTGCTGTGCCCACCCTGCACCACCCAGGCTGCCTGTCCCCATCCCCTCAGTGCCACCTCTGCTCCTGTCACACACCCCACAGCCCCTCAGTGCCATCTCTGCTCCTGTCACACACCCCACAGCCCCTCAGTGCCATCTCTGCTCCTGTCACACACCCCACAGCCCCTCAGTGCCACCTCTGCTCCTGTCACACACCCCACAGCCCCTCAGTGCCCTCTCTGTCCCTGTCACACACCCCACAGCCCCTCAGTGCCATCTCTGCTCCTGTCACACACCCCACAGCCCCTCAGTGTCACTGCTCCTGTCACACACCCCACAGCCCCTCAGTGTCACTGCTCCTGTCACACACCCCACAGCCCCTCAGTGTCACTGCTCCTGTCACACACCCCACAGCCCCTCAGTGCCATCTCTGCTCCTGTCACACACCCCACAGCCCCTCAGTGTCACCTCTGCTCCTGTCACACACCCCACAGCCCCTCAGTGTCACTGCTCCTGTCACACACCCCACAGCCCCTCAGTGTCACTGCTCCTGTCACACACCCCACAGCCCCTCAGTGCCACCTCTGCTCCTGTCACACACCCCACAGCCCCTCAGTGCCACCTCTGCTCCTGTCACACACCCCACAGCCCCTCAGTGCCCTCTCTGCTCCTGTCACACACCCCACAGCCCCTCAGTGCCACCTCTGCTCCTGTCACACACCCCACAGCCCCTCAGTGCCATCTCTGCTCCTGTCACACACCCCACAGCCCCTCAGTGCCATCTCTGCTCCTGTCACACACCCCACAGCCCCTCAGTGCCATCTCTGCTCCTGTCACACACCCCACAGCCCCTCAGTGTCACTGCCCCTGTCACACACCCCACAGCCCCTCAGTGTCACTGCTCCTGTCACACACCCCACAGCCCCTCAGTGTCACTGCTCCTGTCACACACCCCACAGCCCCTCAGTGTCACTGCTCCTGTCACACACCCCACAGCCCCTCAGTGTCACTGCCCCTGTCACACACCCCACAGCCCCTCAGTGCCCTCTCTGCTCCTGTCACACACCCCACAGCCCCTCAGTGCCCTCTCTGCTCCTGTCACACACCCCACAGCCCCTCAGTGCCCTCTCTGCTCCTGTCACACACCCCACAGCCCCTCAGTGCCACCTCTGCCCCTGTCACACACCCCACAGCCCCTCAGTGTCACTGCCCCTGTCACACACCCCACAGCCCCTCAGTGTCACCTCTGCTCCTGTCACACACCCCACAGCCCCTCAGTGTCACTGCTCCTGTCACACACCCCACAGCCCCTCAGTGCCCTCTCTGCTCCTGTCACACACCCCACAGCCCCTCAGTGCCCTCTCTGCTCCTGTCACACACCCCACAGCCCCTCAGTGTCACTGCTCCTGTCACACACCCCACAGCCCCTCAGTGCCCTCTCTGCTCCTGTCACACACCCCACAGCCCCTCAGTGCCACCTCTGCTCCTGTCACACACCCCACAGCCCCTCAGTGTCACTGCTCCTGTCACACACCCCACAGCCCCTCAGTGTCACTGCTCCTGTCACACACCCCACAGCCCCTCAGTGCCACCTCTGCTCCTGTCACACACCCCACAGCCCCTCAGTGCCCTCTCTGCTCCTGTCACACACCCCACAGCCCCTCAGTGCCACCTCTGCTCCTGTCACACACCCCACAGCCCCTCAGTGTCACTGCCCCTGTCACACACCCCACAGCCCCTCAGTGCTCCCACTCTGCCTCACACAAAGGACTCTCCTGCCTGCTGTTCATGTTTGTTAAAAGGTTCTCACACTCCAAAAAGAAAAGGCTTTTTTCCTACAAGAAAGCAAAGGAACACTCCCCTTGCTGGGACCACGCAAGTGTTTGCTGAAGCTGCTCTGGAATTCGGGCACTGACACAGCAACAGCCACAAAAACCCCGGAATTGGCTCTTCCTGTCACTTGTTGCACCAGAGAAGGAGCAGCTCCCAGCGCCACAGTGTCACAGCCCCGCTCTGGCTCCCACTGCAGCTGACACACGAGTGCCCTCCTGTCCAGGCACAGCACCTGAGGGCTCCACACCAACCCCTGCCAAGGCCAGAACCCCTGAAAGACACAGGCACAAGTGAATTTGGTGTTTGAGGGCACAGCCAGGGCTCCTCCCTGTGACACAGCACAGACAGGGAAGCCACCAGCAGCTCTGAGCTCCCACAACACAGACACAAAGGACTGCACCTCAGCACGAGCCCAACAGGAAATGTTTGTGGAAACAGCGTCCTTTCTGGGCTATGCACTAGGGTTTATTGCTTTTCAGAGCTCCTGAGAAAACACTGCTCCTGCAGCAGCAGGGATGCTCCAAGGAACCCCTTTGTGATTTGTAACAATCACCTAATGCCTGCAGACACCCAGCAGCAGCAATTTCCCTGCAGGACAATAAAACTGAGCTGGGGCACCACAAACTCCTGGAATCCTTCCTTTGCCCTGCAAGAACATTCACATCACAGGAGTCTCTCAGCCACTTGTTCAGCAAACAAGAACATGTTCTCAGGACATCAAAGACAACTATCAGGACTGTTTTCACAGACAATGCACCAAGATTAGGAATAAAATAAATTAAACAACATAACTAAGCGGTATGAGAAACAAAAAAATTTTTGAAATATGAACCTACAGCTCTGCTTCCCAAGAGGAACTCCTGCTGCTAACAGGAGCTGCATAACTGTTAACATCTACAGAAAGAGTTAAAGTCCTAAATATAAAGTGGAAAAAAAAAAAAAAAAAAAGAAAGATCACCAGTCATACTTCAGAGTTCTCAGACATCCTTTTATTAGAAGCTCAGTTCCTACTAGGAGTTAGAAAGGAGCCACTTACCTGACACAAATAAATCTTGTGCAAGTTCCACTCCTCTCCCAGAGCACAAATTTTGATATCACTGTTCTCCCCATTCAAAAACAGTGTCTGATAAATATATTTTGACGTGCTTTTCAATTTTTTCCTAGTAAAAACAAAACAACAGACCACAAACAGTGAGACACACCCCTAAGATTCTCCGGTTACAGCAGCAACAGTCGCTCCACAGCGCTCGGCGGGTCGGTCCTGCCCAGCCCGGCCCGGCTGCCGTGTCCCCCGTGGCCTTCCCCCGACCCGGGGCGCCCCATGAGGCCTCACCCCGACACCTCTCCCCGGCGGGCTGCGAGGGGAGGCCGGGCCGGGCCCTGCGGGGTCCCCAGGGAGCTGCGACCCGGCCCGGCCCCGCATCCCCCGGCCCCTCAGCCCGGCCCCGCATCCCTCCAGCTCCTCACGGCCCGGCCCCGCAGCTCCCCCAGCGCCCGTCCCTCAGACCTGCGGCCCCGGAGGTGCAGCAGCCGCTCCTCCCGCTCGGCCTCGCCGTCGCTGTCGCTGTCGCCGGTTCCCTCGGCCCCGCCGCGCTTCCTCTTGCCGCCCTTGCCCGCGGCCGCCGCCTCGCCCCGCGGCAGCCCGGCCTTCCGCCGCAGCACGCGGCTGCCCAGCGAGCCCATGGCCGCTCCACCGCCTCATGGGGCCGGAGCGGCGGCGGCGCCTCAGCAGCCCCGGCCGGCGGCGGCCGCAGCTCCGCGGCCCCGCAGCTCCGCGCCTGCGCGGGCGGGCCCGGCCGGGCCGCGGTGACGCGGGCGGGCGCTTCTGCTGCGCCGCGAGCGGAGCGAGCGGGACCGCCCCGCCAGCACTGCAGTTAATGCTTTAAATGAATTCTGCCTGGCTTTTCTTAATCATAATGTTCTCAATCATCACCTATATATAGAGAGAGATCTATATCTATATATATCTCTATCTATCTATCTATATACACTCATAACCTATGTATGTCTATATAGATAGGTGATTATTAAGAAATATAAATATATATTTAAGAAATATGAAGAAATCTATTTAAGAAATATATTAGGAAATATATATTTCTTATATATATATAATATAACATATAACATCTATTATATATTATAAATATTTATTTTTATATTATATATTTTTATATTATATATAGTATATATCTATATATTTAAGAATAAAGCACTACATATATCTATATATCTATATCTATATCTATCTATCTAGCTTTATTCTTAAATTACTCTTAGCCAGCGTTTAGCAAAGTTCCCATAAGCTGCTTTAGTAGAAAGCTCGGGAAACTCACTGAAACTCACTGAAACTCACTGAAACTCACTGAAACATACACAAACTCTGATGGAGTTCAATGAACAAAACCTGGGAAAGAAACGTATTGTTGAGGTTGGACATCTGGACTGGAGAATGTGTGGACGACAAGGACAATTTCCAGAAACCAGAAGATAAAGCAGAGACACAGACTGAGTTTATGCGTTGGGAAGTCCTTACCGGAGGAAAAGGATACAAAGAAGACCAAAACCATGGATGAATTAGCATAAGAAGCAGCACTGCAGCCACTCCCCATCCAGAAGCTCGTTGTGTCCCCTCCCAGAACACACCATCGCAACGGGAAATACAGAAACAAATTCTTTATTCATTTTCCAACACTCTGAAACCCAACCTGAGCCAAGGCACTGAAACCCACCCCAGGCAGCACCTCTGCAGCTGCTGTGCTGGGCTTTCCCCTTCAGAAGAACTGGATAAAGCTCTGCCTCCTCTGCTGGCAAAACTCAGGAATGTGTCTCCAAAGGCAGCCCACAGAACAAGAAGAAAATTTTATTGGAGGCCACAGAGGCATCTCCCAATCCAGCCGGTTTTAGAGGAAAAGGAGGGATGGAATTGGGGTGCAGCCACCTCAGCGTTGGAGCTTTGCCAGTGCAGCCTCAGGATGATCCTTCAGAACAGCATTATTCACCAGCGGTAAAAAATACATTGCTAAGCCAAAGCAGGGTCCCATTTTTGGAGTGCAAACAGTGAGCAGTGTGCAGGGTCTGGGGGAGAAGTCTCTGATGGGGACGCCCACGTGAGGCCCAGCACAAACACGGGTCCCCTTTGGGACTGTGCCATGGGGCAGGTGCCAGTCAGTGTGGGGAGATGGGGGCAGGTGTCCCAGGTGGCTCTGGGCAGTCACCTCAGGGACATTTGGGGACGCGTCCCAGGAAAATCCAGTGAGCTGCCCCAGCACCAGGCAGGCGATGTGGGGTTTTGGGGTCAGGTCATTCCTTAAAAGGCACCATTCCAATGACATCACTTTATCCAGAGCAGGGTTTATAATATAACCCACATTATTTATACTCCCATGATCCAGCAGACAGACCAAAAACACAGGGCTGCTCTAACCAGGGCAGAAAAAGGTTTTTCTCATGTCACCAGTGACAATTCCCCACTTACAGGCCTACAGGCAATATATACACACAGCACAGCCAGGCTGTTAATGCTCCACACTAACAGAGGCAAGTTAACATGTAAACGTGTTTGTATTTTAGATATTTGGTTTCTTTGTGTTTTAATTCTGCTGAAAAACTGGAGCAAACCCAGTTCTGCAGTCTCCACGTACCAATGAGGTTGGCTTTTTTCCTGTGCAGCCTCTCACTCTCAGGTTTGCTTTAGTTGATTGATGCATTTTGCTGGTGAGCACAACAGCAGAGGGGCAGCTGCTCAGGAAACAACTTTTATACCTTTGGTTACAGCATTCTGTGCAAGTTGGGCTTCACCAGCCCAGTTAGTAGGCAAATGGGTGTTCCAAGCATAAAAGTGTATCAAAAGGGTCGACCAGAATGGCCACTATCTAACCAGAACATGAACTAACCTAAGTCAATAATCAGAGTAATCAATAAGGCATTGGGGAAAAAAAGGAAAAAAAAAAGAAAGAGAAAGAAATCTTTATCATGATTGGGCTCGATGATCTTAAAGGTGTTTTCCAACCTAAACCATTCTATTATCAGCTGCTTCCCATCACCCAGCAGGTTCCCCAGGCCTCCTTTAATCCTCCCCACCACACAGCCTGAGCAGAACCTTCCTGTAGTCCCCTGAGCAGTCTCCCTAGAGAGAGCAGAAAAAGGGAACACCATTAGTTTTGCAGCTCCATGGAAAGCAGGATTCCTTTCACCATAAATGACTTATTGCAGTGTTTGTATCCTCTTTGACAACTTAATAACCAAGAACATTCAGGAAGATTTTCAGTACATAAATGTAAAGTCTCCTTAATTCCACCTCCTCTAAAATCCTCAGCTGTTGTTTTGAGGGTCTCCTTGGTGCTGCTTAGCAAACCCAGGTGTGTGTAAGACTCCGAGCTCACCTTAATGAAGGAGTGGAGTGACTTTCCATACATGGCCAGGAACTCCCTCCTGATGTAGAGCATGTCTACCTCAGCACGGGACACCATCACCCGGATCAGCGTGCTGTCATCAGTGCCCAGGCCCTGAGGGGACACAGCAGCAGCTGGGGACACACAGGGACACGCAGGGACAGGCACTGAGCCTTGGCCTGCCCTGCAATCCACTCCTGACAAGACCATTTTTGCATTAATGCAGGCATCCATTGCCAGCTCTGAGCCTCCTGAAGGAAAAGAGCTCCACAGAAAACCTCTGAGCCTCCTGAAGGAAAAGAGCTCCACAGAAAACCTCTGAGCCTCCTGAAGGAAAAGAGCTCCACAGAAAACCTCTGAGCCTCCTAAAGGAAAAGAGCTCCACAGAAAACCTCTGAGCCTCCTGAAGGAAAAGAGCTCCACAGAAAACCTCTGAGCTTCTTTAAGGAAAAGAGCTCCATAGAAAACCTCTGAGCTTCCTGAAGGAAAAGAGCTCCACAGAAAACCTCTGAGCCTCCTGAAGGAAAAGAGCTCCACAGAAAACCTCTGAGCTTCTTTAAGGAAAAGAGCTCCACAGAAAACCTCTGAGCTTCTTTAAGGAAAAGAGCTCCACAGAAAACCTCTGAGCTTCTTTAAGGAAAAGAGCTCCACAGAAAACCTCAGACCTCTTTCTTTTTCCCCCCAATTAACACAGTTTCTTTTTGTCTAACTGCTGTCATGCTATTGACGTAAGCATGGAGAGGCAGGGGGGAAAATAGCAAAATCTCTTTACCTTCATAGATTTGTACAATCTTTCAGCAAAATAAGCAGGTTTATTCCTCATGCACTTTACTGTAAGGGAGACAAGAACAAGATAATTAAAATCAATAAACACTGAAGGATAAAGTCTTCCAAACCCTTCCAGCACTTTCTCAGTGCAGATATTTATTCTGTAAAAATGCAACTCAACAAGCACAGTGCAGACATCAGAGTCAGTGACCTGCTGTCAATTGATGTCTCCATGCCCAGTGCACAGCAATAAAATATTTTTAAGGATTTAAAACTTCCACACAGCAAATGCCCTCTGCCAAAGCATCCCTTGGCAGAGAAATATAAAGCACAGAGCCTTCTTACCAGGCCTTTGCATCTGCAAAGATTAAAACACTGTGGCTTGTAAAACAGTGAAAAAGAATGTGCCTCCTGAAGCTGTGCAAACAGTCAGGGCAAGAGACAGTATCTTTAATTATTTAATTAGTTTGTAGACAAAGATTAAAAGCAGGGAACTCACCCACAGCTAACAGAGCATCCTCAAGGTCTCCTGACATCTCGGATTTAATGCTGTCTGTGATGTCCTTATTAGCAATCACTCTGTACACATCAAAAACTAGGGGGAAGAGTTGGATAAAAGAGCCCTGTGAGCTGCTTCAGTGTGTAGCCCCCGAGGATCACTTTGCAAGATCAAGCTCCTCATAGCCTGTACAAACACTGCACCATTACCCTGACATTGTAACTAAATCAGGGCTGCCCCTCAGAAATAATTCATTTTAATTATCAGCTGTCTTGCTAATTAGCCCACCACTGCTGCAAGGATTTTCCAGAGCTGCTCTTTAATGCAGACAGTTTCCATGCTTAGCTCTGTCCCATGGGAGACACACTTCATTATCTCCAATTCACAGGCTAGAGGAAGCTGGATGGGTGTTTTACTCAACTCCCATTTTGGATCAACTGGCCCTGAGAGTATCTGTTGTCTCAGCAAGGGATCACAACCAGCTAATGAACAAGTAAAAAGCTCCTACAAAAGCACTGTCCTGAAAGCAGGGAAAAGCCCAGGACACCAGAGAGGTCCTACCTCTGAGCAGGTGGCACCTGTTCCTCGTGCAGAGGATGGACATGAACTGCACCTCATCTGTTCCCCATTTCTTCTCCCCAGCTTCATACAGGGCCTGCAAGACATGAACAAAGCGGGGTTAACTGAGGACACCAGGTGTATATAATGAGATTTTTACTTCATAGAACCATTTGGGCTGGCAAAGCCCTCTGAGGTCATTGAGTTCACCACTAACTCATGTCCCCAAGTGCCACATTCACATGGCTGTTGAATCCCCTCAGGGATGGGCACTCCACCCCTGCCCTGGACAGCCTGTGCCAGAGCTGGACAACTCTTTTGGGGGAAAAAATATTTCCTAATATCCAATCAAGTCTTCACCTGGGGCTCTGCTGACTAGCACAACTTCAGGTTTACTCATCTACCTTGAGAAAAAGAGGTCTATAAACAGCAGGGATTCACCACACATCACACATACAAACCCAGACAGTTCTCACCAGGAAGCAAATTGCTACACACCTGAGCATCTTGTTGAGCAAGGGCCTCATCCACAAATGTTCCCTCATCTCTGTTGCCCTGCAGTAATACAAGGATGAAAAACTCATTTCAACAGAGCAACTAATGGAAGTAAGTCCTGCAAATTCCCCATTCAAAACCAGTTACTGGGGATGTATAATGGGATTCTTAACATTGAGTAATGGGTTACAAATACAGCAAAACATAATTCAGATGTGATTGTTTTTTTTTTTTTGGAACAGGCAGCCATCCACTTTAACAGAAAGAGCATATGGCATTAAGGCATGGCAGAGTGAGGCTGCTCTCCCTGCAGAAGCTGGGGTGAAGTGCTGGCAAGGTGAAGTACAAGGGAAGTGAAACAGCAGCCAGCCTGAAGCACCTCTGTGGGAAATGGATTTATAGAAGATCCTCAAAGCCTGACAGAAGGCTCACAAAGTGTGCATCTGTATGCAAACGCTGAGGTAAGAAATGAGTGAGGGATGCCCAGCAGATGTTGACCCCTGTTACTGCCCTGCCCTGGACTCACCGTGGCCAGGGACACGAGGACCCTGCGGAACAGGGAGGATGTGTCAGAGACAATGTCGTCCTCCAGGGTGGAGCCGTACTCTGCCAGAGCACACACACACACACAGAGCACATCTGTTACCAACAGCTCACAGGATCTGGGATTTGCTGACTGGGAAGGGACCCACAAGCATCAGCAAGTCCAGCTCCTGGGCCTGCACAGAACCATCCTCAGGGGTCCCACCATGTGCCCAAGAAGGTTGTACAAACACTCCTGAGCTCCATCAGGATTGCTGCTGGGACCACTGTTCTAGGGAGCCTGTTCCAGTGCCCAGCCACCCTCTGGGTGAAGAACCTTCTTCTAACATCCTAAACTGTCCCCAGGATTTGAATTGCCTCAGCAGCGCAGCACAGGGGGACAGGCATGTCCTGCTGGCCACACTGTGACTAGGACAAGCCAGGATGCCCTTGCCCTTCTTGGCTTTCATCACAGCAATCCAGCCATCATATTGAGTGGTGCAGGGCAAAATTCAGAAGCACAGCCAGGATAAAACTGGCAAAAGATGCACCATGCATAGACCTCCGGCTGACAGACATAACCACCCCAGCCCATGACATCAACTCAATTCCTGGGTGTAATTCTAGTCCTTGGTGCTGACAGGCCCTTCTCCTGCCTCTCCACACAGCCCTGCACACACACAGAGGTGGCTTTTGAGGCAGTGAGGAATTGCAGAGCAGCTACATACGGAGTTTGTAGTTCTCGTTGATGTGCCGAATCTCGGCGTTGGTGCGAGAAGCCAGGATTTCAATCAGGCAGCCTTCATCTGTCCCTGCTCCCTAGGGAATCACAGAGACAACACTGTGACAGCCAGGACTCCTGTCTATTAGCTATGGCTTAATAAGAAATTAATAATTAATATACACTGATGGCATTGCATACTGAATTGACCGTAAGTCATAACATAAAAAAGGATTTCCAAACCTTTAGAGCCCTCCTCAGTTCATGCACGTCATACATGATGGTAGGAGTCATCAAACCAATGATCACCCTTTCAAAATTCCCACTCAGCTCAGACTTCAAGTCATCAATCAAATCCTAGAAATCAGAAAGAGAAGAAAGGAGAAAAAGACAGGGCCTTTGAGAAGAGGAAGAACTCGTTCAATACTTCTTTTGGGTAACAGTTACTCTGCAGTGAACAAGAACAAAAAATCTTGGCCAAGGAAAGCTTGTGCTCAGTGCCAGTCCTGTTCTTGTGGAGACTGGGATGTTCTTCACATTTCACCTGAGTGGTACAACCAAAAAAATCCCCATCTCCCAACTAGAGGCACACACTGATCTCTGAAGAGCACCTACCCTGCCAATAGTGCTCTTATAGGTGATCAGAACTTGCTGACGTTGGGAAACGTTCAGTTTGGTCAAGGTCTCAATGATGGCGTCCTCATCCGTGCCTGGAAGGAACCAAATAGAACCAGTCAGGCTGCTTGTAGCAGAACCAGAGGCTTGCTCTGGCCTTGCCCAGGGTGTGCCACTGGCCACACAACCTCACACACGTGCTTGCACAACCTGGGTCTCATCTGTGCACGAGGGCCTCAGCCCAGCAGCACCACAGCACAGACAGAGAAAACAAGAGCCTGGCTGAAGATGTTTCTGTGGCCAAGACTTGGATTTCCAAGGGGTTCAATTGCCCGATTCCCTCCAGTGCCCTCACAAGGCAGTGAGGTGATGCAAATGGCTGAACTTCCCCTCCAAAAAAACCACCAGTAAAAACCTTCCCAACCAGCAGAGCTAAAAAAGGAAGTTCAGCAGTGGAGGGAGACAACTTACCAAGGCCCTTCATGGCCTTCCTTAGTGCCTGTGCTTCTTGCTCAGCACTGAAAGCTGAGACACCCTTGACTGTTGCCTAAAGCCAAAGGAGAGGAGTTATGAAAAGTAGTCACAAAGTGATACATTCACAGAGTAGAATTGAATTAAAACAAACAAACAAACAAAAAAAAAAGACAATTCAAAAGATGCAATCATCTCTTTTGGAAAGTGACAGCAAGTAAAGTCTACCCTCCAAACATGAGTGATTTTATACCAGGTTCCATCCATTCCAAAAATGAAATGGTTTGTTCCAGCAGGACTTCCCAGCCACATAAGAAATAAGCTACAGGGACACAACTGAAAAGAGAAAATACCTTAATGTGGCTGCCCATGCAGAATCTGTTTTCCAGCTAAATAAGGGCACTGCCAGACACCTCTGTTCAGTCCAGCTTCTTCCCAGCAGTTTTCCATGTAAATCACAGAAGAAGCTGTTCCCAGCAAAGCCCCATTCCTGGCTTCTCTAAGAGCAGTCAAGGACCATCATTTTGTTAAATAACACACCAGGAAGTGCAGTGTTTTACCCTAAATGGTGACTCACAAACAGATTTCTCCTGCCTTTGGTCTAGTGCAATTTCTGGGGAAATACACTTTTCTTGCAAAGCTCTTCATGTTCCCAAGAAAATCATCAGTGGTAAAAGTACCACTTAACATTCAATGGGCAAAAAGTGTTTCCCTGTCCCTGGAAGTGTTCCAGGCCTGGCTGGATGGGGCTTGGAGCTGCCTGGGACAGTGGGAGGTGTCCCTGCCCATGCCTGGAGATGGAACTGGATGATGTTTAAAGTTCCTTTCAACCCAAACCATTCCAAGATTCTGTAATAACAACCATAGAAATGGCTGCCTTGTAGGCTCAACCTGGAAAGAATAATATGCCTAGGAAGCTTATCTGGAGAAATTAATGTTCTTTGAATTATTTGAATATCTGATCTGGTTTTCCATTAACTCCCCAAAGGCAAAAGCCTGTATGTGTGGGTCATTCTCCTCTACAATGAGGAAGCAGAGAGAAGTGATAAATTCACCCCCATGAAGGGCAGACAGTGACTGTTCTTCCTGCTGTGTCCTTATCTGAGCTCCACTCCCACGTTTATCAGGCCAGAGCAAAGGCTTGGCACAGCCTGGCACAGCAAACACACTCACTCACCATCCTGCTCAGATCTGCTCAATCTGTTATTGTCTGTGTCCAGGGCACTGACAGCTGCAATAATAAAACACAGGGAGTGTTAGTTTTCTAGCAAATTATTAATAGAATACACCTTCCCTCGAAGGTTAATGAGGCTGGTTAAATAACCACCTAATTCCTTGAGAAATAAAGCAGCATTGAGCAGCCCAAGTGAACGCCCAGGGCAGCTTCCCAGAGTGTCCAGCCCTGCTTTGATCACACAGCACAGGGCCAGGGCCAGGCTGGGAGGGATGTGATTAGCACTGCTAATTTAATGGTATTCTCTATTGCCTGTGTGACAGCCTGGCTGAGGCTATGAGGAGAGGCAGACAGTGATGTCCTGGAGCAAAGAAAATAGACTTGATTCCCATGTCCTCCAAAATACATGGCTTTGACCTTGGCAGGTGAGAGCCTGAGGGTGAGCAGGGTGAGGATGGAGCAGGGTGAGGATGGAGCAGGGTGAGGATGGAGCAGGGTGAGGATGAGCAGGGTGAGGATGGAGCAGGGTATGGATGAGCAGGGTAAGGGTGAGCAGGGTAAGGGTGAGCAGGGTGAGGGTGAGCAGGGTGAGGGTGAGCAGGGTGAGGGTGAGCAGGGTGAGGATGAAGCAGGCTGAGGGTGAGCAGGGTGAGGATGGAGCAGGGTGAGGATGGAGCAGGCTGAGGGTGAGCAGGGTGAGGGTGAGGGTGAGCAGGGTGAGGATGAGCAGGGTAAGGGTGAGCAGGGTGAGGATGAAGCAGGCTGAGCATGAAGCAGGCTGAGCATGAAGCAGGCTGAGGAACAAGCAGGCTGAGATTGCCCACATGGCCCTAACCCTTCATGGATCCTGCCTGGGAGGCAGAGACACCCTGGTGTAGGTGAGCACACAAAGGATAACCTCACCTGAGCACTGGGCAGGAGAATGACTTTCCCTCTCATCTTAATAGGACATTTTATATTCAACATCCTCTCAGTTTGGTGCACTGTGTCCTTCCTTGTAGGGCTGTCGTTTTAACTGACAAAACCCTCCAAAACCCCCAAAGCTTCCCTGCCATCTGCCCAGGGTTATTAGTTCTGTTCACAGTTTTGTTTGCAATCAGAGAGCCTTTGCATGAGCACACCCAAATTTTCCTGAGTCCCTGATCCCTTGGCAGGATGTACCAGGACAAGGTTCACTTCCTCTGCATCGCAGCAGAGGAGTTGGAAAGGCAGACTCAAAGAGATACCTACGTGCAGTAGGGTTGAATTCATAAAAAATGAACTCAAAAGATGCAAACACGGTGACAGCAAGTCAAGTCCACCCACCAAATGTGTGGTTTTATTCCAGGGTTGGGCAAGTTCTCCCATTAAAGTCCTGAAGCAGAAGCAGAGGTGCCAGCAGTGAATGACATCTCTCCCTAATTCTCCTCGTGGTGCTCTCCACAGCCCAGAGAGTTGTGCAAGACCAGGAGAGTGTTTGCTCCTGCTCCACAGCACTCCCACAGACCAGGAATGCACAGGGTGAGCTGCTCAGGCCCTAGGTGAGAGCTGCTCAGGCCAGGTAACTCTCCTGGGTGCACCTCTACCTCACTACACCCTCTGCAATCAGGCAACGTGTAGCAATTATTAGTGCTGAGTGTGCTTTCTTTCATTGATCATAAATTCCAGCTATCACGGTATGACCTAGACCTCAGAAAAGTCATCTTTGCTCTTCTCTAATCTTTCTACGGAAGTAAAAAGCCAATTTTATTTGCTTTAGTCAGATAGGCTCCAAATTTCACTGCTGTTTTTGTGATGGAGCTGGTCTGTACACAGAAGCAGGAATATCAGACAGGCTGGTTTAGCAAGTCAATTAGAGGGCAAAATAAAGGTCAAGGGAAAGGGAAGCAGGGAAATTCTGAGCTGGCAGAAGGAAACCAAACCATGAGGAGAGGCTGCATGTACTGCACTCAAGGCAAATCCTCTCACAACATCCATTAACAGCAGAAATACCCTGCTGAATATTGACTGCAAGACTCTGATTTCTTCATCCTGGGAACACCACTGGGAATTGAAAGAGCAGAGCGCTGGCAAGGCAGCAGTGCAAAGCCACTGCTCAGTCTGCAAGCACTGGTTTGCTCCTGGTGCGTTTCTGTGTGAGAATGAGCACTGAGGCTGCAGGTGGGAGAGCTCAGCCAGGCTGTCCCGCAGTGGCCCCTGTAACCCTCTCACAGCTGAAGGGCTCTGCAGGAGCTGCTCATGCTGGGGCTTTAGATGAATGAAACTCTCCTAAGCCACCCTTTGGCAAGCAGAGAGAGAGGGAATTGCTCAGGAGATTTGCCAGTGCTCAGCAGCTTAACACAATTCCTGGCGTGCAGCACAGTCAGGGAAAACCAGCTCCAGGACAGGAACAATACTTCACTCTGTGTTTTGAAGAATTAAACTGTGCATGCAAGAGTCAGCCAGCCAGTGCTATGGTCCTGATGTTATTTGCTTCACCCCAGAATAAAGGCCTGGTACAATAAAGCTGGCAGAGAACAAGCTCAAAACACCATGCCCAGGTGACAGAGTGCAAGTGTAGGAGGCATCCCTCCCATTACTCAATGTTTTTTTCCATGGATGATCTTTCCCTGGTAGGATTTATCAGCTAAACAGCCAGTTTTAAGTCCATATCAAACATTGTCTAAAAGCTGAATAAACCTGATTTATCAGGAAAGTGCTGACACTATTACATGTGCTGGCCAGTTCAAGTTTGGGCTTGCACACAGTCAGGTTTTCCTGACTATGCTCGGAGCACACACACAGAACAACCAAGGAAAGTTCCAACAGCTTAAGAGGATATAAACACAGGCGTTTCCCCTCCCAGTCTGAGCTTGCAGCGTTGCCAGTCCTACACCTCGGCTCTGGATGGAAACCCACCGCTTGGCGACCCTTTTCCT
The DNA here is from genome assembly GCF_012460135.2 of Molothrus ater. Taxonomy (NCBI): domain Eukaryota; kingdom Metazoa; phylum Chordata; class Aves; order Passeriformes; family Icteridae; genus Molothrus; species Molothrus ater. Next base: position 5,030,206 of record NC_050505.2, on the reverse strand, counting down.
TGTGAGGCAAACCCTGGACCTGTCCGACGAGTTCCCACGTTGGGTGCGCGTTTACCCAAACACGACCCACACCCAGCGCCGGATGAGCTTTTCCAGAGCTCGGTGATTGCTCGGTGATGGCTCGGTGATTGCTCGGTGATTGCCTGCTTGTTCCGGGGTGCGGGACGAGCCCCCCGGGCTGCGGCTGGGGCTGTGCCCGGGCTGGGGCTCGCCGCAGGGTCGGACCCCGAGTTCGCAGCCAGGACAGGATCTGCCACGAGCCCCGAGACAGCTGAGCTATCCCAGCGCCTCCCACACAATGACCTTTATCTGTCCACCGCCCTCAGAAGGAATAAAACCACGATTCTTACCGCTTTGTAAGCCCCATTCAGCCTGTGCGCGCCCCCCGAGCCGTGCCCTGGGCACCCACCAGGAACCAAAGCCCGCACCCGCTGTGCCCGGGGAAGGTCAGCCCTTCCTCCATCCCAAACCGCCCCCTGTCCTTGCTCAGCCCGGCCCGGGCTGCCCCAGCCCCGCGGCAGCGCTGGCATCGCCCGCCCGGGGCCGAGCGCCGTCAGTGCGCGCTGCAAAGGGCGATCGGCGCCTTCCCGGGCAGCGCCAGCCGGGCAGCCCCGTGCCCACGCCAAGGAGAACGCCTGGCACTCACCCACTGCTGTCCCGCGGGTCCCTGGCGCGGGTGGGGAGAGCCGCGGTGCCTGTCCCGGGTGGCCAAGTCCCCGCCCTGGCGACACGCGGCAGTGACGTGCTCCCGCCCTGCCCTGCCCATCCCTGCGCCCTTGGGTGCGATCCAGAGCGGGGAGAAGCTCCCGGGAAGCCTCACTCGCCCCGCACGTTCGGGATGCAACCCCAAAGTGCACTTTAGGGGTTACACGGAGGGCTGGCGGCTTGGGATGGATTCCCTGTCCGAGTCCCCGCAGCAGAGGGGCTGTGCCTGCAGGCTCCGGTCTCTCACTCCTGCCTGCAGCAGGGCACGGCCGAGGGGGGAGCGATGGCAACGGCGCCGCGGGGCACACGGGCAGCAAAACCCTCGAGCGAGAAATCCTGTCCCTCCCCCGGTGTTGTCTGTGGGGGTTCCTGATCTGTATCGTGCCTCCCGTGCTCCCACAGCACCTCTCTGGCTCTTCAACACCTTCACTCCTTGTCTAAGAATTGCAAACAGCCATGGTTTCAGTTAGGATGGCTCTTTGCACAACAATTATTCATTTTGCCCCTATAAATGGCAGTGCCCTCAAGCCAAACCCCTTCAGGCAAAGGGACTTCAGTTTTACCCTTCCAGGGTCAGCCATGGACATGGTCACAGGGCTGACAGAGGGAAATCAGCCTTGCAATAGAGATTCCTTGTCTTCAAGTGTTATCCTCAGCACCTTTGGTCTCCTCTGATGCCAAACGTGCTGTTATTATCATGGGTAAGCCAAGCCTCTCAGCTTTTTCCAGCTCATAGGACAGCTCTGTCTCATCCCTGTGCCTCTCTGCCCATGCTCCTTTGCTGGAAGGGACCTAAATTTAGCAGCCTGGATGTGGGCAGGCTGTGCCTCAGTGAGCATGTCTGTGTGGGTTATTTATTACAGCTCCTGCTGCAGCTCAGCTCCCAAAGCAGCTCCACAGAGCCCAGCACCTACTGCTGATGCAAGGGGATGGACCAGGGGGACAGAAAAGCCAGGCTCAAGCCTCAAGCCCTCTCCTTGTGCACTGCAGAGCCTCTTTCCTTGCAGAATCTGGCACCTGACCCTGACCAGGATTCGGTGTGGACCAGCCCATACAAACTCTTGCTGAGGAGAAACTTTTCTCTTTCCTACATCTGTGGAAGTTTCCATTCTCAGCCCTTCCTCTCACGTCAGCAGTCCCTGCTTTGGGCCCATTTTAATCCCCCAGCAGAATTGCTGTGTTTCTCCATCTTACATTGCCAGGGATGTTTTTAGCCTGGGTATTTTCATCCTTCTGTTTGCTTCCCAGTCTCCTCAGCCCTCAGGACTGGAAGGCTCTGTCACTGCAATCACTGGTATATGCAATAGTAATTATTTAATACCATAAGTTATTAATTTTCTTTACAAATTAGTTAAATATTGCAGCAATCCTCCCATTCATTATTTTCACAGTTTAACCTTTTCTTTCCCCCTGGGAGAGGCACCAAGTAGGAGGAATACTTGAAGATACAAAGTGTTTGTGTGGACGTTTTTGGCCGCCTGGAATTAGTCATGTAGGTGTATTCCATGCAGCAGCCAGATCCTGACACATCACACAGCCAAGTTCCCTGTAATCATGGCTGGTTATGGGTGCTGGCTCCAAAGCCATCTGATCCAGTCACGGATATTTGGACCAGAAAGGAAAATAAAAAGGCACAAAAGCTTCTGAGCATGCTGAGAGCTGTCTGAGCTTCTCTGGAAGGTGGATAGAATGACAGGGGGTTTAAGGAACTCAGCTGTACCTTGCTCCAGGAGCTGCTCCCTCCAGGAAGCTGAAGGGTTGGTGCTGTATTTTCCTAGACAAGGTTCAGGTGACAAAGCTTTGTCTCTCCAGGGGTCCTTTGTGCAGGGTCTGCTCAACTTTCAGCTTTGTCTTCATCTCTGAAAGGATGGAAAGGCTGTGGTTATTCTCCAGTACCTCCAGCTGAAGGATATCACTGGCTGGCATAGCTTTGCTGTCCTTGCATGAAAAGAGGGACAGCAGGGGACAAGCCCACAGTCCCTCTCCGTGCAGTGACAGGGCACGTTGCTCTTCTGTTCACAGATACTTCATTTCTCCTGTCAATATTCTAACCAGCCTTGGTTTAAAGCCCTCGACCCCCCAGACTTTACTCAGTTACACACATGCTTCCTATTCCCATTCCATCCTGCTGTTCTCCCATCTACAAGAGACCTAATGAAAGTTAAAGGTCACAGAAAAACAGGGAGGGCAGTGTGCATGAAGTAAATAACTTGGGCTCAAGCAGCAGCCCCTCAGGTAGGGGTATTTCTTCAGTCCCACAATGAGAACAGAGCTGAACCTCTAGAAAATGGCAGCACTTGTTTTTGCCTGAAGGACCTGACCTTTTAAATTTGCATCTCAGAGAGCAAAGGAGCCTGTGCCAGGAGGAGAGATTTCAGTGTGCCCTTTCATCAGCAGGTACCTGCCTTTAGCTCTAGAGGAGCAGCCTCACCTCACTCACTGAGCTCCAAATTCTGACACTGATGAAGCCATTCACCAATAGAGGGTCAGAATCTGGCCCGTTGGGGATTAAGCCAGTGTTTTTAGGAGGTCCACAAGGGAAGTGCTCATTTTCATACCTGAGCACTGGCAGTTTGCAAGCAGCCCCTGAAAATGGGGTTATTTAAGGGTTGCACAAGGGCTGTGGGAGTGTGTTGGATGCTGTAGCTCAGTCAGTGTTGTCTCCATAGCAGCAGTACCCAAAGGTAGGGTGGAGGCTGAAAACCAGCCCTTGCTTTTCCCAAGCACTGAGTTCTGTGTGCTTTTAGGAGGGTGAATTCTCATTCTGTGCATTAATATCACAATAGTCCCAAAGTGAACTGCAGACATCCAGGGGCACTTCTGACCCTTAGAGCAGGGGTGTGTCCTTACCTGCTGTTCAGCACTGTGGAAGGTGAAACAGCACAAGTCTGAGGTGTTTTGGGGAAGAACTCAGGAAGAGGCAGCCTGGAGCTGTTGATCCATGACTGGAGTAGAGCCCTTCTAACACAAAGAGAGGAAGGAAGATGAAACACTCCCAGACCTAGGTAAGCAGTGCTTATTTGAGTGGGAAAACTGAACTATTCCCACTCACATAAGAAACTGGAGTGTTCTTAACTCTTCATAACCACTAGAAACACTGCTTGTGCACTCAGCATTATCAGGGGAATGCGCAGCACTCTCCCTTTCAGCAATCCAGGCAGGATTTAGAGCCCTGAGCACAGCATACCAGCACTGCTATGCAAGTCAAAGGCTCTCTGGGTGGATTACATAAACATAAATGTCACACAAGGCCGAGAAGGAACTGGGGAGCAGAACTGATTTGAGAAAACCTTTAAAACAAGAGTCCATTTGGACACGGGGGAGCCCACAGGGCTGAGACAATGAGCTGTAAGGGGAGACAGCGATGAGCACTGCAGGGATGAGGCAGGCAGGAGTCGAATTGCCTTTCAAGCGTTCCCAAGGTGGGGATGCTCGCGTTCTGCAGGCACAGGAGGGGATCCCAGCTCTCTCGCAGCTCCTCACGCTGACAGCTCTCACAGCTGCTCGGCGCCGGGGGCTCTCCGCAGGGCTGTCCCCCAGCATATGCTGTGCTGACACTGCTCGGAGATGCCCACCCACTCTGCCTTTCTCCTGCTGAGAAACTGAGGCCTGCACTTGGCCACGGGCTCACGCTGCTGTTTTCTTTAGTCACTAAAGCTATAAACAGCAGGGAATGCCAGCAGTCCGGGCCATCGGTGGTCTGATGGCTTCACGGGCTGCCTGTGGCCCAAAGGGGAGCAGGAGTCAGCAAAAACCTCCAGAGAGGGAGGGGGCTTAACGAATGTTTACTTTAATTAGCATAGATATCGTTCTAAAGAGGAAACGAGTAGCTTTCACTTTTTTCTTCTTAATTAATATCTGCCTCCACGTAGTTTAATCTCACTTAGCTGCTCTGTAATTTGGCCGTGACCCAGCTCTAGGGGATGGAAACAGAGCCATGACTGCCCAGCTCCATGATAGTGTGCTTGAGAACCGACCTTTTCTTGGGGGTGATGGAGATCAGTGATGGTTGTTCTGGTCATACTAATAGTGTTTGGGGGCCACTACTGTGCACTTGGGAAGAAATCCAGAAAATCACAAGCAGAGAGATGATTGAACAGCGGCTCTATTCCTTGCTGGTGAGAAGATTAACAGAGTTTTTTGCAGTAAATGTACATTTAAGGAAACATAGGATTGTGGAATGCATTGGCTTGGGAGGGACCTTAAAGCTCATCTTGTTCCAAGCTCCATGGCAGGGACATCTCCCACTATCCCAGGCTGCTCCCAGCCCTGTCCAGCCTGGCCTTGGGCACTTGCAGGGATCCAGGGGCAGCCCCAGCTGCTCTGGGCACCTGTGCCAGGGCCTCATCCCCCTCACAGGGAACAATTCCTTTCTTATATCCAATCTGAATATCCCTTCCCTTACTTTGAAACAGTGACCCCTATCACTGCGTAAAAAGGGCTCTCCCAACATCCTCATCAAGATAAACACTACCGCGTGATTAAGACCTCATTACTATGGGGTGAATTGAGGAAAATGTGACCGTGGCTGTGTTTCCCCTGGCCGGTGAAGTGACAGCGAGCACAGGAAGCTGCGCCAGCTCTGCTCTCTGTCGCTGCCTCTCCCCGAGCTCTCCAGAAGGGGCCAGTGTGCCCTCGCCTTTCGGGGGCCGCAGGAAACCTGCCCAGGCCTGTGTTTTTATTTAGAAAATGCTGAGCTGTCTGGAAAGTTTGATGAAGAGGGATGCAGCTGTATTAATGTGCTTCTTCCTGGGGATTTGAATGCATTTTCTGAGCAGCGCAGGAGGAGCAGGGATCGGGGAGACAAAGTGCAGGGAAGCAGCTCTGCTGACCACACTCGGATATTTTAAACCTCGCGTCATGGGATTTCAGCAGCTTAAAATTCAGCGTCTAGGACTGAGTGCATTAGTCAGAGGTTCCTCTCTGCAGCACGACGAGCCTGGCAGCGCTCTGCAGTCGCTGTGGCACGGGAGAAGCCCCAGGCCCTGTGTGCGCTGTGGCCACGGATCAGCTTTTCCAGTGGGAGCTCTGAGGCTCAGTTCCCTCTGATCCCTGTGAAGGTCACTGGGATTGCAGCAGCGCAGCCGAGCCCGGGGCCTGCTGGAATGAAGAATTTCCCCAGCGTCTGCGGCCGGGGATGGCCCCTGCGGTGCTGCTGCTCCCCAGAACGGTCATGGGTGGGGTTTGTGTGCCGTGGGCTGAGCCGCGCGTGGGTCTGGCACCGCCTGCATTGCACTGCAGGTACGGTTAAAAAAAGGAGCCAGGGAGGAGGCTCAGCAGTGCATCTGCAGCTCTCTGCATGCAGTGGCTTTTATCTTCTTTACTTGGAAATGACTCATTTCCCTGTACTGTACAGAGATGCCCAATTTCCTTGGAAATGGTTCAGTTCTGCAGAGTCCCCAGAAATCCCCAGTGATGGGGCCCAATTTTTTGCACTGGGTGTTTTACCTGTCTTGAGAGATGCCTGGGGATTTTCACAGGTTAGAGGAATTAAAAAAGTAATTTAAAATAATGGGCAGAAGCAACTGAGACTTTACTCAGTTCATATTTATTCCAAAGGGCACGTGAACCTTCTGTACTGAGCACTGGAAGTTAATTCATCACAGAGCCCCAAAGCACAGCCAAGCATGTTTCATGCAGATTGAAGGGTGCAAATGAAAAAGGACTGTTTGCACACGTGTGCTGGCAGCCTGGCTGAAATCACTGCAGCTCCAGCTGTGTGGAATTGGGGTGTACTTGGAAATGAGGGGCAGCCAGGAGCCACCCTACAAATTATGGGTGACTGAAGGTGGTCAAAGGAGGACTTTGGGGTCTGCAGGGTGGGCTTGTGAGCCCATACCTTTAGGACCTGCTGAGGATGAGGATGGGGAAGAGGTGTACCATTATCCCCAGTGAAGAGGCACAGAACAACAACTGTGCTGTCAGATCTGTGTATTGCTAAATGTTGCCACCAGCAATTTTACCTGCCTGTTCTCAGAGCCATATGCCTCTTCAAAGCCTTCAAACACTGTGAGGAAAAACCCAATTAGACCCATTTACAACAGGCTGATCCAATCTCGCTGGCATTGCTGGAAGCCCAAAGTGAGGCCAAGGACTGTGGGAAGGACGAACATTTTTGTCACCCCAAAGGAACCAGACCTGGCCTACCCTGGGGACAGGGGCTGGAGAAGGATGGCTGTAGTTATTACCATCATACAGGAAATAATAGTCATTGGGAAAATGGGGCCATGCTTTGGTTTTCTCTTCCATCCCAGTCAGAGGGGAGGAAGGAGAGTGGTGCTGTCATGGAGGTATTAATTTGGCAGCCAAGTGCTGCCTGGGTTTTGTATTCTGGTGCTTCATTCTGGAAAAACCAAATTTTGCCACTTTAACATTTCCCTCTGCTGTTTGAAATCCCAGCTCCGGCCTTCAGTAGTGCACGAGGAGTCGGCAGCTCTGGATGCCATAAACTGGGAAAATCTCCTCATTTCTGAGGAAAAAATGCTGAGAAGAATCCAAAGTGCATTTAAACTGAGTTTCCCAAGATCTGAGCTAAACTAAACCTTTCCAAAGCCTGACCCAATGGCTTTGGGCTCTGGAGGAGCTGCAGTGCCCCTGAGGAGCATCTTGCCAGGCAGGAGGGAGGAGGAAGCTGTAATTTAACAGCAAATCCAAGGCACAGGTTTGGTACAAAACCAGCTAACAGGTGTAAAACACTAAAGATATTTTAAGGGTTTGGGATATCTCTGCTTTCAGGATTTTTTCTCAGGCTCTCAAGGCAGGCACTAGCAGGGCCTGTGTGAAGATAAGCCTCGTGCTTCAGGTTAATCCCAAGAGGTCACAGCAGTGGCCTTTTATTATTATATCACAAAAACATCGATTTAGCGCATTATTTCAAAGATAAACATAAATACCCGTCACCATGCAAAGCCCGAATGTGGGCCGTGGTTCCTCACGGGCAGGATTTCTGCACTCATCCCTCAGGGCGACGAGGGCGCAGAGCCCCCGGGTCCCCTCCGCTGTCCCTGGGGCGGCCTCCGGTCCCGGCCGGTCTGAGGGGCGACCCCGGCCCGGGCGCTCCGCCACAGCCCCCTCAGGGCCCCGCGCCACAGCGCCCCCTGCCGGCCGGAGCCGCGCCGCATGCCGGGACTTGTAGTCCCCACCGCGGCATGGCCCCCCCTCCGCCCGCCACGGCGAACTACCGCCCCCAGCGTGCCGCGCGCGGCGCCGCCATCCCGCCGAGCCCCCGCTCCCCCTCCCGCCGCACCGTGGGGCGCTCCGAGGGCTGCGGGACGGGACATCCCGGGACGCGACATCCCGGGACAGGGCGGAGCGGGACGGGACGGGACAGCCCGGGGCGGCGGGGCCGGGCCCTGCCGCTGGCGGAGGCGCGGGGGCGGTGCTCCCGACGGCAGCCGGGACTTCCTGTGACGGCCCATTTCCTGGTCGGATGGGGCCGGCGGGGGGCGGCGGCGGCGGGGTCGGTCCCTGTCCCTGACGGGCTCGGTGGTCGCCGGTGACGCCGCCAGGCAGCGATGCGGGCCCCGGGCCCTGCCGGCAGCCGGCCCCCGCCGTGACCCGCTGGGGCTGCGCAGGCCGGCCCCGCGGGGCGCATGGAGGCACCCGCCGCCCTCTGCGAGGTACCGGGCAGGGTCTCTGCGGGCCGGGGCTCGCGGCGGGGCCCGCGGGGGTAACGCCGCAGGCCCGTTATCCCCGCTGCTTTTGCAGGTGTGACTCCCCGGGGGACAGCGCGGCTCGGCCCCGCCAGGTCAGCGGCCCCGGGCCCCCTCAGCGGCCGCGGCAGGAGCCGGAGGGCTCGGGACCGACACCGGCATCGCCCCGTGGCCGGCACTGCCGCCTCCTGAGACATGAAGAAGTTCTTCGACTCTCGCCGGGAGCAGGGCGGCTCCGGGCCCGGGGCGGGCACCAGTGGCGGCAGCGGCGGCAGCAGCGGCCCGGGCAGCGGCTACATCGGCCGGGTCTTCAGCATCGGCCGGCACCAGGTCACCGTGGACGAGGTGCTGGCGGAAGGTAAGGTCCCGGTGCGTTCTGAGCGCTCCACGGATGCGGCTTTCCCTCCCCAAGCTGGAAGGGAGGCCTTGCGCTGTCCCGGGCACCCAGCCTCCTCCTTGACCCCCAGATTCCTGAATATTTCATTGTCCTTGGCAGAATTGCAGTCCAGCGGTGTCTGTAAGCTGATGTGTTTGGTATTCCCATCTGTAAATGCAGTGTGGGTTTGCTAGATTTGGCACTTTTTTTTTAATGCTTTAGAAATTGGGGAATATTCAGAAGGTTTTTCCCACTTCTCTTAAAGTGGGAGTTAAAAAACCAAAAGAAACACCTAAACCAAAATTGTGAAATATTTTGGTGCAGAACAAGGTGCTGTAAATAAAGAAAGCAGTGTCCTTCACTCTTAAACTTTCTTCAGCTGTTACCTCCTTTCCTACCTCAAGCAGAGAGGATTAAAACACTGGAGTAAATTCCTTGTAGCTATGTTATGCACATAGGTAGGCTGAGCAGGACTGGCTGTGACCTGGGATGAGGGATTTCTCTCTGTGTGGGATGTCTGCAAGGCAAAGTGGTGATCCCAATTGCCTTTTTTTTTTTTTTTTTTTTCCCCAAATAAAACTAAAAATGAATCCTAGGGGTTACAGAACTCATGACGTGTGCAGGCCTTGCAGTGCAGCAAGCTGCTGGTGGCATTTGTTTAATTGTAGCCAGCTCTGCTGCCTGAACTATCATTTTACATTTCATTTGTTGGGGCTGTGAGGAGCCTCCTGAATGGCTCTGCCTGGTAACCTTAGCCTCGACCTTCAGAGGGATGTTGGCCTCTTTAGACCTGCCCCTGGTCCCTCCTGCGCAGCATCCTGGGCAGATTTAGTCCAAACAGTGTTTTGTTTTGATGGCGAGGGAGAGGAGAGCTGCTGGGAGAGAGCTGAGTGGGAGGACCTGTGTTGGCTTTTACAGAAAGAGCCCTAAAATGGAAAAGGGACTCTGTGTACGCTGCCTGTGTTCAGATTTGTAAGAATTCACCACGGTGTACAAGAAAATAGGTCTGTGGCTGTTTTTCAGACTTGGTTTCTGATGTGTCCTGCTGAGAGGAGCACTGAAACCAGGCTTTTACCTAGCAACTACAGTGATTTTTTTTCCCCCTTGAAATTTGCTATATAGCTTTGCCTGGACTGGTATTTCCAAGGCCCTTTTGGCCCTGGAAGCTGAGGACCTACATGAGCTAAACTTGAGAAGCTGTCAGTCTCCCTTTAATGCAGGATGGCCTCATCCTGGTAACATGGGAAGGCAGAGGCTTTTTTTGCTGATGAGTAATGTGCTGGCAGGTTCTGCCCTGGGAAGAGGAGCCGTGTGTCACCGGGCTCTCCTGCTGCTGCAGAGGTGGAGGTGGGAGCACAGATTGCCTGGGGGGGAAGAGCCTCCCTGTCCTGGGGGAGCTGCTGATTCTGGGGGCTTTTCCCTGCGTCTCCTGGTTCCTGTCTGTGGGGTGGAGCGTGGCCTGCAGCTCTGGGTGCCTTGCATGCAGGCTGAGCCCTGGGAAACAGTTGCTGTGAGGCACAGAGGGAGTTGTTCTGGTGAAAGGTGGTGCCCGGGTGTCTCCCTCCTGTTGAGACTCTGCTGTGGGCACTGTGAAATCCTTCTGTGTGCAGAGTGGGGCCTCCGAGGGGCACGAGCAAGGCAGTGTGTTGGTCTGCAGGCTGTTCTGTGGGTTTTTGTGCTGGGGAGCAGCGTGGCTCAGGAGCGCTGCAGCTCTGGGTGTGCTGGTAAACAGCCCTTTCTCCCTGACTCAGCTGGAGACCTGGGGAGCTCGTGGGCAGCCCAGTCCCTGCACTCCTGACGTCTGAAACTCGGCTGCAAAGCCTCTCTGTATCTGCAGTGGTGTTTCAGCAGTGCTGGAGAGGCAACTCCTGGCTATTTCTGCTGAAAGGAAAAGTCCCCTGGGAAGCACTTTGTAGGAGGAGTATCCTGTCTGGGAAGGAAGGACCTGTCATCCCCTTGCTTTAGGAGGGAATGGGGAGGGCTGTGCTTAGGTGCAGCCTGTGAAACCTGGAAAAAAAATGAGCTGTAAAAGTGCCTTAAAGGAGAGAACCAATGAAGTGATGGATGGTGCGGAGGAGACTTGAGTCGAACCAGAAGTTTTGGAATGGAGGTGTTGGGATTTGGCTCTTCCTGTCAGAGCTGTGCCTGGTCACCCTGAATTCTGCTGAGCAACCCTGCTGATGGGGAGTGTGCCCTGGCTGCAGCAGTGCCTGTGCCAGCTGCCAAATGGCTCCATGTGCCTCTGGCCTCTGGTGTAGATCCCCCAAAATACCTGCTGGTAAACCTGCTCGGTTTAACTCCTGCACCCCTGAAAAATAGTTCTGTCTGGATACTTGCCTGCCTGGGCAGGGAGGAACATCCCCTCCTTTTGGAAGGAAGGAGGTGGGAGTAATGCAGAAGGAATTTGAGGGGCTGGTTGTGGTGTTAGGACATGGTGAAGCAGTGGGTTCTTTACAAACAGGGTGTTGCAATAGGTGGTTCCTAGTTGGGTCCTTGGAGCTCCTGCTCTAATCTATGCAATAGCACAAATAATCTCTTGAACAATTCCCCCCAAAGTTTGCACAAGGATTATCTGTGGTGGGAGGGCAGTGCTGCTGGCCCTGGGGGGCTGCAGGGCCAGGTTTAGTTACACAGTGCCCCAAGGGGTGTTGTGACTGCTTTTGGGGTGAATGGTGTTTCACAGAGCTGAGTCAGGCTGCTGTCTTGCTGTTTTCTTTCTGAAAATAAACCAAAACAGCGCTGGCCCAAATCAGATACTGCTCTTTGTTTCTGCCTGTGTGTAGGGGAAAAGCCAAAACAGCAGATCCCCACCCCAGAGCCCCATGCTGGAGCTCTGGGGAGGTTGGTGTCCCTCTGATGGGGGTCCAAGCAGCAGGAGCATTGAGAAGGATGTTGCCATAAATGAGGAATTTGCTGAGGAGTTTGGGAGAGCCGTGTGTGTGGCAAGGTACCACAAGGCACGGGGGAGCTGAACCAGGTTGGGGATTGCCCCAGTGTCCCATTTTTGAGGGCCTCTGTGTTTTGTGACTTTACTCACAGTGTTGTGGGAGAGTGCTGAGCTGAGCCAAGGTGTGTAAACATTGATGGGGCACATGTTTGAGCAGGGTTTTGTTTATCTTGCTCTGCTTCTAGCAAAAAGCACAGGCTGAGTTTCTGCAGGCCTGGGAAAAGTTACTTTTAAAATGAGTTCTACTTTTTTTAAGGTCTTTCCCCCTTCAAGTGTGTAAGGGGTTCAGGTTTAATAATTGTTGGATATCTCACTGGAGTTTTTCAGGTACATGCCTGTGTGCTGTAGCTAGTGTTGATTTGGAAGCATTTGGTGGTTGGTATTACAAACCAGTGCAAAGTCACAGAATCATCCTACATTTGCCAGCTGTGTTTTTTCCTCTGTTTTGACAAGAAGGACGTTGTGGGATGCACCTTGGCTTTCCTTAGCAGACCTGCAGGGCAGCGCACGTGCAAGCAGCTGGGAGAGGCTGTGGATGCCCAGGCTGTGCCCTGAGCTGCCCTGAGAGCAGAGGGTTTCTGCTGACCCCTGCCCTGCTCTCCCTTGGCACCTCCTTCCCCTGCAGCACCATCACCTGAGGTCACTGAAAACACACGTGAGCTTCTTCTGAAATAATTTCACTTCAAAGCAAACCCCATCTGAGGAACGTTTTGCAGATTTATGTGATCCTCAACCCAGTTCCAGTGTGGTTGGGTTCCAGACATTGCTTTGAAGTGTATTTTGTGAGTTACTGCTTTCCAGCTTCAGCCAGGGGCCAGCTGCTAATCACCTGAGCAGGGACATTTGGATTAGGAATTAAACTGTTGGTCCTCTTGGAATGGCACATGGGATTTTTATTTTTTAAATTTTTTCCCTGTTTCTTGTGAGGCAGAACATGTACTCTGCTCTGCCAGGTAGGATGTTTGATTCTGTGTTCCAGCAGTCTGTTTTTCTGAGAGTAGAAGCCAGGGGAACTTGTGAAGAATCCCAAGGGAGTTCTTTGCTAAATGCTGAGGTATCCCGAGTGTTCTGGTGCTTTTAGCAGCACAGCTTTTGCTGGGACAGGGCGTGCTGTGTCCTGAGATGTAATCAGGGAGGAAAAGCAGGTGTTAGTGGATTTAAGTGTGGAAGAAGTTGTGTGGGCCAGAGACTGGGCTTTGTGGGGCTGTCACAGAAGGGGTCTGGGTTGTGCCTGTGGGGCTGGTCCCTTATGGCTGCTAAAAGCTGGTTTAAAGGCAGTGCTGGCCCAGCCAGGCACCATCCCAGGGAGGAGCTTCCATGGGAAACCAGGGGAGTTTCTGTTTCAGCAGTCCTGCTATGAAGTTGTCAGTATAAGAAAGCCTAGCTGTGGGATTCTGGCTGGGGTAATACATGGCTTAACTCCAGCTGGGGTCCTGCAGAAGTGTTCTGGTAGTTTTAAAGGAACAGGTTGCTAACTTCTGGTTGCACGTGCATTATGTTTTTATGGTGGCATGGGCCTTCTCCCCTTTGTGCAGGAGCTTGTCAGCAGCTCGAGGAGAGCAGGTGGGAAGTTACAAATGTGCTGAAGACAAGCTGGAATCCACGCTGCATTTAGCACTTCTTGCCTTCCAGGCTGACCCACCTGCATTAATCATGGCTAACAAGGGGTCAGCCCTGGCTGGGTGCTGCACACTTGTGTTGGGGCTGGGAGCTGCTTCCCTTGAAGGTGACTTTATTCAGGGTAGATGTTCTGGGCAGGCTGAGGCTGTGCCCGTTGGGAAGGCAGTGTGCCAGCTGCAGGGCTGGTGCTGCTTCTCTGGAAAGTCACAACCAATTTGCCTTCTCTTGTGCTAAGTGTTTACTTGTGTTCTACATGTGGAAGGAGACAGGAGTCTCTGAGGAGAACATGCCATAAGCAGAACTGGTTTATGGAGGAGTTATCTGCTGATAACAAGAGGTGACTGAGTGAGTTTCCCAGGAAGGGGTGCTGCCTTCCTTGGGTGGGGGAAGCACAGGCTGTCCTTGTGGTGGTATCGTGCTGGAAACAAACCTCCTTGCATCAGATACTGGCTGCTGTGCTTCTTGAGAGCAGGAACAATACTGACAGTGATTTACAAGCACAAGGAGAGGATTTGGAAAGGCTCAAGTGAGGCACTGCAAGGTAATTCTCATTTGTGGCTTTTTGTCATTATGGAAACTTTCTCCTTTTGTAGGAGGTCCAGGAATTGCCACTAAATGAAATGAAGGTTATTGTTAGCTGCCCTCAGTGTGATGCAGCAGAGTGAAACAGAGGGGAGCTGCTGCAGCTCCTCTAATGCCAGGAGCTCTCACTACCCAGAGAATCTGAGCCCTGGCACAGCCTGTGGATGTCTCCTTCCACCCCTTTTAGGGCTGCTGGGAGCTCAGATAGGGAGCTGAAGCAATGCAGAGCATGTGTGGCCAAGTCAGGAATTGATCTGTGCCCTTCCAGACTGGGTGCTTGAATTGCAGTCTGTGTTTCCTCTCAAGTGCTGCCTCGCTGTGGTTTCACTGGAGCTCTTGGCACACGTGTGATTTGGGTGTGAATTCACACTTGCTCTGTGGCAGAACCCCTGCTGACACCAGGACCCTGGGCCATGTGTTGCAGGATTGGATTAAAGACATTTCTGGAACAAGATGCTCATAGCATCTGGTTTGCTTCATGATTTTGCAGAAAGAAATTACGTACCGGTGACGGGTGATCTCATAGATTAAAAATAAAAAAAGCCATCAGCAGCTGAGTTCCCTGAGCAGGGATTTGCGTGTGCATCCCCTCACAGCTGAGCTGGAAGCTGCCTGGTGCTGTGATGAGGGCAGGTAGAGCTGATCTCCATTCACTGTTAGTCACACTCCAGTTTCCCTTCACATGGGCCTGTGGTAGGGGGCCCCAGAATGTGCCTGTGTGAGCTTGGAGCAATCTGACAAGCTGTTCTCGAGGGTGTGAGAGCAAAATGCAAGATCTTCTGAGGCTCTCTAATTGCACAGCTGTTGTTCAGATACCATCTTCGCTTGTTTCTCCTTCTGCAAGCACAACGATGCTTGCAGGGCTGGTGTGTGCTTTTGCTGCACAAGTGGCAGCAGCGAAATAAACTCGGGCTTGTCTCAAGATGTGCAGAATGCTCCATGAGGACACGATGTGCCTGGCTCCTGTGGCTGTCACTGAACATCAGTCTCTCTCCAAGGCAGCAGAGCAAGCAGGAGGAGCCCTTGGTTTGGTGTCTTATACGTGTTTTTGTGACTTCACTGCTATCCCAGGTCCTGGAGGGGTGCTGTTCAGGTGTTCATGAGAGTGATGCAAAATGTGGACTTCCAGAGTGGTTTGAAATTCTTAAAAGGAACACAAGAAATCAGTGCTGATGTGAGAAGCGCAGAAATTAAGACCTTTTGCCTTCTGTGCCTTCTCTGCATGACCTACCTGCTAATTCAGTGTTACCTCAGTTACCTGTTGTGACCCTCTGGAGGATTAATGGCCTCTGGCTTGGGCCATAAAGACCTCTCTGGCACTGAGCTGCTGCTTGTGAGGAGGGAGCTGGATCGATGGGAGATGCTCCCTTCTGGCCACAGGAAGGTTCTTTGTGGCTGCTGCTGGCCCAGGGCTCTGCTCCAATGACTCTTCATGACCTTTGGCAAGGAGTGTGTGACACCAGGGGTATGCAGGTGGCTGGTGGCATGGGCAATTCCCTGAGATTGTTAAAGAAAACACTCTCTGGAGTTGGAAGGATCTGTGACAGCACCTGTGTGTGTGTGCAGGGACTCAGGTGCTGCCACACTTGCCTTTTCCCCAGCTGCTGGGATCCTGCTGGTTCCTATGTTTGTGGCTTTGATTGAGTGTGTTTGTAAGGAAATGAAGAAATGCATCACAGGGCCCTGAGGTGGGGTGGCAAGGGCTGGGAGGGAGGGCAGGACAGGCAGGTCACACTGTCCTGTCATCCTTGGGGACATTTCTGGGAAGAGCAAACCTGCTGAATGTCAGAGCCTTTCTTTCAGCCTTTACCTGTTGCTTCTGAGTCAGCAGATGTACTTGGAAATGTGAACATTTCACGTGGAAATGTGAGCTTGGGAATGTGAAACCTGCTGTTTCTGTGCTGCATTACCAGTTGCAGTTTGAAGTGCTGAGCTGTTCTGCAGAACACGAAGGCTCTGGGTGTGAGGTGTGCCCCAGCCTGTGCCCCTGTGCCTCTGTGCCCCAGCCTGTGCCTCTGTGCCCCAGCAGAGCAGACAGACAGATGGTGCCAGGGATGCTTATCAAATTATTTCACAAATGAGAAGCTGAAGCCCATGAAGATGAAGCCATTTGATAAGGGCTGTGTAGCAGAGCAGGGACAGTCTTGTATTAAATGCAAATAGAACTCCTTGCCTGGTGTTTTAATCACGGGGTCATTAATATTCATGTCGCCATAGTAGCCAGGAACTTTTATCATGGACCAGGGCCCCGTGTCACATAATGCAAATACAGAACAAAGCCTGTCCCTGCTCCTTGGGGATTCCTGGCCCTTCCCTTGGTACCAGAGCACACTGGTGTGCTGCTGCTTCTCTGCCTGTTCGGAGAGGGTGTGAGGAACAGGCAGCTGTGGTGGTTGGTACAGCTCATCATGGTGTGAGAGCTGACACACAGCAGCTTCTGGAGACTGGTATTATTCAGAGACCACAGAAACACACAGACTCAGCCTTGCTCACCCAGCCTTCAGCAGCACATGTGACAGGATCAAATGCATTGGACTTTTAAAAAATTAAAATGATGCTAGTTTTGAAGGGGAACAGGTGGTTGTTTTCTACCTTTTGCTTTTGTTTTAAACTTAACATAAGAAGGCCTTTGAAAGTTTTTCTGCAACTGATGCATTTAGTGATATATTTATTATTTAAGTTGGGATATAAATAAGTAAAGCAGTTATTTAAGTTCATTTGAACTGATGAATTCAATCCCCAGTGGTTCCAGGCTTGGTGAGTAACAGTCACAAGACTGCAGGTTCTGGACCCCTGCAACTTTTCCTGTTCCTGGACATCTGACAAATGAACAGACAAATAGTTCGTGTCTCTCCCTCTTCTCCTGTGCATGTGTGGAGATCTCAAAGCCCTGTTTCATGTAGAGCTGATATTTTTTCCCATTAAATGCTGAATGATGGATCCTTTGTGCTCCTGGCTGTGCCTGGGGCTGCCCGGTGGGATGGTGGATACCTCTCTGCACGCCTGGCGTGTACTCAGGAGTTGCCAAGTTCACTGCTGTCTCCGGGGCTGGATTGGCATCTGCCTGCAGAGGAATGGGATGTGTCCTTCAGCTGTGCTGTCCTGTTACTCAGGGGGGTGGCACTCGGTGGCCCAGGGCTACCTGTGAGCTGTAGTTACACAGGTGACCTGTAGTTATCTGCCCTTCCTGGAGAGGTGAGCCACGCATTCCTGGTGTTGAGGAGAGGAAGCCTCCATGAGCTGCTGTGCAGCTCTGGCAGGATCCTGTGGGCTGTGAGCTCAGGCTCTTCCTGGCATGTGTGGAGTTGTGCTCAGGAGCCTGTCCGGGTGCTGCCTTAGGAACCAGAATTCCTGAACGCCTGACTTGTGTGTTGCTGTGAGCTGTCCTAGGATCCTTGCATAATTGCTTCCCAAATGGAGTGTGCTGTTTCCATGACACCCCTCCACGGCCTGCTCTGCCTGGCCCTTGCAGCCAGCCCAGTGAGTCCCAGCCCTTCATCCTGCTTTCTCCCTGCTCTTCACCTCCAGCTGCAGCCTGCTCTCTGCTTGGCTGGCTTTGCTTCTTTCTCCGCTCTCCTGATGTGATTCACGGCTTCCTTGCCTTTCCAGGGAAGCTCTTGAGCTGCCTGCAGTTGCTGCAGCTTCTTGCTGGCTTTGCAGTTCCAGCCGTGTTCGCTCAGCCCGTCATGCTCCACAGCATGTTGATGCCAGTGCTAATTTCACTTGGAGATGAGCAAGGGCTCAGATGCTATTAGCAGCTGCTGGGAATAATAGCAGCTGAAATGTGCTTTTTAAAGGGCTGACTGGTAACTAAACAAATGATTCTTTTAAATTTTTTTTTAAGCCGTGAGTTATTCATGACCCATTAATTTTTATTTTTTTTCGGGCTTACAGTGGAAGTTCAGGGACTAAAATTGCTACAATAGAGAGGGACTGAGCCTGCCTTGCCAAGTAATCTATTTGGAGGCAGCGTGTCTTGCTGCATAGTAATAAAACACTGTTCTATCAGCTTTGGGTTTGCAAGTGTGCCTGTCAGGGAGTCATGGAGTGGATGCACAGGGCTGTGCACAGAGCACATGCCCAGCAAATCCCCCCACGTGAACACCTAAACGTGCTTCCTGCTGTGGCAGCCAGCACGGGGCCAGAGCCTCCAGTGAGCTGCTGTTTGTTATGAAATTGCTGTCACAAATACTGCAAATACTGGGAGACTTTAATGCCCCTGACTTGGGGTGTCTGGGCTGCTCTGGGAGTGCCAAGCTCCTGCTGCCCTTGGACTGGAGCTTCTGACAACAGCGTGGCTTTAATGCACAGCCTGGATCTTGCCCAGTGATTATTTTAGGCTTCTAAAATGCTGCTGCATGGCAGAGATTAATTTCCTTCCCCTCCTTTCTCTGCTGTGTTGTGATTTACAGCTTCCTGTTTGTCCTTCTCCATGGGCCTGGCTGGGAGTTGCAGGAGGATTGTGTGGGGAGTGAGGTCTGTAATGAGTTGGGGTCCTGAAACATGCAAAGAAACGAAGCTGGGTGGTTTTAAGGCAGCCCCAGAGAAGTGACAAGAGGCAGTTATGCTTTTCCCATGCTGTCCATGCAGTGAAAATGCCTGTGACTGGTTAATTATTTTGTGTCTGTTTGTGGTTGTGAGCATCACAGCTGATAGACTGAATGTTCACTGCCAAAACTGCCACAATCCCTAGACAGCCAGTCTTGCTCTCCTGGAATCAGGACAGGCAGAGGCTGTGCTGGTGTTGTGGGGGGTTTCTGGCTGTATTATTTTGCACAGTTCAGGCACTCCTGGCTGGGGCTGCCACACCAACATTAACCGTGGTGATGTGTCCTGCCTATTTAAAAGGAGAGGGTGGAGCTTGTAAATCTAAATCTGTCCTGTCATGGCCTAGATATTGCAGCAGTGACATTAAGCAAGGGCCCTATAATTATGTTGGTAATATTGGATAATCACATTAGGATTCTCAGCTATGGTAAATCTGTGTAGGGCTGACTGTGGCCCTGCTTTCCCCTGGCTGAGAGTGACCCATGAGCTCTGTGTGAGCTTAAGCCTTTGTTTTACCTGGGGAGAAGTCCTTTGCTCAGATGTGCTGGGTGTTCTGTTAAAGTTCTCCTGGTGGTATTTAAAGGCTAAAGCTTAAGCAGTGCTGGAGCTGGAAGAGCTGCAGCTTTCTGGGGCTGGAGTGGGAAGGGTTTGTGATCAGCAGGGCTTTGCCTGGGCTGTTCTGCTCTCTTGGCATCAGACCTTTGCCCTGGTGATGGGTGCTGTCTGATGGACTCTGGAGGAATCTTTGAAGCTGGTTCTTTAGGTTTTTTCCCTTTTTCCTCCCGCCTCCCACTGAGTCCCAGCTGCATTTTGTGTGGGCAGGTGCTGGGCTTTCCGTGCCTGGGGAGCTCACGCAGCCTCAGGCTGGCTCAGGGGGTTCTGCTGGCCAGCCTGGGCTCCTCTGCTTGCTGCTTCTGTGCAGATGGACTTTGTGCAGGCCAGATTCTTCCCAGCTCGAAGGGAATGTGTGGAGAATTTCTGGCTGCGTGCAATGGTGACTGTTGGAAGGACAGGGCCCAGCTTTGGGAGCTGTGGGGCTGACGTGTATTTCTCTTCATGCACCATGAAGCAGTGAGTGCTTACCTGCCCTGCTCAGAGCTGCTGCTGTTGTGAATGTGGACTGGGTGAGCACAGGATCCACCTCAGGTTCCCAGCACTGCTTTCCTCTGGCAGCAGGATGAAGGCTGGGAAGCCCCAGCATTTGCTAGGAAAAAACAAGCTGAGCACATTGCTCTGCAGGGAGGGAAGGGGAGCTGGTGGTTTGCCCAGCAAAGCTGGAGTATTCTTCAAGAGTTTGTCCTGTGCCTTTGGCTGGCTTGACACACAACCTGTATCCGTGTCCTTTGTGTTTCTTGCACTAAAGTATCATCACTAGAACCACTCACAAAATAGCTGCATGTCCTGTATGTTCACTTTAGCTCTGAGCTCTCCTGACTTTTTACAGTTGTAACTGTTACAGTCTTCTGTAGAATATGTTCACTATTAAATTCCTGATCTTGTTGCAAAAATACCTTTTGAGCTCATTTTCCATTTGGGGAGATGCAGGATTCAGCTGATTCTCCTGATACCGTGCACGTTTCAGGTTTCCTGTCATGAAATACTAGATGTCCTCGCTGCTTTATCTAGGTGCTATCTACTTTCCCTGCAGTTCTGGAGCTCTGATTGCCTCCTACAGCCAATTAAAATGGTCAGAACAGGGCTGAAATTTGAGTTACTGTGACCATTGCTCCTTACACAGACGAAGCTCTTTCAGCTGGAGTTAGTGGTGTGCCCTTTCCTTTTTGCCCTCAAGATAAAACTCAAATGTTCAGACTATTTAATTGGCGGTTGATGTTTCAAGATCTGATCTGATAAGTTTCCCAGAGCTGTTCTATCTCCACTCCAGGATGAAACCTTTTAAAGTGCTGTTTAGGGGCATGGAAACAGCCCAAAGGAGCAGATGAAGCCACAGCTGAAAGCTCAGTGAACCACCCAGATTTTTGTTTGGTTTTAGTGTGTTTGACTCTCTGTTCAGGTGAGTATGGTCAGGTCAGGCACTGAGAGCTCCTTGAAATTCTGCTCTGGGAGATGCTGGGACAGCCTGAAGCAGTCCCTTCACCGTGGCACTGTTATGCTAGGATAAGTAAAGGGACTTAATGCAACAAAAACCAACTAAGTAGAGCTTGTTATTTCCTTTGAGGTAGAAAGTCTGGGCTGAGAGGGGCCCTGTTTAATTTAGTGCTATTATCTGCTCTGCTCAGCTGGGGAGGCTGCTGGCAGACACGAGGGTTTGTTCTGTTCTGGTTCAGAACTGGACTCTGGTTTATAACACACATGTACACAAACACATGCACTGTTTACAGACATTTGGGTGCAGTAAGAGCAGGAGATCCACGTTCAGGCCCTCCTGGAGCAGAGCCTGCTGCTGCTGTTGTGTGTGGGGTGTGTCCTGAGTGTCACCTCTGTCCCCACTGCCACCTTCAGACAGTTGTGCAGGTACCCCTGACCGCTGTGGGTTTGTGTGACAGACACACCCTGGCAGTGCTTTGTGCTTCAGTGTGCTGACTGTTGACACAGTTTACCCCAGGTGCAGAAAATCCTGGTTTTTTTTAGCCTGGGTTATGGGGAGCAAACACTGGTTTTATCTTTATTTTATCTGTGTACTCCTGAGAGGTGATGCAAGCCTGTGCCTTGGGACAGACTGTGTGTTTTCTGTGCCTGCAGCTTGAGGGTGAATAATCTTCACTTATATGGCTATAAAATGGCATGTAAATACCCCACTGTAAGCAGAGGATTATGGAATTGGGTGGGAGAGTGAGTCACAGGCACTAATTAAATCCCAAAGCCCAAGTGTCGTGTCTCTCCAACATGTAGTACTAAAACAACAAAATGCAAGCGCAAAGGAGAGCATTAGTACAACCACACTGCTTTGAGTCCTCCCAGCCCTGTGGTGCTGGATCATCTGGGAAAGAGTGGAGAGCATCCTTCCAGGAGGAAAGATGGGTTACAGCTGCCCTGGCATGTAGGGAAGAACTTGGGGTTGAGATCCAGAGGAGATTTTGGTGAGACCTGGTGGTGACAGGGTGACAGCAGCCAGGAATAAATTGCTGCAGAGCACGTGGGGAGTGTGAGGAGAGCGGTGGAAGAACAGCTCAGAGCAGGTGCTGGGAGGGACTGTGGGCAGTGCCAGTCCTGCCAGAGGGGCTGGGTCAGGTGCAATCCTTTGTGGATTCAGGGAATCCTCCACAGCGTTTCTCCCTGTGGGTGACGCGTTCTGCCATGGCCGAGGTGTCAGGAGAGGGGAACCTTCAGTCCCATCCTGTTGGGATCACTTGTTGCTGTCTCTCAGCAGGAGATGCTGTGGTTTGGGGGTCAGCTCTGGGCTGGAGCCTCCTGGAGGTGCAGATTTTGCTTTCTGGAGCCAGGCTGCAGAGCTCCTGTGGGAGAGGAGGTCTGGGGGAGCAGGGCCTGGAGCTCACCCTGCTGCTCTCAGTGGTGTCGGCAAACTGACCCAAATGTTCTCTGGTCAAGTTCTAAGTTTTTTGCCCTCTTCTGTTAATCACAGGTTTTCCTACCCCAGTAACATCCTTTTTAACAGCATGGCTTGAAAAGCAGAGAAATTACTTGCAAATTGCTCGTGTTTCTGACTGTCTCCATCCAAAGGAAGGAGGAGCAGAGATAATGTTCCGGGTTGAACTCAGTAAATCATGGATTGTACCAGTGTTGTCTTCCCTTCCTTTGGTATTTTCGTGATGTTGGCTATTGCAGCCCTAATGCAAAGTCTGCCTCATTACTGTGCCTTCTGAATTATGCCTCAGATGACTTTCAAAACAAAATGAGGCAGTTGTATTTTCCTGTAAAGATGTTAATGCTGACACACTGTGACTTGAAAGGTGTTGCAGATGCTTCATAAAGCAGAAAAAGCAATGTGCAGTGATCCTGTTCATTCCAACCCCTCGTTCTGGATCACACAGAACACTCCACAGTGCTGCCTCTGGTTTGTGGGCACATTTAGTAATAACAAGGAATAATGCTGGAACAGAAAGCTTAATTTGGAGTGAAATATCCTGTCCTGGAAACAAAGAGCTCAGAAGTGGCATAAAAGTGGGGAAAATGGGATTTGAAATGGTGTGTTTTCAGCAGGTGTGTGCAGCAGTACCCTCCTGCTGGGCAGTGGGACAGTGGAATAAAGGCAGCAGAAAGAATACATTGGTGCAGATTAATAGCCACAAAAATAGCACTGTAATCCTGATGCAAATCATGGGGAGCTATTATTGAAATAAAAAGCCCATATTAAAATGCAGCAGCAAATATTTACTTGTGTGGAGGGTCACAGCAGAGCGTGGCACGAGGCAGGATCAGTGGGGCTGCTTCCCTTGGCTCTCCTCCCTGGCCCTGCTGGGTTTGTGGGGCTCTGGTGCTTTTTGTAGGAGCTGCTGGGGAGTCTCTGCAGACTCCTGCTGGGTCCCAGTGCCACTTCCAGCTCTCACAGGAAGGCTTTTTTGGGGTCCCTGCAGCTCAGCTGCTCAGAGGATCACAGGGCACATGGATCTCTGGAAAAGGTGCCCAAAACCATTGGTGCTTTGGGATCAAGAATCACATCACAGAATGATTTGGGTTGAAAGGAGTGACTACTGTGTGTACACAACTTGGGGAAAAGCTTTTTTCTTTTCTAATGACTGTATGTGCTCCAGTTAGAAGAGCCAGAGGTGCAGGATGGCTTCCTCAGGACAGCAGCAGAGAGAAAATGGTTCAGGTGGTGCTGCCCAGTGATGGGTGATGTGCAGTGTCTGTGTGACAGCTGCTTGTGGCTGTCCCTGGGGGAAAACCACATCACCGAGTGTTTTAGTAAAGCTTTGGGAATGCTGAGCTGGAAACACCCCGTGCAAGGGAGTCACTGTGGTTTTCCTGCAGCTGCATCACAGCATCCTGACTGGGGGGGAGAAAACAAAACCTGAGCGAGCCTGCCCTTGTACTTGGGAAGGTAAGTGCTAAGGAAGTTCTTGTGGCTGGTGAGATAAGGCAAAATATGACATCATTCTTGATGGATAAGGATCAGTGAGTATTGGAATTGTGCAAATGGAGTGCCTTTGTGCCTGGTTCAGCAGAGCACTTAAAATTAAGTGCCTGCTGGTACAGCTGGAGCTTAAAATGCCTGGCTGGCTGTCCCTGGAGGCTGAATGTTCCTGGGGCAGTTCTGGGGACATCTGAGCAGCACTTGGCTTCCCCTCAGTGCTGGAGCACAGTGGGGTGTGCATGGAGGGGGATCGGGGCTGCACTGGTGCCAATCCCTGCAGCAGCAGTGCTGGGCTGTGTGCATGCACTGCACTCGGGGATCAGCTGCAGTGCTGGGCTGTGGGCATGCACTGCACTCAGGGATCAGCAGCAGTGCTGGGCTGTGTGCATGCACTGCACTCAGGGATCAGCTGCAGCAGCAGTGCTGGGCTGTGTGCATGCACTGCACTCGGGGATCAGCTGCAGCAGCAGTGCTGGGCTGTGTGCATGCACTGCACTCAGGGATCAGCAGCAGTGCTGGGCTGTGTGCATGCACTGCACTCAGGGATCAGCAGCAGTGCTGGGCTGTGTGCATGCAGAGCACTCAGGGATCAGCAGCAGTGCTGGGCTGTGTGCATGCAGAGCACTCAGGGATCAGCAGCAGTGCTGGGCTGTGTGCATGCACTGCACTCAGGGATCAGCAGCAGTGCTGGGCTGTGTGCATGCACTGCACTCAGGGATCAGCAGCAGTGCTGGGCTGTGTGCATGCACTGCACTCGGGGATCAGCTGCAGCAGCAGTGCTGGGCCTGGTTGGCATTGCTGGCTGCAGGAGCATTCCATCTGCAATCCACATGAATCCCTTGGCCTCAGCACAGCTTTGTGCTCACCTGCAGCTGCTCTCACCTGGTTCAGCAGTGCTTGCCTGGCTGTGAGGAGTTGTGCATCCTGCTGAAATTACAGAAGGGCTGAAAACACAAGCACCAGAGCTGGCAGCTGGCCAGTGCCCTGACACAAACCTGCATGGAAAATTGCTCTGGCATCTCTATTGACTGGAGATAATTGGAACTTCCCAGTATTTTTTCAGCTTATCCTAAAGCCTTTTAGCAAGAACAACAGTCAGGCAGCAGTGTGTAGCTTGATAACCATGTTTCCATGCACTTGAGGCAGGCCTAAAACACCAAAGAGACCCAAAAAAAATTTCCCCAGAGAGACCCCTGTAGCTGGTGCTGGCTCTGAGCTGATGGTGATCCCAGTGCTGGCTGTGTGCTGCCTGCTCAACAATATTCATATGTCCTAAGGGTGAACACAGAAATAACTTCCCACGTTTTAGAATGGGTATTTTAGCTTTTGCTGGCTGGTGTGAGACGAGAGTTGAATTTCCTTCAGACCCTTAAATCAGAGGCACATGTGCAGGGGAAGGCTGTCCTCTGAGGTGACTCTCAGGCTCAGCTCTTGCTCCTGTCCCTTCTGGCACTCGCAAGTCTCTGGATTTATTTCTTCTGTTGCAGCTGAAGCCTGCACTGGTCCCGTGCCTTTGCTTTCCCCACGTGCACTGGCAAAGAGGCTTTAGCAGCAGGGAGACGGGGATGTTCCTGGTGCCTGGAATACTTCAAGCTGTGCCTGAGTGTGACCCAGCCTCCCTGGCACGTGCAGCACCGCTCCTGAGCCGACCTTGGCTGCCCAGATCCCAGGGGCACCATCTTGGCCTTGGAGCTGGCAGTGCCTGCTGTTGTCTTGCTGTTCTCTGAGAAGGAAACGCTCCTGTAATGTGCAGCTGGCAGGGCTCCATCATAATTGCTTGTAAATTTGTCTTTGATCTGTTTCCTTTCAGCTTTACCAGGATTTAGCCAAGTTGGGGATTGGACTGGAATAATGAGGGAGAAATTGGTTGTGGTCTGGAGCCCTTGAGGCTGAGTGGGTGCTGGTGGTGGTGTAGATGTGCAGTGGGCAAGGAGGAAGGGTTAGGCAGCTGTCAGCAGTCAAAAGATAAGGTAAATGTATTTTTGATGTATTTTTGCTGCTCAGCTCGTGTTTGTTTCTGCTGAGCACAGCACTGTAAACAGAGATCCCCTCTCCTGCTGGCCAGAGCTGGGAAAGGGGAACTGAGCCCTGGGCTGGAGCAGGGGCTTCTCTGGGTGGCTGCTCAGTCTGGGGGGAGGGAAACCCAAAAGTGCTATTATTAACAAAACCAAAACTGAGACTGTAATAAACTTGGAAAAAGCAACTCTTTGGGGGTTGTTTTGTTTTGTTTTGGGTGGGATTTTTCTTTGGTTGGTTTTTTTTCCCCCTAGTATTTTTCTGAGATCCATGGAAATACTGTACAGAAATAAAAAAAAAAAAAGGATTCCAAGCCTCCTGATCTCTCCGACGATTCTGAAAAATATGAGCTGTTAGCAAAGTAGGGTTTGGGAAAATTATGTTGGTTATGGTCCCTTATTTCTTCTTGGCTCCATTGTGGGTTATAAGAGGGGGAAGAAAAATCAGGGCAATGCTGTGTTACTCTTTTCCACAGGCACCCTTTGGGCTGCAGATTCACAGCGGGATGTGCAGATTTGCTCTCCAAAAACGACACAAATGTGGCTGGGCAGAACAATGAGGCTACTGCTGTGGGTTCAGGAGCTCTTAAAAACGCCTTGTAATTTGAGATCCTCAACTTGGAGCAGCTTCGGGGAGAGTCAGGGTTATTTTTGGGTCTGAATCGAGCACTTTGCACTGAGGCCCCTCCAGAGCTGCACGGGGGCTTGAGCAGCTGTGGCTGCTGCATGCCAGGGCCATGGCCCACTTGGCTCACTCTGAGTGTCCATTGTGCAGCCTGGCTCTAGATTTCAGGACCTTTAATTGAAGTCTTGATGATGATTATATTTTTTTTGTGGGGGGGCAGGGAGGAGCAGTCATTTTTGGTTTGTTTCTTCTTTCTGTCCCATCTTTCTGCTGTGTAAGACTGGGGTTGGCCTGCCAGGAGAGGTTCCTGCTGAGCACCGTGCCGGCAGGTGAGCTACCCGTGTGTGTAGCTCCTGTGGAAGAAGGAGCTGCAATGTCATAAAAAAGCATTGAAAACAAGCAGGGAGGCTCGTACATCACACACAGCAGTGTTGTCTGGCCATTTGCTGCTTTTCATTCTTTCCTGTCAGTAAACTTCACCCGAGCGTGGCTTTGTTTGTCATGGGATGGGTGCAAGTGCTGGATAGCCGTGAGCACAAACACGTCTGGAGCTGTGTGTGCTGGGCCTGCTGCTTTCTGGCACCCTGTGAAGAAAAGGGCAATTCTTTGGGGTGTGAGTTGGGTTCTGTAGTGTGTAGCTGCCGCTCCCCTGGTAGTGGGGCTTCTGGAGACACATAAATCACCCCTGGGCTGGGCCTTTATGAGTCCTTGGACATGAAGGAATTTGTGTAAGGTGCTGCTGGGCTGTGGCATCAGCAGTGTCACTGTGCCTCCCTTTTCACCAGTGTGCAGCACTTGTGGCTGCTGGATCTGTGCCACTCTGCCCAAATCCATCCCATCTCCAGAGCCAGGTGTGAAACTCCTGATGCCTCTACCCCTCCATCCTCCTTCAGCTCCTATTTCTGCCAGGACTGCAAATGCAAACCTGTGTGTTTGGATGGAGAGCTGACAGAGATTAAAGGCTTTCATCTGAAACAAGTCAATTTATCCTGGGAATCCTGACTTCACCAATAGCAATGACCACAGAATGAATTGTGGGTTTTTCCCTTGTTCTTCTGTCCTGATTTAAAAGCATTAACATCAAACTGCATGTGGGAGATGTTTCTTCTGCTTCTTGCACAAATCAGCTTTGTAATGTAACTGAGATGCTTCAAAGTTGCAGAGCCTTTTCAGTTTAGGCCTTTGGTGGTTCAGTGGGTGATCTGTAGCTCTGATTTCTGTCCAAGGCAGTGTTGCTGTCCTTCAGCTTTCTTCTTCATAATGGGAATTAATGGAGCCACGAGGGAGTGTCTGGCAGGAGCAGGAACTGGTGTAATTGCTTGTTTTTATGGAGATGTTAAGTGTTGACTTGGTTGCCATTAATTGGAGATTGCCCCCTTGGATCCCTGTGAGTCCCTGGGATAAGTGTCCAGGCCGAGGGGCACAAAAGGAGCATTTCCACTGTGGAGGGTGGGAGCTGCTCAGTGCCCCCGTGCCCCTGCTGCACCCCCTGGCAGGGACAGGGCTGGCAGCAGAGAGGTTTCTGGTTAATGAGCAGGTGCTTTTGTGTCCTGCACAGGTGGCTTTGCAATCGTGTTCCTGGTGAGGACGAGCAATGGCGTGAAGTGTGCCCTGAAGAGGATGTATGTCAATAACGAGTACGACCTGCAGGTCTGCAAGAGGGAGATCCAGATCATGGTGAGTGCCTGCTCTGGCTGGGAGCCTGGGCACCTTCTGCTCGTGAGCTCTGTGCCGTCAGCTCACAAGCCCTGCCTTCTCCTAGCAAAAACGGCTTTTGTGTGGGAAATCCTCACCTCTGGAGTGCGTGAAAATCTAATATTGAACTATTTCAAAAGTTCCTGTTCGGGGGACAAGGAAAATCTGAAAAACCCAGGGAATTCCAGGAAAAGGAGGGGAGAACTGCATGGTTTATTGGGAAAAGGAAGGGCAGGAGATGTGAGCATGGCTGGGGTTATTGGAATTCAGTCTCGCAATCTTGAGATCTCAAGACCTCAACCTTTTAAACTTGATGAGAAAAGGCTGATGATTCTGGTATCTCTGAACTGCAATCAGTGCATGAATGGCAGACCTCCATCCTGAGATAAATCTGTATCACAGCATCTTCTAACCCTGGGTTGGGATGAAGGTCATCTCTGCATCACTGAGGTTGGTAGATTAAAGCAGTATTTGTGGGGTAGCTGCTGCCAGGGCTTTTGAAATGTAAAGTATTTGTAATAAGCTCTGGGATGTTTCTCTAGATTATTGGACACAAGGATTTATATGATGGAATAGCTATTTTTAATAGCTGTTTCAAACTTAGCTTCCCTAAACAAAGCCAAAATGGAGATGATCCAAATAGATTTGCCTAATCTTGTTTGCAGCGTGGTAAATGTGGAAGTGCCACTTTTGAAGTTGTATTCAAAGATACTGATAAGAATTGAGAGCAGCTGCCAGGTGGGGAAGGAGATATAAAATCCTCATTTTGTGAGTTTACCACACAAGGTGCAGGTTTGGGGTGGATGTCAGAAACTCCCACCTGTAGCAGTTCTGTGTGTGACTCCTGCAGTAGCTGTAAATGAGGTTAATACCTTTTAAGTGAGCTGCTGCAGTTTGTGATAGTGCAGGGAAGCTTTGGGCTAAGGGAAAAGGTGAGATTCGATCTCACATTACAGCTTGTTTACTTGGGGTTCACTTGCTGCTGCTTTCTCTTGTCTGCCTGTCTTTGGTGCCTTTGCAATGGTGGTTAGTGGAAAGTTAGGGTGGGGCTGGTCCATGGTGAGGGTGGGGCTGGTCCATGGTGAGGATGGGGCTGGTCCATGGTGTGATTTTGGCTGGTCCATGGTGAGGATGGGGCTGGTCCATGGTGTGGATGGGGCTGGTCCATGGGTGATTTTGGCTGGTAGATGGGGCTGATCCATGGTGTGATTTTGGCTGGTCCATGGTGTGATTTTGGCTGGTCCATGGGTGATTTTGGCTGGTAGATGGGGCTGATCCATGGTGTGATTTTGGCTGGTCCATGGTGTGATTTTGGCTGGTCCATGGTGTGATTTTGGCTGGTCCATGGGTGATTTTGGCTGGTAGATGGGGCTGGTCCATGGTGTGATTTTGGCTGGTCCATGGGTACATTTGGCTGGTCCATGGGTGATTTTGGCTGGTAGATGGGGCTGATCCATGGGTGATTTTGGCTGGTCCAGGGGTACATTTGGCTGGTCCATGGTGTGATTTTGGCTGGTCCATGGTGTGATTTTGGCTGATCCATGGGTGATTTTGGCTGGTCCAGGGGTACATTTGGCTGGTAGATGGGGCTGATCCATGGGTGATTTTGGCTGGTCCAGGGGTACATTTGGCTGTTGCACGTGTCCATTTGTCTGTCTTGCAGCGGGATCTGTCTGGCCACAAGAACATTGTGGGCTACATCGACTCCAGCATCAACTCCGTCAGCAGTGGGGATGTGTGGGAGGTGCTGATCCTCATGGACTTCTGCCGGGGTGAGTGGGGCTGGGCAGGGGGGGTTTGTCCTTCTGTGCCTGCAGGGGCCTTGCACATCTTCCTTTGGAAGCAAGAGCTGTCCCTGAGCTGCCAGGAAGCTGTTCTGAGCTGGGCAGAGCCAGGACTAGGGCTGTGCTGACGCTGCCAGTGGGATTGGTGCCATCTTTGCTGCTGCCCAGGGTACCCCTGGACCCCTCTGTTGTGAAGGGGAACCCTCAAATACATCTTGCTGTTGTCTTTAGAATGCTCCACACAAGAAATGGCTCCTCTTAAAGCAGTCAGGAATGTAATTTTTCTTCACTTTAATCTCATTGCAAGCTTTGTTCCACATCGGCCTGGCCTAGGAGTGTTCTGGAAGAAGCAGGACATGGATAATGGGAGGCCAAAAAGCATTGCTCTTACCTCTGACCTTTTTGCTTGGCTGTCTGCAGCCAGACAGGCTGTTCCATCTGTCCCAAAGCTTTGATCTTTGTGGCTGGGATGTGGTGTTTGGAACATGATGCATGTGCTGGGCTCAAGTTCTGTCTTCTCGCAGAAGAGTGTTCAGCAAAAATAATGTTTTGGCCAGGTGACTTCAGGAGCCTGTGGCTGGTTTGGGTGGTGGCAGCTGATGGAAATGGGTATTTTTGGGCCTGTCTGGCTTTGAACTCAAAAGCATTATAGCATTTGCACACGTGTAGATGTGTGTGAGCAGGCCCAGTGCAGGCTTCTGCTCTGCCACGTCCTCTTTGCTGCTTTGTTTGCTGCAGGAGTCTGGCCTGCCTTGCCCTGGGTTGTTTGCTGGTGAGAGGAGGAACTTTTTGGGCAGTTTTGCTGAAGGAATCACCCATAAATCTCTTTAAGCTTCAAGCTGCTGCTGTTAGCAGTGCTGGCAAATCCCTGCTCAGCCCCATGTGCAGAGCCCAGTGTGAGGGAGGTACAAACCTGAGCTCTCCACAGGCACCCCCAGCTGCAGGACCCACATTTTGGGCTGATGGATAAAGCCCATCTTTCTGAGGAGTTTCCTTCCATCTGGAGGGAGGTGGCTTTCCTCACGTGGCAGCCCTCCCCCTGCAATGCTTGTTACACACTGATTTTCCCTTGTTACTTTCCTTTTGTGGCCAGCAGTTTCCAAACCAAATCAGTGCCTTTGTGTGCAGAACTGCATTCATTTTGGGTCTAAAATGTTCACAGCTGTAGTATTCATTAAACTGAGCTTTTCTTTCCTACCACGAAAGTTTTCCAGCACTTGTGATGTGGAATGATGCAGTCCTGCTTCACCAGAGCTTCAGAAAGGAGCTTTTCTCTCTGTCTAGGGCATTTAGAGGAGAAAAAACCCTCAGGATTGTTTTGGAAAGGCCTTGACAGCAACAAAACCCCAAAGCTGAGACAAATCCAGGGCTCGTTCATGAAAACTTGCTTTTGTTTGTCCAGAGTTTCCCTTGTTACAGATGGATTTTTAATTCTTTGCAGCCAAGCCACTTAACCTGTGGGTTTTCTGAGTGTCTCCCTTCCTCCCTCCTCTTGCTTACATGAGGCAGACTAATCTGTGGACTGTGGGTGCCCCAAATCCAGCCTTTTATTCCTCTAGTCAGACAAAAGAAATCCTATTTGGAAGAAAAATAAGAAAATTAGTCCAGGGCTCAGTGTCACTGCTGTGGTGTGGGGACCCCAGAGCTCCCTGTCCCTGCTGTGGTTTGGGATGGTCACAGCTCCCTGTCCCTGCTGTGGTTTGGGATGGTCACAGCTGTGTCCCTGCTGTGGTTTGGGATGGTCACAGCTCCCTGTCCCTGCTGTGGTTTGGGATGGTCACAGCTCCCTGTCCCTGCTGTGGTTTGGGATGGTCACAGCTCCCTGTCCCTGCTGTGGTTTGGGATGGTCACAGCTCCCTGTCCCTGCTGTGGTTTGGGATGGTCACAGCTGTGTCCCTGCTGTGGTTTGGGATGGTCACAGCTCCCTGTCCCTGCTGTGGTTTGGGATGGTCACAGCTCCCTGTCCCTGCTGTGGTTTGGGATGGTCACAGCTCTGTCCCTGCTGTGGTTTGGGATGGTCACAGCTCTGTCCCTGCTGTGGTTTGGGGTGGTCACAGCTCTGTCCCTGCTGTGGTTTGGGATGGTCACAGCTCTGTCCCTGCTGTGGTTTGGGGTGGTCAGAGCTCTGTCCCTGCTGTGGTTTGGGATGGTCACAGCTCTGTTCCTGCTGTGGTTTGGGATGGTCACAGCTGTGTCCCTGCTGTGGTTTGGGATGGTCACAGCTGTGTCCCTGCTGTGGTTTGGGATGGTCACAGCTCTGTCCCTGCTGTGGTTTGGGATGGTCACAGTTCTGTTCCTGCTGTGGTTTGGGATGGTCACAGCTCTGTCCCTGCTGTGGTTTGGGATGGTCACAGCTCCCTGTCCCTGCTGTGGTTTGGGATGGTCACAGCTCTGTCCCTGCTGTGGTTTGGGATGGTCACAGCTCCCTGTCCCTGCTGTGGTTTGGGATGGTCACAGCTCTGTCCCTGCTGTGGTTTGGGATGGTCACAGCTGTGTCCCTGCTGTGATTTGGGATGGTCACAGCTCTGTCCCTGCTGTGGTTTGGGATGGTCACAGCTCCCTGTCCCTGCTGTGGTTTGGGATGGTCACAGCTGTGTCCCTGCTGTGGTTTGGGATGGTCACAGCTGTGTCCCTGCTGTGGTTTGGGATGGTCACAGCTCCCTGTCCCTGCTGTGGTTTGGGATGGTCACAGCTCCCTGTCCCTGCTGTGGTTTGGGATGGTCACAGCTCCCTGTCCCTGCTGTGGTTTGGGATGGTCAGAGCTCTGTCCCTGCTGTGGTTTGGGATGGTCACAGCTGTGTCCCTGCTGTGGTTTGGGATGGTCACAGCTCTGTTCCTGCTGTGGTTTGGGATGGTCACAGCTCTGTCCCTGCTGTGGTTTGGGATGGTCACAGCTCTGTCCCTGCTGTGGTTTGGGATGGTCACAGCTCCCTGTCCCTGCTGTGGTTTGGGATGGTCACAGCTGTGTCCCTGCTGTGGTTTGGGATGGTCACAGCTGTGTCCCTGCTGTGGTTTGGGATGGTCACAGCTCCCTGTCCCTGCTGTGGTTTGGGATGGTCACAGCTCCCTGTCCCTGCTGTGGTTTGGGATGGTCACAGCTCCCTGTCCCTGCTGTGGTTTGGGGTGGTCACAGCTCTGTCCCTGCTGTGGTTTGGGATGGTCACAGCTGTGTCCCTGCTGTGGTTTGGGATGGTCACAGCTCTGTCCCTGCTGTGGTTTGGGATGGTCACAGCTCTGTCCCTGCTGTGGTTTGGGATGGTCACAGCTGTGTCCCTGCTGTGGTTTGGGATGGTCACAGCTGTGTCCCTGCTGTGGTTTGGGATGGTCACAGCTCCCTGTCCCTGCTGTGGTTTGGGATGGTCACAGCTCCCTGTCCCTGCTGTGGTTTGGGATGGTCACAGCTCTGTCCCTGCTGTGGTTTGGGATGGTCACAGCTCCCTGTCCCTGCTGTGGTTTGGGATGGTCACAGCTCTGTCCCTGCTGTGGTTTGGGATGGTCACAGCTGTGTCCCTGCTGTGGTTTGGGATGGTCAGAGCTGTGTCCCTGCTGTGGTTTGGGATGGTCAGAGCTGTGTCCCTGCTGTGGTTTGGGATGGTCACAGCTCCCTGTCCCTGCTGTGGTTTGGGATGGTCACAGCTCTGTCCCTGCTGTAGTTTGGGATGGTCACAGCTCCCTGTCCCTGCTCTAATTTGTCCCCCCACCCCTCCCTGTCCTGCTCTGTGTCCTGCAGGGGGGCAGGTGGTGAACCTGATGAACCAGCGCCTGCAGAGCGGCTTCACCGAGAGCGAGGTCCTGCAGATCTTCTGCGACACCTGCGAGGCCGTGGCCAGGCTGCACCAGTGCAAGACCCCCATCATCCACAGGGACCTGAAGGTGAGCTGTGGCCCCAGGGGTGCAGCAGGGAGCTGCTGGCATCCTCCTGCCTGTCTGCCAGCTGCCCACGCTGTGCTGCTCCTGCTGGTAATGAGGGAAAGTGGGCACAAACACACCTCTCTGCTGGGCGATTAAAATAGAAATGAGCCTCTCACTGCTGCTTACCATATGTTTGCCATCTATAGATCTACTTAAACACAAATGTTTGTGAATAATTGTGGCTTGCACACGTGCCAGAATGTACCTGATGAATTATTCACAGTGGCCTGAAACTTATTTAAGATAGCTCACAGAATTGTTTCCAGATTAAAAGGAGCTGCTTCAGAAGTGTTGGCCTTGGGGCAGGAATCCTTAGGAGCTTTTGAAAGTGGCCTCTGGAGCTCTGACCATGAAAGAGTGTTGTAAAGCTCTGTGTGCTTAGCTGGGAGCAGAGCTGGGCCAGCTTGGGGAAAATCCCACAAACAAAAAGATGTTCCCTTTGCTCTCAAGGAGCTGGAATGAAACACTCAGCCAGGGAGGAGGCTGCTGTGTGCATTTGAAATTTAGATGTGCTTTGTGGGGCAGGTTCTATTTTCAGAGCCCTCACAGATGTTTGTTTGTGCCACTGGCCATTGTTTTACATGCCACGTGTGCCAAGGAGAGCCAGGTAGGGCAGGGGAGAACCTCCTCAGGGTCTGATGTGCTGTGGCATGTCTGAAGTGACAGTGGAGCCACTCTCAGTCAGTTTGGGTACAGGAGCAGCTCTGTGTCTGTTCCCAGGGGTGATCTCTTACCAGTAGGCCTGGATTGAAGGCTGTAAAGTCTGTGGGCAGCTTGCAGGAGTTTGTCGAGGTCAGGAAAGCAGGGTGAGGACCAGGAGCCTCCCAGCTGACATTAACCCTGCCCTCACCTTTTTGGTGAGCCCCTGGGGGGTTAATACAGAGCAAACTCAGTGTGTTGCAGGGGAGTAAATCTGGGACATGTGTGCTGGATCAGTGAGTTGGTCTGTGGTGTAACTTTCTGCCTGAGTTGCAGCTGAAATGGGCTCTTGGGGCTGGTGTCCAGCCCTCTGCTGCCTGCCTAGGCCAGGCCAGGTTTTGCAAGGCCTGACTCTGGGTAAGCTGTGCCCAGAGTCAGGCTTGGCTCTTCTCTGCTTGGAGATGTTTTCTGCTTGGGTAGTGTATTGTTTCTGTCATGGTGACCTCTGGGGATCTAAGCACGAGCACAGAATTAATATTTATATATATTTTGACTTTATTTGTGTTAAAATGTAATATTGTCAAGGGGCAGTTGCAAAGCCAAGAGAGATGAAGGGCCAGAGAGGTTTAGTACAAGTTCTGTGTGTAAGGAAGAACCTGTAGATGTTTTCTTGGGGTGAATGTCACCCTGCTGAAGAGGGGGCAGATGTTGGCTTTGCAGGCAGCTGGGGGCCCTGGAGCCCTTTTCTGCCTTGCAGCTCTTTGATGCTGCTCTGGAGCTGGAGGCTGTGAATGAGCTCTCAGCCATTCACACAAGTGCAGCTGGAGGAGTTTCAGTGGCCCCTGGCTCTGATTTTGAATTAACCCAGAGGCTTTGCCTGAAGCAGAGCAGCCTCCTGTTGGCACAGTCCCCAGCTGGTGGGAGGTGACCAACAGCTGGGGACAGCAGCCTTTCCCCAGCATTTCTGTAGGCAAGGGGGCCATGGCGCTGTGAGTGAGGATCCTGTGTCACCCCTGGCTGTGCTCGGGGCTGCAGCTTCCTGAGTGTTTCACCAGAAGAAGGCACCTTCATACTCCTTCTAAAGCCGCTTTTCTCTGGCCTGGCAGTGGTAGCAGTCATTCCTTTTGCTGTGATTATTTTTTCCTTCTCCTGGCATTTGCTGATCAGACCCGGTTGCTGGATGGTCCCGTGCTGATGCCTGACCAACCTTTCAGGGTGTCTGAGTGAGCAATCAGCCTGCTCAGGCAGATGGAGTGGGAGATGCTGGAGCAGTGCTTGCAGGGAGCAGGGGATAACGGGGCCAGTGTTGCTGTGCTGGGGAGAACATCTGTGTGCAGTGCTTGATTCAGAGCAGATGGATGGCACAGGGGAAGGGGCGTGTTTAACCCTTGGTTTCGAGCCAGCCTTCTCCCCCTCAGCTGCTCTAATTTGGCTGCGTTTTCTGATGCTTAAAATGCTGACTCCTTCTTTTTCTTTCCTTCTTGTAAAGACCATCCTTGATGGGGAGCTCTGCTTCCAAAGGGTTTTGTTAGCAAACGCTTATGTGGTGATTTTTTTTTTATTTTGAGCTCTATGAGCAGTATGTTTTATCTCGTTGTTGTATCTGAGCATTTGACACTGATTGAAGATAAAGACATGAAAAATGGTGTGTTCCCTCCAGAGAACATGCTGTTAGTGCTGCTGCACAGATGAGGAGCTGGAGCACAGGGATGCTCTGCCAAAGCAAAGATCTGAACACGGGGTTTCACGCATTTAAAGTCAGTGGTGGAACAGGCAATTTCCTTAGGTGGGTGCAAGGTAGAGTTTTGTTAATGCACAGGAGAAGGTTTCTGCTGGTTTCATTTGTTTCTGTTGCCTGATTGAAGGTGCCAAATCGTATTTGAAAGAAAGGGGTCTCAGCAGCCTGGGGGAGCCTCTGCTGCTACAGCCCCTGTTCAGGGCCTGTGGGCACCCAGCAGACTCTGAGAACCAAGCAAATCAATGAGAGCATGAGCTGAGGTTTGTTTTGAGTGAGACCCTCAGGGACAGGTAAGATGCAGGCAGAGACCTGGGGATGTGTTTTAATTTCATGAATATGGAAGTGTGTGTGTTACTGTTTGCCTGCCCCATGGACTGTGAGGAGTTACAGTTACAGATTTACTTGGTAAATCTGGGGCCGTTTGGATCTCCTGTCCCCAGTTCAGGTGCCAGAGCAGGGCCACAGTAGCTCAGGAACCTTGAGCTCCAAAGGCTCTGGGACACTGAAGTCTTGCAAGAGGCAGGGAAATGTGCCTGCAGGAGGAGAAGGGAGGGGTGGCAGGATGGAAGGCAGTGTTAGAGCAGTGCCTCCATGATTTGATGTCTATTTTAGGAGATGTGACAGTTTTGATGCCTGTTTTCTTTGCTGTCACTTTTAGACTTCAGTGTCAGATATGTCTGATATCTCTTCAGGCACTTAAAACCTTGACTCATCTGAAAAAAAAAAAAAAAAAGCCAAACCCTGAATATTTTTTTGTCTGAGTGATTCTGTGTCTGTCTGTGATGCTCCCAGGTTGAAAACATCCTGCTGCATGACCGTGGCCACTACGTGCTGTGTGACTTTGGGAGTGCTACCAACAAATTCCAGAACCCTCAGACAGAGGGGGTGAACGCAGTTGAGGAGGAGATCAAGAAGTAAGTGTGCTTTTCCTTTCCAGCCCGCTGTGATGGTGTTTGAAGGGTGCTTTTCCCTTGTGCTGGGCTGGTTGTGCTCAGCAGATTGCCTGTGCTGCATGGCAGTGGCTGCTGCTGCAGGTGAGCGAGTGCCCGGGGCAAGGTGAGACAGTAAACGGAGCTTGATGTCATTGCTTTGGAGCTGAGATTGATGCAGAGCAGCAGCCCCTGCTCGGCGAGGCAGTGACCTGTTCTGCCCTGAGCAGGGTCAGCCTGTCTGTCCTTCATCTGTCTTGGCTTCTCTGAGCTCCAGGCTGGGCTGGCACGGTCCCATCCTGGCTGAGCTCCGCTCCCCACGGCTCTGGGCGCTGACTGGGGCTGATCTGGGGAGTGCCAGCCCCTGGAGGGGTCCAGGCCAGCTCCTCCTCCTGCCCCAGCACTGCCAGCTGTCCTGGCAGCATCCCTGGTGCCCCTTGGTGCTTTTTAAAAGGGGTTCACCTGCAGTTCAGTGAGCCCTGGGCCAGGGGTGCAGCACACTCCAGGTCCTTGGCCTTGCCTTAGTTCTAACACCATCACTGCTGCAGACTGGCCACTCCTGTTAATCCACTTAAAAATGGCTACAGATGCCTCTTTTTTTGTTGGGATTCAGCTACACCTGCCTGGATTTCCTAGGTTTGTTTGAATGGAGTTTTCAGAGTGCTCCTAATCCAGCCTTGCAGTCCCCCTGGAGTGCCCTACTTGTACACCTAAGCCTACAAAACCTTTGCCTTTGGCAGTGCTTTCCTGTGCTCAGGGCAAGCAGCAGGCAGCAGTGACAGACCTGCTGGCAGGAAATCTCATCAGAGGAGCCTCATCATCTGTGGAGCAGTTTCCAGCTTTCCTGTTTGTTGTGATCTCTCAAGATGAGGCAGATTCTCACTGTGGTTTGAGGTACACAGTGACCCATCCCTCGCCACAGTGGCTCTGAGCAGGACTCCTGGTGTGGAAATGTAATTTTTGGGAGCCCCATATCCAGTTACAATCTCTGTAATACAGCTGGGCACAGCCCTGCAGTGAGGGCATTGCAGAGGACATTCGATTACTGACCTTGTTAATGCTTTGAATCCTTGAATGTTTCTGTTCCTAAAATGACTGCATATTTTGTGGTGAACTCTGTGCTTTAGGGAGGATTGTGGTTACTGTTTAATTCTGTGCTTTAGGGAGGATTGTGGTTACTTCCCAGGGCAGTTTGAGGGGTGTTTTACTGTTTGAGGTGTGTAGCAGGTGATGCTGTTTAGAACATTTTTCCAATAGGTATCTTTAGCATCTCTTTCCTTAAAATGAGTAAGGAAAAAGTGAATTTTGAGTTGTTTGGCAATGTGACAAAGCTGCTACCCCCCTTTTGAACCCCTGACCCACCTTCCCCTGCAGGTACACGACGTTGTCCTACAGAGCCCCAGAGATGGTGAACCTGTACAGTGGCAAACTCATCACTACAAAGGCAGACATTTGGGTAAGTCTGGGACCCCTGGGCATCCTTTCACTGCCAGGGCAGGGAAACAGGGCTGGCCTGCTTTTCTGGGAGCCTGGGCAGTTCCTGAAGGCACAATTCCTCTGATGATGTGTCTGATGAGTTCCTGCTGCAGCAGATGTGTGTGCTCCTCCTGTGTGCTTTGAATTTAGAGGGCTGAATGGGGCAAACCTGATTTTATATCATAAGAGTTAAACCAGAAAATTCAGAGTGTTGTGGCTCGTGGTGCCTGGGCTGGGTTGCTGGTGTGTGGAATCAAAGTTCTGGTCAGAACTGAGTACAAACCTGAGAAAATGGCCCTGCCCCAGCAGCAGCAGTGTGCAGATCTGTGTAACACAGGGCTGAGGTGTCAAACTGGCCAGAGGCCAAACTCTGCACTGTTTCTGGTGATCAGGGCAATCCTGCCATGCTCTTCCTTCGTGGTGGGAACAGAATCCAGCTGTGCTGGAATCCATTCCTGCCTCACCTGGTCCCCTTTGGTGGGACACACGTGAGGCAGAGTCTGTGCTGTTTGGAGTGCCAGTTCAGCACCTGTGTTTAAAGGTGTTTAAAATGCTAACTGGGAGCTTGTTTTGTGTTTTTGGAAGCCCTGATCTAGGAGGTAACATGGTAGAAGCAGAGAGTTTTGACCTGTGTTCAATAGTTCTGCATCTGCAAGAGGGAGAATTGCTGGTGAGACATCTGCTGGAAGTGCCCTCAGTGAGCAGCTCCTGTGGTGGGAGCAGGTTGAACCAGGGGTCTGTGGGGTCAGCCCTGGACTGGGCAGGAGGTCACAGCTGTGCCAGTGGGAAAGGACAGGGCCCCGAGGCAGCCAGAGCAGAACCAGGATCTGCTTGAGGAGATCCAAAGGCTCTGCTCTTCCTGGCACGCCTGGAGCTGTGTTCCAGTGACACTTGGAGCATGTCCAGAGCAGTGTATGGTGCTGGGGCCTCAGCTTCCAGGCCTGCTCCAGTGCTTGTCCTGCTGGGAACCTCCCTCTTCCTGAAATCTTACCGAGGTTGTTTTGAGCCAGCCTGCAGTTTCATTGTGAAATCCTGTGACAAAAAGAGATGAGCTGATGGTGAGTTTCTTAGGATTAGGAAATGTTTCCTGCTCCCCCCTCTGAGGTGGTGGGAGTGTTTCATAATTAGCCCTTTGTGCAAAAACAGTTTTCTTTTGCAATGGGTGGTGGTTCTTGGTGCCAAAAGCAGCGTGGCAGTAGAGGGAAGGGTGGCAGAACCTGGCAGCCTGCAGAATGAGCTGTACTTCCCTGGCATTTATTTATAGCAGCTGAAAGGTTGTTTGGACTTAATCTTGGAAACAGTTTGGGTTTCTCTTTGTCACAATGGATGTATTAATGGTGATGGTTGCCATTTATTTGTGCTGTTGCTTTGCTCTTTGCTCCCAGTGTGTGGCAGAAAGGCTTTGCCTGTTCACTGACACTCGGGGTCGTGTGATGATGAGCAATCCCCCAGACCAGTCTGACAGAGGAGAGCTCTGCCTGTGTTCATCTCCCCCTGCAGCTGAGCCTGTCCCAGGTCCCTCAGAGGGTGCTGGGGCAGGCCTGACAGCAGCAGGACCCCGGATCCTGCCGTGCTCGCCTGGTGAATCCCTGCCCTGTTCTCTCTCTGCAGGCCCTGGGCTGTTTGCTGTACAAGCTGTGCTACTTCACCTTGCCCTTTGGGGAGAGCCAGGTGGCCATTTGTGATGGCAACTTCACCATCCCAGACAACTCCAGGCACTCCCAGGACATGCACTGCCTCATCCGTGAGTGTCTGCGGGGCTCTGCTCCTGCACCCTGCCCCAGACTAGGAGTTCTCTGCTTTCCAGGGCTTTCCTGCACACAGGGGAGGTTTCAGGGATCTTGGGCTGCTTTAGGAGATCACTTGGAGTGGTCATGACAGAGATTTCAGTCTGGCCAGGCTGGAGTGAGCTCGGTGGAAGGGCAGGAGCACACACAGCTGTTTGGTGTGAGTCCTGCGGGAGCTTGCACAATCAGCCGTTGGTGCAGAAATGTATTTCTGCTGTAATAAATCTGTTTGGATAAGGAACTGAAAAGACCACGGGGACTTAGGCTAGTGATAAGAATTCATCTCCTGTGAACTGGGAAACAGAACTGAAATGATTTATAAATATCCCACTGACTGGAGTGCATGTGTAATTAAGTGTACAATGCACTACTCTTGGCAAAGCTGGGGCAGCTCTCTTGTTTCCAGCACAGCTTTTGATTTTTTCCTTTCCCTAGCCACAGCCTTGACTCACACAGGGTTGGATGTGTTTGCAGAGCAGGCTGGTATTTTCTTTGCTGCTGTGGGCTGTCTGCAGTGGTGCCTGTGGCTGCCCTGTCTCCCTGCCCTGCTGGCACTCCAGCATCAGCCCTTTGTGCTTCACCTGGAAGTGCCCAGTCCCACCCAGTGCTGTTCCCTGGCCAGGCAGCATTTCCCCTCCCTGCCCCAGAGCCTTGGGGGTCCCAGCTCTGGTGGAAGCTCTGTCCTGGTCCATGCTGGCTGCACTGCTCTGGAGGAGGCAGGACTCTGCTAGCTCCTGGTTGTACCAGATGTGGAGTTGGGTGGGTTGGAGGGAGCTCAAAGCCCACCCAGTGCCACCCCTGCCATGGCAGGGACACCTCTCAGTGTCCCAGGTGACTCCAGCCTGGCCTTGGACACTCCCAGGGCTCCAGGAGCAGCCCCAGCTCCTCTGGGCACCTCTGCCAGGGCTCCTGGCAGCACAGACAATTCCTGTGTTGTGTCCAGTGTGATGTGCTGCCCTCTCTGTGGTCCTGCTGCTCTGATCTCTGCATCTCCATCTCTTCAAGGGTACATGCTCGAGCCAGACCCTGATAAGAGGCCTGACATTTATCAGGTCTCCTACTTTGCATTCAAGCTGGCCAAGAAGGACTGCCCAGTGCAGAATGTCCAGGTGAGCAGGGGGTGGCCTGAGGGGCAGCGGATGGACACTGAGCCATATTTGCCCCTGTCCTCTTGGTTGTTCCCCAGTCCTGTAATCAGGAGGGTCTTGTTTGTAACAGCACAGTTTGGTCTGGATTTTTGTGTCAGAAATCAGGGTGTCTCATTCTGTTTGTCCCTGATTTACCTCCTCACCCAGTCACCAGTGTGAGGCCAACCAAGAGATCTTGTGCATGTGAACATGGAAAATTAGGCCATGCTTGGGAAAGCAATTTGATTTCCAGGCACTCTGATCATAGCCTGTGTAATTTGGCCTGCACTTGGGTTTGAGCAGCAGTTCTGGAACTTGGCATTTGAACTGCATCAGCATCAGCCCTTACACAACCATCTGCCCCTTCCTGGTGTGTCTTCAGAGAATTCAGCTGGAAAATACAGTGGACAATTATTTTCTTACATTGTTATGGACACTGTGACAGGCATTTTATGATGTTGTTTTATCATGAATAGAAATCAGGGCTTTTCCTCCATGTTCAGGTGCTTATTTTGGTCTTTGTGAATAAGAGGTAGTTTGGGTTCTATTATGCCTGTGTTTTTATAGCATCATGAATAAATTTTGTCACTACTGTCCCCTGGTTGTCTTTTAAAAACGCCCAACTTGTGCTGTGGAGCTTTGTGTTCATATTCCATGTTCAGTGGTCAAAAAGCTGAGCCCTCTTTTCTTCCCCCCAGACTCCTGTCTCCCATGACATGAAACCTTGTGGTGTTTGTTATGTGTCCCCTTGAGGAGTAATTGCTTTGGGAATCCCCAGATGTCTCTGTTTTATTGTGATGTTTTTGCACATTATTTCTGACTCTGTTTTCTGCCCTCAAAATACCGAATTGGGCGTTTTTGGGATCTGCAGAACTCTCCAATCCCTGCTAAACTCCCAGACCCAGTTAAAGCAAGTGAAGCTGCTGCAAAGAAGAGTCAACCAAAGGCCAGGTAACTCCACCTGCTTTTTACTCCCTCTTTTGTTGCCTGTTGCCTCTGCTGTTTATTAGCAAAGGTGGATTCAGCTGCTTCCTTGGGGACTTCAGTTGCCAAGTTATTCTCCCTGACTCGGAAACAATCTGATATCAGGTTCATTAGTTATCAGTTTGGTATCTCCAAACCACAGAAAGCTGGGGGCATGGCTGCTCCTCTCTCTTGCTGTGCATTTTTGGAGCTCAGTAAACCCTGATCAGGAGAGTTCAGTGGCCTGATTCTGGGGTGGATGTAGCAAAGTTAAAGTGCATCTAAAGATGGCAGTTCAGACAACTCTGCCCAAAGGGACCAGCTGCTCATGAGCTGATTGGTGTCCTTCATGTGCTCATTCAGAAGTCTGGGTGGTTTCAAGCAATATGTTGTAGGAAATAGTTGG
The DNA here is from genome assembly GCF_012460135.2 of Molothrus ater. NCBI lineage: Eukaryota > Metazoa > Chordata > Aves > Passeriformes > Icteridae > Molothrus > Molothrus ater. The sequence goes on along the minus strand of NC_050505.2, from coordinate 4,987,684 downwards.
ATGTAAGCTGAGTGGTTTTGACAAGTCCCAGCTGTCCACCAGCAGAAGATGCCACGACTGGCAGAGAAGCCAGAAGGACAGGGTTGGATTAATTGTGGTGAATGCATGCAGGAGCTTTTGCTGTGCCTGGGTGCCCACGAGTGTTTTACCTTTGTCACTCACACCCAGCTGAGGTGTGGGTGAGCGTTTACCCCTGCTGTGTGTTCTGTGTCCCAGACACACATTCTGTGCTCACTGCCCTTCCTCCTCCTCCTTCCTTGACAGGCTCACAGACCCCATCCCCACGACAGAAACGTCCATAGCACCCCGGCAGAGGCCTAAAGCAGGCCAGACCCAGCCCAACCCTGGCATTCTGCCCATCCAGCCAGCCCTGACGCCCAGGAAGAGAGCCACAGCCCAGGCAGCCGTTCAGCCCCAGGGTGAGTGATGTGTCCGTGTGCTCCCTGCCCCGCGTGCCTCAGGCACTGAGCTAACCCTGCCTTTGGTTCTTGTGCCAGCTGCAGGCCCGGCTGCCCTGGGCAGTGCCCAGCCCTCCAGCACCCCCCAGGCTAAAGCAGCCCCCCAGCAGCCTCCAGCCCAGCCCCAGGCCAAGGCAGCAGCAGCGCCCCAGGCACAGCCCCAGGTGCCCTCCACGCAGCCCCAGGCCACCCCTCAGCATCAGCAGCAGCAGCAGCAGCTTTTCCTGAAGCAGCAGCTCCTGCAGCAGCAGCAGCAGCAGCAGCAGCAGGCTGCCTTCTTCCAGCAGCAGCAGCAGCAGCCACAGATGATGCAGGCTCAGCAGGTGGGTGTGTGCACCGGGTTCATCACATCTGTGTCTGCAGGGCTGTAGCTCTGCGTTTCCTGCTCTTCTAGGGGGAAGGGTGCAGCTTGTAGGAATTTTCTGTGTGTCCCCAGTCCTCTAGCAGGATTTGCTCTAGGTCCTCCACACCTCCAGCCTCTCAACCAGCAACTGTTTCCCAGTTCCCAGTGATGCAGCAAGGAGCGCCCGCGCAGCAGCAGCAGCTGATGCAGAACTACTACCAGCAGCAGCAGCAGCAGCAGCTGCTGGCCCAGCAGGCAGCTATGCAGCAGAAGACCACAGCAGCAGCAGCAGCAGCTCAGCAGAAGCAGCAGGCCCAGGCCCAGGCTGGCACAGCACCCCCAGCACAGCCACAGGAGCAGGGGGTGAGACCTTGGGGCACTGGGACTTGGGTACAAATGCTCCTCTGCCAGCTCCTGAATGCTGATCTGAGCCTTTCCACTTCTGCTCCGGGTCTCAGCCTCACTACCCCTGAGCAGGTTTGAGCTCAGCCAGCCTTTGCCAAGTCCTAATGGAGGTTTTACCTCCAGAGCTGCACCACAGCAAGGGGAGAGACTGCCTGTGCACTAATCCTGAAACACTGCAGAGCAACAAACCCCTTTATCTGGTTCTTCCCCTCCAGACCATCCTCAGCCCATGACTGGGACACTGGGTGCTGTTTTCTCCCCAGTCCATGGCTGGGATGCTGGGTGCTGTTTTCTCCCCAGTCCATGGCTGCTATGCTGGGTGCTGTTTTGTCCCCAGTCCATGGCTGCCATGCTGGGTGCTGTTTTCTCCCCCAGTCCATGGCTGGGACACTGGGTGCTGTTTTCTCCCCAGTCCATGGCTGGGACACTGTGTGCTCCATCAGGAGCTGTTTTCTCCCCATGGCTGCCGTTCTAAGCGAGGTCCCTGTGCTTTCCTCCCCTGGCAGGCGCAGGTGCAGGCTCAGAGGCAGCAGCAGCAGCAGCAGCAGGCTCAGGGGCAGAAGCTGGGCTCCCTGACGCCGCCCTCGTCGCCCAAGGCGCAGCGCGCGGGGCATCGCCGCATCCTCAGCGACGTCACCCACAGCGCCGTGTTCGGCGTGCCCGCCAGCAAATCCACCCAGCTGCTGCAGGCTGCAGCTGCTGAGGCCAGCCTCAACAAGTCCAAGTACGTGCCAGCGCCTGGGGGTCAGCCTCAGCAGGTCTGAGTAGGTGCCAGGGCCTGGGGGGTCGGCTCTTGGTCAGCCTGAGCAAGTCTGAGGTGCCAGGGCCTGGGGCTCAGCCTCAAGACATCCAAGTAAGTGCCCAGGGCTTTGGGGCTCAGCCTCAGCAAGTCCAAGTATGGGCCAGGGCCTGGGGGGGTCAGCTCTTGGTCAGCCTCAACACGTCCAAGTAGGTGCCCAGGGCTTTGGGGCTCAGCCTCAGCAAGTCTGAGTAGTCCCAGGGCCCCGTGTGGGGTGTGGAGTGAAGGCTGGGTCAGGCTCTGGGAGGTGTTGGATGCAAAGCTCTGAATGGAGGTAGGCACAAAACTCTGAGTGAATCTTTGCCTTCAAGACCTCAGTTTAGGGCTTGGCAGGAAGCACTGGGAAGTGTTTGCCGCTCATGAGTTGCCTGAAGTCCCAAAAAGCTTTGGGTGACCAGGCCCTTCTCTGGCTCCCAAAGGGCCACAGCCCCGGTGTGCACTTGAGTCTCCCTGCTTGACACCAGCACTTCCTGAAGGTTGGACTCGATGGTCTTGGAGATCTTAATGGAGCTCTGATTCCCTAGGAGTGTTTGCTAGGTCACTTTGACAGTGTCTACAGGCAAGAAGCCTTTTGGCTGTTGGTTTTAACCCCTGAGATGCTGGTGCTCAGCCTCAGTGCTCCCAGGCTTCTGAGCGGGGACTGCAGTAACCTACACTGCATGTTTTGATTGGGAAGCCATCAGAGTGTAGCCATCAGAAGTCATCAGAGTGTAGTGGCTTGCACCAGCTGATGGTGCTGGCCAGGGGGTTTCAGGTGGGTTAATGGCTCTTGTTTGGGGTGACCCCATCCAGATCTGCTTCCACCACGCCCTCGGGCTCGCCAAGGACCTCGCAGCAGAACGTCTACAACCCCCCTGACGTGTCCACGTGGAACCCCTTTGATGATGACAACTTCTCCAAGCTGACAGCTGAGGAGCTGCTGAACAAGGACTTTGCCAAGCTGGGGGATGGTAGGTGCCTGGGTGCTGTAACACCTGCCTGCTCTGGAAGGGAAGGTGCCATGGGGTGGGGGTGCTTTTGGGCAGGGACTGCTCAGGGATTATTGGGGATGCTTTTGGGCAGGCACTGCTCAGGGGCTGGGGGTGCTTTTGGGCAGGCACTGCTCAGGAATTGGGGGTGCTTTTGGGCAGGGACTGCTCAGGGATTATTTGGGATGGTTTTGGGCAGGCACTGCTCAGGGATTATTTGGGATGCTTTTGGGCAGGCACTGCTCAGGAATTGGGGATGCTTTTGGGCAGGCACTGCTCAGGGGCTGGGGATGGTTTTGGGCAGGCACTGCTCAGGGGCTGGGGATGGTTTTGGGCAGGCACTGCTCAGGGACTGGGGATGGTTTTGGGCAGGGACTATTCAGGGATTATTGGGGATGCTTTTGGGCAGGCACTGCTCAGGAATTGGGGATGGTTTTGGGCAGGCACTGCTCAGGAATTGGGGATGCTTTTGGGCAGGCACTGCTCAGGAATTGGGGATGGTTTTGGGCAGGCACTGCTCAGGGGCTGGGGATGGTTTTGGGCAGGGACTATTCAGGGATTATTGGGGATGGTTTTGGGCAGGCACTGCTCAGGTGCTCCATATTGTTGCAACCCTCTGGCTGAATCCTTCCAGGTGCTTTGTGGTTGCAGTTCTGTGGTGCCTCCAAGGCAGAGGTACCAGCTGCTTTGACTGGTACTCAGGTGCCTGTGGAAGCTGCAGTTTAAACTCTGCTTTATCTGCAAGTTGGGATTTGCAGCAAGGACCTTGAGGCACTTGTGGAACAGTGTCCTGGAAATAGAGATGAGCAGCCTGCTTTCAGAATAGAACAGAAGAACAGATGTTTCCGAATCGAGGTTTCCCCCTAACTCTGGGTGTGCTTTGCAGGAAAAGCTCCAGAGAAGGCAGGCAGCTCCACAGAGAACCTGCTCCCAGGGTTCCAGCCCGCAGCCCCCACGGATGCCTTCGGTGGCTCCTCCTTCCCTGCTGGGCCAGGTGAGTCTGGGAGCATGGACGGCATGGGAGGGCAGCTCCTGGTCAAACCTCTTTGAAAGGGAAGGAAAACTGGTACAAACAGAGTGTATGGGCACTGAGAACTGCAGGGAATGGGGCTGGCACTTCAGGACAGGAGGGAATGACACAGTTGGGTGGCAGAGACTGTGGAGGCAGAGGTGGGGCTTGTGGTGAGGGAAGAAGCTGAGCCCTGAGTTCCCAAGGAAGGTTCTTAGTGTGAGGAGGTTCCATGGAGCTCATCACAAGGAGTAAAACCTGCCATGTGCAGTGAGGGAGCTGGCTGGGAGGCGTTGGCCAGGCCTGCTGCTCTGTCTGCAGGAGCAGAGGAACAAGGATAACACCTCTGCAGCAGGGAAAGCCCTTGGAGGGGAGCACAGCCCCATGACTGACACGTGGAGTGATGAAGGCAGTAATTTCTGCACTGGCTGGGCTGTGTGGCTCCACCTTGGCTGCTCTGAGGAGTTTCTCTGCCTGTGGGGCCTTGTCTGGTTCTCCTTTGGCCCTTGTGTCTCAGGGTTTGCTGTGAGCAGCCCCTTCTATGCCAAACACCCTTGGTGAGTGCTGCTGCTCATTTCTACTGCTTCAGCTTCAGTTCTCGCTGGGGGCAGCTCAGACCTGCCAAGCAGAGGTGGAAAGCTGCTTCCAGGAGCTCCAGAAGCCAGGGATCCTCCCCTGGTGACAAATACTCCTGGCTGATGCCTCCCCACTGAAACAAAACAACTCTTGGTGAGAGGAGCCTGGGAAAAGGCTGAAGAATCCTTTGTGGGGCAAGGGGTGACAAATCCATTTGTGCTTATTTCTGTTTATGAAAGGAGATTCAGAGGAGCTCATAACTGAGCCTGGTGTGTTGGTTCTTACCAGAGAATGAGGGAGTTGAAGTCCTGGGGAGTTGCTTTCTGGGTTTGTCCAGCTGTGAGCAGTTTCTGGTGTTCCATCAGCCTGTGTGGGTGATGCTGAGCTGCAGCAGCTCCACGTTGAGCTGTAAGGCACCTTCTGCAAAGCCTGAGGAGCATCTGTGTGCTCTGTGGTTGCTGTACCATGGTCAGTTCCTGCAGTGCCCCTTGGCTTCCCAGTCCTGGGGCTTGGCATAGGAAGGAACCTTGGGAATTTTGGGGCTGGGCACTTCCAGCCCTTCTCTTTCTTTCCTCAGAGACAGGAGCCTGTCCCAGCCTGGCTGCTGCACAATTTTGCTGCAGATTTTATTGCAGACTGTGTGTCCTTTGTGAAACCTTTCACCTTTTGTGCTGCTGTGAAGGCAGATAACAGTTCTTCCCTGCCAGGAAATGTTCTGAGATCTGTGGGTCAAGCTGTGCTGGACAGCTGCATGGTAACAGGAGTTTTGTTTGGGTTTTTATTCTTTTTAGTGGCACACTTGGTCAGAGTGTGCCTGTGTGTGGCTGTGCCTGTGCTGGGGTTTGTTCTGTGCCTTCTCCTTTTCTCTGTTCACTCTGCCTTTTCTTTTCTTTCCTTTTCCTTCCCTCTTCTCTCCCAGCTGAGAAAACGAAAGACATTCTGAGTCTGGACTCTAGCCCTCCTCTGCTGACTGTGCCTGATCCTTTCACTCCTCTCCCGTTATCCGACACCCCAGGTAACCCGAGCTGGGGGCACAGTCCTGCCCTTTGTTCTGCCCTCTGGGGCTCCTGCTTCTCTTGGGCACCCCTGGGCACTGCCAGGCTCTGCCGGCCTCACTGCACTGGGGCTTTGCACGGCAGGGCCTGGGCTGATCTCAGAAATGGGGGTGGGTCCCTTCAGGGGCTCAGCATCCCAAAAGGGGTGGGAGGGCTGGAGCACCTCTCCTGGAGGGAAGGCTGAGAGCTGGAGTTGTTCAGTCTGGAGCAGAGGAGGCTCCAGGGATGCCTCAGAGCCTAAAGGGGTCCAGGAGAGCTGGGGACAAGGCATGGAGGGACAGGACCCAGGGAATGGCTCCCAGTGCCAGAGGGCAGGGCTGGGTGGGAGCCTGGGAATTGGGAATTGTGCCCTGAGGGTGCCCAGAGCAGCTGGGGCTGCCCCTGGATCCTGGAGTGCCCAAGGCCAGGCTGGGCACTGGGGCTGGGAGCACCTGGGATGGTGGAAGGGGTCCCTGCCATGGCTGGGGTGGGATGGAATGATGGTGAGATGGGCCTTAAGCTCCCTCCCAACACAAACCATTCCAGAGAGAAATGATCCCCAGGTGATTAATTACCTGCCTCTGACTTAAGCTGTTTTCAAATGGCTTCCAACCGTGGAATTGTAGGTTTTATTACTGTTAATCTTTCTTTCCTCTAAGAGTCAGTGTTTCTTTGGCTTCCAAAGTCTGTTGCAAATCTGAGCATCTTGAGAAGCACAAGTTACATGTGACCTTTTCTGATTTGGCAAGGTTTTCCAGTGCAGTTGGTGCTATTTCATTTACTTTGCAGTGCTGCTTCTGAGCCTTTTCTGTGCACATTTCTGACTGCAGCAGCCAACACTTTTTAGCACAGATTATGTAAGTGCTTAGGAGCTTATTTGCAAATCAGTGGGATTGGGAATGTGGGGATGTTTTTATCCTGCAGCCTCTCTCTGTGAAGGTGTGAGGCAGGTCCCACGTGTGAGCCCCAGAGCACAACTGCAGCTCCCATCCTCATCCTTAGCCCAGCTCTGGGTCTTGGAGGACCCAGAAGAGACAATTTCGTTTGTTTGTTCTTTTTAAAGGAAAACCTGAGGTCTCATGAATATTTCCAAGGGCTGGGGCTACAGAGCAGTCCTTGGCTTGGGAACTGCTCTGGGTCTGCTTGTAAATTCAGCAGAAAGGACCAAACTCCTGGGTTTGGGCTCAGGTTTTCACCTGGCCAAAGCTCAGCTCAGGCCACCACCCTCCTCCCCTTGGCAGCTGGAGGTGCAGGTGGCATCACCTGAGTGCCTGTCAGGCCTTGCAGAGGCACAGCTGCAGGGCTGGTGTCACTGTGTCCCTCCTCTTCCTCCCCTGTGTCATGGCTGCAGCTCTTCATGGAACTGTAACTAGGAAGAGGAGCTGGCAAGAGGGATGTAAAAATATGGCAAAACATCTGTTAAAACAAGGGAGAATTAAATATTCATGCTGAAAACATATTTCCTTGTGTATGTGCAGGACAATGAGCCAAGTTGTTCTTAATGAGCTGATTTCAGGCTTCAGCTCTGACTGATCCTGGGCTTGGTCAGGGGAGCTCTCTCTGGGTCACTGACTGATGGAGGGAGGGTATTTTGTTTTTTTGGGAACACAACACTGGATGAGATGTTTGTAATGACCATAACTCTGCTCCAGGCCCATAAATTCTGAGTAGATAACTGGGTGCCCAGCTCTGCCTGGGTGTTTAGAAGAGCTGTAATAAACAACTGTATTGCTGCTGAGGATTTATTTGCACCAAGATGACACATTGAGATAAAGTGATTGCACATGCTCAATTGGGCATGCACAGCAGCTGTGGGTGTGCACTAATGATCTGAGTTTGCATCTCGAGTTGGGAAGATGCAGAAGGGCAGCTGCTCACGTGGGAGCCTGGTGGATTTATTGCTGTGTTCACTGGGAGCACAAGGTGGGGGTGTGATGATTTAAAGCCACAAAGCCAGCAGACCATGAGAATCCAGCTAAATGAGTGTAAAGAGCATCCAGTGTTCTTCTGCCTGGGCCTTCAGCTTGATCTTAGGGGAGAATTTACTGTTTTACAAATATTTGAGGTCTTGAACGTGAACCTGAAATTGCTTGTTTTGCTCTCTTAAGGAGCCACTGTTTGTCACTGTTTAAAAAGCAGTGACACAGAGCCATCAGAAGGCTGAGTGGCCTAAGGGCCTCAGTCTGCACTGAACTGCTCCTTTGGTACACTGGCCTGCACAGGTGGGCCTGACTGGTCATTTACTCAATGCATTTCACCTGAAAGAATAATTAACAGTATGATTGGTCATTTAATCAATGCATTTCACCTGAAAGAATAATTAACAGTATGATTGGTCATTTAATCAATGCATTTCACCTGATTGAAGAATTTACAAGATGCCCATTTGTAAACAATCTTTGAGAATAACAAGAAAACAGATATTAGGAAAACAACACCTGCAGGTTATCAGAATTTGCTATCATTGTTTATCTCCAGCTCCCTGAAGTCTCCCAGGCCAGTTCTGGGAAACTTTTCTCACTCTCTGAGCAGGCTGCCACATGCACAGCTGCTGAGTGCTGTCCTGTAAGCTCTGTGATTCCATTTCCCTTTACTCCCCTTCTGTCCCTGCCCCGTTTCCCAGGCCAGAGGGGGTGCAGTGCCTTCCCTGGCCTGGGCCATGGGCTGGACACCAGGCAGGGCCGTTTTCCCTGCTCAGACTCCATCAGTCCGTGGCAGAAGCCCTGGGCAGTGCCAGGTCCCTGCCCAGCGGCGATGCCCTGCCCTGGCAGGATTTTCACAGCTGTGTCTCTCTCTCCCAGCCGGCCCCCAGAGGAAAGGACTCTGCTGTGTGCTCTGCTGAGCTGGGCGTGCTGCCCAGGGCAGCCCTGCAGTGGGTGCCAGCCCTGCAGTGAGTACAGCCCTGTGTGTGCCCCCCGTGCCTGCTGGGCACTGTGTCCTCACCTTGGCACACAGCTCTGCCCTCTGCTCCCTTTTAACGTGGTCAGGAGTTCTTTCTAATAGCCTGCTCTAACCCCAAGCCCCTTTGCCTCTCTCATCTCTTGATTGGTATTTCTGATGTTGACATTACTGATATTACCTTGATTGGTGTTTTTCCCTAACTCTGGTGTTTCCTAAACTGCTTCCTGAGTGTGTGTGGCTGGAGGGGTGTGTGGGCAGCAGTAAAAGCAGCATGGCAGCAGAGTCTGTGGCACTGGAGGCTGCAGGTGCAAAGTCTGAGCAAACTGACTGAGTAAACTCCATCAGGTGTGTGCATGTGCTGGAAAAGGGTCTGAAGGAAAAGCTGAGCTGAAGGAGCTGGGGATTGGGTTAAAGAGAATCTTTGCAGTGAACCAGGTGAGGCCCTGGCACAGAGCAGCTGTGGCTGCCCTGGATCCCTGGCAGTGCCCAAGGCCAGGGAGGCTCGAGGGAGGTGTCCCTGGCATGGCAGGGGTGGCTGAGCTCTGATTCTGCTGCCCAGGGCACTCAGGGCTCTGCTCAGAGCTCTGACTCTGCAGCCCAGGGCACTCAGGGTTCTGCTCAGAGCTCTGATTCTGCCACCCCAGGGCACTCAGGGCTCTGCTCAGCCCAGGGCACTCAGGGTTCTGCTCAGCCCAGGGCACTCAGGGTTCAGAGCTCTGATTCTGCAGCCCAGGGCACTCAGGGCTCTGCTCAGCCCAGGGCACTCAGGGTTCTGTTCAGCCCAGGGCACTCAGGGCTCTGCTCAGCCCAGGGCACTCAGGGTTCTGCTCAGAGCTCTGATTCTGCCACCCCAGGGCACTCAGGGTTCTGCTCAGAGCTCTGATTCTGCCACCCCAGGGCACTCAGGGCTCTGTGCTGCAGCCATTTCCCACCCGTGGTGCAGGTCCTGCTTTGGGGCTCACACACAGCACTGCCAGCCCTCATTAATGGTGTCTTCTTCTTTCTTCTGCTTTTCTCACTGTTGCCTCCTTTCCTCCTTTTTCCTGCTTGCCCCAGAAAAACTGATTGAGGGCCTCAAATCTCCCGAGCCTGCGCTGCTGCTGCCCGAGCTGCTGCCTCTGGCTGACCCCTTCGGCAGCACGGCAGACCCTGCCAATGGTAACTGCCCCCCTGTGCCCCCCGTGCCCCCTGCATGCTCCCCTGGCTCCCAGAGCAGCCCCTGGCTGGTGCTGGGCCCGAGCTGCCTTTTCCCTCTGGGGTGGGCCCTGAGCAGGGGGAGTTTGTGGCTGCTCTGCTCTGCTGGGTCTTGGGTGTTGTCTTGGGAGGAGAAGGTGATTGCTGGTTGAGGATGGCAAAAACGCCTTTATGTGCTCAGGAGTTGGTGTTTAAGCATGGCCCAGGCACTGAGCTGGGCTGTGCCCTTGGTTCTCAGCAGGATGAGGAGGAAGGGGAGGGTTCCCTGGAGCTGGGAGTGCTGGGGATGGAGGTGGGCAGCAGCAGCTCCAGGCAGGGCAGGGCTCTGGGTGCTGCAGAATTGGTTTTACTTGCCTGGTGCCCTGCAGACAGGGAGTGCAGGCTGCAGCTCGTGGCCATCAGCTGCTGCTGTGGGGTAGGTGCGACCTGGGGCTCTGACAGAAAGGAAGGACATGACTCCTGTAACAGTAAAACTTCTGCTTTGGCAGTTTCTGGCAGTTGTCTGAATTTTAATGATCAGCTCCTCTGAATGCAAGGGGACTCCAGTGGTCACTGCTTTCCTTTTGCTGGCCAAGGATCTTGTGGATATTTCCTTCCTGTTCAGCTGCAGGGCAGGTGTTAGCACCTGCTGTTCCACTCTCTGGGTATTTCAAATTGGGCTTGTACAAATCAAAACAAGCAAAAGCCGAAACCAGGCTTCAAAACCAACCAAACCCTTGAGCTGACACTCGCTGCAGGTCAGTAATGGATTCAGACAACTCCTGCCTCAGTTTCCTCCTTGTGCTTTTCCTTGCAAACCAACCTCTGGCTGCTGTGCCCGTGGGAAGGCCAAGCTGCCGTGGCTGTGGAGAGCCTGATCCCGGGGCTGGAGGCCCCCCTGGCCCAGCGCCTCGTGTCCCACAGCGACTCCGTGGCCTCCAACAGGACAGGTTGGTCAGGCCTGGGGCTGGGGCTGCCCCCTCGGGGCTGCTCTGCCACTGGGGCTGCTCTGGGCTTCCTCCTCTCCTGTGGGGATGGAGAAGGTTCTTCCCCAGAGGGTGCTGGCACTGCCCAGGCTGCCAGGGGCTGCCAGAGCTCCAGGAGCCTTTGGGCAGCGCTCCCAGGGATGCCCAGGGTGGGGATTTGGGGTGTCTGTGCAGGGCCAGGGCTGGGCTCTGATCCCTGTGGGTCCCTTCCCACTCAGGAGATTCTGTGGTGGTGTTCCCTGAGCTGGAGGTGCTGGTGCCGTGCTCCATGAAGTGGTTCAGAGCTCAGGAGCAGTCCCTGGTTTGTCCCAGGGGGGAGCAAAACAGCCCCTGGCCCTTTCTCCTTGTGCAGCCTGGGTTGGGCCCCTTCCCACAGCAGCAGGACTCGAGCTCTGCCCAGAGGTGTCTGCTGGGAGTGCCCTGGGCCTGCAGCTCCTCTCTGCCCTGTCCTGGCTCTGTGGGATTCCCCTGCTCAGCTCCAGAGGGACAGAGAGCCCTGCTGGGGGGGCTCTGTGCCCTCCCTGGGAGCAGTGGGATCTCCTCCATCACGAGCAGGGCACTTTCTGTGCTGGCTTTGCTCCCACCCCGCCTGTGGGTGAGGGGAATGTGGCAACAACGAGAGCTTAACACTGTTTGTGTCCTGTCCAATGCCACCCTGGGATGCTCACCTGGATGCAGACTCTCTCACTGGGGAAGACTCTCTGCTTGACTGTTCTCTGCTCTCTAACCCTGCTGCTGACCTCCTGGATGAGTTTGCTCCTGTAGCTTTCACAGCTCAGCCTCACAAAGGTAAACTCTGCTCTCAGCCCTGGCCCTCCTGCTTCACAGGGACAGCTGCTCTGACCCATTCTGGTGCTTTATTGTCCCCAAGGCACTGCTTTGTTTGCTTCCCAAGCTGCTCAAACTTGGCATGTGCACTGATGTCCTAGGGAGGGGGAAAAAAATCAATTATTCAGCTTGACTGTAAAGACAGAGTTTGTGCAAAGTGGTGTTGTTTTCCATGGGGGTGGGCTCTGTGTGCAGCCCTTCCTCACTGAGTGCACTCTGGGTTTGCTTTTTCCACGTGCCATTTGAGACTGGTGGGTTTTTCTGCATTATTCATTCCAGAAGGGAGCCTGATAATCATCTGGCACAAGGTTTTGGAACAAAAGGAATTTTTCTGTGGTTTTTGGAGTTGGCATCCCAGGCTGATGAGCTCTTCCAGCCCTAGAGGACGTTGTCCTTATCAGGAGAAGTTCTTGAGTCCAGCTGTGGTGTCACAGCAAACGTGAATGGGAGCCTAAAGGGGAAGGCCAGGGGGTTCCCTCAGGGTTGTTTTCCCTGGCTCTGATCCCCCAGAGCAGCTCCACAAGTCCTTTCTTGCCTCACCTCTCCCCAGACCTGTTCAGTCTTGGTCAGACAGGAATGTTGTGTTCATGGAAACTGTTGGGTTGATGTGTCCTTGCTGGGCTTTCAGGAACATTTCATGCAGGAGCTGAGGAGCAGATCTGGGAGGGTATTTGAGGTGTCTGAAGGAACAAGGAGTGATGCCCAGGGAGTGTGAGAGGCTCTGAAAACACGTAATTGCCTGATGAGGTGCATAAATCATCTCATCTCTGGAGATGGTTGGCAGTGCCTCTCCCACGTGTTGAACTGCAGCTGATGTGGTTTGAATCAGTGGAATTATCTCCCAGAACTGCCCTAGGGGCCTCTGGAAGGCCTCTCACAGCATCTGGGCACTCTCCAGGCAGGTCAGCTCCTTGGAAATCTGCCTTCATGTTGCCCTTCTTGTTTCATTGCTCGGGTTTGTCTCAGGTAGATGACTGGGGTTTCCTCTGTGGTTTGTTCTGTTCCCCAGCCCTTTTCCTCTCCCTGTGCATGAGAGCCAGCCTGAGCTCTGCCATGCCCATGACCAAGAGCACCTTCAGTCTCTGGCAGCTTACCCAGGCCTCTGCCACAGCTTCCAGCGGAGCCCTCGGACTGCTCAGGTTCTGTTCTGGGTCCTGCCTGGTTTGCTTTGATCCCCTCCACGTCTGTGTTTCATCGCCTCTCTTCTTTCCTGCCCAGCCTTACCAACTTCATTCCACTTTTTAAATTGAACTCCTGCTTCTAAACGCTGTCTCTGAAAACATTAAGGTGTTCTAACACTTCTGCAATTCTAACCAGCCTCTCTGCTGTCTTTGCTTCTTTACCCTTATTTCTCTTCTATGCTGCAGAAGATACTAACCTGATATCAGGCTTTGATGCTCCTGAGGGCTCTGAAAAAGTGACAGAAGATGAGTTTGACCCAATTCCAGTGTTGATATCCAAAAATTCACAAGGTAAGCCAGGATGTGGGAGTGAAAAAGGGAAGGAAAAAAGGCAAGCAGTGGATCTATGAATTAGTTTTGGGGCAGTGGTGCTGCAGCAGATGGTTCCAGTCTGTGAAATGGGAGTCTGGTCCCTGTCCCACCTCCCTGAGGAGCTCTGGGCGGGCAGGGCCTGTGGGGCAGGGAGTGGGCACTGCTGGGCTGACAGAGCAGCCCTCATTCCCCAGGGAAGGATCACTGGGCTGGGTCCCCTCTCTGCAGTCACCCCTCTGGAAGGATTTTGTGGTTTCAGCCTTTGATGCACCTGGGGAGGTGTAAAGACAAATCCACGACCTTTTTTTTGTGTGTGTTTTTTTCTTTTTTTTTTTTAAGGCTTTTTTGCCTTTTTTTTTTTTTTTTTTTTTTGTCAGTTTGGTCACAGAACCTTTTGGCTTCCCTAAGTCCCATTTTTGGTCTCAGCAGGAATGTGCTGAACCCTGCTCTGCACCAGTCTTGGCTTTCAGAGGCTGACACTTGTTAGGAACAGTTCAGACATTACCAACTCCTCTGGAAGTCAGGGATTTCTCCCAGTTCTGGGCCAAGACAGGCCCCTCCTGGGGGGCTGGAACCAGATGGACTTTAAGGTCCTTTCCAACCCAAAGCATTCCCTGGGTCTCTCCTTTAGTACCCGAGTCCCAGTCCCACGATAGCCCAGTTCTCCTGGGAGCAGCTCAAAGCGCCCAAAGGTGCTCCTAAAATAGATTTCAGGATTTAAAATTCTGGCCTGTCCTTTCTGTGGGCTGTGGGAGTCCTTGAATTTGTTTTAGAGATCCCTTAGCAAGGACAGGGTTCTGGATAAGCTTTGTGGAAAGAATGGGTTTGTAGGGATTTGCTGTTCTGCTTTGGTTTGGGGGGAGAGGGTGAGCAGCAAGCAGGGGATTCATTGCTGTGCTGGTACAAATAACGAGAAGAGCTTGAGCAAATTCTCTGTTTTGCTTTGACTTTTTTCTTTCTTTCTTGATCTTGAACTTCTGAAACTGTCATGTGTGTGTGTGTGTGTCCTGCTCAATACTGAATTCCTATCTCTCACACTTTCAGGTGGGCATTCTAGAAACAACAGTGGAAGCTCTGAGTCCAGTCTTCCCAACATAGCCAGGTCTCTGCTGCTGGTGGATCAGCTCATAGACCTGTAGCAGTGACACAGTAGCAGTTTCTGTAACGTACCCACACCTCCGGTTTCCTTGCCAGAAGAGTTTCCTTCCTTGTGCTTCTTTGGGGCTTTTTTTTCTTTTCTTTTCTTTTTTTCTCCTTTAATTAAGAGAAAAATCTGCCAACAGGAGACAGTGACCCAGCTCTCTGCCTGTCCTCCCGTGGCCTGGGGAAGGTTCTGGCTCAGCTCTCCAGGCAGCCTGGTGGGGCCCTGTGGGTTCCCTCTGCCTTGTCCCGTGGCCAGGGGAGCCCCCTGAGAGCCCCCCTGGCCCTGCTCAGGGAGCTGGGGCTGCTCTGTGACCCTGCCCCAGCCTCCTGTCCCCGAGCAGGGCGTGAGCAGGGCAGCCCCACCTTTGCTTTGTGCTTTGGGCTCTGGTTCTGGTTCTGGTTCTGTTCCCCACGGCTGGGCAGGGGACAGTGGCAGGGCCATCCTGAGCTGCAGGACACGGGGCAGGAGAGCTGGAGGCTCTGAATTGCTTCAGAGGAGGGGGAAGCCCCAGGTTCCTCCCGGCCATACTCTGGTGATGGTGCACATGAAGAGTTTTCCAGCTGCCCCCAGCTCATGGTTTGCTGTTTGACAATCCTGCTGGGATCAAACTGCTCCTCCTGGGGGAGGGAAAACAGAGAAAAGGGAAAAAAAAGAGAAAAGGAAAAAGAAAAAAAACCCAGATTGTTAAAGCTGCAGAAATGACCCTAAGTGAAGCGTGACGAGGTTTTGAAGCAAATCCATGTGAGTATGGCTGTGACCAGTGTTTCACTGACCTTTTTTGGGGTGAAAAGGGCGCTGTGGCAGCAGCAGATGTATTTTCTGTGACTTCTTTTCTGTGTTTGACTGGAAAAAAAGAAACTCCCCTCAACCTACTGTAAATGGTGTATGAAACAAATTGTCCTACGGCTGTTTGTCTATTTTTAATCCTGGTTTTAGTCAAGCATCTGGTATCTGTTCTGGGTTCTCCATTTTCTCTTGTAACCGCTATAGTGCCCCCCAGTTCAGTATGGAGCCATTGTTTCAGTAGACAAAGATTCCTGTGGGCCTCTCTCCACCCCAGTCTCTGTGACCACGCATGCCCTGGGTTCAGGTGGTTTGAAATCAGTGCTGCTACAACTCGATGGGTTCTCCCTTTTCCTCCCCCCTTGCTTGGTTTGTCCGTAGCTGGATCCGCTCAGCTCGTTCTCCTTGGCTTCCCGCCGAGTCTGGAATTTCTATCTCGTGTTTGAAAGCCCTCTCTGAGCAGAAGGACTCTCTCTGTAGTGGAATTCTCCCCAGCTTCCTGCTCCCCGTGTTTGTGTTTGTAGCTGTATTAGTAGCGGTGCAGTTCCCCCGTGCGAAAGTGCGAGCGACTGAATGTGTCTGTGCTGACCTCGCTGGGAAGGGAAGAACCCCACGTTTGTGACTCCTCCTCTCCTCTCTCCATCTCCTCCCCCAGCCCAACACTTAGTTGAACAAATTCTGTACATAGAGCTCCCATCGGTTGTGTCTCTACATTACTCTTCTTTTAAAACCTACACTTAATAATAAAAGTATTGCTTACGTGTGTTGTATCATTACATGTGTATACTGCACTTTCCAAGAGAAGCTTTACATGAGAACTATGGAAATGACCTTAGTAAAATTGTGGATAGAACTTTATTATTTTTTTGTTTTATATTCCTAAAGCACAGGCGAGCTGGACTGGAAAACACGAAGATGCTATAGATAGAAAGTTATTGTATAGTCAGATACTGAGATTATATGAAAAGAGAATGGATTTTAAAAAGTAACCATCTACTGTATATTAGAAACAAAGATTTCTGTGAATTAAAGTACTTTTAAAGAATGTTTAAGATTTTAAATCTAATGGCGCTTGTTCAAGGGTTCTGGAAAAAATGACAAATGCACTGGGTTGTTAATAATGCTATTAAATAAGCAGATGTGAATGTTTATTTTATTGCTTTTTCAAGTAGCTGTTCCTGGGTGTGGGTGGAAATCTGATATTTTAGAGACTGTTCTTAGACCTCCTTCATCAGCAAATACTCACCATGTGCTTGCAGAGCGAATGGAATTGAGAGATGAGTGGAGACTGGGGATTCATTTTAACTCCAGAAACCGTGAGTGTCCCGTGGCTCTGGGCTGGTGCTGGTGCTGCTCAGAGCTGAGGAGTTTGTGTGAGAGCCTCGCCCCTGTCCCATGGGACAGGTTTGGTGTCCCTGGGGAGGATCAGTGCTGCGGCTTGGTTGGAGCCTTGGCTGGAGCCAGGGGAGCTCTCCTGGCCCCTCTGAAGGGCTCAGGGCTGTTCTGCTCTGCCCATGGCAGGGACTGTTCTGGTGCTCTCCTGACAGGGTCACACACAGCCACAGCACCTGCAGCCATTTCCCTTCGCCTCAGGGTCGTGCTCTGGGTTTGGGTGGCTGAGGTTCAAAGGGATGCTTGGAATTTTGGTGTTGGTCACTCTGAGGGGCTCAGGCTGGGAAGGGCCCCTGCCTTTGGAATCCTCCTGCTCATTTTTAACCAGATGAGTTCAGTCAGCCTCCTCATTTCTGACACCACCCACTGTGCTGGGAGCACCTGTCCCAAAACAGGAGCTGCAGCTCCCTGGCTCTGCACTGTCCAAGTCTTCTCAGGATCCCTGGGGCCTCCTTGGCCAGGGCTTCAGGTGCTGTGCAACGTCCTGGGACAGTGGGTGGGAGAGTCTTGGCTTTGTGACAGATCTTCATCCTCCTCCAGCCTCCTCATCACAGGCCAGGGCAGCTGGAGCCAATCTGTGTGGAGCAAAATCATTTTTAGAGGGAGCTTCTTGTAAAGGAGCCATAATGGTGTTCTTTGGCCTAAAAGCTGTGCAAAACCACCTTATTTAAAAATTCACTCACTGTGCTGGCCCTGGGGAACCAGGAGGGGCTGCTGGCTGGGCTTGTGCTTGGGACATCCCTGCTCTGGGGCCATCCCTGCTCTGGGGCCATCCCTGTGCTGGGGACATCCCTGTGCTGGGGCCATCCCTGTGCTGGGGACATCTCTGTGCTGGGGCCATCCCTGTGCTGGGGCCATCCCTGTGCTGGGGCCATCCCTGTGCTGGGGACATCCCTGTGCTGGGGACATCCCTGCTCTGGGGCCATCCCTGCTCTGGGGCTGGCCTTGTTCTGGGGCCATCCCTGCTCTAGGGACATCCCTGCTCTGGGGCCATCCCTGCTCTGGGGCCATCCCTGCTCTGGGGCCGTCCCTGCTCTGGGGCCATCCCTGCTCTGGGGCCATCCCTGCTCTGGGGCCATCCCTGTGCTGGGGCCATCCCTGTGCTGGGGCCATCCCTGTGCTGGGGCCATCCCTGTGCTGGGGCCATCCCTGCGCTGGGGACATCCCTGTGCTGGGGCCATCCCTGCTCTGGGGCCATCCCTGTGCTGGGGCTGTGTCCCAGAGTGAAGCTGCTCCTGGTGTGCAGGGTCAGGGCAGCTCATCCCTGCTGGGCTGTGGGTTGGTGTGCTGAACTCCTGCCAGAACTGCAGCATTAAATTCCCCATCCTCTGGGACTGCAGGCTCTGGATCTGCCTCCAGGTGTCCCACTGTGAGTGGCTTTGAGCAGACACCTGATCCTGCCAATTGTGCAGGGCCACAGGTGTCCCCGACCTCTGTTCCTCCTTGTGCTGGCTGGGGACAGTTCTGGGCTCTTGTTTGATGGGATTGCTTCTAGAAACTGGAACAGGTTGCTCTGGGAATTGGAGTAGAAGGAAAACCTGCACAGTGCGGGGATGCAGGAGTGATGAGCCTTTGACCCTTTAAAATTCCAAACTAGTAATTCTGCTGCTGGTAACTGTGCTGGTCTTGAGCTGCCCTTTCCTGGATGCTGAGTCCTGCCTGACCCTGCCTTGATGAAATCAGGGGAGTTTCCTGGTGGAAGGGGAGCTTTGGACTCTGGGAGTTTCTCGGTCTCCCCTGACCTTTTCTTTTCGGCTCTGCTCCAGAAGTGAGATCATCACCATTGTGGTGACTGCTCTGCCTCTTGTTAACAGGGAGTGAATATTTTCTAGTTTTCCTCTTGGCTATTTCAGTGCTCTGCCACTTCAGGGCACTGTTTTCCTTGGGAGCTGGGGAAACTCCAGGTTTCCTGGGGTGAAGCTCTTTCAGGTTGCTGTCTGGATGCCTGCAGAGTGTGTTCCCGGGGTACTGAGTGATCAGAGGGTTTTAAAGGTTCTCCCTCTTGAGAAAGAGCCTGGGTGTAGTTTGGAATCTTCTTTAGTGTGTATATCTGACCCTGGAATCAAATATTACACACACTGGTGTTGTGCAGGAGAAAACTGCTGTGAGCATTTGGTGCCCTTTTCACATCAGTGGGCAGAGAGAACATCAGAAAAAGGGATTTTTCCCAGAACAGGGCATTCTGCTTCTTGTGCAGTGTCCCCACATTGAGAGCTGTTGCTGCTCAGCAGATGGGTTCAGATGCTGTCCTGCCTCTCCTGCTCTGTCCCAAAGGGCTGCTTTGGCACAGTCAGGAGGTTGCAGCCAGCTGTGCCGTTCTTGTGCAGCGCGGGCCCTGGGTGCCCAGTGCCCTGCATCAGGGGCAGCTGGTGCTGCTCTGGCTCAGCCTGGCTCTCAGGGTGTCCCAGTGACCCCTGGCCAGGCTGGCAGCTGTGCTGCTCCTGGAATCCGAGTGGCCCTGGGGGAAAAGCAGTGTGGAGAGCAGGGCTGCAGGAGAGAGAGCGGGGATTCTGGGCAGTGACCGGCCCAGTGTGCTCGTACCTGCGCTGCCTTTCCTTAGCAGTGTGCTGTACCGGGTGAAGAGTTCCCAATAAATGCTGGTTCTGATGCCTCACGAGTGCCTGCTGTGTCTTTCCTTGTGAGCAGCCATGGAGGAGGGGATGTTTGGTGTCTGTGGTGCCCGAGGGCTGTCGTGGGGGTGTAAACATGAACAGTTAACCCGGGCAGGTTTCCCTGGGTGAGGTTCTGGCACTGCAGGGTGTCCTGGTTGGTGCCTTGCTGACCCTGGGTACCAACCAGCCTCCTCACCCTCCTCGTTCTTCCTGCAATTCCTGCTGTTTTAGTTTTCATGTGATTTTCTCCTATCCTCTTGCTAACGAGTCCAATGACACTTCTAAGCTGCCAGTAGTTCTGTGAAGGTAAGAGATCTTCTGTTTTGTCTGTGTGAGTCCTAAGGCAAACCCGGCCTCCTGGTGGCTCCTGGAGCTGGGGAGGGGCAGGGCAGCCTCTCCCTGCACTGCCTGGTTATGCCAATGCAGAAACCAGCCAGGTCATGGGAGCTCTGATCCTTGATTTGAAGTCATGCTATGGAGTGCTTAAAAACCATTTGTCTGGCAGTGGTTAAAAAGAGTAGCTGCTACTAAAACAGCTGCTTCTTAGGATTCACTGAAAGCTGTGAGCTGACCTTCAGTCCTTGAAATGGGGCTGTTGTTTCAGCAGGTTTTGGGGCATCCCCACCAGCAATTCCACGTATCTGTGGGCTGGCCCACAGGAAGAGAGGCCAGGCCAAGCAGTAGATGTGCTTGGGGAGCAGCAGTGCAGGATGGAAGGACAGGACCTGTCTGTCTGCTGGAGCTTCCCTCGGGCAGCAGCGTTGGGAAGGGAAAAACTCCGTGCTGGTGGCTGTTGTCAGGGGTGGGTGGGAGAGAAACCTGGTGGGATGGTGCTGAGGGTGCTGTGTGTGCCCATGCGTGTGTCAGACATCTCCCATCCTCTCTGCAGTGGTACCCGTGTTGCCAACACTTCCCTGGCATTGTTTTTACATTGATTTGCCCTCCCTCTCCTGCCCATTTTCCATTCATGGTGGTGGTTTCCATCTGAGCAGCGTGACGTTCCTGTGCAGGGTACCTTGCTGTGGCTGCTGAGCTGCTTCAGTAACTCCCTTCTCTTGTGTCTGTAGGTGTGCAGAGGGATCCGGGCCGGTTCCCAGCCGTGGCTCTCGAGCTCTGCAAAGCAGATCCTGGCGCTGATGGACTCACCTCGTACAAGGGCCAGCCCGAGATGCTGGAGGTGAAAGTGCAGCACAACTCCGAGTACCTGGCCAGGGATGGTCCTTCAAGCAACAGCTCCTTCTACAGCAGCGAAGGGGAGGGGACAGACCACGAGGGAGATATCCTGGACTGCAGCGGCTCCAGGCCTTTGCTGATGGATTCGGAGGAGGAGGAGGAGACGAGCAGGTTGTGCCCAGGGCTCCTGCAGCCTGTGCCCAGGCACGAGGCCTCCAAAGAGGATCCCCAGCCCCAGGCCAGGGCAGGGGAGCCGCTGTTCCCGGCCTTCCAGTCCCACAGCGGGGAGGTTTTCAATGAACCCGACGTGTTTGCCACGGCTCCTTTCCGGAGCTCCAGGAAGGTCCCCGATGAAGTGGATGTCTTTACCAAAGCTCCTTTTATCTGTAAGGGCAACGCAGCTCTGCGGCACCCAGAGGAAGCAGATGTGTTTCTGAGGGCCCCTTTCACCAAGAAGAAGAGCGTGGAGGAGCTGAGTCCCCACAAGGAGCCGTTCTCAGCGCCCGCTTTCCTGAGCCAGGGGGGCGACGGCCGAGCTCAGCCCACGTTCCCAGGCCTGGACCCGGCAGCACACGGCCCCGTGGCCCCTGCGAGATCCCCGCACGCTTGTGCTGGCTTTGCTCAGCCAGGCAATGTCCAGCCCTGCCCCGCCAGAGCCGTGGAGGCCCAGGAGGGCAGCCCCGGCAAGGCGGCGCTGCCGGAGCAGGGCGACGCGCTGGGCTGCGTGGCCAGCCAGCCCTTCCGTCCGCAGGCCCTGTCCAAGTATTCCCGGCACTACAGCCCCGAGGACGGGCCCGGGCCCGAGGCCCAGCCCATAGCTGCTTACAAAGTGGTGTCTCAGACCAACAGGCAGGCCATAGCGGGCTCTGTCCCTCTTGTCCCTCTGTCTGCCAGGACTACGGAGCTGCCCGGCGCGGATCCCTTCGCCTCGGCGCCCTTCCCTTCCAAAGCAGCCAAGCAGAAGCCTTGACGTGCTGGGGGCTGTGCTGGCTGCAGGAGCACCCCGTGAGGACCTCACACCTCTGAGCTGGACTGAATGGCATAGCAATATATACATATATATATATAAAGTAATTATTATTTTTGGTCAGAACTCTATTTGCAGTGATACATAGGTGAAGCATTTAAGTTATGTTTGTCCGAATGCCTGGCTCTCAGGATCCTCGTATCCTTTCCAGTTGCTTCTCACCTTCCTCCTCTCACTGTCTTCACTCCATTTATTTCTTTTTTTTAGATGCTTTTCTCAAACCAGCAGTATTCCATATTTTCTGGTCCCGGGTGGAGAAATGCACTACAAGATAAATTACAAAGGTTTATTAATTACAGAGCGAGTCAAGCAGGACTTGCTAATGCTCTGGAAAGGACATGATTTCACAGGTGAAAGGGTTGTTGTGACCTTTGCTCCCAGAGATATTCCTGCTGCAGCTCTGGGTGTGCAGGTGGGTGCCGTGCCCACAGAGCCAGAGCCGTGCTGGGAGGCCTGGTGCCAGTCTGGGCAGTGCTGGCGGAGCAGAGCCAGGGCAGCAGCACAGCTTTGCTCCCCCAGGACGGGAACAGCAGGCAGTGCTGCTGCCCGGGGCTGGAGGCAGGGAGGGTGTTGTGAAGCCAGTGAAGCCATCAGGCTGTTACTGTTGCTGGAAAATCAAAGGGTCGTGCAAACAATCAGGCAGAGCTTTCACTTTTACACTTGTATTTCCTGTCTGGTCTAAGCCAAAGTGTAGGACATGGAAATCTACTTATGGTGAAGAAGAAATGTGTATTTACAGTATTAAAAGTAGACCTTACGGGGACATTTGTGATGTAAACAGCTCCATAACTGTCCTGATGTACCTCATGTGCTGTGGCTCAGCAGAGGCCACGGCCCCCTTAGACTGGTTTATACTGGCAGAGAGCTTCAAAGTCAATTCTGCCTGTTGCTTTGCTGTTGGTTAAGGATGAACCCTAACAGAATCCATTTGCTCTCCTTCTGAAGTGATGTTTCCTATCCTGTTCCCAAGAGCAGGACTGTGATGACTGAGGCATGGACTCAGCCTGGCACGGAAACTGAGGCATTTATTAGGAAAGGCAAACTCTTTTTATACCCTTCTTCAAGATACAGTATTTCCTTAGATGGTAACTCTCACTGTGACACACACACATTGCCACTTCTGTAAGACCAAATCCTCAAGTCAAAGCACTTGATGACTTCAGTGGTTTTGGTGCATCGTGGTGGCTGCGGGGCTCTCTGCCCTCCATCACCACCTCCTGAAAACAGAAGTACTGTAGAGAACTTTCTGGGTTTCCCTTGAGATGTTTCTTCAGCAAAGCTGACGCTTTTATTCTGTTTTGTTGTTTAGTTTTCTGTTTAAATATACACCCGAAAGGTGGTTTTAGTTCTAATTATGTGCTCCCCCGAGTCGGTTGTTGCTGGAATCAGCGAGAGAGACAGAGAATGACTGTGACAGCAAACTGTGAATTCAAGGACAGCGAGTGTGAGGGTCACAGGCACACTGAGCCAGGAGCTGCCCTTGAGCTCTGGGATGTGCTCAGAAGCTGCTGAAGGGAGGCCAGGCCTTGGTGCTGTGGGATGAGCCTGTGCAACAGGGAGATGCTTTGCTCCTGCGTGAGCCACGGGGGTTCAAGGTGTTGCCTCTGCTCACTGCAGCTTCTCCTTCCTTCTCTTCATTTTTACTTGAAAAATTGCCTCTGAATGATTCAGTGCAGCTTCTGCCGGCGCCGCGTGCAGGAGCCTCAGCTGGAGGAGCCTCAGCTGGAGGAGCCTCAGCCTGACCCTTCCTGCTGGAAAGGGAAGGTGCCCGGAGCTGTGCGGGCTCCTCTGCAGCCCGGCTGGGCCCAGGGCAGGCTCAGCTCCCAGCTGGCATTTTGGAATGCACTTTACACCAGGAGCAGGCTGACTGTGCCCCAGAGCTCCTGATCCTGCAGACACATCCAGTGCTTAAACGGTTTGAAATCTCTTCTGGGAGTGGAGGCAGCTCCTTCGTATCTCTGCATGTGACTCATAAGGTAATGGGACTTCTGGTGATGGCCAGAAAACTCAATTTCAATGCCTGTTAACGCTAACACCGGTCTCATTTCCAGCCTGTGTTCCTCCTAATCCTGCACTACCACTGCTGCAGCCTCAGCGTGATGAGTTGTAAGTGGAAATTTAATTTCCATAGCATCTGAAGCTTACTGTTTTAATGAATGTGGAAGAATCATGCTAATTATTTGCCACACAATCAGTGATCTTAATGAAGTGAGACTTATACAGACTCAATGGGGTGTTTTGAAATCAGTTTTATGAAAAGAATCACTGGTTTCACATCTTTTTGGATGCTGTAGTAAAAGGTGTTCACTGCCCTGGGTCCTCTGGTTATCACATCCCTGTGACAATCCTGGATTCCTCCTGGGAGAGGGGCTGGCTCCTGGTTCTCACCCACAGAATGCACTAAAGTCTCTGTTCCAAGTGATCAATCAGAGTTTCTGCGTGAGTAGAACGAGCAGCTGGCTCTGTGCTCACTGCCGTGAATGCTGCAGGACTTGGGGACTGTCCCCGTGTCCCCTCTCCTGCTGTGACCCCGACCCCGTGTGACACAGCAGCAAAACCGGGTGAGATCTCCTTAAGTGCTGGGCTCCACCACTCCAAAGTGCTAATCGGTTACTTTAACTCAGCTTCCACCAAAGACTCTTGTGTTGGGGAGTTGAATTTTTGTGGGTTTTTGTTCCTTTCCTCACAGTGTTAAATCAATGCCTTGGAGCACACTGACAGACCCCAAAGCACTTTTACAGTAGTGTCATGACACTGAAACCCTGCTCCAGTTCTGAAACACATTCCTGATGATCAGCTGCATTAGCGTTTCTAGAAATAACCCCAGCCTGCAGTTTCTGCTGTAGGTGGGTGAATACCCTCACACACCCCCAGAAATCCCCCTGTGCAGTCAGAGGGATGAGGCTGATCAGTGTTCCTGATCCCTCGCCTCCAAAGGGATGGGCTGGGAGGGCAGGGGGCTTGCTGTGGTGTGGGATGCAGCTGGTGGAGCATCCCAAACGCTGAGGCTGGCTTTGGAAAAACTCCTTTGTGTCCAGGAGGAGCTGGGGGTGTCCGTGGTCCCCACAGTGACCCACAATGAGACACTTGTGTCCCCCAGTCCCCTCTGTTCCCCCCATGCCTGGCAGATCCCCGGGCTCCAATTTTGCACTCTGGTTGGGATCGTCTGTTCCTGGTAATCATGAAGAAATGTTCCGCTTGTAAACTTATGTACATTTTATTAAAACTATATCTGATGACAAGCACCATCTCCACTGTGCCTTCCTTCTCCCCTCCCCGGGGAAAATATTTCTGCTGGACACAGGGAAGCTGGGTTTTAATGAGTTCTTCCTACCTAAGTGCTGAACTGGGTTTGGATGTTTAATCTGGCAGCTGTGAAGTCAAACTGATCTTGCTGCTTTAAGCAGAGGATATTTCAGTTTGTATCCAGTTTATATTTCAGAGAGAACCCTTCCCATCAAGGGCAGGACAGAGCCCTGAGCCCTTGCTGTGTGCTGGTTAAACGTGGTTTTCGGTCTCATTCAGCTGCCAAGACTCTCTTAAGTGCAAAATATTAATTGGGCTTTGCTACACTTGTTAATTTAATTTCTCTCTTGGTGTAAATGTCACGTCTCATGAGGTGGGACAGCCACCCGTGTTCTGGGACCAGGGGCTCGCTGGCTGAATGGCACAGGCATAGCTAAAGGATTTAGACTTTCTTCTTTGCAAATCTGGCCTCTGACTTCATCCCAGTCTCTTAGTTGAAAATTATCAAAAGATTTTTGTGAGTTTTCTAATTTTGGGATTAATGCTGGGGAATTTTCAGGGTTTGGTGTCTCATTTTGGGTCGAGAAATCTGTCCCAGACACTGGGGGGACTCTGGGGCTATTTGGGAACAGTTCTTTTTGGAAATTCTTTTGTGCTGGGATCAAAGGGCTGGCATTTGCAGGGGCAAAATAATTCTCTGTCTGTCCTGTATTAATTAAAGCAGCTGTCATATTCCAACCTCCTCCTCCTCCTCGTCGCACGGTTTGTGTGCATGGATGTGGCTGTGCAGACGAATCGTGACACAAAGTAGTCCCACTCGGTGCTAGGGGTGCGGAAGGCGAAAACACGGAAGGATACCAGCTGTCGGTTAAGGATACACGCAAGGCGCTGCAGTTTTCGCCTGCTGTGCTGCCGTGTACGGACCCGGTGGCGGCGGAAGCGCCGTGCCCGGGCACAGGGGTGCCGGCTGTGGCCGGACAGCGGCACGCGGCGGCTCGGAACCGGGACCGGGCTGCCCCAAAAAGCAGTGCGGGGTGGCGGCGGGGCCGTGGGGATAGAACTGCGCATGCGTGCGGCTGATCCCGGAAGCGGCGCTGTGGTTGGATGAGGCGGCGCGGAGTGATATCGCTGGTGCGGGGGTTGTAGCAACCGCGCATGCGTGGGTCGCGTCACTATGGCAACGTGGGGACGCCCTGATGGCGGCGGGGGGGCCGGGGAGTGCGGGAGGCGGCGGAGCTGCGGAAACGGGAGCCGGGGCTGCGGCTGCGGAACGGAACGCCGGGACAGCCGCGGTTGCAGGAGGCGGCGGAGCCGCGCCATCCAGCAGCTCTGAAGCGGGGGGCCGCGGTGGGGAAGGCGCGGCTCGGCCCCACGGGCGGCGGCGGAGCGGCCTCGTCAGCGGGAGATGATCCCGGGAGGCGGGAGGAGCGGCGTGGAGGCGGCGGGAGTCTGCTGCGGGGGGGGGGGGGGCACGGCGGGCGCCGGGCCAGGCGGCGGCTCGGCCGCGGCGTGCAGCCGCTGGGGACTGCGGTGGCTGCCGGCCCGGCGGGCAGGGGCGGCGCCGACGGGAGGCGGGGCTGGAGCGGCCGCAGGCACGGCAGAGGCTGCACACACCGGTGTAGGCGCCGCGGCGCCGGCACGGGCGGGTTGGGCGGGCTGGGGCGCCCCGGTCCCAGCGCAAGCGGGGCCGTGCCGGGACCGGGGGATTGCGCCCAAACGCCGGCAGGGACGGGGTCTGCCGTGTGCGTGTGCGCTGCGGCGGGGCCCGTGGGCAGCTCGGGGTGCGCTGCAGGCGCTTGGAACGCCGCGGCGGGGGGAGCGGGCTCCCGCGGCAACGCGCACAGGGGGCGCTGGGGCACAGCGCGGCCGCGCCAGGCGCGCTCGGCACCGCAGATCCGGGAGCCGCAGGGAACGGCAAAGACGCAGCAGCAGCGACAGGACCGGGCTGCCGCCGGCCCCGCTGTGTCGGCGAGGGGGGCGTGGGGGGGGCAGGAGCGGCCGCACTGGCAGCGGCGGAATCGGGGGCGGGGCCGCGGTGACGGCGGTGGGCGGGACTGAGGGGCGGGGCCCGCGGTAGCCGGGACGGCCGGGACCGACGGGATGGCAAAGGCGGGGCTGGTGGGAGGGGCGGGGGGCGGGGCTGCGGGTGCCGGAGCTGTGCGGTCAGCAGGGGGGCGTGTCCCGCTGGAGACGCGCGGCGGCAAGGGGCGGGCCCGCAGGAGGGGCGGAGCTCGGCGGGGCGGCTGCTGCGGGCAGCGCCTGCAAGCTGGGACCGGCCCCGCGGCAGCCATGGCCCGGCAGGAGCTGCAATTAAAGGGCTTTAAACACCTGCGTCCCAAAAGTCTCTGATAAAAACGGCTGAACGGCCAGCATTGGGGAAATTCATTAAATTCCATTCTATGAGGGCTAAAACTCTTAGTGTGGTACTTTACGACAGTCGCGCTTTACGGCCCCTTTTACGACAGTCGCGCTTTACGGCAGTTTTACTACAGTCGCGCTTTACGACCCCTTTTACGACAGTCGCACTTTACGACCCCTTTTACGACAGTCGCGCTTTACGGCACCTTTTACGACAGTCGCGCTTTACGGCCCCTTTTACGACAGTGTTGCTTTACGGCACCTTTTACGACAGTGTTGCTTTACGGCAGTTTTACGACAGTGTTGCTTTACGGCACCTTTTACGACAGTCGCGCTTTACGGCCCCTTTTACGACAGTGTTGCTTTACGGCAGTTTTACGACAGTCGCGCTTTACGGCACCTTTTACGACAGTGTTGCTTTACGGCAGTTTTACGACAGTCGCGCTTTACGGCACCTTTTACGACAGTCGCGCTTTACGGCCCCTTTTACGACAGTCGCGCTTTACGGCCCCTTTTACGACAGTCGCGCTTTACGGCACCTTTTACGACAGTCGCGCTTTACGGCACCTTTTACGACAGTTCTGCTTTACGGCACCTTTTACGACAGTGTTGCTTTACGGCACCTTTTACGACAGTCGCGCTTTACGGCAGTTTTACGACAGTCGCGCTTTACGGCACCTTTTACGACAGTTCTGCTTTACGGCGCCTTTTACGACAGTCGCGCTTTACGGCCCCTTTTACGACAGTCGCGCTTTACGGCACCTTTTACGACAGTCGCGCTTTACGGCACCTTTTACGACAGTCGCGCTTTACGACCCCTTTTGCGACAATCGCGCTTTACGACCCCTTTTACGACAGTTTTGCTTTACGGCGCCTTTTACGACAGTCGCGCTTTACGGCACCTTTTGCGACAGTCGCCTTTTACACCAGTTTTACGACAGTCGCGCTTTACGGCACTACCTTTTATGGAACTTTTACGGTACTTTACAGCACTTTACGGTTTTTATTTTGTTTTTCATTTATTTTTAATTTTTTTAAATTTTATTTCTTATTTAATTTTTATTTTTAATTTTTCTATTTTTAAAGCTTTTTATTTTAGTTTTTAATTTTATTTTTATTTTGAGTTTTTCTATTTTTAAATCTTTTTAGTTTATTTTTAATTTTATTTTAAATTTTATTTTTATTTTTAATTTTTCTATTTTTAAAGCCTTTTATTTTATTTTTTTAATTTTATTTTTTATTTAATTTATATTTTTAATTTTTCTTTTTTTTAAGCTTTTTATTTTAATTTCTTTGTTTTATTTTTTATTTAATTTATTTTTTAAATTTTTCTCTTTTTTAAGCCTTTTATTTTATTTTTTTAATTTTATTTTTTATTTCATTTTTATTTTTAATTTTTCTCTTTTTAAAGCATTTTAGTTTTTTATTTTTTATTTAATTTTTTAAAATTGTTCTATTTTTAAAGCTTTTTATTTTATTTTTTTAATTTTAATTTTTATTTAGTTTTCAGTTTTAATTTTTCTATTTTTAAAGCTGTTTACTTTATTTTTTAATTTTAGTTTTTATTTAATTTTAAATTTTTCTATTTTTAAAGCTTTTTATTTTTTTTTTAGTTTTAATTTTTATTTAGTTTTCAGTTTTAATTTTTCTATTTTTAAAGCTGTTTACTTTATTTTTTAATTTTATTTTTTATTTAATTTTTACTTTTTCTATTTTTAAAGCTTTTTATTTTATTTTTTAATTTTATTTTTTATTTATTTTATATTTTTATTTTTTTCTCTTTTTAAGCTTTTTATTTTATTTTTTAAATTTTATTTTTTATTTAATTTATTTTTAAATTTTTCTCTTTTTTAAGCTTTTTATTTTATTTTTTTAATTTTATTTTTTATTTAATTTTTAATTTTTAACTTTTCTATTTTTAAAGCTTTTTATTTTATTTTTTAATTTTATGTTTTATTTAGTTTTTAATTTTTCTCTTTTTTAAGCTTTTTATTTTTTTATTTTTATTTAATTTATTTTTAAAATTTTTTCTATTTTTAATGCTTTTTATTTTATTTTTAAATTTTATTTTTTATTTTATTTTTAATTTTTTATTTTAAAAGCTTTTTCTTTTATTTATTTAATTTTTTTTTTACTTTTTTCTTTTTAAAGTTTTTTTTAAATTTATTTAATTTTATTTTTTATTTATTTTTTTACTTTTTCTATTTTTAAAGCTTTTTATTTTATTTTATTTGGTGCTGTCCAGACCAACTCAAGCTGGTGATTGTGGTGGTGTTTGAGGGTCTTGCACTACCTTTTATGAAACTTTTACGGCACTTTACAGCACTTTACAGTTTTTATTTTGTTTTTCATTTATTTTAAATTATTTTTGTTATTTTAATTTTATATAATTTTTATTTTTAATTTTTCTATTTTTAAATCATTTTATTTTGTTTGGTGCTGCCCAAACCTGCTGTAGTGCATTTTTATACTTTGTAATACTTTAAAGTCATTTTGTTTTGTATTCCCATATTTTTCCCAAATGGTTTATCCCAAACTGTACCCCCCTCCCTTTACCTGTGTTATCCCTCTCCCGGGATGAGATCATCCCCAAACCCCCACCCTGGCTCTCGGTCAATCACTCAGCCTCCCATTCCCCCCATGCAGAAGTTTCGGTCCAAGTCGTCGAGTGATTAGCCAGAGGCCAGGGGTCAGCCCCCCAGGCCTTGCCCCATACGCTGTCCTAAATGTCTATCCCCCAGCATCCATCCCTTAGGGTCACTTAATGGTTGGTAGGATGTTATCTACTGTCGGTTTCCACCTCCCTTCAAATGTAACCTTGGCACATCTCCCGGGACTCTCGGCAGGAGCCCCCTGAGGTGCAGGAGCTCCTTTGGGACTCCTAATAAAACCTTGCATTAACCCCTGCTAAGAGTCGGCCCTTTATCATCTACCGCTGTCTCTGGTGTCTCTTGTGCTGCAAAGGCGCCCAGGCCAGGTGCCCTCAGCACCCTCAGGGCACACACAGAGAGTGTCTGCCCCCAGGCAGGTGCCCTCAGCACCCTCGGGGCACAGAGAGTGTCTCCCCCAGCCCAGGTGCCCTCAGTACCCTCGGGGCACACACAGAGAGTGTCTCCCCCCAGCCCAGGTGCCCTCAGCACCCTCGGGGCACAGAGAGTGTCTCCCCGCTCTCGGCCGTGCCGGGGCTGCTGACTCGGGACTGGCCGAGGGTTCCTGAGGGGCTCGCACAAACCCGCTCGGCCGCTGATTGTGGTGGTGTTTGAGGGTCCCCAGGACAAGGGAAGAGACGAGAATCTTGACTCCACCTTTCAGAAGGCTGAAATATTATGATCTCTATTATATTAAAAGAAAATGAGATAGTAGAACTATACTAAAAGAGCAAGGAGACATCAGAAAGCTGGAAAGGAATGAATAATAAAAACTTGTGACTGCTCACAGCCCCAACACCGCTGGAATGATTGGTCATCAAGTAGAAACAATGCACAGGAGACCAATCCAAGATGCCCCTGTTGCTAAACCATCTCCAGCCCACACTCCACAGCCAGCAGATTGTTATTGGTTCCATTTCTGTTCTGAGGCTTCTCAGGAGAAAAATCCCAGCAAAAGGATTTTCATCAAACACGTCAGTGCCAGGTGATGGCACAGGCAGCATGGGCTGGCAGAGGTCACTGTGTCATCCCTGCCAGCCCAGGTGTCACAGCAAGGAGGAGAGAGTTCACCCTGTGCTCACCCTGCAATACAGAGCAACACAACACACACATATTAACACAAGGCGATAACCTTTTTCTATTTTCATTACATGTTGATTTATTGTTACAGGAAACCCAAAACAACAAAAGCACACAGAAAACAACACTCATCTACCATTAACACCCCCTTCAGATGACACACAAACTCACCATCCCTCTCATCACAACTGCTAAATTACACCCCAGCAATCATTGGTCCTCGGGAACGTGGTTCCTGGGAGCCTCCAAAAAATCCTCCTGCCTGACGAAAACCCCGGTTCCTGGACAGTCCGCGCCCAAACTTTGGCGATCAACAGACCGACCCACTGCTGTAGGTGGGTGAATACCCTCACACACCCCCAGAAATCCCCCTGTGCAGTCAGAGGGATGAGGCTGATCAGCGTTCCTGATCCCTCGCCTCCAAAGGGATGGGCTGGGAGGGCAGGGGGCTTGCTGTGGTGTGGGATGCAGCTGGTGGAGCATCCCAAACGCTGAGGCTGGCTTTGGAAAAACTCCTTTGTGTCCAGGAGGAGCTGGGGGTGTCCGTGGTCCCCACAGTGACCCACAATGAGACACTTGTGTCCCCCAGTCCCCTCTGTTCCCCTCATGCCTGGCAGATCCCCGGGCTCCAATTTTGCACTCTGGTTGGGATCGTCTGTTCCTGGTAATCATGAAGAAATGTTCCGCTTGTAAACTTATGTACATTTTATTAAAACTATATCTGATGACAAGCACCATCTCCACTGTGCCTTCCTTCTCCCCTCCCCGGGGAAAATATTTCTGCTGGACACAGGGAAGCTGGGTTTTAATGAGTTCTTCCTACCTAAGTGCTGAACTGGGTTTGGATGTTTAATCTGGCAGCTGTGAAGTCAGACTGATCTTGCTGCTTTAAGCAGAGGATATTTCAGTTTGTATCCAGTTTATATTTCAGAGAGAACCCTTCCCATCAAGGGCAGGACAGAGCCCTGAGCCCTTGCTGTGTGCTGGTTAAACGTGGTTTTCGGTCTCATTCAGCTGCCAAGACTCTCTTAAGTGCAAAATATTAATTGGGCTTTGCTACACTTGTTAATTTAATTTCTCTCTTGGTGTAAATGTCCATTGAGAGAGAATTTGTGCTGTCTTCTGGCTCTGCACAGCTCCTGACAGGAGGGAACAGCCAGGGGAGGGGACGGGAGAGGGAATGGCCTCAGGCTGGGCCTGGGGAGGCTCATGCTGGAAATGGGGAAAATTCCTTCCTAGAAATGGGAAATTCCCTTCCTGGAAATCGGGAAAGTCGGTGTTAAATTTTTCCTTTCTGGTAACTGGCAAAATTCCTTCCTAGAAATCAGGAAAATTCCTTCCTGGAAAGGGCTGCCCACCCCGGCACAGGCTGCCCCGCGCAGGGCTGGAGTCGGCACCCTGTGTGTGTGTGGCACTCGGGCCCAGGGGCCGTGGCGGCCCTGGCCGTGCGGAGAGCGGCGCTCGGTGTCCCGGCAGCCCCGGCAGCCCCGGTCAGAGCCCGTTCCCTCACGCCGCCGCCGCCATGCCCGCTGTCCCCTCAGGCGCAGCCACCAGAGGGCGGCGCGGTGCCCGCTCGGCCGCGGGGAGCGCCAAGATGGCGGCGGCGCGGCGGCTCTGCGCGGCGGCGGGGCTGGGCGGGCGGTAGGTGACCGCGGGGCCCGCGGCTCCCGCTGCCCCGGTGCGGCTTTTTCCCGGAGGGAGCTCGGTTTATTCCCGGAGGGTGCTCCTCACGCCCCTTCCCCACGCGACTGAAAGGGGGCTGCGTCGCAGTTAGCGGCACCGCGACCTCCCGGGCCGCCCCGGCTGCTCCTTGCTCTTCCCCTTCCTTTTTCCACCGCGGACGGGGGTGACGCTTCTTCCTGGCAGGCAGCGAGAGGCTGTTTGTCCTTCTCAGCCCTTTCCAGCCGCGAGCTGGTAGTTCTGCAGTTCCTGGGTGCTCGGTACACCTGGGGAGAACCATGAGGGGTAATTCCCCTCACACCCCGCTCGAGATCCTGCACCGAGGGGTAATTCCACACACACATCCTGCACCGAGGGGTAATTCCACACACACATCCTGCACCGAGGGGTAATTCCACACACACATCCTGCACCGAGGGGTAATTCCACACACACATCCTGCTCCGAGGGGTAATTCCACACACACATCCTGCTCCGAGGGGTAATTCCACACACACATCCTGCTCCAAGGGGTAATTCCACACACACATCCTGCACCGAGGGGTAATTCCACACACACATCCTGCACCGAGGGGTAATTCCACACACACATCCTGCTCTGAGGGGTAATTCCCCTCACGCTCAGGACACTGCAGCCGGGTGTAATTCCCCTCACATGTGCTCACATGCTGCTGTAGGGGATAATTCTGCACCCCCACGTGTGCACAGGATCAGGCAATGAGGAGCTGTTACACCCTTCCCACTCCTGTATGTTCAGGGCCATGAAATAAGAGGAAATCCCTCCCTCACGGTTAGCTCAAGAGCAAGCAGTGAGGGGGGATTTAGAGGACCCTGTAGTGCTGGGCACTGTGAAATGGGATATAATCATCATTAGCTAAAGGGAGCTTCCAGGGCACCTTCCTTGCACATCCTGTTGTGGTTTCTACTTGCTCCCAAGCCCACAAAAGCAAGCAAATAACGCAATTGAGACCTTTTCTGTGTTGGTGTGTCATGTGCTCATGGTAGGGATGTTCATTTCATGAGACAGAGCTTCTTTGGGACAGTGGAAACGTGGAATTTGGAAATTGTTAGTAAAGGTATTTTTCTCTAGGTTCTGTCACATGCTGTTAAAAGATCATAATCTGACAGCTCGGCAGCCTTTCCACCAACTCCTGCAGAAGAAACCATCTCTTCCATCTGCAGCATGGCATCAGGCAGGTAAATACCAGTTAAAAATACACAGATGAGCACATTGGGGGTTCTTCTGTCCCGTGGTAATGCTGCAAGTTTGCTTTTTAGTAAATAAACATTAGCAAAAGAGCCAAGGTTCCTTTCATCCTGCTGTCTCGTGTGAGATGATGTGCCCGTGTTCAGCAGGGTTCCCATGGGCTGGGATCACCCTGGGCTTGCTGAGTAATCAGGACTTGACTTCCACTTAAGCTCCTTAGGTTTGATTATATTACTTTTCTTTGGTTTTGTCTTTGCAGTGAGAGGCATGTTTATTCAAACCCAGGACACGCCCAATCCAAACAGCTTGAAGTTTATTCCAGGAAGGGAAGTGCTGGGGTCCAGGACTATGGAGTTTTCCACGCCAGCTGCAGCCTATTGCTCACCTTTAGCAAGGTATTATTATTCCCTTTTAAATAGAGTTTGGAATAAAAATTTCCAAAGAATTAACAGAAGCTCCCTGGAGGAGAGGGAGGGAAGATAATTATTTGATTATTTCAGATGGTTTGGTGCACTTGCATAATTCCATGGTTTAAGTATTTTCAAAATCCAGCTGATTTAGTGATGCAAATGCTCAGTGCACGTACACCCGTTTCATGTGTAGAAATTCTTTCAAGTGGGTATTGTGAAATCACTTTTATCATGTTCCATTACACATACTTTTGTGGTAGGATTTCTGATTTTTTCATTCATTGCATTTTTGATGATTTCCATTCTTCCAAGAGAATATATATTTTTTTTCCCCTGTAATTACAAAAAGCACTCTTAGAGCCTTACACTGTATTTACTCCAAGTACACCACAGTTTAATATTTTTTTCTGTAGATGAAATTGTTTGGTAACCATATTGTTAATTGGTAAAATTAAAGCTTAACTTGTCAGATTGAGTGCATTTTTGCCCACTTTTCCCCCCTGGTGTCCTTAACAGACAGTTATTCCGGATTGAAGGAGTGAAAAGTGTTTTCTTTGGGCCAGACTTCATCACGATCACCAAGGTAAGCAGAGCAGGGATTCAGCTGTGCTCAGAGATGAGCAGATCCAGGCAGGCACAGTGGAGTTCCAGAGAAGTGTCCACGAGTGCCTTTAATACAGAGCAAAATAAGTCCAGGGAATGATAAATAGGCAAATTGACAATCTTGAGTCTCTGAAAGAGTTGATAAAAATATCTGTCAAGTGATAATGCATTTTGGAGACTTGCACACCTTTTTAGCCAATATTTTTAAAGCACTTGCTTGGCTTGCAAACAAGGAGAGCCTTCTTTGGCTGCCACAGTCTGAGTCTGACTAAACGTCTGTTTAAAGCTGGACTTGAGAGAACATGAACCCAGTCTGTGCATCAGCTGGGACAGTCCCTGGTGGCATTTTGAATGTGAGGATCTCTGGGAATGTAGCAGCAGCAGGCACGTTCTCTTCCTCATTCTTTTTCCTTCCCCTCTTCTGATTCTCACAGGAGAGTGAAGACCTGGATTGGAACTTACTGAAACCAGATATTTATGCAACCATAATGGATTTCTTTGCCTCTGGCTTGCCTGTAGTGACTGATGAGGCACCCAGGACAGACACAGGTAAATCAGATCTTCAGGGGGAGGCCAAGTCTGCCTTTGGGTTTAGCTTTTGTGGCATGCAGAAGAGCCTCCACTTCTCCCTCAGAAAAGTACGCAGGAGAATTTAAATTTAAAACCCGTTAAGGTGACTGCAGGCAGGAATTTGTAGCCTGGAATTCTCTCAGTGTTCTGACTTGCACGTTTTTCTTTTCCTAAGCTGCTTCAGAAGAAGATGATGAAGTTGTACTGATGATTAAGGAGCTGCTGGATACAAGAATCAGGTAGTTTATATTCCAAAGGAAGATCTCCTGGAAAATCCTGGCCCTCAGCAGATTTTGGCCTTGCACTCTGCTGTGGTTTTATTGGTGCTTTAACACAGCTTGAATTTAGAAATGGTGGTGACTAATGGAGTCTCAAGAGTGGCTGTGGATCCTGTTGTTGACCTGAGGAGTATTTTGGTGCTCATTAATTGCCTTCCAAAGCAAACTGAAAGCAAAAGCAACTTGACATTTGAGGTGCAGGGAAAGATGTCTGATGTGTCTGTGATACCTGATGGTGCCATCTTCCCCAGCTCACAAACTGCAGGGACCAGAAACTGTACTTTTTATTTATTTATTTATTTTAGCAGCTGCATTTAAACTGATACCGCGTTATTTACAAATTTTATCTCAGAGCAGACACACGGTGCTGGTTAATTTTCCTGAAAAAGGAGGACAAGCAGAAATAAGCTGGAACATCTTTCCCAAACATTTGCACTGAATGTTGAAAGCAGAAGCCAGGTAGTGTTGTATAAAGCTGACAGAAATGTCCATGCTCCTGCTGGCTGCCTGGCTGTTCAGTGTCAGCCCTTGATCTTCCAGGGCCCTTTTGTAACAGGCGTGGAATTTCTGCCCAAAATTCTGCTTTTCCCACCTTTTCATTTCTTCCGTTTCCTCCCCCTGTACCCGTCAGTGCACCAATAAGGTGTTGATGAGAATATCAGCAGTGGTGGAGCTTCCTTCATTTTCTAGCAGGGTATTCTCAGAAATTATCCATCAACCAGGCTACACATAGAGCATTTATTGTCCAGCAGATCCAAATTAAATGCAGGAGTTGTCAGAAGGTGCAGGATGGGGGGAATGTGCATCTAAAAGGTCCTGTAGTGTGTCAAAAAGTTAATTCAAGTAAGAAAAATGGAATTTTAAATCATGATCTTTGGCTTTCTGGAATGGAGATAATTTGCTGTGGTGAGTTTATAAATGTGTCAGGTTCACAGATTTTTCTGTGAGGACTGTAGCCCTCAGAGAGTTATTTTGGAAATCAGTATAAAGAGCTTCTGTTAGAGTAACTTGATGGTTTTAACTTGGTCTGGAAAAATGTTGCTATGGGGACAGGGCTACAATGCTGGGCATTTGTGGCTGGCAGAGGGGGAGCAGGCTGCAGAAATGCTGTGGCTCTGGGGTGAGCTTATCAGGAGCTGCTTCCTTCACCTGGGAGCAGGATTAACCTTTTAGAGCTGGGGTTGTTTTCTGCCCTGCATAAATTGTGGAGAAATGCATATTTATTTATGGAAGCAGGGCTTCTTATCACAGGTGACAGCTGTGCTGTACCCGGGGGGGACACACCCATGAGGTGTTTATTGGCAGCACCTGGGGCAACCACGGCCAGGGCAGGCTGAGCTCTGCCCTGGGGTGTTCATTCACCCTAAAATCTCCAGGTAAGGCAGGCTGAGCTCTGCCCCGGGGTGTTCATTCACCCTAAAATCTCCAGGCAGGGCAGGCTGAGCTTTGCCCCAGGGTGTTCATTCACCCTAAAATCTCCAGGTAAGGCAGGCTGAGCTCTGCCCCGGGGTGTTCATTCACCCTAAAATCTCCAGGTAAGGCAGGCTGAGCTCTGCCCCGGGGTGTTCATTCACCCTAAAATCTCCAGGTAAGGCAGGCTGAGCTCTGCCCCGGGGTGTTCATTCACCCTAAAATCTCCAGGTAAGGCAGGCTGAGCTCTGCCCCGGGGTGTTCATTCACCCTAAAATCTCCAGGTAAGGCAGGCTGAGCTCTGCCCCGGGGTGTTCATTCACCCTAAAATCTCCAGGTAAGGCAGGCTGAGCTCTGCCCTGGGGTGTTCTGTACCCTAAAATCTCCAGGCAGGGCAGGCTGAGCTCTGCCCTGGGGTGTTCTGTACCCTAAAATCTCCAGGTAAGGCAGGCTGAGCTCTGCCCCAGGGTGTTCATTCACCCTAAAATCTCCAGGTAAGGCAGGCTGAGCTCTGCCCCAGGGTGTTCTGTACCCTAAAATCTCCAGGCAGGGCAGGCTGAGCTCTGCCCTGGGGTGTTCATTCACCCTAAAATCTCCAGGTAAGGCAGGCTGAGCTCTGCCCTGGGGTGTTCCTCTACCCTAAAATCTCAATGCCTACAGAAAAGGTCTCTGTGTTAGATAGTCCAGCACAGCAGGAGTTGTTGGAAATGTGGACCAGGTGGTTGTAGAGGAACAGTGACTAAACCCCTCTGTGTCCACAGTTACTGTAAATGTTGAATGTTGCTTTCCCGAGGTTTCTGGAAGGATCCCTGTTTCAGCTCTGAGCTTTAGGGTGAATGTTGTGTTCCCCCAGGCCCACGGTGCAGGAGGATGGCGGTGATGTCATTTACAAGGGCTTTGAGGATGGCATCGTGCAGCTGAAGCTGCAGGGCTCCTGCACCAGCTGCCCCAGCTCCCTCATCACCCTCAAGAGCGGGATACAGAACATGCTCCAGTTCTACATCCCTGAGGTGGAAGGCGTTGAGCAGGTGGGTTGGGAGACATCACGGAGGTTTTCTTTTCAGTGGCAAAGGAGCTCTTTGTCCCTAACCCTAACCCTTTCCAGCAGGCTGGGGGCAGGTTGGAGTTAGGAAAACCAGGGCTGTGTGGATGCAGGTGTTCCAAGGCAGCTGGAGAACCCAGAGCTGGACACACTTGCTGATACCTTTGTGCTTTGGTGACTGGATGTGATAAAAAGCAATGACCTTTGTCCCCTGAAATGCAGATTCTTTGGGTTTCTCATGAAATATCTGATCTCTGGAGCCATTGTTCCCTGGCCTTTGTGGTGGCTTGACCAGCTCCTATAATTAAAGCTCATTTCCTCCTGGCATTTTGGATTGCCAGTTTTTCTTACCTTCCTCCTGAGCCCGTTGTTCAGTGGTGTGGAA
This sequence comes from Molothrus ater, assembly GCF_012460135.2. Lineage (NCBI taxonomy): Eukaryota > Metazoa > Chordata > Aves > Passeriformes > Icteridae > Molothrus > Molothrus ater. The sequence goes on along the minus strand of NC_050505.2, from coordinate 4,949,663 downwards.
TAACTGCTGTTCTCCTTGGGCCCAGCAGGGATTTAATGTAATAAGTCCTGCAGGACTGAGAGCTTAACCTGTTTATCTAAACTGCTTCTGGGTTTGGTTTCAGGTTGTTGACGACGATGATGACGCGGAGAAAGAAGCAAATTCTACTTGAGCTTCGTCATCTGTGGCCAAATAAACATTCACCTCCTGCTGTATGTAAACCATCTTTGTGCTGAGGAACAGCCACGTCTGCCTTGTCAGAAAAACAGTTGTAGCTACTGTGAGAATGCACCATCAGTTCAAGCAGTTCACCCACTAATTTATTAAATGCCCTGGATTACACAAAGATTCTTCTGCTATGTCTTTAGAAAGGAATGGTGGGCTCAGAAAACAGTGATGTGTTTATTGTTTTTTCATACAGATCTTCAATGCTGAAAGAAAGAGAAGGCAGAAGTTCCTTGGCTTTTTTGTGCAATAGCAATATTAAATGTTTATTCCCCCAACTTGTGGGACTGACAGGACTGGCTGCCCTTACTCTGTAAGTGGGAGCTTCAGGAATGTTAATTTTATCAAGTCTTGCTAAAAAGCTGCTGATTCCTATCAAACTTTTGTGAAAGATAACCTATAATATCAACTGTTCATTTTGGGGGCTGTAACACTGCCATGGCTTTGTGGAAAGTTACCTCCTTGCTCATTACCACTCTGCAAACCATAGCAACAGAAACAAAAAAGGTTTGTTACAAAAATCATACCTTCTAAAGCAAATGTTAGAAAAGAATGATCTTTATCAGCTTCAGCAAGTAGACTAATGAGTTCATTTAGCAGTAAAATCGTTCAGCCACCATGCAGCAGCTGATTTCTCAGCACTGGGAGGAAGGAGGGCCTGTGTTTGTGCTGCTCCTGCCACATCCTGTTTGCCTGGTACGTGGCAGAGCAGGGCTCCTGCAGTCCTGCACACATGGCAGGGGCTGTTTGCTCTTCTGAGTTGGAGCACATCAATGGGGCTTTGCAAGGAGCTCTGTTTACTTTGTGTGTGGGGGAATGGTTTCTTCCTGGTGCCCGGCTCTGTCACCAGGAATTCTGCTCCTTCCTTGTGCTGCCACCACGGAGCTGAGGTTGTGCTCCTCGTTGGCTTGAGAGCCTCTGGTGTGTTCCCCTCTTTCACCCCTTCCCAGAGTAATTACTCCACTGATAAGGTCCCTAACCAGGATCAGTTCAGCCGGTGGAGAATCTCCTCTACAGCACCACGTCAGCATGTGGTAACTGTCAACTACCTATTACTTGGTAGAAATTTAAAAATAAATATTTTAGCTAAATAAGCTAAATATTTACTCAGATTTCAATAATAACCCGCAGTTGTTTGACTCTGGAAATCGGTGTGAAATGACCACGTTTTCTTTGAGTCTCTGGTGAAGTACTTGGGGGTATTGATGGCAGAATTCCCTGCTGCAGGGCAGGGAGGGTGTCCTGGTTTGAAGCTGCAGGCTTCTCATGTTCCTGAGACCTCCTCCCCCTCTCTGCTCTGTGCCCAGCCAGGTTCTGGCAGCAAGCTCAAAATACGGTGCTGTGTCCTGATGTTGTGGGTTGTTTTCTGAGCTTTTGAGGGAAATAGTTCTTTATTGAAATTTTAGTGTCGTATAAAGTAGAATGAATGGCATTTCTCTTAAGGCATTGCTCTCTTTTGTAGCCTTAGGTTTTTAATAAATTTCCAGGCAGGGTTTGATGGGGGTGGCTGCAGACAGACAGACAGCACACTGAGCTCTCCAGCTGCACGGATGTCACGCCTTGGTCAGCTATGCCTGTCCCAGTTTGCTCTGCAGATTCATCTTAATGGTTTCTTTCTGTGCCTCTGAATGGGAGCTGTTGTAGAGAGGGCTGGGGAAGGCAGGATGCAGCTCGGGGAGCCCGCGGCGCCGCTTCGTCCCTGCCTCGGTCGGCACCCGCTGATCGCCAGGCACCGGGAGCGCCCGGGGCTGATCCGTGCGTGCTGCTCTGCCTGGCGCCAGTGGGAATTACCGGGGGCAGACACCTCCCGTCCTCCGTCCGGGGCCGGGAAATGCCGGGAAGGGTTCTGGGAAAAGGGATACACTGTTCTGGGGTTAGGAATTACCGGGAAGGGACTGGGAGCGGGCATCCCCCGGTGTGGGGCTGGGAATTACCGGGAAGGATCCGGGAACAATCATCGCCCGGTGTGGGACTGGGAATTACCGGGAAGGATCCGGGAACAATCATCCCCCGGTGTGGGGCTGGGAATTACCGGGAAGGATCCGGGAACAATCATCGCCCGGTGTGGGGCTGGGAATTACCGGGAAGGGTCAGGGAACAATCATCCCCCGGTGTGGGGCTGGGAATTACCGGGAAGGATGCGGGAGCGGTGTCCCCCGGCCCGGCCAGGGGGCTGGGAATCGCGGGGTCTCTCGGGGAGCGGGCCCATCCCCGTGTGCCGGGGGTGTTTCCGCCCCTCGGCCCGCCCGGCCCCCGCGGCGGACGCGGCCCCGGCAGCGGCTGCCACGTCCCGGGGCGGGCGGGCGGCGCGGCCAATGGCGGGCGCGGCCGGGGCGGGGCGGGCCGGGGCCTGCGCCGGGCCTGGCGCGAGGGGCGCGGCCCCGGCGGCACAGACAGCGCGGCTGCGGACCGGGACGCACCATGTGCGGTGAGCACCGGCCCGGGGACGCCGCGGGGCCCGGCCCGGCCCCGGCGCGGCGGGAGGAGCCGCTGGGGCGGGCGCGGTGAGGCCGCGGCCGGGCGGGGACGCGGGCACGGCCGGGCCGGCTGAGGGGAGAGCGGCCCGGCCCCGTTATCCCGAGTGCGGGCGGCGGCTCGCTCCGTGCCGGGGATTTAAAGGGCCGATTGTCGGCGGAGCGTGGCGACAGAGGGCCGGTGCCCCGGGCTGGGCGCTGTGCCCTGTGCCGGTGGGGCTGGCCCGGGGACGCCGGGGGAACGGGCGCTCCGGGGCCGCTCCAGCCGAGCCTCTGCTGCTGTCGGAGGCACCGCTCCCACCGGTGCCCGTGGTGGTTTTTGGGCGTTGCTGCTCCGGTAATTTGCCCTCCGCAGGTCGGTCCGGGCTGGCCCGGTGTGGCACGGAAGGGTCCGGCCTGGCCCGGCTCTGCCGGACCGTGCCCGAGCTCGGCCCAAGCCCGGAGTGAGCTCGGCCAGAGCCGGTCCCGGTCCCGGTCCCGGTCCTGGTTCTCCTGTCCTTCCACTCCGCTTTCCATGGCAGTGCAGCCACCCTGCCCATCCTTCGCGCACAGGAATGTCAATTATCCTTTCCCTATTCCCTTGTCTTCCTGTTTTTCCATGGAAATTTATGCAACAGCAATCTCTTGGATTTTCCTATTTTCTTTCCATGCTACCTTTCTTTTTTTCCCTGTATTTTTGTGTGCAAAATTACGCTCTTAGCGGGACTGTGCGTTTTACACTTAATGTGCAAGTTGCCATTTCTCTCATTGTTTTTGTGGGATGGAACCGGCGTTGCCTTCAAGCTGTCAAACTGTGGAGAATCAGTCAGAGACTCATACCTCAGCTCACATTTAACACCGTGTTAATTCGTGTTTGAAAGTACAAAGCGGAGCAAAGCTAAGAATAGAAAGGATAATTATTATTATAAATAGCTTGCTGCAAGAATAGGGGTGGTTTTGGTGCCTCGTGCTTGCCGTATTCGAGGTCCGGCCTTTGAAATGTGCAATATTTACATCTGCTCTTTGTCTTTTCTGCCTTGAAAACGCCGGGCAGTTCCTCAGCTGTGCTCAGGGTTTAAGGTGTCTCCCCCCTTTTGGATACAAGTGAAGTTCTTCCTGGATGTTGAAACATTTCGCAGGAAGAGTGAGGAAAGCACAGGGGATTATTGTCTCTGTTGCTGAGGGCTGCTCTGGGATGTATCCTGGAGTGAGAGAGTGATGGTTTGTCTGGGTCTGATTTCCCAGGCTGTGGCAGCTGCAGGGCCTCAAACACAACATTTCTGTCATGGAATTGTGGCTGGGGATGGACAGACCTGGCTTTATCCTGCCACCCTCCTTCAGAGTTTTACCCAGTTCACACGGAACGGTTAAGATGGGTTTTAAAAGGAGATAAATGTGACAATGGTGCTGTTGTTACCTGAGTTACCTCAGTCTGTGGCACTGAAGGAATTCCAGCCTCCAGACTGGAGTTATCAACACAGTGTTTTCAGCCTGATGTGCAGGTTTGTGACCTTACAGAATCTGATGGGCTGGTGCTGCTGGACAGGTAAAGGAAAGGAGCCTCCAAGTGCTTTGGTGCCTGCTGTGAGCACTGTTTGGATGTGCTGGGGTTTGTTTCTAACAGTGAAAACCGGGCTTTGTCCTTGGCTGTGTGTTACACACCTGCAGTTTGAGCACCTGGCCAGGTGGGAGCTGGGTGTGCTTTGGTCCAAGGGTTCAGTGGCATCTGCGAGACACTTCAGGAAACTGGTTTTTCCAGGGCTGTTCTGTAAATCAGTAAACCTGTCATCTGCCATGGCTGAATTGAATGAGCAAAAGGGACACAGAGTTCAGGTCTGGGGTTGGGATGGCAGAATTCAGGTGTAGGACAGAAGAATCCAGGTCTGGGATGGCAGAATTCAGGTCTGGGATGGCAGAATCCAGGTCTGGGATGGCAGAATCCAGGTGTAGGACAGAAGAATCCAGGTCTGGGATGGCAGAATTCAGGTCTGGGGTTGGGATGGCAGAGTTCGGGTCTGGATGGCAGAATCCAGGTCTGGGATGGCAGAATTCAGGTCTGGGGTTGTAGAATTCAGGTCTGGGGTTGTGGAATTCAGGTCTAGGACAGAAGAGTTCAGGTCTGGGGTGGCAGAGCTCAGGTCTTGCTTTACTAGTGATTCCTGAAGATAAAGATGGGCTTAGGAAGGACTTGGGTTTCTCCTTCTGGGCTTGCATGTACCTCAGTGGGGACATTGGGCCCTTGCTCATCTGTTGCCCCTGGCTGTGCCTGGTGTCTGCCTTGCAGAGGAGCACGGAGCTGTGGCCCAGAGTGAGTCCTGGGGCTGCTGCTCTGCTTGTTTACTCTGGGCAGGAGAAACCCTGCCCCTTTTAGCTGGAGAGGGAGCGTGGGCAGCAGCAGAAGTGTCCAGTGGACAAGTGTGGATCCCCACTGGGTGGGTGTTTTTCTGGTTTTGCTTTTTTTCCCAGCCTGGAGGTGATGAATTGAGTGTCAGCTCCCAGACGCAACAGTGGCCTGGCCCTGTGCTCCTCAGACTGGGCAGAAAAAGGGAGCTTGTGGGACTCCAGGAGCTCCTCCAGCAGGGCTGAGCAGCAGCTCTGGGATCAAGGATTCCTTGGAATTGCCCGGTGGATGTACTGGTAACAAGGTCTATGGAAATGAGTGAACAGTAATAGGAAAAGGAATTTGGGAGTAAACCCAGCCTGAGGGCTTTTCTGCTTTTGTAGGGAAAGGATTGCAAGAAGCAATTCCTTCATGTATCTCAGTCATTTACCTGGAAGGGGTAAAGGCATTTTATTTGCCTGGGAATGTGAAATTAAGGAACCTGAGCTCCAAAAAAGTTCATGAGGAAAATAAAGTTCTCAGAAGAAGTATTGTGACTGTCAGCTATAGAGATCAATAATGCCTTGGAAATGTTGGAAATGTTACTCTGTTAAAATGACCAGCTCTTTAGAGAGAATTCTTTATGTAGCTGAAGGCCTAGGATTTGTGCTTGAGTGTTAAAAATCAGCTCTGTGAGAGAGTTGAGTGTCAGGAGCAGCCACATGCCTGTTCTGGTGCTTCCCCAGGTGAGGTGTTTAAGGCAAACCTGCAAGAAAGGAAATGCTTTATATTCTAAATTATATTGTTCAAGGGATTGCACTGGAGAGAACCCATTTCTGTGGATCTCAGTGTGCTCCAAGAGCTGCCTGATGAGCTACAAGCTTTGGGTTGCTCTTTCCAGTCCTCACGTGCAAACTCCTGTGTGGGGCGAGCAGCTGAAATGTTTTATTGTGCTGTGGAGTGTCACTTCTGCCCTAATTCTGAGTTGCACTGGGGTTGAGACTGAGTTTGTCAGAGTGTTCCAGACAGGGGAGCTGTGTTTTCTGCCAGCTGGGGATTCCTGCATCCCTGGCTGCTCCATCTCCTCTTGTGTGGGAATTCCTGCACCCTTTGCTGCTCCATCTCCTCTTGTGTGGGAATTCCTGCACCCTTTGCTGCTCCCTCTCCTCTTGTATGGGAATTCCTGCACCCCTGGCTGCTCCCTCTCCTCTTGTATGGGAATTCCTGCACCCTTTGCTGCTCCCTCTCCTCTTGTATGGGAATTCCTGCATCCCTGGCTGCTCCCTCTCCTCTTGTATGGGAATTCCTGCACCCCTGGCTGCTCCCTCTCCTCTTGTTTGGGAATTCCTGCACCCTTTGCTGCTCCCTCTCCTCTTGTTTGGGAATTCCTGCCCCCCGGCTGCTCCATCTCCTCTTGTATGGGAATTCCTGCACCCTTTGCTGCTCCCTCTCCTCTTGTATGGGAATTCCTGCACCCCTGGCTGCTCCCTCTCCTCTTGTTTGGGAATTCCTGCCCCCCTGGCTGCTCCCTCTCCTCTTGTATGGGAATTCCTGCACCCCTGGCTGCTCCCTCTCCTCTTGTTTGGGAATTCCTGCACCCTTTGCTGCTCCCTCTCCTCTTGTATGGGAATTCCTGCACCCTTTGCTGCTCCCTCTCCTCCTGCAGCTGGGAACTCACCATTGCAGAGCTGCAGCAGGAGGAGGTTCCCAGGGCTGGGTTTTTGTGTCACCTCCAGCAATGCCAGCTCAGAGTGGTTCAGTGTCCCTGGAGATCCTGGCTCCTCTTGGGGCTGGCTCTGCGGGCAGGTGTGGAAGGCAGTGCCTGGACAAGCATGTAAATGCACAAATCTGAAACCAGAACTCTGCTGGGCACCTGAAACTCAGCCCTGGGGAACGTTCTGCCCCAAGTTGGTGCATCCTCAGCACCTGGCATCCAGGCTGGAGGTGCCCAGCTCTTGGAGTTCCACCCAAATCACATTTCCCTTGAGTGCTGTCAAAGAGCTGTCACTGTGAGGGTGAAATTGCCACTGCTGGAGGGCTCCTGGCAAAGCTCTGTGCACTGTCTGTGTTTTCACGCCTTGGTTGATTTGAGTATCAGCTCAGGGAGAGGGGGAGCAAGGCTTGAGCAGGGCACTGTGGCTCTGGGGTGTGACAAAAGCCTTTTCTGGGCTGGGAGGTGCCTTTGGGAACTGTCCTTAAAATTAGAAGTGGTTACAAGGTGTGACTGCTCAGATGGGAATGATCCAGCAGTTAAGAACAGAGAAAATGCTGTTTTCTACGTGGGGATTCCAACTTTCCCCAGCTGTGAAGTATTACATCATTACAGGACGTTTGGAAAGGGCAAAATTAAACACATTTGTAAATATTTCCAATAAATGAAGTTTATTTGCACATAGTTCATGATGATAAGTATCACAAATGGGTGATAAGCCTTCAAATATTGGATATTAGCCTGCAGATTAGTAAGTCATGCATTTAGGAAGACTTGTGTTCTTTTACAGGAGCCTTATGGTCTCACTTTTTACTTTAATGATGCATCATTTATGCATATTCTATTTTTATTTCATTTTTTCCTGTTTTCTCCAAGGTGAATTTTAAACATCCCTGTCTTACTTGCCTTCTCATTTGTAAGATGTGTTGCTCACAGATGAGTACTTATAATTTGATCTTCCCAGTGGCATCTCCACTATCATTCTCCCTATTTTCCTCTCAGGATCTAAAAGCTGAACTGAATCAAAACCGAACCTCCCAGGGTCTGGTTTTTGGAAGAGCATGTCCATATTTCACAGCATTAACACTGCATTTGTGTTTATTCTGGTTTCCTTCTTTTCATAGTCTGTTTTCTGAGAAGCACTGAATTCCTTGGGTTGGTTTTTTGGTGAGGTTTGGGGTATTTTTGTGTCATTCTTAGCCTTGGATTCAGGTGGTTTTCTCCCCCCCCAGGCCTCATGAATAATCTTAATATAACTGTGCTGTAATTAATAGCTGTTAGCAGTGCCAGGCTGGCTCCTTCCTGGAGGGAGCTCAGTGTTTGTTTGCAGTGCAGGCAGGGCTGAACCCTCTGCCTTTCTGCTTTTCCCTCTCCTCCCTGTGCGGAGGCCGCTGCCTCTTTGTGCCCCTCTTGTTGTGCTCTGCCAGCATTTGGGATCTGGGACAAGGAGCAGGCTTTGGGCTCTTGGGTGGGGTTTTCTTAGTGCAGGTGTGACTGAGCTTGCTGAAATCTGCAGAGAAAACAGCGTCTGAAGGCACTGTCTGGTTTGGGTTCAGGTTTAACAAAGGTGTCCACAGCCAGCCCTTCTGGGGGGAGGCAGATTGGGTTCAGAGCAAGCTGCAGTGCCAGAAGCCATCCTGTGCTTGGGGAGCATTCCCTGGCACCCTATAACCCTGGAATCTGGAATCCCATGGGTCTGGAGCATTCCCTGGCACCCTATAACCCTGGAATCTGGAATCCCATGGGCCTGGAGCATTCCCTGGCACCCTATAACCCTGGAATCTGGAATCCCATGGGCCTGGAGCATTCCCTGGCACCCTATAACCCTGGAATCCCATGGGCATGGAGCATTCCCTGGCACCCTTTAACCCTGGAATCCCATGGGCCTGGAGCATTCCCTGGCACCCTATAACCCTGGAATCCCATGGGCATGGAGCATTCCCTGGCACCCTATAACCCTGCCATGCTGTGATCCCAATCCATCCATCCCCTCACACCTCTCATCCCTTGTTCCCAATCCATTCCCTCTGTCCCAGTTTGCTGTTCTCTGCTTCCCCTCCACCTTCCCTGCAGCCCTCCTCCTCTTCCCCTCCTGGCACGTCCCAGTGCCCCTTTCCCAGTCCCAGAGGTGCCCCAGGGGTGGGGCTGGTGCCCACCTGAGCTGCTGGGGTGGGACTGGTGCCCATGGGGTGGGATTGGTGCCCATGGGGTGGGATTGGTGCCCATGGGGTGGGACTGGTGCCCATGGGGTGGGAATGGTGCCCATGGGGTGGGACTGGTGCCCATGGGGTGGGACTGGTGCCCATGGGGTGGGGCTGGTGCCCATGGGGTGGGAATGGTGCCCACCTGAGCTGGGTCCTGCTGGCACTGACTCTCCTGTCCCCCACAGGCATCTTTGCTTACCTGAACTACCATGTGCCCCGGACCAGGAGGGAGATCCTGGAGACTCTCATCAAGGGGCTGCAGCGCCTGGAGTACCGGGGCTACGACTCTGCAGGTACCTCAGCTCTGCTGGGGCTCTCTGGGGGCCTTTCCTGGGGTGCTGGGAGTGCTTTCTGCCACCTTCTGCTGCTGAGGAAAGCTGGAACACAAACTGGATGTGCCTGTGGGCAGAGGTTTGCATTAACTTCAGTATACAGATTTCTATAAGCATTCTTGATGTTTGTTTTTGGGGTTTTCTTTTCTCTGTTTGTTTTTGTTTTTTTTTTTCCTTTCCCCAAAGGTTTTAAAAATACTGACAAGATGACAAAGGGAAAGCTAAGTTCTAATCTAACCTTAGTTCTAATCTAAGGGGTTTCTTGCCTTTATGTGGCAGGCCAGCTCTGGGAGAAAGGGCTCAGGGAGAATCGAAAAGGGCAGAATTTGTTGACAGAAAATATTGTAATAACTTCTGCACTTGACCTTCTTCCTCCATGTCCCACGGGGGGGTTCAGGTGTGGGACTGGACGGAGGAAATGACAAAGACTGGGAGGCCAATGCTTGCAAAATCCACATTATCAAGCAGACGGGGAAGGTGAAGGCTCTGGATGAAGAGGTTCACAGTAAGTGCCTCCCTTTCCTCCTTTCCCTTGCTTCTGTTTTGAATCTCCCCTGATTTAGCCACAAACACGAATTTCCAGAGGTGTAAAGGCTCAGGGATGAGCTGTGAAGAGCTTGGTGATCCTCTGGTTGTTGGTGTGAAGTTACAGAGAAATCCTGATCTTTCCAAGATAAATGATTTGCAACTACTAAAGTAAAATAGACCTGAAATACATCGTGGGAAACAGACAGGAAAACCTCCAAAACAAACAACCAAAAGCTCCTTGAACTGGGGATAGAGGAATTAGCAGGAGATAATTATCAAGACCTAGAGCTTGGGCAGAAGGAGAAATCGGGAGGAACCTCCCCCCGTTCCCTGTAGGAATCTCTTTCTGCCCTTTATTTAAACCTTAATTCATTAAATCTGAGCTCAGTGCAAAGATGCACGAAGGTGTTGGGGGTGGAATAGAGGCTGGCTGAGGGTGGGGAGATCTTTTCTTCTCAGCTTCACATTCAGAAGCTGCTGTGTTGGTGAAATTGGAGTCTTTGTAACCCATTCCTGTATTCACCTGAGGCACAGAGTGCTGAGTGTCCAGGGGGAGGTGGGTCAGTGTAATCTCAGTGTAAACCAGCAGCCAAAAAGCTCAGATGTGGTGGGGTGTGTGCTACAGAAACAGGGGACGGGCAGAGCATTCCTGAAGGGAGGTTTGAAAAGAAAGAACGAAAGGAAACATCAGGATGCCCAGTTTTAAAGAGATTGTGGAAGCACTTGTGGAGTAGAGGAGTACTTTTTCCCCAAGAAATTTTTTTTTCCCAGGGATTTTTTTTTTTCCCAAAGAATCTTTTTTTTCCCCAAGAAATCTTTTTTTTCCCCAAGAAGTCTTATTTTCCCCAAGAAATCTTTCTCCCCAAAGAAATCTTTTTCCAAAGAAATGTTGCTGCTCATGGTAGCTTTGCAGAGACAGGGGTTAGGGGTGCCTGAATAACCATGGGGGTGTGCAGGTGACAGGATGATGGCAAGGACCCAGGCTTGGGCTCTCCCTTAGAGGCTGCTTTTTGTTTTGGCCCAGTGAGGGGTGCAGGGCTGTTTTCTGTGTGTGTCCCTCAAACCCCCTGAGGTTTTGGTGGGTGTCTGATGATCCCAAAGGTCTTTTCCAGCCCCGATCCGTGTCCTGTGGGCTTTGCTGGCCCTGCCGGCATCGCTGCCCTGCTGAGGCTCCCAGGGCACGGGCAGCCCCTCAGGGCTGAACCTTTGCTGTGCAGAGCAGCAGGACATGGACCTGGACATCGAGTTCGACGTGCACCTGGGCATCGCCCACACGCGCTGGGCCACGCACGGGGAGCCCAAACCGGTGAACAGCCACCCGCAGCGCTCCGACAGGAACAACGGTCTGGGCTGCCCTGGGGGCTGGCCTGGGGGCTGCTGGGGGCTGTGCCTGCTCTTGGGGGGCTCCTGGGGCTGGCCTGGGGGATCTGGGGGGCTGGGATCCACTGCTGCTCCTCTGGGGTCACTGCCTGCTCCTGGGGCTGGCCTGGGGGATCTGGGGGGCTGGGATCCACTGCTGCTCCTCTGGGGTCACTGCCTGCTCCTGGGGCCAAGCTGGGGGTTCTGGGGGGGCTGGGATCCACTGCTGCTCCTCTGGGGTCACTGCCTGCTCCTGGGGCTGGGCTGTTCCTCTGGGGCGCTGGGATCCACTGCTGCTCCTCTGGGGTCACTGCCTGCTCCTGGGGCTGGCCTGGGGGTTCTAAGGGGGCTGGGATCCACTGCTGCTCCTCTGGGGTCACTGCCTGCTCCTGGGGCTGGGCTGCTCCTCTGGGGGGGCTGCTGGGCCTCCTGGGGTCACTGCCTCCTCCTGGGACCAGGCTGGGGGTTCTGGGGGGGCTGGGATCCTCTGCTGCTCCTCCTGGGGTCACTGCCTGCTCCTGGGGCCAAGCTGGGGGATCTGGGGGGCTGGGATCCTCTATTGCTCCTCTGGGGTCACTGCCTGCTCCTGGGGCCAAGCTGGGGGTTCTGGGGGGGCTGGGATCCACTGCTGCTCCTCTGGGGTCACTGCCTGCTCCTGGGGCTGGGCTGGGGGTTCTGGGGGGGCTGGGATCCTCTATTGCTCCTCCTGGGGTCACTGCCTGCTGCTGGGGCTGGGCTGCTCCTCTGGGGGGCCTGGGGGGCTGCTGGGACTCCTGGGGGGCTGCTGGCCCTGGGTGTCCCAGGCAAACTGCTGCCAGGCTGGGGCTGAGCAGGGCCTTTCCTCTGTCCCCAGAGTTCATTGTCATCCACAACGGCATCATCACCAACTACAAGGACCTGCAGAAGTTCCTGGTGAGTGGCCCTGGGGGTGAGACCCTCCTTTCCCCTTGCTCTCACGCCCTGCCCAGCTCACTCCTGTTGTATTCTCACTCTCCCTTCCCCACTTCCATTCCCCACTCACCCCTTCCTTCACTCACATCTCCACTCACTCCTCTCTCCTCTCTCACAGTGATTTCCCCCCTCACATCCCCTCTCACCTCCATTCCTGCACTCTCATTTTTGCACTCCCACCCATATTTGCACTCACAGACTCTCCTGCTCTGGGAGTTCTCACATTTACACCCCCATTCCCTCCCTACCCCACTCCCCACATTCCCTCACTCAATATCCTGGCATTCACACCCTGCTCATCCTCACTCACAACTCCCTCCTCATCCTCACTCCTTCTCCCAAGGAGACCTTCCCCCTCAAACCCCCTCCCTGTGTCCCTCGCACTGCCCTCTCCCCCTCTCCTCATATTCTTGCAATTTAAAAGGCAGGAGGGATGGAAGGGAAGTGTGAGAAGAGAAAAAGAAGGGGAAAAAAAGGCAGGAAAGTAAAAGGAAGAGGAAAAGCAGAGTGAAGAATGGGGGGAAAAAAGAGGGAAAAAAAGAGTAAGAACAGCTGCAGTGTGGAAGGGGGAAAGGAAAGGAAAGGAAAGAGGAAAGGAAAGAGGAAAGGGAAATTTGAGGGAGGAAGGCAGGAGCAGAGAAATGGAAAAACATGAGAAAAAAGTAAGCAAAAGGTGAAGGCCAGGGAGTAGTGAGAGCGAAGAAAGGGAAGGAAGGGGGCCTGGAGAGCCACAGGAGCTGTCCCTGCAGGAGAGCAAGGGCTACGAGTTCGAGTCGGAGACGGACACGGAGAGCATCGTCAAGCTGGTCAAGTACATGTACGACAACCGCGACAGCGACGACATCAGCTTCTCCACGCTGGTGGAGAGGGTCATCCAGCAGCTGGTAACCATGGGGCACCCGGGGGGCACAGGCATGGGCACGGGCACCACCCCCAGAAACACCCCCTGCACCCCGGCACTGCTGCTGCAGGCTTTGTCCTGCTGCCTCTGCCTGCCCGGAGCAGGGCTGGCTTTGCTTCTCTGGGCTGTTTGTCAGTGTTAGCTGGGAAAGGGCTCAGCTCTTGGGCATGGCAGCTCTGGAGGCTGCCAGCCCCTGGTGGGGTGGTGGGAGTGGGGAGGGAGACTCTGTGCTGCTCCCAGTCTTTCCCAAATCTCCAGAAATCCTGGGACAGTCTGTGCTGCTCTCAGTCCTTCCCAAATCTCCAGAAATCCTGGGAGAGTCTGTGCTGCTCCCAGTCCTTCCCAAATCTCCAGAAATCCTGGCAGAGTCTGTGCTGCTCCCAGTCCTTCCCAAAACCCCAACCTGGCAGAGTCTGTGCTGCTCCCAGTCCTTCCTGCAGATCTTTGCCTCTGCAGGTCCCCTGAGTGCACCCTGAGCTAAAGCAGGAGCCCTGGGGTAGCCAGGGGAGTCTGGGTGTCTCTCTGCGGGTTCAGGAGGCTCCAGCAGTGGCTGAGGATGCACTGCCAGGCTCAGGGGAGGGAAATCCTGCCAGGGTGGGGGGGCTGGAGCTGCAGGCAGTTCTGGAAACATCTGTGAAACCTCTTGGGTGTCTCTTCTGTGTCCACAGAAACACAGGAGCAGTTTCTGTGCTGGGAACACTGACTCAGTGCCTGGGCCTCAGCTGAAGTTTGTTTTTCTTGTTGCAGGAAGGTGCTTTTGCCCTTGTGTTCAAGAGTGTTCATTACCCTGGGCAGGCAGTTGGTACCAGGTGAGTGTCCCATGGGAAGGGACATTTTTGCTCCCTGCCTGGTGCTTGTGTTTGTACCTCCAAGTTAGAAGGCAGAGTGGAGATCATTCTCATCACACTGTATATGCTGGGACAGGGTGGTTGTTGTTTTTCATTTCCTTTCTCTTGTTTTCTGTCTGTCACGACAGAAAGCTCCCAGAAATGTTTTGGAAATGCCTTACTGACCAGCTGTAGCACACCTGGTCTAGAGCAGCTTTGTTTTGGTGTCCTCTGGGGATGATCTGAAGGGAGAAGGTTTTACCTCTTCCTTTGTGCTTGCCCCTGTGGCAGCACTTGGGCAATTCCTCCACTTGGCCTGCAATGTGGGCCAGCCTCGTGTCCAGGTTTTCTGTCCCACTTCTCAACACCAGCACCAGCCAAAAGCTGTGTGTGGGTGTGTGCAGTGAGGGGCAGTCCCTGTTCAGGGCTGCAGTGACTCTGGGGGAGTTTCTCCAGCCCTGATGCAGGTTCCTCCCATCCTTGTGTTCTTCATCCTGGCATTCCTTCTGTGTTTGCAGCAGCTGCTCTGGGGGTTCTGGCTGTGCCCCAGTGCAGCTGAGGGGCTCAGAAGGGCCTGGGGGGGCCGTGGGGGTGTCCCCAGGGCTGAGCTGTCCCTGTGTCCCTGCAGGAGAGGCAGCCCCCTGCTCATCGGCGTGCGCAGCGAGCACAAACTGTCCACAGACCACATCCCCATCCTCTACAGGACAGGTGAGTGGGGACAGCTGAACCCTAAACCCTAAACCCTAACCCCAATCCACAGACCACATCCCCATCCTCTACGGGACAGGTGAGTGGGGACAGCTGAACCCTAAACCCTAAACCCTAACCCCAATCCACAGACCACATCCCCATCCTCTACGGGACAGGTGAGTGGGGACAGCTGAACCCTAAACCCTAACCCCAATCCACAGACCACATCCCCATCCTCTACGGGACAGGTGAGTGGGGACAGCTGAACCCTAAACCCTAAACCCTAACCCCAATCCACAGACCACATCCCCATCCTCTACGGGACAGGTGAGTGGGGACAGCTGAACCCTAAACCTGACCCTAAACCCTAAACCCTAACCCCAATCCACAGACCACATCCCCATCCTGTACAGGACAGGTGAGTGGGGACAGCTGAACCCTAAACCTGACCCTAAACCCCAACTCTAACCCTAATCCTAACCCACATCCCCATCCTCTACAGGACAGGTGAGTGGGGACAGCCCCAGCCCTGGGGACCTTACTGAAAATTCCTGAGAGTGACTCTGTAATTCCCTGTGGTCAGAGGGGTCTGGATTTGTGTTGTGAGCAGTGCAGGGGTCCCTGCTCCTGTCCTGCTGCTCATCCCCTGCTGCAAGAGCCAGTGCCAGCAGCTCTGCCTTTTGGCTGATTAGCAGTAGCATTAATGTATTTGTGTAACACTGTGGTTTTTTATTCAATAGCTCAAATTTGGTTTGTTTGTTTTTGTTTTTTTTTCCCCAATTGCACTTCCAGCCGTACAATCTATGGATCATTCTTTTGATGGAATATCCATAAAAATGGAGGAAGGTGCCCACCAGAGAAAAAAAGCTAACACTTGAAATTTCAGACAAATCCTCCAGCTCCTTAGGAGAGGAATCATAAATATGCATTGTCTTTTTAATATGTGGCTGTTGCTTTCCATGTAGTGCAGTGAAACATGTGGAAAAATCAAAATTCCTTCCTGATCAGAAACACCATGAGCAGCACACAGGAAAATCCACCTATCCCACTTCAAATACTGGGACATAATGCTCGGCATATGTGCGAAAACTGATGACAGTGCAGCTTGTACTGAGTGTTCCTGCAGCTCTGGCTGCAGAAGGAAACAGTGAATTACCTTAAAAATAAACCCCACTAAAGCAGGAGGCTGCTGCCAATCCTGCTGCAAGCACTGCCCAAAATTCCTGCTGGGGTTTGGGTTGTAAGAGCCCCGTCCCCCCCCTGAGCATGGTGAGAGTGTGAGCTGCAGCCCCTGGAGGCTGCACTAAGCTTGGCCTGAGCTGGGCCTTCCTTCCCCTGTGCATTTATCAGGGGAACCATCTGGCACTGTCCTGAAGGGCTGGAAAGGCCAGCCCAGCTCACATCTGAGAGGATGTGCCTGCACCTGCAGAAGCTGTCATGCGGGAAAGCAATGCCACATAATGAAGGCAATGCAGGGAAATGCTCTGTTTTGAGAACCCAAATTTGCATGTTCTGATCAGGTCTGGGTGTTTCTGGTGGGGAGTGGCCACTGGCAGCTCTGCTCTGTCCCTTCTCAGCACCAAATCAGCCTGTCCTGCCTCAGCTCAACAGCAAGGGCACTGTTCTCCTCATTTACTGGCTTGATAACTGGACTGGAAGGCTCTGAATCGCTGCCTGAGTGGCTCTTCTCACTGAGTATCAACATGAAAGCAATATTTCTCCTTCACGTTTTCACCTGCAGAAGTGGAAGCCAGAGCACCGCGAGCTCTGCTTGCATCCCTGAATCAGATCAGTGTCTAGCAGGTGAAACAGCCCCAGGATTGTGCAATAAATATAGAATGGAGGAACTCCAGTGTTGCTGTTCTTCAGCAATAGTCCCATTTTGGGAGATAAGCTGATTAATCCACCCCCTCCCTCCCCATACCCTGCACGATGACTGGCAAATAGTTCTGCTGGAGGCTGGTGCTGAGCAGTAGGTGTTGGGTGCCTCATCTGCATCCCTGATGAGCTTCAGCACTGAGCAGCAGTTGGAGGAGGAGGAGGAGGAGGAGACAGTGTTGGGAATTTCCAGAGTACTCCAGAAAGGATCCCTGGCGGAAGGCTGAACTTTGAGGACAGATTTTTCCCAAGCTGGCTCTCAGTCCTGTGTCCCCCTGATGAGCCCAGGGGTGATTTCCTCCTGAGCAGGGTGAGGTGGTTTTGTTTGCTGGTGCAGGAACAAGGCCGAGCTCTCAATCCTGGATTTCCTGAGCTGTGTCTGCCAGTGAGCTCAGCCAGACGGAAACAGGTTTGGGTTCCAGCTGTGGTGCTCAGGATGGGCACACAAAGGATTCCCCCAGCGCTGAGGGTAACAGACAGAGAAGGGGCAGCGCTGCTCCATTCCAGAGAGGAGCATGGGAGACACTTACAATGAAAGCAGGGCAGGTGTAATGGGGAAATGTGGCTGCTCATAAAGCACCTTGAATTCTCTGCCAGTGGAGCCACACAGAACATTCATTTGGAGTTTCTCCTGATGCTTTCCTCTAAATTTCAGATACACTAGTAACACACTTGCAGGCTTAATAAAAAGCAATCAAACTCTTGCAAGCCAGCCGAGGACGGGCACAAGTGCTGCTGCTCCTTTTGCTGTGCAGGCATGAAAATCGTGCTTCATGTTGGTGCCGTGCTTTGGGGGCTCTGCTGGTGTCACCTGTGCCCGGGGCTGTCACCTGGGCAGCCCCTGAGCCTCCTGTCTCCTAGGGAAGGACAAGAAGGGGAGCTGCAACCTGTCCCGAGTGGACAGCACCACCTGCCTCTTCCCCGTGGAGGAGAAAGCTGTGGAATATTACTTTGCTTCTGATGCCAGGTAGGGCTTTCCAGCACCTCTGGTGCGGGGAGGAATGTCCTGTTTAAAGGAACAAGGCACGGGGAGGCTGGGCTTTCTTTGTGAATTACTTTGCAAATTACTTTACAAAGACTAACCAAAACAGAGTTGCTGTTAAAATAATGAGCACTGGCCTTGGAATAGAGTGGTACCATTCTTCAGGCTCATTTGTGAGTAAGATTTCCCAGTGATGGGAAACCTGAGGGAGTCCTGACCTAAATTAGCAGATGAGGTGCTAATTATGAGAGAATTGTGTTG
This sequence comes from Molothrus ater, assembly GCF_012460135.2. Classification (NCBI taxonomy): domain Eukaryota; kingdom Metazoa; phylum Chordata; class Aves; order Passeriformes; family Icteridae; genus Molothrus; species Molothrus ater. The sequence continues at coordinate 4,932,062 of NC_050505.2, read as the reverse complement.
ATTCTCCAGGGATCTCTGCACCATCATCAATATATTATTATAATATAGTATAATATATTATATATCTGAATATATAGTATAATAGAGTATCTATTATATACTATATAATGTAATATATATCTTATTAGTATAGTATAATATAGTATATTATACATACTATGTAATATAGTATAATATAATATAATATATATTTTAATAGTATAATATAATAGAGTATATATTATATATGATATAATATAGTATAATATGTTATATATCTGAATAGTATAGTATAATTATTTTAATAAAGCAGTGGATCAGCCCTCTGCAATCATGGAGTCAGTGCTAATTATTCCTGTTCAGGGCACCATTGCCACGACAGAAATGCACAGTGTTATCTTTTTATACTAAAAACTACGTGTACAAGATTTCCAATTACTTCCCAATACCCATCACCCATGTTAGACACTGAGCTTCTACTCTAAACCAATCCCAAAGTGCCACCATCACAGCAGAAGATGGAGGCCAAGAAGAAGAAGGGGAAAGGCTGGACAGGCCCAGATTCCTCCATCTTGCCTCCTGAACCCCCATTCTAAAAACCCCAAAAATCTGGTTTTCACCCCATGATAAATTCACTATCATTCTACTTAAACTGTTGTGGCTTGTAATTCTTCATTATAAGGTTGGTAATTTTTTCCATGGGTTAAAATCAAAGTCACAGGGGCCTTGGGCTCTGAGCCAGGCTCTCTGAGCCCCTGGCAGGGGTTTGGGCAGTCCGGGGCAGCCAGAGGGATGTCCTGAGCTCAGCTGTGATGTCCCCGTGTCCCCACAGCGCTGTCATCGAGCACACCAACCGTGTCATCTTCCTGGAGGACGACGACGTGGCGGCCGTGGTGGACGGGCGTCTGTCCATCCACCGCGTCAAGCGCACGGCCGGAGACCACCCGGGCCGGGCCGTGCAGACCCTGCAGATGGAGCTGCAGCAGATCATGAAGGGTGAGAGCTCCTGCCTGCCTGCTGGGGCTGCAGTCACCCTGTGCCACCCCTGCCCCGACTGGGGACGGGAGCCCGGAGCGTCTCCAGAGGTGCCACAGCCTGCTCTGGTGCTGGAGCATCTTCAGAGGGAAAAAAGTCCTCACAGGTCATGGATTTCCCCTCTAAAAATCCTCAGCTTGGGGCTGCAGTCACCCTGTGCCACCCCTGCCCCAAGTGGGCACAGGAGCCAGGAGCGTCTCCAGAGGTGCCACAGCCTGCTCTGGTGCTGGAGCATTGTCATGGGGAAAAAGTCCTCACAGGTCATGGGACTGCCCCTCTAGTCCACAGTTGTGGGGCTGAGGATTTTACCTCCTGCCTGGGGGCAACATCCTGGGCTTGGGGCTGCAGTCACCCTGTGCCATCCCTGCCCCAGGTGGGCACAGGAGCCTGGAGCATCTCTGAACACAGAGGTGCCACAGCCTGCTCTGGTGCTGGGTCATCCCCATGGGGAAAAGGTCCTCACATGTCATGGGACTTTCCCTCTAAAAATCTGCATCTTGGGACTGCAGTCCTTTTTGGAGACAAAATCCCCAGTTTGGGGCTGCAGTCACCTGCTGCCATCCCTGCCCCGAGTGGGGACAGTCTCTGCCCTGGTTTGGTCTGGAGGTGCCACAGCCTGCTCTGGTGCTGGGTCATCCCCATGGGGAAAAGGTCCTCACATGTCATGGGACTGCCCCTCTAGTCATTGACACCTTATGAGGAGAGTTGTGGGGCTCAGGATTTTGCCCCCTGCTTGGAGCCATCTGGTTTTTCCAAGACTGATCCCTCACAAAGTTGCCACTCTGGATCTGCCCTTCGCTGACACCTTCCAGGAGCTTGAATCAAGCTCTCACCCTGAGCTGGTGTTTTGGCAGAAAAAGAAGGATCAGTTTAATAATCTTTGGCTGGTCCAAGCTTTTCTCTACATACACAGGAAAAATGGCAATTAGCAGGAGGTAATTTAAAATTAAAGTTACCAGGTGGGAAAGTGTTCTAATTTGTTTTCCATCTTCCTTCATAGGTAACTTCAGCTCGTTCATGCAGAAGGAAATATTTGAGCAGCCAGAATCTGTTGTTAATACCATGAGAGGAAGGGTCAACTTTGACGACTACACAGGTAATTGAGCTGGAGCCTCCCTCACTGGGTGTCCACGGTGGCTGCAGGGGAGGGAGGGGTGGAAACCTTGCTGGGCTGGGATGAAATCTGTGTCCAGTGCCTCCAGAATTCCATGTGAAATGAAATCTGTGTCCAGTGCCTCCAGAATTCCATGTGAAATGAAATCTGTGTCACAGTGCCTCCAGAATTCCATGTGAAATGAAATCTGTATCCAGTGCCTCCAGAATTCCATGTGAAATGAAATCTGTGTCCAGTGCCTCCAGAATTCCATGTGAAATGAAATCTGTGTCCAGTGCCTCCAGAATTCCATGTGAAATGAAATCTGTGTCACAGTACCTCCAGAATTCCACCTGCTGCTGGCAAGGTCCCACTTGTGATGGTTTTTTGCACATTTGGTGATGGAGGTGGTGACATTCTGTTAGCAGCAGTGATTCTGGGGGCCTCTCCTCCCTGCTCACCCTGACTGGGCTCTCTGCTCTTGCCCACAGTGAACCTGGGGGGGCTCAAGGATCACATCAAGGAGATCCAGAGGTGTCGGCGTCTGATCCTCATCGCCTGTGGCACCAGCTACCACGCGGGAGTGGCAGTGAGTGCTGGGCCCAGGGCCACAGTCAGGGGCTGGGCTGGGCTGCAGGGACCTGAGGGACACCCCAGGGACACCCCAGGGACACCTCCCACTGTCCCAGGCTGCTCCAGTGTCCAACCTGGCCTTGGCATCCAGGGCAGCCACAGCTGCTCTGGGCACCCTTCTCCCCACCCTCCCAGGGAAGAGTTTTGCCCTAATAATCTCATCTCATCTGCCCTTTTTTGGTTTAAAGCCATTCCCCTCGGTCCTGCCATTCCATCCCTTGTCCCACGTCCCCCTGCAGGAGGCTCTGAGCCCTCCCTGGAGCGTGCCAAGCAGATTAAGGGTTGATTTCAGGGTAGGGATTGGTTCTTAACCTCAGTCAGGTTAGGAGTAAGCAAGTGCACACAGGTGAGTGAAGGAGGGCCCTTGTGAAAGCTGCAAACACCAGGCTCAGTTCACAGCAGCAGCAGGAGGAAATAAAAGCTGGTGAAGCTGAGCTTGGGGAAGTGGTTCCTGTGACTTCCATGGCTGTGGAAGGCTTTGGGGAACAAAAGCTGCTCTTTAAAAAAGGGGAGGGACACTGCAGGAACAAAATGCAGGGGCTGCCAGGCGCCAGGTGGGGTCCAGCAGGGCCTGGATGTAGGTTTGGGGGTTTGGGTTCTTCAGGCGGGGACACACTCAGGACACCCAGCATTACATAATTTATGTGGGGGGTTATGTAACCAGTGAGACTTAGTTAGAGAAATCTCCATTTGAGGGAGGAGTAGGCCCCACAGACCAATGTGTTTTCCCCCCATACCTCCCTGCCCAGGTGAATTTTTATTAAAAATCAAGTTGGTGGTGGTGCCAAGGCAAGGTTGCTTCTCACAGGGGTTGGTGGTGACTGGAGTGTGGGCAATATGAGCAATTAAAGTGTAATCCAGCGCTAATTGTCACATGGAGTTTAACAGTAATATTTTCCAGTGTGTGTGGCAGCTAGAAAGCTTTTTTTGTGCCTTTATAAACATGATGTAATCCCTGCCTTCCTGCCCCTCCCCTGCCAGACCCGCCAGGTGCTGGAGGAGCTGACTGAGTTACCTGTCATGGTGGAGCTGGCCAGCGACTTCCTGGACAGGAACACGCCCGTGTTCAGGGATGATGTCTGCTTCTTCCTCAGCCAGTCAGGTACTCCTGGGCTCCCCTCCCCGCCCAGAGCTGAGGGGGAGGCAGAGGCCACCCTTTGGTGCCTCTCTGGGGGACTGGGAGGGCTGGTGTTGGTGCCTTGGCAAGGCGCCCTAGAGCTGAGTTACAGAATAAAGTAGGGAATTATTGAAAGGATCTCCTCAATGGATCCACCTTGGGCACTACAGGAGCCTGGCCCAGATGAGTTTTTATTAACCAGGAAAATGAATAAAGTTGATTTTTGTTAAAGGGGGACAGCCCCAGAGCTGCCTTCTGTTAACCAACAGCTGCAGGTGGGTTCTGGGTGGCACTGCCCTGGTCAGGGCTCACACTGGGCATGCAGGGGCTGCTGCACCTCCCTGGGGCTGCCTCTGGGGCATTTCCCAGCAGCAGCAGCAGCAGCACTGAGCACCCGTCCCTGTGTCCCCCCGTGTCCCCCCTGTGTCCCCCCTGTGTCCCCCCTGTGTCCCCCCGTGTCCCCCTGTGTCCCCCCTGTGTCCCCCGTGTCCCAGGGGAGACTGCAGACACGCTGATGTGCCTGAGGTACTGCAAGGAGAGGGGAGCCCTGACCGTGGGCATTACCAACACCGTGGGCAGCTCCATCTCGCGCGAGACCGACTGTGGGGTGCACATCAACGCGGGCCCCGAGATCGGCGTGGCCAGCACCAAGGTGGGTGAGCCCCCAGGGCTCTGGCTGCATTTGGAGTGGATTTATTTAATTTAATTTAATTTTATTTTATTTTATTTTATTTTATTTTATTCTATTTTATTTTATTCTATTTTATTTTAATTTAATTAATTTATTTTATTTATTTATTTTTAATCTTTATTTGATTTTTTATTTATTTTAAAAAATTATTTATTTTTAAAATTTGATTTTTATTTTATTTTTATTTTTATTTTGTTTTATTTTTAATTTTTAAAATTTGATTTTTATTTTATTTTACCTTTTAAAATTTTTTAAACTTATTTTTTTAATTTTTAAAATGTGATTTTTATTTGATTTTTATTTTTATTTTATTTTATTTTTATTTAAAATTTATTTTATTTTATTCATTTTAATTCTTATTTTTAATTGTTGCTTTAGTTTATTTTCTTATTTTTATTTTATATTATTTTAATTTCTTTTATTTTAATCTTTATTTTTAAAATTTCATTTTATTCATTTTTTATTTGATTTTATTTTTTAATTGATGTTTTATTTTAATTTTTAATTGATTTTGGTTTTATTTTTATTTTTTATTTTATTTTTATTTTTATTTCTTAATTTATTTTTTTAGATAAGATAAAGGAAACTTTGTTTGCATGTAACTCTCTCTGGCTGTGCTTTACCAAAGAAAATGGGATATGAAAACTATCCCTTTAACAAATGGGGGAAATGTTTTTGTACAGAATCATACAGTTTGTGTCCAGGTAACAGGATTGTTCTGGCTGGGGGAGATGCAGTATAGGAGAACTTACTTTGCTGCCTTTCATTTGGGTGAAGTGCTGAAATCTGCTTTGGTTCAGTTAAATTTAGAGACGAGATGATGTCAATCTGTTACATAAATTCAGCCAAAAACCACATTTGAGTTTTAACAGTTCATGGGGGAATTTGATAATGGAAAATTCATGAGTCTCTTACAAGAAACTCTTGAAGGAGCTGTTTGTCCTGTTGTTTTCACATGGCCAGCACTTCCAGCTTGGAGAGAAATGGAATTTTTCATTTTTTCTCTGACCACGTGGGGTGTCACCAGAGGCCAGACTGCAGCTTCAGAGTCCCTCAGGTGTCCCTCAGGTGTCCCTGTGACCATTCCTGCCCTGCTGTGACCCCTCCTGTCACCTGCCTGGGCAGGGATTGCCCCCAGAGGCAGGGCAGGAGTTCAGGCTCAGGTTTAGGCTGTTCCTAAAGAAGGGAGCTGGGACATCACGGCTGCCTTTGTGTTCCCCTGAGTGTGGCCCAAGGAAATCCCAGCTGGTTGGGAGGGGTGCTGGTGATGGGCTTGCCCCAAACAGCTCCAGGCAGCGCCTGCTGCTCTCAGGAGCCACTGGCAGTGAAGCAGGACAGGGGCACGGTCACAAAGCAGGGTTGGCAGTCAGCAGGGGATGGAGAATACAAAATCGGGGGATGTGGAATATAAAATCAGGGGATGTGGAATATAAAATCAGGGGACGTGGAATATAAAATCAGGGGATGTGGAATACAAAATCAGGGGATATGGAATACAAAATTGGGGGATGTGGAATATAAAATCAGGGGACGTGGAATATAAAATCAGGGGATGTGGAATATAAAATCAGGGGATGTGGAATATAAAATCAGGGGATATGGAATATAAAATCAGGGGATGTGGAATACAAAATCAGGGGATATGGAATACAAAATCAGGGGATGTAGAATATAAAATCAGGGGATATAGAATATAAAATCAGGGGATGTGGAATACAAAATCAGGGGATATAGAATATAAAATCTTGCTGTTGTGTCTGAATCCCCTGGGGTGTGAGGAGGTCACTGGTGAGCCCTGCCCGGTGAGCCCAGGTCCATTTCTGCTGCTGGCTGGGAACCAAAGCTGCCACTTGGAGAGCAAAAGCTGGGCTGAGATTTCCCGTGTTTGGTGCAGCAGTGGTGTTCTGTGTCCCCTGCAGGCCTACACCAGCCAGTTCGTGTCCCTGGTGATGTTTGCCCTGATGATGTGTGACGACAGGATCTCCATGCAGGAGCGGCGCAAGGAGATCATGAGGGGGCTGAAGGGGCTGCCAGGTAGGGCCTGGGGCAGGGGGAGCCCAGCTGGGCTGGGCCTGCAGGGAGGGACTGAGCTTAGGGCTGGGCCTGCAGGGAGGGACTGAGCTTAGGGCTGGGCCTGCAGGGAGGGACTGAGCTTAGGGCTGGACCTGCAGGGAGGGACTGAGCTTAGGGCTGGGCCTGCAGGGAGGGACTGAGCTTAGGGCTGGACCTGCAGGGAGGGACTGAGCTTAGGGCTGGGCCTGCAGGGAGGGACTGAGCTTAGGGCTGGGCCTGCAGGGAGGGACTGAGCTTAGGGCTGGGCCTGCAGGGAGGGACTGAGCTTAGGGCTGGGCCTGCAGGGAGGGACTGAGCTTAGGGCTGGGCCTGCAGGGAGGGACTGAGCTTAGGGCTGGGCCTGCAGGGAGGGACTGAGCTTAGGGCTGGGCCTGCAGGGAGGGTGGCAGAGCTGTCACAATTCCTCACAGCCGCGTTCCCTCAGGTGTCCCCGGGCCACCAATGTGGGCCAGTCAAGCTCAGAGCCTGGGGTTTTGCGGTCCCTGCTGGCTGTGGGGGTGAGGGGGGTGTGAGCACACTCAGGCTGGGCTTTCCCTCCCCTCCAGACCTGATCAAAGAGGTGCTGAGCATGGATGATGAGATCCAGAAGCTGGCCACGGAGCTGTACCACCAGAAGTCTGTGCTCATCATGGGCCGGGGCTACCACTATGCCACGTGTCTGGAGGGAGCCTTGGTAAGGTCCTGAGATTAAAGAATCCCCAGAGCTGGTTAAAAACCACGACAAGGTGGCTCAAGGTGTCATGAATTCTTTCCCCCCCCTGCAGAAAATCAAAGAAATCACCTACATGCACTCGGAGGGGATCCTGGCTGGGGAGCTGAAGCACGGCCCCCTGGCCCTGGTGGACAAGCTGATGCCTGTGATCATGATCATCATGAGAGACCACACCTATGCCAAGTGCCAGAACGCCCTGCAGCAGGTCATTGCACGGCAGGTGAGGGCTGGGGGCTCTGCAGAGCTCCAGAGGGGCTGCTTCTGGCAGGAAAGGCATTCACAGCCCCCATTCTGCTCCCCTGGGTGTCACTGCCCACCTGTGGGCTCCCTGGGTGCTCTGGGCATCTCACAGCAGTCCTTGCAGCAATTGCAGAAGTCTGGCATGGTCTGTTTAACCCTTAAATACCCCCCAGGGCACCTGAAGCTGTTTGGTTCTCAATTAAGCAGTAGATTTTGCCACTGGCAGGGAAGAACCCTCCAGATGTGCTTCCCTTCAGGGAAGAACCCTCCAGATGTGCTTCCCTTCAGGGAAGAACCCTCCAGATGCTGCTTCCCTTCAGGGAAGAACCCTCCAGATGTGCTTCCCTTCAGGGAAGAACCCTCCAGATGTGCTTCCCTTCAGCCCCTGCCCTGTGTTGCAGGGTCGGCCCGTGGTGATTTGTGACAAGGAGGACATCGAGACCATCAAGAACAACAAGAGGACAATCAAAGTGCCGCACTCGGTGGATTGCCTGCAGGGCATCCTGAGCGTCATCCCCCTGCAGCTGCTGGCCTTCCACCTGGCCGTGCTGCGGGGCTACGATGTGAGTACTGCACCCTCCCGGGGCTGCAGGGCTGCTGCAGGGGCTGCAGGGCTGCTGGGGGATGCTGGGGGATGCTGCAGAGCTGGGGGATGCTGCAGGGCTGCTGGGGGATGCTGGGGGATGCTGCAGAGCTGGGGGATGCTGCAGGGCTGGGGGATGCTGGGGGCTGCTGCAGGGCTGGGGGCTGCTGCAGGGCTGGGGGATGCTGCAGGGCTGGGGGATGCTGCAGGGGCTGCAGGGGTTGCAGGGCTGCTGCAGGGCTGGCTGTGACCGTGTTCACAGGGGTACGAGGATGAGGGAAGAGATGAGAATGTTGACTCCATGTTTCAGAAGTGATATATATTATCATTAAAATATCAATAATATATATCATAATATAGATCATAATTATGATACGTAATATATATCATAAAATATAATAAATATTATTATATATGTTATATTAAAACTGTACTAAAAGAATAGAAGAAAGGATTTCATCAGAAGGCTGGCTAAGGATAGAAAAGAATGATAACAAAGGCTTGTGACTGAGACAGTCTGGCCAGCTGGGCTGTGATTGGCCATTAATTACAAACAATTCTATGAGCCCAATCCCAGATGCTCCTGTTGCATTCCACAGCAGCAGATAATCAATGTTTACATTGTGTTCCTGAGGCCTCTCGGCTTCTCAGGAGAAGAAATCCTAAGGAAAGGATTTTCCATGAAAGATGTCTGTGACAGCTGGGGGATGCTGGGGCTGCTGCAGGGCTGGGGCTGCAGGGCTGGGGGCTTCTCTGGGCACTGCTTGAGCTGCTGCAGGGCCCAGGGCCAGCTGTGCCAGCTGTGCCAGCTGTGGGCAGTGCAGGACTGCAGGAGGCTGAGCTGGGGTGTGTGGTGGGAGCAGGCAGGCCCTGCAGGGCTGCCAGGGAAGGGAAGGCACAGGAACACTGCACACCCTGCCCCAACCTCTGCAGGGCTGCAGGGCCAGGCCCTTCTGTGCTGGGGGGAGCTCAGAGGCCAAACTGCAGCTTCAGAGGCCCTCAGGTGTCCCTCAGTGTCCCCCAGGTGTCCCCCAGAGGGTTTTTGGCAGTTGGGGTTGCTGTTTGATGTGAAGACAGAGCCTGGCCCTGCCTGTTGTCAGTGACCCTGAGCACTGGAGCAGCCTGGCCTGAAGCTCTGCTCAGCTCTGGCCCAGGAGCTGCACCAGTCAGGGCTGTGGAGTTTTGTTCTCTGCACCGATTGGCCTGAATGAAAGTGAGAATGTGTTGGACTGTTTTCAGTTGGAAGGCAGACATTCCACCGGTTACAGAGTTCTACACAAACAGACAAACCAACAAACCAACAAAGCAAGTGTGGAAATACTCACCAGCCTGTTCTTTCTCCTCCCTCTCTGCAGGTTGATTTTCCAAGAAATCTGGCCAAGTCCGTAACTGTAGAGTGAAAGATCATCTGAATCATAGGGGCAAAGGGGAATTAAATGAAAAGACTTTTTTTGGTACCAAAATAATTCGATTTTAAAGCCCCCTAGGTAAATCTTATTTTGGTAAATCGCTGTTTGTGTACAAGATCACCACAATTCCATTACATTAGTGATTGTCCAGTTGATTCCACGTGCTACATCAATAGCTCTGGGGTTGTTTTTTGGTTTCTTTTATCAATAGACTTCCATGAAAGATGTTAAATGGTTTTCCTAAAGATTGCTGAGTCCTCCCGGTGAGGGGTTACTCTGAGCTGCTGTCACTGTCCCTTCCCAAGGTGGCTCACGCCAGTCACTGCTGGGAGAGCTCTGAGGGGATTCTCAGTGCTCTGTGGTGCCCTCAGGACAGCAGGACACACAACTGGAACAAGAGCCTGGGCAGGAATTCCAGCAGTGAAGGGAACTGCACGCAAACCTTTGGGGCGAGCTCAGCCCCAGGAGCAGGAGGGGATTCAGCACAGCCCGGGCAAGGGCCCAGAGGGGTTTTATCCATGCCAGATCCAGGGCAAGTGACAATCCTGTGGCCAGGGGGACCCAGCAGGGCCAGGGCTGGGGGCACAGGGGTGGCAGGGCTGGCTCTGAGCTGCTGCTGCTGCTGCTGCTGCTGCTTGGGGCTGTTCAAACAGGGGAGCTTTTGCTGTGCTGAGGATTTCCCCTGGAACTGGGAGCACACCTGGCTGTGACACACCTGGCTGTGACACACCTGGATGTGACACACCTGAGTGTGACACACCTGGCTGTGACACACCTGAGGGACCCAGCTCTGTGACACACCTCTGAAGGGGATAAAAAGGCTCCATAAACCCGACAGAAATAACCTTTGAAAATTACCTTGGTAATTAAGGAATCACCTAAAGAAATTGCCTTGGTAATATTTCTGTGACAGGCTTGAAGAGAATAAAAAAATGGCACAGAAAATACTCAAAATGGCACAGAAAATACTCAAAATGGCACAGAAAATAACCTTCAGGACTGAAAGCCTGACTGTTTCAGAGTCAGCAAAGGGCAGTTATTATGTGTTTCCTAATGTGGGAAGGTGAATTTCCTCCCACCTTGCTGGGATTTGAATTGGCTTTCCATAGGCAGCGTCAGACCATGCCACAAGGTATAAAACAGTGCTGGGAATATTCCAGGTGCTTTACTGCCCTGAAAAATGCCTTTAGCAAATGGGGAGTGCCCAGTTCCCCTGGCACAGGGGCTATTCCCAGAGACTCTCTGGAATTCTGCTCTGTACAAACCCCCAGGGACTCTTGGGTTCGGTTCAGTGCCAGCTCAAGGCCCAGATGAATGGAAACCAATGAAATGAAATGCTGAGTGCCTGGAAAAGCTCCTCAGGGCCAGTGCATGTGTTTGTTAACCTGTCCCATCTGTTGGTTTGTGAGCACATCGTGCTGCCAGCGTCCGCTTAAGGACAAAAAGTGGAAACTGCTGCGTTTTGGTTCAGCAAAGGCTCTGTGTGAGGCCCTGCCCTGCCCCAGCTGTGCCTGAACATCACCTGCACCCCTCCCTGCAGGGGGAGGATGGAGGGCAAAGCAAATTGTGCAGTGCTCACAGCTGGGGGAGAGCTGCTCTTCCTCCTCCTCCTCCTCCTCCTCCTCCTCAGCTTCCTCCAAGGCCCTGCAGGGCTGGGTCCAGGCTGGGCTGCCCCCGGCCCAGGGATGTGCAGTGCCCCATCCTTTGCTCTCAGAACAGCACCTGTTAATTAATATTAATTAAATATTAATATTAATTAATACATATTGATTAAAATCCCCTCGAGGGGATGATGTAAGGCCCTTCCTAGTCCCCCTGGCACAGAGCAGGGGGCAGCCAGCCCTGGGAGTTTCAGTGCAGGAGTTTCAGTGCAGGCTGTGACGCCCTGGGAGAGCCAGAGAGGACCAAAGATGGGAGTGAGGAGTGCCCAGCGTGGCTGTGGTGTGTGCTGAGCTCTCTGGGTGTGGGCAGGGCCACAGCAGCCCCTGCCCCTGCCCCGGTGGCTCAGGGACAGGCAGGGCCCCCTCCTGCTGCCTGGTGTCCAATCTGCCAAGCCCAGGGATGCTCTGCAGCTCACCCCAGGGAGGAATTTCCCTGCTGGGAGCTGTCGGCACCTCCTTGTTGTTGTTGGTGAAGTGGGAATGTACAAAGGACTCTTTCTGCCTCTCCTTACCTCATTCTGCCCCCCTGTTGCATCTCTGAACAGATGATGTTTCTCTTTCCCTTAGAAAACACTTTTAGGATGTCTCGTGGTATTTATTAACAGCCAGTCAGTCTTCTGCTCTCCCAAATGAATGTTTTGCTTACTGAGCCAGTGAAACTCTCTCCTTTCTCGCTGAGGTGTTGAAAAGTTCAGGAGCCCAGTTTCTAAAATTGAGCCACAGGTAAACACAACCGAGGCCTTTTCCACCCGGGGCTCCAGCCCACCGTGGTCACGGATTGTCCTGGAGTGAGCAGCTCTGCACAGGCTCACAGGGGAGCCCTGAGCTCCTGGGGGGGTTTAATTCCCCAAAGCTCAGCAAATTCCCCAAAGCTCAGCTCACCTTCCTGCCCGCCGGTTCTCACACTGATTCCACACTCAAATTAAGCTGCACGTGGAATCTGCTGCAGCCAGAAAGGTTTTTTTGGTTTTTTGGTTGGTTATTTTTTTCCCCTGGCTCTGCTGCAGTTTTTTTTTCCCAGATTTTCTGTGCAGAGCCCATCAGGGCCTGGGGCTGGGCAGGGCATCTCCTGCTGCCCCAAAGCTCCCGGAGCCCCCGTGCTGAGGGAGCCGGGACAGCCGAGGAAGGGCAGAAACGCAGACTGGTGAGGAAGGCTTCTCCCCAGCCTCCCTTTTAAATGAAATCTGCCCTCTGCAGTCATTCCTGCCTCTCTAGGAAGGAAGGGAAATCCAGTTTTTCTGCACTTGAACAGCCAGTTTGATCCTGATTCTGAATTCCAAACATTACAACTTCAGTTTCCGAGCCACCGAGGTCTTATGCGAGCGAAGATTATCATTTTATTTAAGCAACAAGACAAAGGGCAGGGAGTTTTAGTGCAGTAAAATCATTAATGATGAAATAATTTTGCCACCAGCTGGGCTGATTTGGGAGCTCTGCCATTTGCTGCCACTGCCAGGGATCCACAGCTGGGTGGATGGAGGGAGAGGATGAAGTTAAGTAGCTCAGCAGCTGCTCAGTGTTTAGCTGTGGCTGATTTTAGATCCTACCTGAGTGTACCAAACTTGCCTCCAAGCATGGAGTCCCTCCTCTTCACCAGGACAGGAAGAAGAAGAAACAGAAGTATTTGGGTTGGCAAAAAAAAAAAAAAAAAAAAAAAAAAAAGGAAAGAAAACTTTATTTGCCTTCAATTCAGTTTCTGTAAATAGAGATTTGAGTGGCAAACCCACATTTCTCCCTTGTAGATTCTGTGCTGTACATATCCAGCTGGCTGGGGCTGTGGGACCAGACTGTGTTTGTCGTGTGCTGTAGCAGGAGATGTCTTACTCTGTCTGTAGTGTTTTATTATCATTTGGGTTTTGTCTCTTTGCTTACTTTTTTTGTATCTCACCCTTTGAATAAAATCAAGTGCCCTACATTAACCAAATGGACTTTCTGGTCTTTAGTTAAATCCACTGAGGACAGAGGTGACCCCTGGGGAAGTTTAGGGCTGGGGGGACAAAGCAGAAAAGCTCAGGGCTTAATTCACCCTGTTCTGGGTCACATTCAGCATTTCATTTCTCACGTTTCACCTGCCCTGGCCTAACGCTCCAAGAAAGCCTGCGAGAGCCCCTGAGGCAGACCCTGCACCTTAATTCTCACTGAATTATTATTCAATGATCACTGAGACAGCACAGCCCTTCCCTGCCACCCACATCCCACAGCTCCGGGGTGGGTGAGGCTGGGCTGGAGCACGAGGGCCAGGGCAGAGCAGGGGGCTCAGGGCTAAAACACACCTGGGTGCCTTTGTCAGGGAATGCCAGGGGGACAGAACCGTGGAAATGCACCCCTGGAAATGCACCCCTGGAAATCCAGCCCTGGAAATGCACCCCTGGAAATCCAGCCCTGGAAATGCACCCCTTGTCTCGTGGGTTCATTTCCTCAGGGTGACAGAACCCTGGAAGGTGGAGCTGATGTTTTTAGGGCTGCCTGTCCCTTTAGCAGGTGCACTTGGTGTTTCATGGTCCCTTTAGCAGGTGGATCTGGTGTTTCATGGTCCCTTTAGCAGGTGGATCTGTTGTTTCATGGTCCCTTTAGCAGGTGCAGATGGTGTTTCATGGTCCCTTTGCAGGTGCAGCTGGTGTTTTAAGGTCCCTTTAGCAGGTGCAGCTGGTGTTTCATGGTCCCTTTGCAGGTGCAGCTGGTGTTTCATGGTCCCTTTAGCAGGTGGATCTGGTGTTTCATGGTCCCTTTGCAGGTGCAGCTGGTGTTTCATGGTCCCTTTTGCAGGTGGATCGCATCGCTGCCTCCCGAGACTGAGCCCGGCCCTGCCCCGGAGCTGCTGAGGACAGAGAGCAGAGCCAGGGGTGAGCGGGGCAGCCCCACCTGCCCTGATTGATGTGACACCAGCCCTGATGTGACACCTGCCTGGGGGTGACATTGGCACTGAGGTGGCACCATCCCAAGGGTGGCACCAGCCCCCACTCTCTGTTCCCCAGCCCCCTAAATGTGAGCACTGAGCACTGAACAAAGCCCAGAGCCACCCTGGGGCTGCCCTCAGCCCCCTGGGGGAGGTGACACAAACGGGGAGGTGACACAAATGGGGAGGTGACACCCCCAGAGGTCACTGCTTGGGTTTGCACTGGAGCTCTCCTCCTGTCTGTAGTCTTAAGCAATAAAAATCTGCAGGGATTCCCTTGGTTTGCAGAGCACAAGGGGAGTGTTTTTCCCAAAGGGGAGCGTTTTTCCCAAAGGGGAATGTTTTTCCCAAAAAAGGGAGTGTTTTTCCCAAAAAAGGGAGTGTTTTGCCCAAAGGGGAGTGTTTTGCCCAAAAAAGGGGAGTGTTTTTCCCAAAGGGGAGTGTTTTGCACAAAAGGGGAGTGTTTTGCCCAAAAAGGGGAGTGTTTTTCCCAAAAAAGGGAGTGTTTTGCCCAAAGGGGAGTGTTTTGCCCAAAAAAGGGAGTGTTTTGCCCAAAGGGGAGTGTTTTGCCCAAAAAGGGGAGCGTTTGGCCTAAAAAGGGGAGTGTTTTTCCCAAAGGGGAGTGTTTTGCCCAAAAAGGGGAGTGTTTTGCCCAAAAAAGGGGAGTGTTTTGCCCAAAGGGGAGTGTTTTGCCCAAAAAGGGGAGTGTTTTGCCCAAAGGGGAGTGTTTTGCCCAAAAAGGGGAGTGTTTTGCCCAAAAAGGGGAGTGTTTTGCCCAAAGGGGAGTGTTTTGCCCAAAAAGGGGAGTGTTTTGCCCAAAAAGGGGAGTGTTTTGCCCAAAAAGGGGAGTGTTTTCCTCCAGAAATGCCAGGTTGTCTCTGCTTGGGTGCTTCTTTCCCTGCCAGGACACAGAGCCGAGCTCCCCTCCCTGCTCCCCCTTTTCCCTGCTCAGTTTTTGGGGTTTGGGCTCAGAATTCCCCCCGTGTCCCCTCCAGGCAGAGCTCAGGACCCCAGTCCTGTGGTGGCTTTGTCACCAGAGCCTGGCTGGACAGTCCTGCCCCTCGCTCAGCGCCCCAGAGATGGGGACAGGGCAGGTGATAAATAATTGGGGTCACAAATGCCCCAGTCCAGCCAAAAAAAACCCCCTGAGATCCCCACAGCAAGATCCTGGAACAGGGAAACCTTGCAGGGTCCAGAGAGTGCCCATGACCGCAGGGTCCCAAACACAACAGGGACCCCCATATTCAATTCCAAACTGGGATGGTCCACGGGAATGTTACCATGGGAATATTGCATTCCAAACGGGGATATACCCATTGGAATATTGCATTCCAAACTGGGATATACCCATTGGAATATTGCATTCTAAACGGGGATATTCCCATGGGAATATTGCATTCCAAAATGGGATATACCCATTGGAATATTGCATTCCAAGTTGGGATATTCCCATGGGAATATTCAATTCCAAACTGGGATATACCCATTGGAATATTGCATTCCAAACGGGGATATTTCCATTGGAATATTGCATTCCAAATGGGGATATACCCATGGGAATATTGCATTCCAAACGGGGATATTCCCATGGGAATAATCAATTCCAAACGGGGATATTCCCATGGGAATAATCAATTCCAAACTGGGATATACCCATTGGAATATTGCATTCCAAACTGGGATATTCCCACTGGAATATTCAATTCCAAACTGGGATATATCCATGGGAATATTACCATGGGAATATTACATTCCAAGCTGGGATATTCCATGGGAATATTGCATTCCAAGATGGGATATTCCCACTGGAATATTCAATTCCAAACGAGGATATTCCCATTGGAATATTGCATTCTAAACTGGGATAATCCCAAGAGAATATTGCATTCCAAGCTGGGATATTCCATGGGAATATTCAATTCCAAACTGGGATATTCACATTGGAATATTGCATTCCAAACTGGGGTATTCCATGGGAATATTCAATTGCAAACTGGGATATATCCATGGGAATATTCCCATGGGAATATTGCATTCCAAGCTGGGATATTCCATGGGAATATTCAATTCCAAACTGGGATATTCCCATTGGGATATTGCATTCCAAACTGCGATATATCCATGGGAATATTCAATTCCAAGCTGGGATATATCCATGGGAATATTCCCATGGGAATATTGCATTCCAAGCTGGGATATTCCACGGGGATGCTGCTGCTCACATTATTTCACATACATCTCACATTTCACGTTTCACAGGCTGAAGGAATGCAGACATTCCCAAGGCTTTTCCTTTCCCAGACATTCCCAGGGCTTTTCCTTTCCCACAGACTTTCCACTGAGTCAGAAAAACCTGGAGAAACCCCCCAGCAGCCCTGGGGCAGCACCAGGAACCTTCTGGAGGCTCCCAAACCCCTGGGGCGCCAGGGAGGGTTTGGGAGGGCGATTCTGCAATCCCCACTTCCCTCGGGAGCAGCCGTTCCCTCATGGCCCGGCTCAGGTTTCCACTCCAGTCCTGTGGGAGTTTTGGTTTCTCCATCCCTGTTGATGCCTCCAGCTCTGGAAAAGGCCCCAGGATTTAATTCCTGTGCAGAAACGCAGAATTCCTGTGCAGAAATGCAGAATTCCTGTGCAGAAACGCAGAATTCCTGTGCAGAAATGCAGAATTCCTGTGCAGAAACGCAGAATTCCTGTGCAGAAACGCAGAATTCCTGTGCAGAAATGCAGAATTCCTGTGCAGAAACGCAGAATTCCTGTGCAGAAATGCAGAATTCCTGCTCGGGTGCAGCTCTGGGCACATCCAGGACGCCCCTGGCTGGAGGGGACGCTGACCCTGTGGCATGAGAAACCATTTCCCTCCTTCCCTGCGCCTCTCCAAGATATTTTTTGTGGCATGAGAAACCATTTCCCCTCGTGCCCTGCACGTCTCCAAGACATTTTTCCTTCCCACATCACCAGGAAGGGACCCTCCACAACATTGACCTATTAAAAACCACTTAAATAATCGAAAAAGTTCTGGCAGCGTGCCGCAGACTTTCAGCCACTGTCTGCATCCAGGGTGATTTATTTTACAGCTCGTGGTGTTTTTTTAACAAGTTATTTTATGGCTGTTTCTGAAAGGAAAAGATGCATTACCCAGAGAGAGGATGCTCTGTCTGGCATTTCCATCAGCCCCACACGAACCCTTATCTCTGGCTCAGATTTGGGGCTTTCTCTGCCAAGTTTGGGGAGAGAAAAGCAATTTCTTTCCCTGCCAGTGGAAGCTTGGTTATTCCTGTGGTGCCTGAGCCACTTTGTGTGAGATCCGTTCTGGGAGGAATGGACACTCCAGGCTCTGTCCCACCCAAAAAAATCAGGTTTTGTGTCAGGAGTGCTCTGGGTTCTGGGAGGAAAACGTCCAAGTGTGAGTTCCCAGCACAGTGAAAAACCACTCGGTGGAAATCAGTGAAAATTTTCTTTTTTTCCTGAAGATTTTCAGGAAATTGCAAGGAATGGCTCAGAGCCCATGGGAGGTTTGTGTATTCTTTAATAATAATAATAACATCGAGGCCAGCAATCAGGAGTAATGACTGGGTTTAACAAAGGACACATTGAACATGCAACACACAGAGGGGTGAAACATCCCTGCACAGCCCCGAGCTGACACCAACCAACCCCAAACCAGCCCCTCTGCTCCCCAAAATCACCCCAAACCTTCCCAAAATCACCCCAAACCTTCCCAAAATCACCCCAAACCCCCCAAAGCCCCCAGAGCCCCTCCCCAAAACCAGGGGAGCAGAGGGAGCATCCACAGAGCTCACGTGGGCAAGGAAAATGAAATAAAATAAACCAAAATAAACCAAAATAAACCAAAATAAACCAGAAGCTGAGCCTCAGTCAGAGGCTCGGCCCCTGGAGGCTGCCAGGCCCTGGCAGAGCTGTGAAGGAAGGGCAGCAAAGGCATTTCCCAGCTTTTTCTGGGGAATATTTCAGCCAGGGCTGGGCAGGGAAAGGTCACCCAGGCTACAAATGGCACCACGGGGGTGCTCCAGCTCTTCGACCTCATTCACATGGCATTAATTGGCATTAATTGGCATTAATTGGCATTAATTGGCAGCTGGCTGGGATCCTGCAGCAAGGTTTCACCCCCAGCCTTCAGTGGAGCCCCTAAATTCATCTTTGGGGTCCAGCAAAAACGGAGTGGGGGCTTTTAAAGGCGCCTGAGGGATTTGTGGGAGCTGTTCCTGCAGCCAGATTTGGGCTGGTCCTAAATCACAGAGCCCCAAAATGGGTTGGGAGGGACCTTAAACCCCACCCAGTGCCACCCCTGCCGTGCCAGGGACACTTTTCTCTGTCCCAGGTGGCTCCAGCTTGGCCTTGGGGGCATTTCTGGGGATGTGGAATTCCATCCCCACCCTCACGTGGGAGAATTCCCTCCTAAATTCAAACCAAACACAAAATTCACCCCAGACAGGCTCTGATTTTTGTGGGAACATCACCAAAGCCCATCCTCTGCAGAATTGTGGATTTTTCCAGCCAGGTCCAGGTGCAGAAATGGGCTGTGCAGCCCGGAGCTGCCCCAGTTAATGCCATGTAAAACAGGTGCTCGTCACTACAGGAAATATTTGTACATTTTTATATATATATATATATAAAAAAAAGCAATACAACCATAAAGAAAAAAATACAACAAGCACAGCTTGATACGATAACATGCCATGAAATGTCATTGGCTTTATAATAATTTACTACAACTTGAAAAATGTTCTTTTATCCACAAGGGATGGGAAATGCTTCCATCTAACATATGGTAAGCATGCAGCAACAATATGTACAACAAAAATTTGGAGCTTGTTTTTCATTCTTAAACTGGATGATTACAAAGGGAGCATTTGAAAATTCTGATTTTTCCTAGCCTGATCTAGGCTTTATTTTGCTTCTTTAAATCTGCAGGGATTGGGGGTTTTTCCTTAGTTTGGGGAGAATGAGAATTTCTATGTACATCTGCAAAAATGCCATGGAGAATACACAGCTTTTGCATTTTCCCCCAGCAGGAGGTTTATTGGTTAATTAACCAATTAATTAACCACCTTATTGGCTAACCAACACTATAAAAATAAAATTCTCAACGCTGTCTTGTGGAAAATCAATTTCCCCCCCAAACATTTTTGAAATGCTGAGGATCTGTGGGGGACAGGGATCCTGTGTTACACTGTCCCAGATTTCACACCTTCCATGGTGGAACAAATCACAGCAAACCAGACCAAACTCAACCAAACCCGACCAAATCACAGCAAACCAGACCAGACTCAACCAAACCAGACCAAACCCAACCAAACCCGACCAAATCACAGCAAACCAGACCAAACCCGACCAAACCAGACCAAACCCGACCAAACCCGACCAAATCACAGCAAACCAGACCAAACCAGACCAAACCCAAGCAAACCCGACCAAATCACAGCAAACCAGACCAGACTCAACCAAACCAGACCAAATCACAGCAAACCAGACCAAACCAGACCAAACCAGACCAAATCACAGCAAACCAGACCAAACCAGACCAAACCAGACCAAACCCGACCAAATCACAGCAAACCAGACCAGACTCAACCAAACCAGACCAGACTCAACCAAACCAGACCAAATCACAGCAAACCAGACCAAACCAGACCAAACCCAAGCAAACCCGACCAAATCACAGCAAACCAGACCAAACCCGACCAAACCAGACCAAACCAGACCAAACCAGACCAAACCAGACCAAACCCAACCAAACCAGACCAAATCAGATCAGACCAAACCAGACCAAACCCAACCAGACCAAACCAAACCCAACCCAACCAAACCAGACCAAATCACAGCAAAGCAAACCAGACCAAACCAGACCAATCCAAACCAAACCAGACTAATCCAAAGCAGACCAAACCCAACCAAACCAATCCAAAGCAAACCAGACCAGACCAAACCCAACCAAATCAACAGAACCAAAACTAACCCAACCAGACCAAGACAAACCAGACCCAACCAAACCAGACCTAACCAGACCAACCAAACCAGACCAAATCACACCAAAGCAAACCAAACCAAAGCAACCAAACCAGACCAAACCCAACCCAACCCAACCAATCCAATCCAAACCCAACCAAAGCAACCAAACCAGACCAAACCAATCCAAACCAAACCCAACCCAACCCAACCAAACCAACCAATCCAAATCAAACCAATCCAAACCAAACCCAACCAAACCAATCCAAACCAAACCCAACCAAACCAACCAAACCCAACCAACCAAATCAGACCAACCAAACCAAGCCAAAGCCAGGAGCTCTTTGCCTGACCAGATCCCATCCATCCATGAGGGATCTCGCCCCAGCTCGTGTGGAGTGGGGGGGTCTGAGCTTCCCCTGCCCCTGGCAGTGCCCGGGGGGGGCAGGAACTGGGACAATGGGGTGGGGGAGCAGCACAGGGGGCTCAGGGGCTGCTCCGTGCTGCCTGCACACAGAGCAGGGCTCAAAGGGGGCACGGGGAGAACGGGGGATCAGGGGAGCACAGGGGATCAGGGGAGCACGGCCTGCACACAGAGCAGGGCTCAAAGGGGGCACGGGGAGAACGGGGGATCAGGGGAGCACGGCCTGCACACAGAGCAGGGCTCAGAGGGAGCCCAGCCCCAGCTCCTCAGGACTCACAGGTTCGTCTCACCTGACCTGGCAGAGGGAGGGAGGCGCCCAGAGCCTCTGCCAGGGGTTCCCTGCTCTCCTTGCCCAAAGGGGCCAGGGCAGGTCTCCACCGAGTCTCTTTCCTCCACTCCCTTTCCTCCTTGAGAGTTTTTTCCTTTTTTTTTTCCCCCCCTTGTTTTGCTAGAAAAGCTAGAACTGGTATTTCCAAAAGCATTTCTGTGCCTGGTAAAAACCAAGATGAGAACCTTTGCTATTGACAGAGCTGCAGCTACAAAGGTGATTCCTCTGCTGGGGCATTTCCAGAGGGAGTTTTGTGAGAGCTGCCGGGGCTCTGGGGATCCCCTGGGCTCGGGGGGCTGCAGGAGGCAGGGGGTGCTCTGGGCGGAGCAGGGGGCAGCAGAAATGCAGCCAGTGCATTTCCTGGCAGTGAGGATGATGAGGGCTGAGCAGGGGGAGCACACGGCTCCTCCTCATCCAGAGCTGGGCAGGCAGCTGCTACTTGTTCAGGAAAGGAAAAGAAAGCAAAACAAAACCACCCAAACCCCTCCCCAAAAACCCAGGTGTCCAAGCATGCCAGGTGCCCAGGTGAGCCCAGATGTGGCAGGTGTGTCCAGGTGTGCCAGGTGTGTCCAGGTGTGCCAGGTGTGCCAGACATCCAGGTGTGTCCAGGTGCGTCCAGGTCTGCCAGGGGCCCAGGTGAGCCCAGGTGTGCCCAGGTGTGCCCAGGTGTGCCCAGGTGGGCTCAGGTCTCCAGGTGCCCAGGTGTGCCAGGTGTGTCCAGGTGTGCCCAGGTGCCCAGGTGTGCCAGGTGTGTCCAGGTGTGCCCAGGTGTGCCAGGCATGCTCAGGTGTGCCAGGTGTGCCTTCCTGCAGAGGGTCCCGTGGTGGCACAGGGGACCCAGGGGTGGCTCGGGGCTCTCGGTGGCTGCTGTGGCTCCCAGCGTTGGTGGCACTGATGCTCGGGGGGGGGGGGGGTGCAGAGAGGGGAGAAGGTTCCAGAAGAGGCCGGGACGGGGGGGGCGGAGCTGCTGCGCTGTCCCAGGGCAGGGATGGGATATTGGGGGGGGGGGGGTACAGTACCGAGAGAGCCCCGGGGGGAGCGGGGGGGACCCCTCAGGCCGTGGGGCGGGGCGGGGGCCGGGACGGGGGCGGTGCCCGGGCGGGGGGCGGGGCCTGGGGCGGGGGGGGCAGCGGGGGCAGCGTGGAGGAGGGGGAGGGGGCGTGGGGGGAGCTGGGGGGAGGGGGGCTGTAGATGGGGGCGGGGCCGGGGGGGGTGTAGATGGGCGCGGGGGGCGGGGCGCAGGGGTAGGAGTTGTTCAGGGGGTACTTGGGGGGCGCCTCCGCGTTCTTCACCCGCGTGAAGTTGATGCAGCGGCCCTGGAACGGAGAGCAGGAGGGGGGGGGGGGGAGTTACTGGGGCAGGAATCAGGAATTGTCACCGTCATGGCAGGGGATGGAGCCACAGACCTTCCCGTCCCACCCCTGACCACCACCATGGCACTGGATGGAGCCACAGACCTCCCTGTCCCACCTCTGACCACCACCCTGGCATGGGATGGAGCCACAGACCTTCCTGTCCCACCTCTGACCACCACCATGACACTGGATGGAGCCACAGACCTTCCCATCCCACCCTGACCACCACCATGGCACTGGATGGAGCCACAGACCTCCCTGTCCCACCCTGACCACCACCCTGGCATGGGATGGAGCCACAGACCTTCCCATCCCACCCTGACCACCACCATGGCCCAGCTGGGACCTCACAGGCCACCCCATCCCACCTCTGACCACCACCCTGGCACAGCTGGGACCTCTCAGACCTCCCTGTCCCACCTCTGACCACCACCCTGGCACGGGATGGAGCTCAGAGACCCCCCTGTCCCACCCTTGGTCACCACCATGGCCCAGCTGGGACCTCTCAGACCTCCCTGTCCCACCCCTGGCCACCACCATGGCATGGGATGGAGCTCTCAGATCCTCGCATCCCACCCTGGTATGGCAGGAACCTCCCATCCCACCCCTGGCCACCACCATGGAGCTCTCAGACCCCCCTGTCCCACCTCTGGCCATTCCCATGCCACGGCTGGGACCTCCCATCCCGTCCCACCCTTGCCTGTGACCGTGGTCCGAGGGGTTTTCAGGATGAAGAAGAGAGGAGAACGTTGGCTCCACCACCCTGGCATGGCACGGAGCTCTCAGAGCTTCCCACCCCACCCCTTTACCAGGCTCAAGGGAACTTTAGCTCAGCTGGGCCGTTTTCCTGCTCAGAACTGTTCCTGAAGTGCATCCACTCCCCCTCAGGCTGTCTCCATACCCCAGGGCTCCTCAGGAGCCAGCAAATTGCTGTTCTTGCTCTTTGGTGCTAAGCTACAGTTTGTTGTACAGTTTTAAACAAAACCTTTGCCCTCTGAGCTGTTATTTTCTCTTTTTTTTTCCCCCTCACAAGCTCCACCTGCAAAAGATCCCACTGTAAATACTCAGATGTCAGAATCAGCATTACTGTATCATGGATTCATTCCTTTGGATATGAAATCATCCCCAAAGGCACCAGAGCATTTCTGGATCCTTTCTTTACTTTTGGCCTGCTGAGCACGAGATTATTTTGTGTTTTACTCTTTCCTCTCCCAAAGTAAATGTTTTTCCTGGCTGGGAAAAAAAAAAAAAAAAGCCAAATGGAGCAGATTTTGGGGGGATTTTTGCAGGTTTTGAATGCCCTGCCCAGCCCTGCATCCTCTGTCCCTGACAGAGAGCCCCAGACAGCTCTGCCAGCTGTGCATGGGGGGAAACATCTGCCTGGGAGGGAAAAGGGCTCCAAAAAGCCCAAAATCAGAGATTTCACAGAGCCCTGAACAGCCCAAAATCAGAATAATTCCCACAGTGTTTGCTGAGGAATAATTCCCAGAGCTTTTGGTCAGGAATAATTCCTACTGTGTTTGGTCAGGAATATTTTGGTGAGGAATAATTCCCAGAGCATTTGGTCAGGAATAATTCCCACAGCGTTTGAGGAATAATATAATATATACTATATTATATATTATATATAATATATTATATATAATATATTATATATAATATATAATATAATATATATAATATAATATATATAATATATAATATATAATGTAGGTTATTCAAAGAAACAAAAAAGGACTGAAAAGGAAATTTTACAGTGGTGAGACTCCACCAGTAAACTTCCAAAAACCCCCTCTTTTCCCTGAATCCTCATGAATTTGGGTAGGACACGTCTCTACACATTATTTGTTGTACCTTTCCTCTCTTTACACCCTTCTCTATCTGCATTCACCTAGTCAAGCACAAAATGAAAATGCAATTTATGCGATGCAATAACAAATTAAACCCCAGTCTGGTCCCTGATTGAGGAGCTCCTGGCCAGCTCTGAGCTTGAAACACGTTTTGAAAACCTCATAAATTCCTGACAGAGCAACATTTCTCAAGGAAGCGCAGCTGGCACTGCAGAGAAACAGGAATTGTTTGGGTCCTGTGGGCAATTTGCACGAATAAGGGTTCCTGTGTTCCATTAGAAAAGTGATAAAGTTCTCTAAAAATGCATCTCTTACATCACCTCTCTATCTGTGATACGAAAATAACCCCATTAATGCTGACAGGAATGCAAAGCCAGTCTGCTGAAAACGCGAGAGGACCGCAGGAATCCCGTGTGACCTCAGCGCCTCGGAATATTGGAACCATCTGGGGCCATCTGGGGCCATCTGGGACCATCTGGGGCCATCTGGGACCCTCTGGGACCCTCTGCTGGTGACCCCAGGGCTCTGCCAGGGGCTGCAGAGCACAGCAGCCAAACCCAGAGGGGACAGGGGGAACAGGGGGGACAGAGGAGATGACAGAGGGACAGGGGTGATCAGAGGTAACAGAGGTGACAGGGGTGACTGACAGAGGTGGCAGAGGTGACAGAGGAGGTGACAGAGGAGGTGACAGAGGAGGTGACAGGGCTGGTAGAGATGACAGAGGTGGCAAAGGTGATCAGAGGTGACAGAGGTGACACAGGAGGTGACAGAGGTCATCAGAGGTGACAGAGGAGGTGACACAGGAGGTGACAGAGGTCATCAGAGGTGACAGAGGAGGTGACACAGGAGATCAGAGGTGGCAGAGGAGGTAGCAGGGCAGACAGGGCTGGCAGAGGTGACAGAGGTGACAGGGGAGGTGACAGAGGTGACGGGGGGGTGGCAGGGGGGTGGCAGGGCCATCGGGCTCTGCAGTCCCTTACCTTGTCCCCGGGCTGCGGGCGCATCACGGACACGCGGTCGTAGCCCTTCCTCAGCAGCACCCAGAGCGCGTCCAGCTTGCCCTGGGGGGACACAAACGGGGGGTTTGTCCTGCCCTGGTCGTGTGTGACAGGTAACAGCATCAGGTGTGTGTGATAACAGCCCTCAGGTGTGTGACAGATCTGTCAGGTGTGTGACAGGTAACAGCCCTCAGGTGTGTGACAGGTAACAGCCCTCAGGTGTGTGACAGATCTGTCAGGTGTGTGACAGGTTACAGAACTCAGGTGTGTGATAACAGCCCTCAGGTGTGTGGTAACAGCCCTCAGGTGTGTGACACATAACAGCATCAGGTGTGTGACAGATCTGTCAGGTGTGTGACAGGTTACAGCATCAGGTGTGTGACAGGTAACAGAACTCAGGTGTGTGACAGGTTACAGCCCTCCTTCCTGGAAATGAGGATTATAAATCTCCAGCGAGGACAGAAATGCCTGTGTGAGTGTCCTGGGCCAGGACTGAGGGTGGAAATGTGAGCTGGGCGTGTCAGAGGGGCTGGGGAAGGGCTGGGTGTCCTCACCCCGAGCTGATTCCCCTGCTCTGGGTGGGATCCCCAGGCCTGTGAGGGGCACAGTTCACATTTGGGGTGTTTGGGGGCTCCTGTGTGAGCCCAGATGCCTGGGGTCTGACCAAGACTCCCTTCCATGGGGCAGAGTCCTCCTGTTCCCTTTCCAGGGATCCAAAATTCCCCTCTGGGGTCTCCATCCTGCTGCTCAGCCCAGAGCTGAGCTGGGGCTCGCAGGGGTGGAGGCGGACACGAGAAATGACTGCATGGAACTTGTTTCCAGAGGATGTGGGGGGAAAACTTCCCAAGGTGAGAGCCAGGAAAGTCTGGGATTCTCAAAGGGAGAGGCAAGAAACTTCTCTGTCAGATCCTTCTGCATTTGGACCCAGAACTCCTCAGAGCTGAGGGAAACCACCCCTTGTGCTCCAAGCCATCCTCCCCCTGCAGCAGAGCTGCTGGGAGCCCTTGATCTCCTGTCCACCCTGACAGCTCTAGAAATGAGCACCTTTTCCTTCCATTTCTCCTTCAGGAAACCAGAGGCAAAGCGACAGCTTTCCATGGAACAAATTTTAAAAAATCAAAAAAAAAAAAAAAAAAATTCCTTTTTACTCTGCAGTCCCAATTTCCAAGAGCCTGCCATGGTTTCTTGGGGAAAGCCAAGAGCTCCATCTCTGGGAGCCTGTGAGACATCTGGGTGGAAGAGAGGGAGTGTGCATCATGGAAAGGATGATGGCTGGAGACAGGGGATGGCAAAGCTTTCTCCTGGAAGCAGAAACCCTCTGTGCTCTCCATGGATGGGCTGGGGCTCCGTGTCTGGAGCTCCTCCACAGCTCCAGCACGAGGTCACTTGCAGGAAAAAAAAAACGATATGCAAGGTCTGAAGGCAAACAAAGCCTCGAGTCCTGCTGGATCTGAAGCCCAGAGAGAAGAAACACTCGGGGCAGATGACAAATGAAGGAGTGCACGGCTCCAGCCCTGGAATTTCCTCTGAATTCATGGTGAACTCAGCCCTGCACTGACCCTGAGTTACCCCAGTGCTCCTGAGACCTGCTGGAGTCAGGCACAGGCACCTTTGGAGCTGTCTGTGAGCCCAGGTGGGACTGGAGGGACAGGGGCTGGAGAAGGGCCAGGGACACACGGCCAGGCAGTGCTGGGGTGGCTGGGATCCACCTGGGATCCACCTGGGATCCACCTGAGCTTCCCCTGGAGTGCTGGGGTGGCTGGGATCCACCTGGGATCCACCTGAGCTTCCCCTGGCAGTGCTGGGGTGGCTGGGATCCACCTGGGATCCACCTGGGATCCACCTGAGCTTCCCCTGGAGTGCTGGGGTGGCTGGGATCCACCTGGGATCCACCTGGGATCCACCTGAGCTTCCCCTGGAGTGCTGGGGTGGCTGGGATCCACCTGGGATCCACCTGGGATCCACCTGAGCTTCCCCTGGCAGTGCTGGGGTGGCTGGGATCCACCTGGGATCCACCTGGGATCCACCTGAGCTTCCCCTGGAGTGCTGGGGTGGCTGGGATCCACCTGGGATCCACCTGAGCTTCCCCTGGCAGTGCTGGGGTGGCTGGGATCCACCTGGGATCCACCTGGGATCCACCTGAGCTTCCCCTGGAGTGCTGGGGTGGCTGGGATCCACCTGGGATCCGCGCTGGCAGTGCTGGAGGGGCTGGGAAATGACATTTTAAATGTCATTTCAACGAGAGGATCTCTGGTGCCACGCTGGAAGTGAGCACTGCCCACGGCAGAGGGGGTTCCTGCTGCTGCCGGTGCCCCGGCTCACCTTGATGGGCGAGTACCACCTCTGCGGGGCCGAGGCCCGGCGGGTGCTGCTGCCCAGGCTCCTGGGCTCGGGGAACTCGAACTCCTGCTCGGGCATCTTCACACGGGCATTCTTGGCCTTCTCCAGCTTGGCACCTTCCTCCGTGGAGCCCTTCTCACCCCAGCGCACCTGGAACCGGGGAGCAGGGCCGGGGTCAGGATCGGGGTCGGGGTCAGAATCAGGGTCAGGGTCAGGGTCAGGATCAGGGGTGGGATTGGGATCAGGATCAGGATTAGGGGCAGAATCAGGGTCAGGATCAGGGTCAGGGTCAGGGTCAGGGTTAGGATCAGAGTCAGGGTCGGGATTGGGATTGGGATCAGGCTCAGAACCAGGGTCAGGATTAGGGGCAGGGTTAGGATGAGGGGCAGGATCAGAGTCAGGGTCAGGATCAGGATTAGGGGCAGAACCAGGGTCAGGGCCAGGGCCAAGGCCAGGATCAGAACCAGGGTCAGGATCAAGGTCAGGGTCAGGGTCAGAACCAGGGTCAGGATCAGGGTCAGGATCAGGATCAGAACCAGGGTCAGGATCAGGGTCAGAACCAGGGTCAGAACCAGGGTCAGGATCAGGGTCAGGATCAGAATCAGGGTCAGGATCAAGGTCAGGGTCAGGGTCAGAACCAGGGTCAGGGTCAGGATCAGGGTCAGGATCAGAATCAGGGTCAGGCTGTGCCACCCCTGCTGCAGGAGCAGCCCTGCCTCTGGGTGTCCCCAGCTGAACAGCAATGCACAGGTTTGTTTCTTGACTGCAGCCCAAATTTTCAGCTCGTCCTTCACGGTGATTTATGAGAAATGTGGCAGTGGAGGAGCTTTTCAAGAGAACTAAAACCATCTCCTGCTAATTTGTGTGGCAGCGCTGCCCTGTGTCCCAGGCATGGACCAGGACCTTGCTAAACTCCAGAAATCTGTGTTTGCCTCCTCAATATTCCCGCACAAAAATGATTTGGGCTCCTGAAAGCCTCACGAGGGTTGTGCCTGGCCCTGGGTGCCCTGCTGGGTGCCCTGCCTGGGCTCTCCTCACCTCCATCCGCTTGATGCCGCCCACGCCTCGCCCTCCGTAGTAAGAGGCATCCACTGTTGGCCACTTCTTCTTGGGCAGCCCATCGTCATCCTCCTCCTGCAAAACAGAGCAGGGCTGCAGCTGCCATGGGAGCCAGCAGGGATGGGAGGGATGGGAAGGGATGGACAGGGATGGGAGGGAATGAGCAGGCTTTGAAAAGAATGAGATTTTGGGATGGGAAGGATGAGCAGGGATGGGAGGGAATGAGCAGGAATGGGAAGGAATGGAAGGGAATGAACAGGGATGGAAATGGATGAGCAGGGATAGAAAGGAATGGGAAGGGGTGGAAAGGGGTGAGCAGGGATGGGAAGGAATGAGCAGGGATGGGAGGGAATGAGCAGGGATGGGAATGAGCAGGGATGGGAAGGAATGAGCAGGGATGGGAAGGAATGAGCAGGGATGGGAAGGAATGAGCAGGGATGGGAAGGAATGAGCAGGGATGGGAGGGAATGAGCAGGGATGGGAAGGGATGGGAAGGGATGGGAAGGGATGGAAAGGAATGAGCAGGGAAGGGAAGGGATGGGAAGGGATGGGAAGGAATGAGCAGGGAAGGGAAGGGATGGGAAGGGATGGGAAGGAATGGGAAGGGATGGGAAGGAATGAGCAGGGATGGGAAGGAATGAGCAGGGATGGGAAGGAATGAGCAGGGATGGGAAGGGATGGGAAGGGATGGGAAGGAATGAGCAGGGATGGGAAGGGATGGGAAGGAGCAGGGAATGAGCAGGGATGGGAAGGAATGAGCAGGGAATGAGCAGGGAATGAGCAGGGATGGGAAGGGATGGGAAGGAATGAGCAGTCCCAGGCTGCCTTGTCCTGGTTCAGGCCAGGTTCTGGTCTGTGCCCTGTTCTTTTGCAGAGCGTGGACACTCGTGAAAGGACAATGTGTGTGTATCAACACCAGCACGTGGAAGGGACAGCCCTGCTCCAACAGGAATTGAGATTTTGGGGTTTTCCAGCCCCAAAGTCACAAAAATGCAATCAACTCCTGTAATGCACCTGGAGCAGCTGCCCATGGGAGCCCATGTGGCTTGTGTGTGTGTGTGTGAAAAATGAGATTTAAATTGTGTGTCCTGCCCTTGCTCGCTGCAGCATCCCATGGTGACATTCACATTTGGGTGACTTAACACATCAAGAAAATTCCCCTCAGTTTATTTAAAATGAGCCTGCTAAAGCTCCAGTGAAATTCAAGGTGTTTTAAATCCTCTGCCAGGTCAGAGTGTGCACTTACAGCGCCTTTCCCTTTAATTTCTACAGTTCAGGCTGTGAACTGGCAAAGCAGAAAAGCAGAGTTCATCAAAAACGTGAAGTATTTCCTGTGAAAAACGTGGAGAGAAAAGAAAAATGGTCCCTCTCTCTTTTTTCTTCTCCTTTCTTTAATTTTTCACAGGGATTTGGCTAAACTCCAAAACTTAGGAGCTCTCCAAAACTGGAAAAGCCAAAAATACTTTGAAATTGAAACTCCCCATCAGGAAAACTGAAAAACTGGGTGGTGGTGGTGAGGGGGGGGGGAAGGAAAAAAAATCCAAGAAAAACTCCGGTTTTCACGGCAACCAAAAGCATTTCAGTTTATCAAAACACAAGAAACTGGGCTGCAAAACGTGTCCTGAGCCAGGGGAAGGGTGAACAACTGGTCACAAGCACCAGGCTCCTCTCCTCAGGGCTGCTGAGGCTCTTTGCTGCAAATCCAGAACTCAAGATCTCTGCGTGATGTTTTCCATGAGGATTTTTCTTGTGTTTTTAAAAAAAATAAAAGAATAAAAAAGGGGAAAAAAAAAAAGAAGAAGAAAAAGGAAAAAAAAAGGAAAAAAGGAAAAAAAAGGAAAAGAAAAAAAGAAAGAAAAAAGTGGAAGCAAAGCCATGGAAATATTTTCCTTCAGCAATTCTCTTTTCTCTCCCTTCGGCTCAGCACAGACTGGACTCCTCACAACAGGAAATACCAAGGTTTAGGAAATTTTCCCCACAAGCCCTGCGAGCCCAGGGCAGCAGCACGCCCCACAAACAAAGGAGTCACAAGTTTGCTGCAGCAGGAGCCTGTTTGCATCAACGACAGGGCAGGGGGGGTTCTGCAACGCAAAAAGAGCCCCCAGAGCCCTGTCCTGCAGGCCTGGCCGTGTGCCCACCGCACTGGGGGAACTGGGAACGGCGGGGAGAGGGAGGAGCAGGGGATGGGAGGGAAAACGCACCCAAATTTCACGTCCAGCGCCCCAGTTTGGGGTGGATTCCCACCCCCTGCCTGCCCCAGCTGTATTTCCCTCCACCTGAGGAGCCGCAGCTCCAAAAGCAGCCCAAGAAAATCCAAGAGCATTTGAGGATGCTGGGAACTGACTGTGCAGAAAGTTGGCACCTTCCCAGCCCCACAATCTGCTTTAGATGGAGCTCGAGTTTCTTTTAAGGAGCGAGGAGGAGCAGGACAGAGCCGCATTTCACAGTCAGGGACCCAGATCCAGGGGTTGCAGAAAACAAAGATCTGTGTTTATCTCAGAGGCCAGGCTGGGCTCTGGGTGCTGTGACCCTGACCTGAGGGAACCTCATCCGTGGGTAACACAAGGATAATTCAGGCTCCACAAGGGACGTCTGAACCACTCCGGGTAGGAACTCAAACGAAATTTGGCCAGATATTAAAAAAAAAAAAAAATTAAAGAAAAAATTGGACAGCTTCCCCCTCTCCCCACCCTTATAATTATTTTCCCAGTTGTCTCTGCAGTGCCTGAATTTTGTCAGAATTCAGCATTTATGGAGAGCTCTGCCTGCACCAAGGGCTGAGCCACGGCACGACAATTCCTTCCCTGTGTGAGAGATTTCTCACTGAGTTTTAGTGTGGAGGGAGCACAGGGGAAACCCAGCTGCCCTCAGGACCCCTCTCTGCCCCTTCTGCCAGCCCAGAGCCCTCCCCAAACCCCACGGCCACCCCTTGGTGCCACTCTGGGGACACCCTGCTGTTCCTTTCAAGGCTTCGGTGCCTCTAAGGGATCCCAGGATCTTCTCCTCTCCAGCCTGAACAACCTCGGCCTCATCCGAGCTCATCCTTGAGACACAGACGTGAAACCGAAATTGGGCCATCAGGCTGAAATTTGGCTGTGAAACTGAAATTGGGCCATGAGGCCGAAATTTGGCTGTGAAACTGAAATTTGGCCATGAAGCTGAAATTTGGTTATGAAGCTGAAATCTGGCTACAAAACTGAAAATTGGCCATGAAACTGAAATTTAACAATGAAACTGAGATTCGGCTATGAAGCTGAAATTTGCCACAAAACTGAAATCTGGCCATGAAACTGAAATCTGGCCAGGAAGCTGAAATTAACTGGGAGTTCCTGGCCGGTGCTGGTTTCCTTCCCCAGCAGTGAGAGTCTCCCAGGGCCTCTGAAGCAGAGTTCAGTGAAACCCCTGACAGCAGAGCTGCTTCCCCTCCTTGTTAGAGTGCAGTGCGTTCTCCTGCCTCCTGTGGCCTTCAGCTCCCAAACCTGCTGATGCAAGAATTCCTTTTTTTGTTGGGTTTTTTTTTTTTTTTTTTTTTTTTTTCCTTTTATGGCCAAGGATTTCGTGAGAAGGAAAAAATCCAACTGTAACCCTGCTGCTGCTGCTGCAATCCCTCCTGCAGGGGAGGGGGATGTCTGCAACGCCTAAAACAAATGGATTACGGACAATCAACTCCATCTTCTATTTGTTCAGAGCAAAGTGGAAAATCTTTGAGTCGAGATTTTAACGGAGTCAGAGTTAAACACAGGCCCAAGGGCTGTCCCTGCGTGAATCACACCTGAGTGAGGAGGGGTGGTCTGAGCTGCGCTTCCCCACCTGGGAACTCAGGTTTGATCGCCTTCACTGAAGCGCTTTAATCGCCTTCCCAGAGGTGCTTTAATCGCCTTTCCTGAGGTCAATTAATCACCTTTCCTGAGGTCATTTAATCACTTTTTTCCTGAGGACACTGACCAAAACCCCGTCCCCAACACAGAGCAGGGCTCAGGGTCGCTCACCTCGCTGTCTTCTGCAGGAGGTGGGGGAGGCTCCTTGATGATCTGGAAGGAGGAAAGAGAAAGAGAACCATAAATTCGTGTTTTGTTCCTCAAAAGGCACGGGAGAAAACAGCCGGCTGTGCTGCTGGGACACCTCCCCAGTGACAGCCTGGAGCTGTGGTGTTCTCTGAAAAATCCTGCCTTTATTTCTATAACTATAAAATTAAAATAAACATAAAACCATGAATATAAATGTAGAAAACCAAAATATCAACTATATAAATATTTATATAAATATAAAATAAAAAATAAATATAATAATATAAATATATAAATATATAAATATAAAATATATATAAATATAAAAAAATAAACCTAAACATAGAGATATACTATA
This sequence comes from Molothrus ater, assembly GCF_012460135.2. NCBI lineage: Eukaryota > Metazoa > Chordata > Aves > Passeriformes > Icteridae > Molothrus > Molothrus ater. The sequence goes on along the minus strand of NC_050505.2, from coordinate 4,899,254 downwards.
AATAAATATATATATTTATATAGACATATCAATAAATACATATATGTAAATATATGTATGATTATATTTATATAAATATAAATAGATACATACATATATGAATAGAAGAAATAGTAAACATAAACAAATATAAATATAAATATAAATATAAATATAAATATAAATATAAATATAAATATAAATATAAATATGCACCCAGATCTATGGCTCACTGAGGTTTCTAATAAGGCAGGGAGAGGCTGCAGCCTGCTCCAGGATATTTCCATAGAAACCATCTCAGTGCTGTGGGTGTGAGGCCATTATTTCATGCAGAAACTTTGCATGCAGGGCTTGGCAGCAGCTGCTGCCAGCGGAGCCTCCAAGAGCAACAGAGACTTTCCAAGGGAGGGCAGGGACAGCGGGGAATTAAAAAAAAAATTAAAAAAAATTAAGTTTAAATTTAAATAAAATAAAAAAGAAAAATAAAAATTAAAAATAATAAAAATAATAAACATATTTGAAATTTAAATTGTTAAATTTAAATAAAATTTCAGTTAAAATAATAAAAATATTTAAGTTTAAATTTAAATAAAATAAAAATTAAAATATAATATAAAAATAAAAATAAAAAATAATTGAAATGTAAATGTTTAAATTTAAATAAAATTTCAATTAAAATAATAAAAATATTTAAGTTTAAATTGAAATGTTAAAAAATTAAAATTAAAATAAAAATAATAATTAAATAAAACTAAAATGAAAAAAAATTAAAAATTAAAATAAAAATTGAATAAAAAGGAAAAGAATAAAAAGAAAAAGAAGAAAAAGAGAAAAAGAAAAAGATAAAAAAGAAAAAGAAAAATTAAATAAAAAGAAAAATAGAAAATAAAAAAGAAAATAGAAATAAAAAATAAAATAAAAATAAAAATGCAGTCCCAGCCAGCAACAGCTTGACCGTTTAAATGCAGAAAGGGAAAATCTCAATCACATTAAAGGCCCTGAAGATATAAATATTTACAGCAGTTCCTCTCACTTGTGTTTTCCTCCTGTGATGAGCTCAGTGTTTTTATTTTGCTCTGCAGAGCCCCAGCCATGCAAGGCTGCAGTGATGGGGGGCAGGAGGCTCTGCTGGGGAGGGGACAGGGCAGGAGGGGCTGCTGGGACACTGGGACAGAGAGCAACAACCTGGAAACCCGGGACAATGGTGAGCAAAAATAATGATAACTGTGAAAATTACCCAAAATTATGAAAACTGTGACAATGACCAAAAACTATGAAAACAGTGACAATCACCAAAATTATGAAAAGTATTGAAACTACCAAAACCAATGAAAACTCTGAAAATTACCAAAACCAATGGGAACTCTGACAACGACCAAAAACGATGAGAACTGTGACAATGACCAAAACCAACGATAACTGTGAAAACGACCAAAAAGGATGAAAGCTGTGAAAATGACCAGCAATTACGAAAACTGCGACGATCACCAAAATGATGAAAACTATTGAAACTACCAAAACCAATGAAAGCTGTGAAAACAGCACAAAGTGATAAAAACTGTGCCAATGACCAAAAACGATGAAAGCTATGAAAATGACCAAAACCAATGAAAACTGTGAAAATTACTCAAAATGGTATGGGGTTAAAAATCAGAATAAACCATCCGATTTTGGTCCAGCCGAGCATCCAAGCACAATTTCTGAGCCAGCACCAGTGCAGATCCCACCCTTGGAAGCGAGGCCATGGCTGATTTCCATACATTTGCATTCCTCCCCATAGGCACACACGTACACACAGACTGGCTGATTTCTCTAAACAGATCAAGTGTTTGCTATCACAGGCCAAAAGGGGGGGAAAAACCACATTCCTCCCATTTTTGGGTGCTTTGCACTGCTGAGAGCAACCGAGCTGCCCGAATTGGCACCAGGGCTTGGTGAATTTGGACGAGGCTGCAGATGGGGGAGTTCAGTCTCCCCTGCTTTTGAGCCCGTATGACCTCTCAAAGTTCAAATCTTACAAAAAAGAAAAGAGAAATTCTCATTTCTGACTCGCCAAAGTTCAAATCTTACCCCCCCCCCCCAAAAAAAATCTCATTTCTGACTCGCTGCCCGGGCCTTCAAACAGCACAAAGCTTTTCCTTCTCCCCTTTGGGTTCTGACAGCTCCAGCGCTGGGGGCATGAAATCCTCACTCTGGGGCACTGAGACGCTCATTTCGGGGCTCAGAAACCTTCATTTCAGGGCTCAGAAACCTTCATTTCGGGGCTCAGAAACCTTCATTTCGGGGCTCAGAAACCTTCATTTTGGGGCACTTGAGGCCCTCAGTATGGGACACTGAAACCTTCATTTTGGGGCTCAGAAACCTTCATTTTGGGGCACTTGAGGCCCTCAATATGGGACACTGAAACCTTCATTTTGGGGCTCAGAAACCCTCTTTTTTGGGACACTGAAACTTTCATTTTGGGGTACCAAGACCTTCATTTTGGGGGCTCTGAGACCCTCATTTTGGGACAGTGACACCCTCATTTTAGGGCTCAGAAACCCTCTTTTTGGGGCACTTGAGGCCCTCAGTTTGGGACACTGAAACCTTCACTTTGGGGCACTGACACCCTAATTTTGGGACAGTGAGACTCTCATTTTTGGGGCACTGAGCTCCTCGTTTTGGGGCTCAGAATCCCTCATTTTGGGACACTGAGCTCCTCATTCTGGGGCATTCAGACCCTCGTTTTGGGGCCCCCACAGATGGATAACCCCGCGGCAGAGCACAGCAACGCCATCTGCCACCTCCAGGGAGGTTAAAACCTTTGGGAAGGGTGAATTTCCTGAATTTCCTGCTGCCCTGAGATTCCTGCGGCCGTTCAGGCACAGGAAAGCAGAGGCTGAGCCCGGGTTTTGCAGACTCCAGGAATGTGTCTGGGGTGTTTTCTGCGCTCTCCACCAGCCCTGAGTGTCCAGCAATCCCACAGTGACTGTCCCTGGGGTTTCGGATGATAAATTGGGGCAATGTGGTTCTTGTCAGAGGAGATATCTGTTCTGGGATGGGACAGATCATCATTTAAAACCAAGCAGACAGTACAAAATAAGAAATAAAGGACTTTGCCTCTAATTAGGACTGGAGTTTGGAAGCATGCTGTTAACTGGGCAGTTTATTTTTGTCCTTAATTCCCTTCACTCCTCTGGAAAACACCGAATATATATTCTTGCTGTCTCAATAAACAAGGATTTTTAATAGCATTAACCATGATCCATCTGACTAATTCCCTTATTTTTTTCCCCCCTTACGTATTTATAGTTTTGACCTCTCAGTCCTGTGACTGCTTCATATTTGAGGTATGAGCTGGGCAAAGGAACATTTCCTTTTTATTTCTGTCCTATCTTCTGTGTCTTCTCCTTGGAGATCCGCTCCACACTTCAAAGCTAACACAAGCAGGGGCCTGTCCCCATTTCTTCAGCTGCAATAAAACACAATCTTCTCCTTAGAGACAGAAATGACATTTTTAGGGAAACGAAATCTTAGAGAAATGAAATTTTAGAGAAATTAAATCCCAGAGAAATGGAATTTTAAAGAAATGAAATTTTAGAGAAATGAAATCTTAGAGAAATGAAATCCTTTTTCTGGGCAATGCAGAACCACGGTGGCCACCTGGAGCCCTTGCCCTCACTCAGTGACTCCAGATTTAAATTCCCTGGGGAGTTTTCTGGTTGTGGGATGCTGTTCTCATCTCTGGGGAGTTTTCTGGCTGTGGGATGCTGTTCTCCCTTCTCCCCAGAGCAGCACAACTGCAAAGCTGCTCCTGGCAGAGGAATCAGAACCCAGGGATCTCTGTGAGGAATCTCCATCCCTTACAGGGACCCTGCCATTTTACAGCTCTGCAGAGCCTGTGCATTTCCTCCCCTTCTCCTCCACCTCTTTAGCCATGTGGTTTTAATCTATATTTTCTGCATTTTCTCCATCCAGCTTTTTGCTTCCAAAACTTCTGGTCAGCTGCAGCGCAGAGAGCCAAACAGATTGCTGGGTTCTTCCAAGCTCACTTCCAGAAAACAGCTTTAAAGTTAAAAGCTGCTGTTGGATGCTCAAATACCAGCACCTCATTTATCTGCCAGCCACACCCCTGCCTTTAAAATCACCGGAGTATGAAAATGAGCGAGGTGGGGCAGATTCTGTGGGCAAAGAGCCCAGCCCAGCCCCTCAGGCCACCCTGGATGGCTGCAGAAGGGAGGGAAAAAATCAAACTTGGAGGAGGTGGGAGGATGAGCATCATCCCAGTAAAGGGAGAGAGCATCCCAGTAAAGGGAGAGAGCATCCCAGTAAAGGGAGAGAGCATCCCAGTTAATAAGGGAGAGCATCCCAGTAAAGGGAGAGAACATCCCAGTAAAGGGACAGAGCATCCCAGTAAAGGGAGAGCATCCCAGTTAATAAGGGAGAGCATCCCAGTAAAGGGAGAGAACATCCCAGTAAAGGGACAGAGCATCCCAGTAAAGGGAGAGAGCATCCCAGTAAAGGGAGAGAGCTTCCCAGTAAAGGGACAGAGCATCCCAGTTAATAAGGGAGACCATCCCAGTAAAGGGAGAGAACATCCCAGTAAAGGGAGAGAGCATCCCAGTAAAGGGACAGAGCATCCCAGTAAAGGGAGAGAGCATCCCAGTAAAGGGAGAGAGCTTCCCAGTAAAGGGAGAAACCATCCCAGTTAATAAGGGAGAGCATCCCAGTAAAGGGAGAGAGCATCCCAGTAAAGGGAGAGAGCATCCCAGTAAAGGGAGAGAACATCCCAGTAAAGGGACAGAGCATCCCAGTAAAGGGAGAGCATCCCAGTAAAGGGACAGAGCATCCCAGTAAAGGGACAGAGCATCCCAGTAAAGGGAGAGCATCCCAGTAAAGGGACAGAGCATCCCAGTAAAGGGACAGAGCATCCCAGTAAAGGGACAGAGCATCCCAGTAAAGGGAGAGAGCATCCCAGTAAAGGGACAGAGCATCCCAGTAAAGGGAGAGAGCATCCCAGTAAAGGGACAGAGCATCCCAGTAAAGGGAGAGCATCCCAGTGAAGGGACCTGCTGGGCCATACTGGGATCTCCTGGAAGCTTGTGGGATCTGCTGGGCCATACTGGGATCTCCTGGAAGCTTGTGGGACCTGCTGGGCCATACTGGGATCTCCTGGGAGCTTGTGGGACCTGCTGGGCCATACTGGGATCTCCTGGGAGCTTGTGGGACCTGCTGGGCCATGCTGGGATCTCCTGGAAGCTTGTGGGCACTGCTGGGCCATGCTGGGATCTCCTGGAAGCTTGTGGGCGCTGCTGGGGTCTGTGCACTCCTCTCCTTCTCGCCATCGGGGCTGGGCAGTCGCGCACAGCAGAGTTGTTCCTTTGTTTTCCGTTCTTCAGTGAGCCTCCCACAGCCTCTGGAGAGGTTCCTGCTGCTCCCAGGCTCCTGTAACATCCTGCACAGGTATCCAGGGGAATCGTGCCCGTGCTGCTGCACCAGGCACGGCAGGGAGTTGTTGTTGTTCTGATCTGCTAAGCAACAATTGCCTCTACTGTAAAGCGGAGTGCTGGATTCCAGACCTCATCCCAGAGCCCTCCTGAGGCCAATGAACTCGGATGCATTTGGAAAGAGCATTCCTCCGTGGCTGAGTGCCAGGGAGATGCTGGGCTCCAGATGAACCTCCAGGGCCAGGCTGTTGACTGCAGCCCATTCACTCCAGGGATGGAGCTGGCTCAGGCTCTTTCCTGGAGAACTGCTGGACAGCAATGACTCCTCTTCAATTAAAGAGCACGCCAAGAGGAATTTCAGGCTTCAGAAATGCGCTTGTCGCTCAGAAACAGATTTATACTCGGCGAGGGAAGAGGCTGTTGTGGTTTTTTTCCCCTTTTTCCCCTGACACATCCCCGATCGCCGCGGAGCCGTCCCCGGGCTGGGATCCGCGCGCCGTCTCGGGCGCTGCGGTTTGGGCATCGAGGCTGCAGCTCTGGGCTGTTGTGCAAGGCAGCTCCTGTGCCCTCAGCTCAGCGCTGGCAGCCCTGCATTGCCCCCTGTGCCACAGCCACAGCTCTGCTGGGCTCCCTCTGCCCACCCCGCCAGGCTGGGCACCCCTCCAGCGTTTGTCTTTGATTGCACAGAATCTGGGGTGAGCAGAGCACAGGGAGCACAGCACATGGCTAAAGAGGTGGAGGGGAAGGGGAGGGAGTGCACAGGCTCCGCAGGGCTGTAAAATGGCAGGGTCCCTGCTGGCAGGATGGGGATTCCTCACAGAGATCCCTGGGTTCTGATTCCTCTGCCAGGAGCAGCTTTGCAGCATCCTGGCTGCTGATCCCCTGCCCAACGCACAGGGTGCCCTCCCAGAGGGGTGCAAGAGATTCCCTGCAGCCTCCTGGAATAAAAACCTTCCCAGCACCTCCCTCTGCCCACCCCTGCCAGGCCGGGCACCCCTCCAGGGTTTATCTTTGATTTTACAGAATTTTGGGGTGAGCAGAGCACGGGGAGCCGTCCTGGCTGCTGACCCTCTGCCCTCCCAGAGGGGTGCAAGAGATTCCCTGCAGCCTCCTGGAATAAAAACCTTCCCAGCAGCTCCCTCTGCCCACCCCTGCCAGGCCAGGCACCCCTCCAGGTTTGCCTAGCTCCTTTCACAGGTTCGAATCTCTCTCAATGGAGGCTCCTCCGTCGGGTTAACACGATATTTAATACTCTGCTTGCTGGATTTGTCGTGTGTCGGTGATTTGTTAATAATGGACGGATGTAAGCTTGAGTAGAGGGAGGACCCTGCTTACTCATTCTAGCATTAATTCTCCTATTTAAATATAGGTTAGCCTGTTAAGGGGGAGGGAGTCATACATTCTTACATTTTTGTAGTGTAGAGCTTTAATGCACTCTTTGTTGGCGGCTGCTCGAGGGCCCACAGGGTTTATCTTTGATAATCCAGGGTTTATCTTTGATTTTGTCATTTTGGGGTGGGCAGAGCACAGGGAGCCATCCTGGCTGCTGACCCTCTGCCAAACACTCAGGACCCGCTCCCAGAGAGGTGGAAGAGATTCCCTGCAGCCTCTTGGAATGAAAATCTTGGAATGAAAGGCTTCCAGGGAAGTGTTTGGCTGCATCTCAGTGAGATAATCCCCACTAACAAACCTTGCCGGGAGGGAATGTGGGAGGTAGAGAGCGGAGTGAGGAAAAGCTTTTATCTACAGCAAAGGCTTCAAGTGGAGAATTTAAATCTGGAAAATATTAAGCTTTTAAAGTGGAGCAGAGGCTCCCTCTCTGTGCTGCACCCACCTTGCTTATCTGGGCTGCTTTCCACACTCAGGGCTGTTACCTGAGCACTGTCCTCACACGGTTCCACTGCAGCAGAGCCCTCACACTGACAGCTCCACATCCCCTCCATGCCCTGCTGCTTTTATTTATGCCTTTTTCTCACCTGGCTTCGTCTTTCTGCTTCACAGAGATTTAAACCAGCAGCAGCGCTGAGAGCATTTTCCCTCTATCCCCTCAGTTCTCCAGACCCCAGTCTGCACAGGGCACATCTGCATCACTTCCATGCAGATGTGCCAACAAAAAGCTGGCCCAGCTCCCCTGGGAAGGTGCCACCTAGTTTGGACAAATAAATCTGAGCAAATAAACCTACCATGCTGCTAATCCTCTGGCCAATTTTAGAACTTTTTTTTTTATTTATTGTTCTGAAAGTCCAAATAAATATTTTTTTTCCATTCTGGTTTTCACCCTGGGATGGAGGTGCCAAACTACTGTGAAGAGGAGCATTTTATGCCCATTTTCAGCCAGGAACAGAAATAGACAATTGAGGTTTTTCCTGCAAGGTTTCCATCCTTGTTCTGGATAACACAGCACGGAGTGGCTGCAGAGCTCTGCCCTGCACTGTTTGCCACAACCTGGTGCAAATTTACACCACCGGGTCTGGGATTTAAAACCAGGAATAACCATGGTGACCCAGAAACTGGGGCAGCCCTAAAAGCAGCTTCTGAAAGGTGCCACACAGAGCCAGGCTCCAGCCCTGCTGACACCTGTGTGCCCCCAACTCTTGTTCTACATTTGCAGCACAAACAGGACCCAAACCCAGAGCGTGGTGAGCTCTGGAGAAACGAGCCCTGATCCTTGCAGGGCACGGCAGAGCCAGGGCCCAGCAGGGATGCTCAGGGTGGGACAGACACGCAGCAGTCACGGGACGTGAGAGCTCATCCCCAGCCCCGTCATTTCCCTCTTGCCTCCCTTCTCCCCTGTTTTTTCTCCTGATTTCCTTCTGCCCTTTTAAAGCTTTAACTCTGTGGTTGTGCTGTTGAAATTTTGTGAAAGGGCTTGGAGGAAAGACAATGCTCAGGGAAGCCCAGTCAGACTTCCACTGCCACTGGGACATTGAGAATGCTTTTCAGACACGGTAATGCAGGAAACACAGCTCATCTTGCAAAACCTGGACACCCAGCAAAGTGTTTTCCTTGCAGCCAAGGCAGAACCAGGACTGCAGCGTGGGCTGGTCAGTGCTGCCCTTCTGCAGGAGCCCTCCATCGTGGCTTAGAAAATCCACACCAGGCAATGGGAACACATTCCTGCCAACCATTTCCATGTTGTGACCAAAACACGAGGCCAAAAGGCTCCCGACAAGGTTTGGGTGTTGGCTACAAGGGTCTGATCCGTGATGGAGAGAAGCCAAAGCAGAGCCAGAAATCCTGGGATCAGTCCTGTGGAAAACTCTGCCTGCCCCCCCTCATTCCATTTACTGAAGTGGTGCTGGTGATTTGTGCCACTTACCACGGTGCAGCAGAGGGGCCAGAACCACCAGAGCAGAGCCAAGGCCAGCAGGAGGAAGAGGATCAGCAAGGCAATGGCCAGGATGGTCCCATCAGACTGGGGAGAACACAGAGAGCACAGTGTGTGACACCCCTGGGACACCCCTGACACCCCTGGGACACCCCTATGACACCTGTGACACCCCTGGGACACCCCTGACACCCCTGGGACACCCCTGGGACACCCCTGGGACACCCCTGGTATCTGTGAAACCCGTGACACCCCTGATATCCCTGTGACACCCCTATGACACCTGTGACACCCCTGGGACACCCCTGGGACACCCCTGGGACACCCCTGGCATCTGCTGGTGCAGAAGAAATTTCTGGAGCACCTGGACCAAGACAAGCTGATCTTTGCCCAAGAGCACAGACAAAGTGGGCTGAAGAGAGAAAACCAAGCAGGATGGGACTTGGTAATAACCTAAAGTTGTAATTGGACAATGAACTCCAAGATGCACATGGAGCAGAACTTATAAAAGTGACAGACCTTGTGACCTGTCGTGAATTTTGTGCCCATTTTGGGTCATCTTGGGGCCATTTTGTGACCATTTTGGTTCATCCTGGGTTCATTTTGGGACCATTTTGGGTCATCTTGGGTTCATTTTGTGACCATTTTGGTTCATCTTGGGTTCATTTTGGGACCATTTTGGTTCATCTTGGGTTCATTTTGTGCCCATTTTGGTTCATCTTGGGTCCATTTTGGGACCATTTTGGTTCATCTTGGGTTCATTTTGTGCCCATATTGGTTCATCTTGGGTCCATTTTGGGACCATTTTGGTTCATTTTGGGTTCATTTTGGGACCATTTTGGTTCATTTTGGGTGCAGCCCTGGCTGGGCTCTTGTGCTGCCCAAGGTGGATCCATGGAGGAGATCCTTTGAATAAATCCCTGCTCTGTTCTGGAACTCTGCTCCAGCCCAGCCTGTCCCAGCCCAGACCTGGAGCCTGAGGTGGTCACTGAAGGCTTGGCCACACTGTGGGACACGAGACACCCAAAATGTCCCTTTGCCACACGCTCAAAGTCCCCTTTGAGTTAAACCCCAGCACCCCCAGGAGCATTTCAGGGACCACAACTCACACAGTGCGTGCTGGAGATGATGACAGAGCTGGAGATGAAGCTCAGCCCATCGTTCATGCTCACTTGGAGAGCTGCTTCCCTGGAAAAAGCCAGAAGCAGCTCAGGGCAGCTCCTGCCCAGCCCTCTGTCTGATGCCCTGGCTGCTCAGGAATCCTCCTGTGCAGATCATTCCCAGTGCTGCGGAGCACAGCTGGCACTGAGCACGGGAGGATCCAAATGGGATCCAAATAAGAGAAAAACGGAGCCCAGGGAGGAGACCCAGCCCCATCTCCCCATGGGCAGAGTGTTCAGCTGGCACTGAGCACGGGAGGATGGCAGCTTGGGATCCGCATAAGAGAAAATCAGGATTCAGAGAGGAGACCCAGCCCCATCTCCCCATGGGCACAGGAGGATGGCAGCTTGGAGAGAAAAGAGAAAACAAAACCAGAGAGAAAAACAGAACTCGGGGAGGAGACCCAGCCCCATCTCCCCGTAAGCAGGGTGTTCAGCTGGTACAGAACAGGAGGGGATGGGATCCAAATGGGATCCAAATGAGAGAAAAACAGAATTCAGGGAGGAGACCCAGCCCCATCTCCCCATGGGCACAGGAGGATGGCAGCTTGGAGAGAAAAGAGAAAACAAAACCAAAGAGAAAAACAGAACTCGGGGAGGAGACCCAGCCCCATCACCCCATGGGCAGGGTACAGAACACACGAGGGTGGCAGCTTGGGATCCAGATGGGATCCAAGGAGAAAAACAGAGCACAAGGAGGAGACCCAGCCCCATCTCCCCACGGGCAGGGTGAATATCGGGGCAGCAAGAACCTACATGCCAACTTCCCTGAGCACAGGTGCTGGGCACAGCAGGTAGGTGTCCTCCACCACGAAAGGCTTCTCATCTGCAGAGGGGAGAGAGGGGGGTTAGTGCCAAACCACCCACACAGGCCTCAAAGAGCCACTTTAAATGAGGGTTTTCCTTGCCATTGGTGCATAAATGGGATGGGGGATGAGGACATTAGGGTATCTGTACGTTACAGAAGTTAGGATGTAGGGGTGTTAGGATATAATATAATATAGGGATATAATAGGGATATAATATAGGGATATTAGGGATATTAGGATATGTGTTCATTAGGATATATGTACATTATAGAAGTTAGCATATAGGTGCATTAGGATATCTGTACATTACAGAAATTAGGATATAGGGGTATTAGGATATTAGGGATATTAGGATATATGTTCATTAGGATATTTGTACATTAGGATATCTGTGCATTACAGAAATTAGGATCTAGGTAAATTAGGATATAGGGGCATTAGGATATCTGTACCTTAGGATATCTGTACATTACAGCAGTTGGGATATCTGTATATTATGGAAAATGCTGCATTTCAAGGCAGAAGCCTCTGAAGCTCAGTTAAACCTTGCAGCCTGAGTCACACTGCTGTAAAAATGATGGGACAAACTGCCCGGAGGGCTGAGGAGCCCTGGGTGATGCTCCTGCTCTGCAGCCAGAGCTCGGGGACACTGGGGACACTGGGGCACCCCAGGAGCTGCCCAGCCATTTCCCAGCTCTCTGGGTGTGCTGTGCTGGCACTTTGCTCCCACTGGGCTGTCCTCACCCTGATTTATGAGCATATCATGAATTTATCACGTTGTCTCGGCGCGCACATGCCAAGAAAATGAAGATCAGTGTCTTGTTTTCCCTGTGCTGAGGAGAGGAGGCCAAGTCTGCTCCCTGCCAGCGCCCACAAAACAAAAGCTGCTTCACCCTGCCAGGCCTTTCACTCAGCTCTCTCGGGTTTTTGTTTCTCTTTCTGTGCCTGCCCGCTGCCATCGGCCTCTCTGGAGGCTTTATCAGCCCTGGCTGAGCTCCAGGCTGGCTGCAGGCACAGATCAGTTTGTTTGGGGGATGTTTTGTGCCTCACCACAAAAATGAGCTGTGCTCCAAACAAAGGAGCATCCATTTGGTTTGCATAACTCTGGCCCATCTGACTCCTGCCTGAAAACTCACCCAGGGAAAGCAAACAAAACAGAATCCTCATCCCCTGCTCTGCTGTAAAACCCCCCAAATGACCCAAACTGGGCAGTCCTGGGTCTGAGCAGAGTGCAGGAGGGTCCAACCTCCCCCAAAACACACCTGGGCTCTGTGCAGGTACCCGACACTGCTCAGACTCCTGCAATCCCATCCTCAGTGCTCCTGCACCTGAGCAGCCCAGGGCAGCCTGGCAAATCCATTATTGCCAGCGAGAGGGAATCACTCCTCGTGCCATTAGCAGGGGTGGAACCTCCTGGCAAGGCAGGACTTGGAATATTTCCTCACCATCATAATAAAAAAAAGTTTCAATGTATGCAGGATGCTTTGAGAGCAAGCCTCAAACAAACAAAAAAAAACCCTCAAAAAACAGCAACAAAACCAAACAAAACAATGGGGAAAAAGGGAAGGAGAGGAAAGGAGAGGAAAGGAGAGGAAAGGAGAGGAAAGGAGAGGAAAGGAGAGGAAAGGAGAGGAAAGGAGAGGAAAGGAGAGGAAAGGAGAGGAAAGGAGAGGAAAGGAGAGGAAAGGAGAGGAAAGGAGAGGAAAGGAGAGGAAAGGAGAGGAAAGGAGAGGAAAGGAGAGGAAAGGGGAGGAAAGGGGAGGAAAGGGGAGGAAAGGGGAGGAAAGGGGAGGAAAGGGGAGGAAAGGGGAGGAAAGGGGAGGAAAGGGGAAAGGGGGGAAAAGGAAAAGGGGAAAGGCGAAAGGGGAAAGGCGAAAGGGGAAAGGCGAAAGGGGAAAGGCGAAAGGGGAAAGGAAAAGGGGAAAGGAAAAGGGGAAAGGAAAAGGGGAAAGGAAAAGGAAAAGGAAAGGGAGGGGAAAGGAAGGGGGGGGAAGAAAAAGGAAAAAGGGGAAAAGGGGAAAAGGGGAAAAGGGGAAAAGGGGAAAAGGGGAAAAGGGGAAAAGGGGAAAAGGGGAAAAGGGGAAAAGGGGAAAAGGGGAAAAGGGGAAAAGGGGAAAAGGGGAAAAGGGGAAAAGGGGAAAAGGGGAAAAGGGGAAAAAGGGAAAAAGGGAAAAAGGGAAAAAGGGAAAAGGATGGGATGGGCTTGGGGAAGCAGGCAGGGAGTGCAGCAGCTCCAGCCCTGCTGCTGATCACGCCTCTGCTCGCTGCTCTGCTCGGCCAAATATCCCTCACGCTTTCTGCAGATGGTCCCTTTTATTTCCAGTCCCGTAGCTCTGAACATTCTGCGTCTCTGCTCTCTCACCTGCCCCTTTTCCCTGCCAATAATCCCAATAAAACCCCATTAGCTCATGCCTTTAACCTCAGCACGTCCCAGCCCTGCTCACTGCACCTCATCTGGGATAATTTAAGGTTTCAGGAACTGTTGGCTTAGTGTTATCTTTAAAAATACCTCCCTCCCTGATGCTATCAGAGCTTCGAGGCAAACAAAGGCAGCTGAGCTTTCCAGCCTCCAGGAGGTTTCCATAAAATCCTGGTTCAGCTCTCTCAGGGACAGGGTTTGAGCTGTGTCACCTCAGATGAGCCAGAACCCTCCTCGTTCCCTGCCCCACCTACCAAGGAGCTGCTAAATGAAAGGAAAGATTATCGATCACCATGGTCCTTGGAACGCGCTGCTGTAAGAGCAAGCAGGAATTCTTTACAGCATCCACTTTACATTTATTTCTGTTTCATTTCCAGCCTTTGCCCCAGCAAACTCCCCCTGCTCCGAAGAACGATTTACCCAGGGGCTCGAAACGCACCCGAGCCTTGAGATCGCCACGTTCCAGAGCTCATGGATGCGTTTGTCCCACACTGAGCAGGGGCGGCACTGCCTCCAAAGCAACCGGGAATTTGCTGAACAAATCCCAGGACGGGAATACCCTGCTCAGCAGAGCTGCAGGAGCAGGGCACCGAGCACCCCAAAACAGAGGTGGGGAGAGAACCACAGCTGTGAGCCCCCCAAAACACAGGGGAGGGGAGAGAACCACACCTGTGAGCACCCCAAAACACAGGGGAGGGGAGAACCACAGCTGTGAGCCCCCCAAAACACAGGGAGGGGAGAAACACAGCTGTGAGCACCCCAAAACACAGGGAGGGGAGAAACACACCTGTGAGCACCCCAAAACACAGGGGAGGGGAGAAACACACCTGTGAGCCCCCCAAAACACAGGGGAGGGGAGAACCACACCCGTGAGCACCCCAAAACACAGGGAGGGGAGAAACACACCTGTGAGCACCCCAAAACACAGGGGAGGGAGAAACACACCCGTGAGCACCCCAAAACACAGGGGAGGGGAGAGAACCACCCCTGATCCCCCTCTGAGCACCCCAAAACACAGGGGAGGGGAGAGAACCACACTTGTGAGCACCCCAAAACACAGGGAGGGGAGAAACACAGCTGTGAGCACCCCAAAACACAGGGGAGGGGAGAAACACACCTGTGAGCACCCCAAAACACAGGGAGGGGAGAGAACCACACCTGTGAGCACCCCAGCCAGGCACTGGGGGATGCTCTGAGCACCCCAAAACACAGGGGAGGGGAGAGAATCACACCTGATTTCCCCTTATGAGCACCCCAGATTTCAGGTGGGAGTAAAACCACACCTGATCCCCCTCCGAGCACCCCAAAACACAGGTGGGAAGAGAGAAGCACACCTGATCCACCTGCTCACAGCTCTGAGGGATGCTCTGAGCACCCCAAAACACAGGTGAGGGGAGAGAACCACACCTGATCCCCCTCTGAGCACCCCAAAACACAGGTGAGGACAGAACCACGCCTGATGCCCCCTTCTGAGCACCCCAAAACACAGGTGAGGACAGAACCACACCTGATCCCCCTCTGAGCACCCCAAAACACAGGTGAGGACAGAACCACACCTGATCTCCCCTTCTGAGCACCCCAAAACACAGGTGAGGGGAGAGAACCACACCTGATGCCCCTCTGAGCACCAGAAAAACACAGGGGAGGGGAGAGAATCACACCTGATTTCCCCTTATGAGCACCCCAGATTTCAGGTGAGAGTAAAACCACACCTGATGCCCCTCTGAGCACCCCAGCCAGGCACTGGGGGATGCTCTGAGCACCCCAAAACACAGGGGAGGGAGAACCACACCTGATGCCCCTCTGAGCACCCCAGCCAGGCTCTGGGGGATGCTCTGAGCACCCCAGATTTCAGGTGAGGACAGAACCCCACCTGGTCCCCCTGCTCAGAGCCCAGCTCGGGCTCCCTTTTACGAAACCACCCCAGTTGCCCCATGGACATCTCCTCATGGCGCAGCCCTGCTCTCCCAGCCCCGGTGTTTGGGGCCGCAGGGGCGGGAGGGGAAGCAGGGAGGAGCCCGGGGCGGGGGGCTTTGTGCTCCTTACTGAGGGTGAGGGTGTCGTTGATCCTGAAGCTGCAGAGCACCCTGTCCACGTTGCGCGCGTGCCGGAATCCGTTCCCCCTGACCACCACCTGGAAGGACTCTGCCAAAAGAGCCACAGCGCAGCGGGCATGCACAGCGTCAGCAAAACCGCCCCACAGACACCAGAGGGTCACGTCCAAACAGGACACACAGGAGCCCTCTGGCTTTATTGGAATAAAGGCAGAGGCCGTGGGGCATCCCCTGGGGTCTCTCCAAGGTTTGGAGGACGCAGCCTCCCTTTTCATATCCCAATTTCCAGCCACATTTCCCTTCTCTCTGTCCCCATTTCTGAGGTACTTGAGAGGTTCAGACCTCCCAATATGCCTGATCCCAAGGATTGCCCTCTAATGTATAACCCTGCCTTTAATTTTTAATTCTTGTTAGGAAAATCAACCCACAAACACCAGAGGGTCATGTCCAAAAAGGAGACAGAGGAGCCCTTTTGCTTTATTCCAATAAATGCAGAGGCCATGGGGCATCCCCTGGGGTCTCTCCAATTTTTGCAGGATGCAGCCTCCCTTTTCATATCCCAATTTCCAGCCACATTTCCCTTCTCTCTTTCCCCATTCTGAGGTGCTTGAGAGGTTCAGACTCCCCAGAACACCTGATCCCAGAGATTCCCCTCTAATGTATAACCCTCCCTTTTCATTTTTAATTCTTGCAGAATTTAGGGGTTTTTCTTCCCCATTGTTTCTTTCATCTTTAACATCCAATTCCATTTATCAGCAAACCCAAAGTTTATTTGTAAAAGCAAATATCCTTTTCCCTTCACCAATCAGTGGAATCCTCCCCACTGTTCCTCTCATTTCTCAGTGCTGGTTTTATCTATTTATGGGGTTTTTTTTGTTTGTAAAGACAAACCCCTCATTCCTCTCAGGCGGGGAGGGAGCAGAGGCTACGTTTCCAACGGGTTTTAAATGGTGAAACAGCCAATTTTAGCAGTTGAAAACCCCCACAATGACCATTCATGACTGCTGTGTGTTATAAATGAATTAGCCAATTTGATTAATGAGCAGAATTTATGGTGGCCAGTGGCACTTCCATCATAAAAGGGATTTATTTATTTAACTCCCTGCAGGCCAAGGGCTGCGTTGCCAGACTTGGAGGTCCTGAACTGAGGATCCAAAGAACTGCTGGATTTTCCAGGGATTGCTGCTCTTGTGAAGCAGCTCTGACAAACCCTGTGCGTTTCCTCTCTGGGCACAGCTGTTCCTGCCCCTGCCCTCCCACAATGGCAGGGATGAGATCAAAGCCCTCAGGAACTGTTAAACATGGTTATAAATGATGTTTTCAAGCCACCTGTGTTCTAGAAGCACCCTTGTTTATTTGCACTTGAGTGTGCAAATATCTTTTTAAGTGCATCTACTTCAAGCATCACACAGCCAGACTGGCGTGACAGAAGAACATTCATGGAAAACTTTGGAATTCAGGCCTTTTCTGTAAGAAAATTTCATTTGACACCACTTGGCAGAAGTGGGGCAGTGCACAGTGCCCAGAGGTGAAAAAGAAATTCACCCCAAAATAAAGGTGAAACATGGCAAATAGTGAATCTGGCACTCTGCAGCAATTAGAGATGAACTGAAAATTGTATTTTTTGGGCAATGGAGAGCCATGGCCTCACTCATACTCACCCCCTGCACAGATACTGGAGGGCTCTGCTGCCAGGATCTCTATGCAGGATTTCTTCAAAATCTGAGAGAGACAAAACGTGAATTCCTCAGCCTGGTTTCCATGGAGACAGAGATGGAAATAAAGAAGTGACAATGACCCTCGAACCCAGCAGAGCAATCTGGGCTGGGGGCACAGCTCCAGCTCTGGGCTCCCCACCCTGCATCACCCAAACCGGTCCCAGTGCCCGCCTGGGGCTGTGCCGGGCCCTGTGCCCCATTTTCTGCAGTAATTCTGGAATTATTGCTGATTATCGGCAGCCCCCAGGGCTGTGGAGGCATCGCCTCCCTCCCCGGGCAGCCCCAGCTCCCTCCCAACCAAACACCCCCAGTTCAAGCTGGACTGTTCGGCTTTGCCTAAATCAGCCCAGAAATCCCCGCAGAGCCACCCCAGGCGCTGGGATTTCTGTCTTTAACCTGATTTATGTCAGCTCACCCGAGGCTGCTCAGACCAAAGCTCAGCCAATTCTCCTCCGTTTAAGCCAGATTGAAGCCAGGCTTAAGGAGCAGAGAGTCCTTGGGAGGGCTGGCCCTGGCTTTAGGCACTTTTGGAAGGGATTTCCTTGGCTCAGGCTTGGCTCTCAGGGCAGAGGCATTATTTATTTTATTAATTATCTCTATTATTATCATTTATTATTTATTTTATTAATTATCTTTATTACTATCATTTATTATTTATTTTCTTATTTATTTTATTATCTATTATTATAAACTATTATCTATTATTTATTATCTATGGTATTAATTATTTACATTTACTATTTATTAATTATTTTATTATTTAGTTTTGTTTATTTATTATTTATTATCTATGTTATTATTTATTTTTATTCTATTATTATTTGTTTTTATTATTTAGTTTTATTTATTATTTATATTTTTATTTTACAATTTATTTAATTAATTATATATCAACTATTATTTATGCTATTATTTATTATCTATTATTAATGTTATTAATTCTTCATTTTTATTATTTATTTTTATTATTCATTATGTTTATTTTTATTTTGAATTTTATTTTAAATTTTTTATTTATTTATTATTATTTATTCTATTATTATTTATTTATCATTTATTTATTCCCTCATGGGGCTGCAGCCCCCCAGGCTGTTCCCTGCCCTGCAGAGCGGCCCCAGCTCCTCCTGCCCAGCCTGAGCTGAGCCTGGGCAGAGCTGGGGGCTCAGCAAAGCTCAGCTCAGCTCCAAGAGGCCAGCAAATGTCAGCCAAGCATCCTTGGGTGACTCAAATCCAGCATGAAAACTATTTTCCCGACTTTAAATTGAAACATCTGTAAGGGAAGAACAGCAACCAATGCAATAAACCCTGCAAGGAAAAAGAGAATTTTTGGTTTTTTGTTTATACCTAATTGCAAAAGCTACTCCTAGAGCCAGGCCTTGCTTTTTGGAACGTTTGGACAGGAATTTGAAGGTTTCACACATCGAGGCAGAAGTTTTACTCAGAAAGCAGGGCTGAGAGTACCAAGGGGCTGAAGGAGGCAGGGTGCCCTGAGCCTGCCAGGCGAGGAGAGAGGAGATCTGCAGGAACGAGGTTTTACAGGAACTGCCGAGCGGGAGAAAGGAGAAAGTCAGCAGCTGAGAACAGAACTGAAGAATTGCAAACAGGAGAATTTGGAATAGAAGAGTTTAAAGGAGACAGAATGAGGAAAAACACAGAGAATGTAAAATACAATCAGCGCTTTTTAAAATGAAGTAAAACCCCCCCATGATTAAATTTGAGGTGAGTGACTTCTGCTCAGCCACTTACAAACATTCCTGCTAGCTCAGAGGGGGGAATGGCAGGTGGATGATGCAGGTATCCCAGTCCAGTCCCTTTACATGACCATAAAATCTGCCCCTAAACACTTACACAGTGCCAGCTGCAATATTTATTTTGATTTAGGTTAAGTTTCCAAGCACACGCCCTGACTTAGAGTGAACATCGGGCAGAATTAGTGCAAAAGGACCAAAATTGCAATGGCAGCACAGGGGTCCTTTTGGCAAGGGAAGAGGGACCTGATTTTCCAGCTGGAAGAGGAATCCACAGATTGTTTGTTATCCTCTGGGGTGATCAATGCCCTCCTTGCCATTCCTTTCACCCACAAAACCTCTTCCTTTCTCCCAGGCTGCTGCAGGGATCCATCCCTGCCCTTCCCTCCTTCCCAAACTGGGAATTTTCTCTCCCCTCTCAGCTGGAGCAGCTCCTGGCTGGCCTGGAGGCTGAAAAATCTCAACTGGAAGGGGAGGCAGAGCTGGGACTCATTAAAAACAGCTGCAGAGGGAATGCAGGGCTGGGAGGCCAAGCGTTGCTGTGCTGTTGTTGTTGTGCTGCTCTCTGAAATAAATGAAATGCGGCACCTGATTGTCCCAGAGAGCTCAGGCAGTGCCAGGAAAACCAACAAAGCAGGGCTGGGTTCTATGTGCATGTGAGAGCACTGGGGAAAAAATGGGGGAAAAAATGGGGGAAAAAATGGGGGAAAAAATGGGGGGGGAAAATGGGGGGGGAAAAATGGGGGGGGAAAAATGGGGGGGGAAAAATGGGGGGGGAAAAATGGGGGGGGAAAAATGGGGGGGGAAAAATGGGGGGGGAAAAATGGGGGGGGAAAAATGGGGGGGAAAAAATGGGGGGGGAAAAATGGGGGGGGAAAAATGGGGGGGGAAAAATGGGGGGGGAAAAATGGGGGGGAAAAAATGGGGGGGGAAAAATGGGGGGGGAAAAATGGGGGGGGAAAAATGGGGGGGGAAAAATGGGGGGGGAAAAATGGGGGGGGAAAAATGGGGGGGAAAAAATGGGGGGGGAAAAATGGGGGGGGAAAAATGGGGGGGGAAAAATGGGGGGGGAAAAATGGGGGGGAAAAAATGGGGGGGGAAAAATGGGGGGGGAAAAATGGGGGGGGAAAAATGGGGGGGAGGGAGACAAAACAATTCCTTCTCCAGCTGGGGACCAAGGACAACCACCCAAAGCTCAGGCCCAAGAGCAGAAACAACGTGGAATGAAGAGGGAAAAACAAGGATGGGACTTCATAACCTAAAGCTATAATTGGATAATTAACTCCAATATGCACATGGAGCAGAACTTATAAAAGTGACAGACCTCATGACCAGTTGTCCCTTTTGTGAGCATTTTGGTTCATCTTGGGTCCATTTTGTGCCCATTTTGGTTCATCCTGGGTTCATTTTGTGCCCATTTTGGTTCATCCTGGGTCCATTTTGTGCCCGTTTTGGTTGATCTTGGGTGCAGCCCTGGCTGGGCTCTTGTGCTGCCCAAGGTGGCTCCATGGAGGAGATCCTTTGAATAAATCCCTGCTCTATTCTGGAACTCTGCTCCAGCCCAGCCTTCCACGGGGAAAGGGGAAACCTGGGCCCTTTTGACAAATTCCACCCCAAAGCAGCATTTTAGCACAGAGCAAGGCTGCTTCCCTTGGCCTGAGTGCTTCAGTGAATTATTTCCCAGCAGGCTCTGGTGAAAGCCAAGCTCAGGGTGACCCCAGCAGTGCGAACAGTGGGTGGAAATACTCACAGAGTCAATGATGCCCTGCAGGGCCTCAAAGCCATCGTTGACAGGGAAGACATGATCTCTGCTGTCAGCAATCCGGGCCAGCTGCCACAGGGGGAGAAATGGAACAGAAATGCAGAGGGTGACATCAATTAGCCTGCAGGCAGATAATTAAGACTTCTCCAGTTTAACTGGCTTGCAAATAAAACCCTCCAAGACTCAGCTGCTCTCTCTGGGTTGCCCCCGTGCTGTGGTTTATTGAGCAGGAAAATGTTTGTCCTGTTAGCCTGATTTGCTTTATAAATCAGGGGTTTTTCAGATCAGGGATCAGAAGAGCCTTGGAGACAAGGCAGAGTGTGGCTTTCACTGGTGCCTAGGGGCTAATGATCCTCAGGGCAAACAGGAACCCAAAAAAGGTTGGACTCCACAATCATGGAGGCATTTTCCAACCTTGACTCTTCCATTTCAATTCTTTGAAATGCTACCACAGGCCTGGTCCAGCTCTCCTGTCCCGCCAGGGATTCAATACTGGGCCCGTGGTCAGAGAGGACTCAGGGAGACACCAGGGGATGTTTTCTGAGTGGAGGCTGAAAGGTCCCAGAGGAGCATTCAGAAACCTCTGTGACGATGAGGAGGAGCCTTCCTGAGGAGGTGGTGAGGCCAGGGCAGCCAGGCCATCACCTGCCAGCGGCACACCAAGGGTTAACCAGAGCTCCCCATGCATCTGCTGGAGCAGGCTCAGCTGCAAGGCCAGGGCTTGTTCCAGTAAATCCCCCCTGGCAGGGGCACCAGGGCCTCTCTGCAGCTTCCAGGAGAGCAGAGATTGCTCCCCAAGCCCTGGGGCTGCAGGCAGGTGATGGCCGGGCTGAAAGGGACCAAAACCCAGCAGGACCCGGCTGTGCCAGGGGCTCACTTCAGACAGGAGCAGGGGGAGAGGAAACCCCCAGGAGGAGCCTGGAGCAGGGGATTCAGGGCTGTGAGCCCCTGCCCCGAGGCTGTGAGCCCCTGGCCAGGCTTTGCCACTCATCAGGAGGAGCTGGGGCAGACTCTGAGAGAAAGGGACCAAAACCCAGCAGGACCCGGCCGTACCAGGTTCTCACTTCAGACAGGAACAGAATGAGAGGAAACCCCCAGGAGGAGCCTGGAGCAGGGGATTCAGGGCTGTGAGCCCCTGCCCAGGCTTTGCCAGGCTCCCAGGGGCTGGGGCAGGCACAGGGGCAGACTCTGAGGGAAAGGGACCAAAACCCAACAGGACCCGGCCGTGCTCACTTCAGACAGGAGCAGGGGGAGAGGAAAAGCCCAGGAGGAGCCTTGAGCAGGGCTGTGAGCCCCGTGAGCCCCTGGCCAGGCTCTGCCAGGCTCCCAGGGCTGGGGCTCTCACCTGGGTCTCGTTGAAGTCCTTCACCCCCACGCAGTACACGGTGGCCCCCAGGTCCCTGGAGCGGTTGGCCTGCAGGGGACAGAGGCACAGCAGGGTCACCAAGGGGCTGGGAACCCTTAAAATCACAAAAGCAGCTGCAAAGCCAGGCCTCAGAGCCTCAGAGCCAGCGGAGCTGCAGTTAGAGCCAAGCAGGAGCCACGAGATTGGTCAGCAGAAAAGTTCTGTGAGACGTAGAAAGGACAAATGTTGGTTTTACTCTACAAACCCATTCTTCTTGCTGTTACTGGATTTAATGCTGCACTTTGGACAGACTGAGAGGAAAAGCTCTGTCCGTAGCAAACCCGTGCAGAAATTCCCTCTGCCAAGTTTAGATGGCCCTGGTTTGACTGGCAAGTGCCAAGTGCTCGTCTCTGCAGGGAGGGTGTGCAGAGGAACATTCTGCAGCAAAGCTCTTGGGCTCACCCCACTGTGTAACATTTTGCACTCATTTAATGGGGATGCTGAGAATGTGTGCCTGAGCCTCAGGGATATTTGTGGCAATGCCAGGCTGGCTGATCTGAAGGATTTTCTGATGTGGCAGAAGCCACCACCCTCCTCCTGCAGCTGTGACTTTGTGTGAGAGGGGGGGGGAAAAGTGAAAGTGAGAATATTCAGCATTTCCCAGAGCAATCCAGTAATCACTGAAACTTTTCAGCTGTG
This sequence comes from Molothrus ater, assembly GCF_012460135.2. NCBI lineage: Eukaryota > Metazoa > Chordata > Aves > Passeriformes > Icteridae > Molothrus > Molothrus ater. The sequence continues at coordinate 4,876,807 of NC_050505.2, read as the reverse complement.
AACAATTCCTCCTCCTGCGTTTATTTTTAACTGGAGGTTTTAACCCCTCTCCTTCCCCCTGAACAGGCTCAGCTGGGGTGGCTCAGAGGCTGCTGCTGTCACTGGTTGTCCTTCAGATTCCTGCCTGCAGAGCACCAAAGTGGAGATTTCTCAGTGGGCAAAAAGCTTTTCCTCACCCTCTGCATTCCCAGCAGCCAGCCCAGACATTCCCCTGCCTATGCAGTCACTTACCTCCCTCTCAGAGTAGAAAAACAGATCCTCGTGGAGCTCCCCGTCTGTCAGTGCAATGATGACACTGGCAGTCCTGTAACCTGAACACACAAACCTCCTTAGTCCTGGCTTTGTTAAACCACCTCAGAAAGCATCCTTGGGTTTGCTGAACCACCTCAGAAAACAACCTTTGGTTTGTTAAACCATCTCAGAAAACAACCTTTGGTTTGTTAAACCATCTCAGAAAACAACCTTGGGTTTGCTAAACCACCTCAGAAAGCATCCTTGGGTTTGGTAAAGCACCTCAGAAAACATTCTTTGGCTTGTTAAACCACCTCAGAAAGCATCCTGCTGGCATTTCAGGCCAGGGAATGAGGCTGCAGCCACCAAAATCCCAATTTGCTCCTGGTTTTATTCCTGCTCTCAGTTCCAGAAATCCAGAGGGGCTTTTTCAGCCGGTGACAAAAAGCTCCTTTGGGATTTAAACAAAGATGGTGGGGAAAGGGCCAAAAAATCGTCAAGATTCCTGAGCAACATTTCAGGAACATCATTAAACCTTTGCAGCCTTCCCTTCCAAACCAGAAAGTTTTTACATCAGTTACAGGGAAGGAAAGGACATTTTTTTCAGTTGTCTGCACTTAACGCTGGTTTTAATAATTGCTGGTTTAAAAAATCTTTTCCCTAACAGCTTCTCCATTTATTTGTGTTTCAGAAGAAAGAAGAAATGGTTGCCTGAGCCCTCCAGAAAGGGTAAGGTGCCAGTTTTGGTGAGGGTGGGCACCTGCAGCCAGCCTGGCTTCTCCCTTTTGGCCTGAAGCACTTTAATTCCTTAAACACTTTAATTCCAGCTCCTCAAAGCTCCTCCTGCTCCTTTTCCCTTTCAGGACTCCTTCCCTGAGCAGCACCAATCCCTGCAAGAACAGGAGCCACCCCCACCCTTCCCACAGCAAAGCTGCAATTATTATTTTAGATCTGTTGAAGTTATCAATCAAAAAAGAAAGAGTAAAAACCCCATTCCGTGGATCAAGAAGGGCCTCTCACCGTGAACATTCTCGTGGTAAATCTGCTCACTTGCCTGAAATCAGATCAGAAGATTGTCAGTAATAAACCAACAATTGGTTTGCTTGGTCCCACCAGCCAAAGCAGCCCCAGAGCTGTGTCCCACTGTTCTCCTCTCTGAAAACCCCATCCCCTTTCATCCCTGAGAAATATCCCAGGCCAATATCCCTAAATATTCCTAAACATCAGTGCTAAATATCCCTCAGCAGCCCCAGATCAACGATTCCTAAATATTCCTAAATATTCCTAAACATCAGTGCTAAATATCCCTCAGCAGCCCCAGGTCAACTATTCCTAAATATTCCTAAATATTCCTAAACATCAGTGCTAAATATCCCTCAGCAGCCCCAGGTCAACCATTCCAGCTGCAAATAAAGCATCAGCTCAGTCTGTGCGTTCCCATTTCAGGGATGGGGCAGCTCTTTAACAGCTCAAACCCCTCCCAAACCCCACGTGGGAGGCAGTGCAGGAGCTCAGCTTTGGAGAAACTCCTGAGCTTGTAAAAATACGTGAAAACCATGCCCAGGAGGAGAAGGGAACAGTGTCTGCAGTTATTTGGGCACCCCAGGTGTGAGCTGTGGCCGCTCCCCCCCCCAGCCCAGGTGGGACTGACCCCTCCCCACCCTCCTGGGCACAGAGACTCAGTGCCACTGAAAGAGCAGAAATCAAGAAACGAGCAGAGTTTGCAGCCCCAGCCCTGAGCCCTTGCAAAGGGACACAGGGTCCCTCTCCCCCAGCAGGGAATTCCCAAGGGTTGTGCAGCCCCTGGGGAGCAGAGCCAGCCCCTGCCCCAGTTACCCTCTCAAATCCTTCGTGCATGTACGTGTCCCCTCCTGGCAGCACCTTCTGCAGCTCCTCCAGGCCCTGCCGGATCTGCTCCCTGCAAGGAAGGCAGGGCTGTGACCCCCGGGAGGGAAGGACCAGGGAGCAAAGCCACCAGGGTGTCCTGGCTGGCAAAGCCACCAGGGTGTCCTGGTGACACTCAGAGAGACCCAGGAGCAAAGCCACCAGGGTGTCCTGATACCCAGCAGAGGTGGGTGAGGTACCCAGGGTGTCCTGATGGCACTGTGACATCCAGGACCAAAGCCACCAGGGTGTCCTGGCTGGCAAAGCCACCAGCATGTTCTGGCACCCAGCAGAGGTGGGTGATGGATCCAGGGTGTTCTGGTGGCACTGTGAGAGCCAGAGAAAGCCACCAAGGTGTCCTGGCTGGCACTGTGAGAGCCAGGAGCAAAGGACCAGGGTGTCCTGGTGGCACTGTGACACACCCAGAACCAAAGCCAGCAGGGTGCCCTGGTGGCACTGTGTGACACCCAGAACCAAAGCCAGCAGGGTGTCCTGGTGGCACTGTGTGACACACCCAGGAGCAAAGCCAGCAGGGTGTCCTGGTGGCACTGTGTGACACCCAGGAGCAAAGGACCAGGGTGTCCTGGTGGCACTGTGTGACACCCAGGACCAAAGCCAGCAGGGTGTCCTGGTGGCACTGTGTGACACCCAGGACCAAAGCCAGCAGGGTGTCCTGGTGGCACTGTGACACCCAGGAGCAAAGGACCAGGGTGTCCTGGTGGCACTGTGACACACCCAGGACCAAAGCCAGCAGGGTGTCCTGGTGGCACTGTGACACATCCAGGACCAAAGCCAGCAGGGTGTCCTGGTGGCACTGTGTGACACCCAGGACCAAAGCCACCAAGGTGCCCTGGCACAAGCAGGGGTGGGTCCCGGCTGTCCTGGCATGCAGGGCACAGAGACTGGGTCAGCCCAGAGTCCCCCCAGTGCCTCTCCAGGCTGCTTCATCCTCTGCACCCCTGTCCCTGCAGGAGATGCTCAGCCTGGCTGCGTTCAGGGACCTTTCCAAGGCTGGAGTGAGGGTGCACTGCTCGGAGGAAGGCAGCCAGCTCCCTCCCCTCTGGTGTGTGATTTCAGGCATCCAAGATGTAAAACACATGCTGGCTTACACACTCCACACATGTGGAACATAGATTTCTGCTCCACGTGGCAATGAAGTTAACAGAGGAAGCGAGAGAGATTTAGGGACCTCATCCAGCTCTCCTTGCAAGGCAGAATAATTAAAATAAAATAAAATATTAAAAAAGAAGAAAAATAAAATAAAATAAAATATTAAAAAAAAGAAGAAAAATAAAATAAAATAAAATAATAATTAATCCTGTAGATTTTTCTGGGATTAACTTGGGGGTCTGTAAGGGGGTGGCAGGGACACACTTCACAAACAAGGCAATCTGGTATTGCCAAAAAATCCACCCCAAACTCTCTTTGGCTGTGCCACACCTTCAGGCCCCGAGGAAATCACATTTCCCTCCAGCCAGGGGTGTGGGTGGCACCTCTGCCTTCCAAGCTGCTTTTAAGGGAAGGGAATTTCACCCCTCTGCAGGAGACACTCCCAGAGGTGTTCCAGCCTCTGCTCCTCTGACAAAATCCTGAATTTTGCAGGATTTTGTGCAGGTTCCCCCAGGGAAACCAGCGTGAGCTGGAACCCTGACTGAAGGACATTTATTTGGGAGCTGAAATTAATCCATTAATCAGGGAACCTCTGCCCTGAGAGCCCTTGGGGCGTTCTAGCAGGGCAGGGTGGGAAACTGGGGAGCCCAGAGGAGGCACAGCACGTTCCCAGTGGGATGGAAAGCACTGAGGAGGGTGAGGGAAGCCACAAGGACACAGAGGCTGCTGTTGGACCTCTAAACCTCTCCTTACCTGTCTTCTGTTAGCCTCATTAGAATTGTCCCTCTGGTTGAAAAGACAATGAAGGACATCCTCAGCTGAGGGCTGGAGGAGAGAAAAAAGGGGATGAATGTGGAGGTGAGAGCAGAGCTCAGGGTGCACACCCAGCTCAACAGGACGAAAACGTGCTTAGCCCCGGGCTTTGTTAGTCCAGGCAAACCTTGGGGAATCCCTGTAAAGGATGTGGGGAACATTTGTACCACAGCCTTGGGATTGCGAAAGCCAGAAGAGCTAAAATGCATCCTGAGACAAGGGAGGGCTCAACATGGGTCACGTTTGTCACAGCAGCTCCCAGCCCCTGTCCCCAGGGGCTCCTCAGCCAGGGCCTGAGAGCCACAGGCTGTGCCTGCAGTCCCAAACCCCTGCACCTCAGGGACAGCAGGATCTGAGCCAGGCAAGGCAGGCGGGAATAAATGGAATTATTTTATCTCCCACAGGTCTGAGCCAGGCAAGGCAGGCAGGAATAAATGGAATTATTTTATCTCCCACAGGTCTGAGCCAGGCAAGGCAGGCAGGAATAAATGGAATTATTTTATCTCCCACAGGTCTGAGCCAGGCAAGGCAGGCAGGAATAAATGGAATTATTTTCTCTCCCTCTTGCCCACAACAGGAAGGTGGGAAGGAGCAGTGAACGGAGGGTGGGAGGAAAGCATCAAGAGCCCTTTCCCCACCACATTTCCCCATGGAGCAGCACATGAGGGGCTGGGCTGGCAGCCCCAGACCCCTCCAGGGAGCTGCAGAACTTTCCTCACCTGATGAACTTTCCTCACCTGATGAACTTTCCTCACCTGATGAACTTTCGGGCCAGGTGCTCCACAAAGTGATAGATCTCGTTCCAGTGGTGCAGGACACTGCCTGACCTGGGGGCACAAGGGTGACAGACAGACAGACAGACACATCAGGGTCACTGCTCTGCCCCACGCTGCTCAGGGAGGAATTTCCTCTGTTCAGCACTCACTGCCCAGGCTCTTCCTCCAGAGAGATCAAACTGGGACTGACATTTCCTACTTAACTTAAAATCAAAATAATTCCCACTCCTGTGACGGTGTTCACAGGGGTCCCAGGATGAGGGAAGAGATGAGAATGTTGACTCCATGTTCCAGAAGGATTGATTTATTATCTTAACATATAATTATTAGTAGTATCTTATTATAACTTTATAATATTTATAATATTCTATAAATATTATAAATATTTATAAATTATAAAATATAAATAATTTTATAATAGTATTACATTATATTATGAATATTTTATAAAATAATGTTAATATTTTACTATACATAATTTTAATATATAATTATTATATATAGTATAATATTTATATATAATATAATATTTATAGATCACATTTAATATTTATTATTTTAATATTTAATTAATATATAATATATATTAAAACTATACTAAAACAATAGAAGAAAGGATTTCATCAGAAGGCTGGCTAAGAATAGAATAGAAGAATGATAACAAAGGCTTGAGACTGACTGAGACAGTCTGGCCAGCTGGGCTGTGATTGGCCATTAATTAGAAACAACCACACGAGGCCAATCCCAGATGCACCTGTTGCATCCCACAGCAGCAGATAACCATTGGGTACATTTTGTTCCTGAGGCCTCTCGGCTTCTCAGGAGGAAAATTCCCAAGGGAAGGATTTTCCATAAAATCTCATGGCTGCACCCTCCAGCAAGGCTCTGAGGCTGCCCTTGGCCGTTAGGCTGGGCTTTAACACAGCCTTAAGCAAATACAGCCCGTGTGAGTGAGGAGCTGTCTCTGCGCAGTGTTTTAGACCAATTCCACCCGCTCACTCCCAACCATCGCACCGAGCGCGCAGCTCGAGCGTGTTCTGAGAATTACAGGCAGCTGGAGGAACAGATTATTCAACTCCTCCAGTGTTTCCACTGAGCCAGAGACCACGAGGAGTGAAACACCTCAGTCCACATCTCAGCTGCTCTGGTTAATTCTTTCACACCTCAGTTAAAGACAAAACAAACTCATTCTGCTCCTCAGGAGAATAAACCACAGGATGTAATGGGCTTGGATTATTCGCCTTTATGCTGTAAGAACGAGGAAAAAATTAGGTTAATCAGAATCTTTCAGCACAAAATGCCCCTTCTGGCATAAACACTTCTGTGAACACTGGAATATTAATATTGGAAAAAAAAAATTTCTTTCCTGGAGTTGGAAAATAAATGTGTCATCACTTATTCAATTCATTGAGTACAATTAGAAATATTTACAGGGGAAATAACCATTCCAGCTCCAACAGAAATCCATTGATCTGCAGCCTGAGGAAGGAAAGGTGAACGTTTGAGATGGTTTTTCACTTCCCAGGAAGAAAAGGCAAAGGAGCTGTCCTGGCTCAGCTCTGGGAGTGCCAGGGGAGAGGCAGAGCAGGTCCTCAGGCTGCTCAGGGGATAAACCCCAGGATAGAGAGCTATGGTTTATTGCTATTTATTATGATTTATTTCATGCCAGGGGACAGGCAGAGCAGGTCCCCAGCCTGGCTGCTCAGGGGATAAACCCCAGCATATAAAGCTATGGTTTATTGCTATTTATTATGATTTATTTCATGCCAGGGGACAGGCAGAGCAGGCAGGATCACCAGCAAATGCTCTCAGTGCTGAATTCTTCATTTCTGTCTTTCCTCGGACCAGGACATGGCACAAGGCCTCCTTCCCCACACACAAATGTTTATTAAAGAGGAACAAAGGAACACCAAACAGCAAAGCTCTTGATAAACCAACTAAACCACAGGCAGTGGGAAAATTGGAATCGTAAGAGGTGAGGGGTGACAGCATCAGGACTTGCTCTCAGGCAGGAAACTCAACCCCCAAATCGAGAGAACAGAGACACTCAGAGCTCAGCCCCAGGTGCAAATTCCCCCTGGATGGATGGGATAACTCACAGAGCTTGAATTCCACAGGCACTCCAGGCCCAAATCATTTCCTACAACGGGCCTGGAAAAGAAGTTTTTATTGTCTTTAGGTGGTGAGGCATAAAAACCCCTTGAATTTATGGCAAGGGTCACATCAGTCTCCAGAAGGCTTGGAGAGGCAAGGTTGGTTAATCAGAACCCAATCAGTGCCTGCTTCAGTTACTTTAGACCAAAAATTCACCTCCCAAAAGCACCTCAGGGAAGATTCCCACATTTCCTGACCCATCTGGAGGCAGGCAAGAGGAGCTGGGAGCAGCAGCCCCTGCCCAAATGCAATTTCTGAATCACACTTCAGAATTCTCAGGTTCTTCACTCGGCCTAAAATGGACAAACCCAGTAAAACCAACAAAAATGGAGAAAATAAATGAAACCAACAAAAATGGAGAAAATAAATGAAACCAACAAAAGTGGACAAACCCAACACAACCAATAAAGGTGGACAAACCTAAAACAACCAACAAAAATGGACAAACCCAATAAAAACAATAAAAATGGACAAACCCAATAAAAACAATAAAAATGGACAAACCCAACACAAGCAACAAAAATGGGCCAACCCAACACAACCAACAAAAATGGGCCAACCCAACCCAAGCAGGATTTCTGCAGCCAGAGCAAAGCTCACAAAAGCAGCATCAGCTCCCAGTGCCCACCTCCCTGGGCTGTGTCATTCAGCAGCCGCACTGTAAATGACACTTCCTTTGCACAGGGAGGCAGGCCAAGAACTCTGAGCAGGATGAGCGTTTCTAAAGTCCAACTGTAAGATAAGAAAAGCCAATTTTCAAATAGTTCTCTCCTCATATTCCCCAAAGAACCAAGATGAGCAGCGAGCCAAGGCTTTGCAGCTGAATGGCTGATGCTGTAAACTTGCAATTGAAGAAAAGACTCGTCCTGAGGATGCCAAAATCTCTTCTGGAGGAGGGCCCAATAGATGGAAATTAAACCCTGTGACTGTGTTCAAAGGGGGCTGAGGATGAGGGAAGAGACGAGGATCTGACTCCATGTTTCAGAAGGCTGATTTATTATTTTATGATATATATTACATTAAAACTATACTAAAAGAATAAAGGATTTCATCAGAAGGCTGGCTATAGAATAGAAAAACAAGAAGGATAATAAAGGCTTGAGACTGACCAGAGAGTCCGAGCCAGCTGTGCTGTGATTGGCCATTAATTAGAAACAACCACATGAGCCCAATCCCAGATGCACCTGTTGCATTCCACAGCAGCAGATAACCAATGTTTACATTTTGTTCCTGAGGATTTTTTCAGAAAAAATCACGGCTACAAAACCCAAGTGAACCATTCTCTCTAACAAGGGAGTGAGGCCTTCTGTGGGCACCTGCACTGGCGTTTTGTACCTGCCAGGTGTGCAGAGACACTGCAGTGGCCCCTTCAGCAGTGCCCTCCTCCTCCTCACTGGGACAGGGTGCTCCAGAACCCAAAGCTGCACTTGAAGCAGCTCAAGCCTCCCTAACTTGGTCCTTCTTGCCCTTTTTAGACTCCACTTTTCCGTTTCTGCTGCCGCCCCTCCCGGAGCACCTGTGCCTTTATCCAGGTCACAATCCGGGGACATCAGAATCCAGCCACACGCTCACACCAAGGCCTCGCGTGAGTGAAGGGCTCTGCAGCTGGCAGGAGGACATGGAGACACTTGGAGTCACTTGGTTCAGGGGCTGGTGTTGATCCAAAAACCTCCTTGAGCTCGCCTGTGTTTGGGCTAACTCCCAGAGGTCTCGGAGATGCCGTTCGCCTAAGGAGCTGTGCAGCATCTCTTCATTGAGCTCCTCAGAAACAACACAAACGAGCCCAAAAGCATCCTCTGCCTCCCCAAAGCCTGCAGGAGCAGTTGTGAAAGGCCTCCAGAGCACGGAGGCTCCGAGGGGTGATGCAATCCTTGGAGGAAATGCTGGTATCTCGTGCCACAGCAGACAGCTCCCTGCCAAACCCTGCGGGTCACAGATCCACGGGGCTCAGGTCAGAGCAGGACAAACCCCTCAGTCCAAGAACATTCCTCTCCTCCTGGCTGGCAGGGGGCGTGCAGAAAAACAACTAATAAACAAGCAGCCATGACTTGATTTCCATTAATCAGCAGATAAAGCGCAGAGTGCTGCAGGCACTCGCTGGGTCCTGGCTGCAAGGGAGCTCCTGCCCATTCCTTCCACCAGGAATGCTCATCCCAGAGGCATCCCTGGGTAAAAAAACCACATCCACAGGTCCTGACTGGCAGGGATTTCACACATGAGCTCAGCTCTCTGCAGTTGCCTGCCCTTGGCAGAACTGGGAGTTAATTACGTTCCTTCAGGCAAAAAGACACCAAAATGCACAAATTCCTCCACCCTGCCTTGCTGGCATCCCTCAGCCCTCACGCTAACAGGGAAAAATCATCCCTCCACGTCCTTGCAAGCTCCTGCCAACCAAAAAAATGCACACCTTGCTCTGGGTGCAGGCCTGATCCTGGGAAAACCCCAAATATTCCAGCGGTGCTGGGAGAGGGGAGGTTTGCTCACTGCAGGGCTGGGGTGAGCACAGGCTGCAGGAATTCATCACACGGAGAATATTTGTACAAAAACTGGGACAATTTGTCCAGTTTGGGCTTTTTAGCAGCATCTGTCTGCTCCCTCATTGTTCTGTATCTGAATTGATCTGAATTTGCAAATTCCTGGGCACCAGCTCCTCGAGCGCGTGGAGCCTGAGCCCACGAATCCTCTCGGCAGCACAGGAACACAAAAGGCTGGAGCAGCCAGGAAGCCAGGCCCAACTTCCACAGCACTGGGCTCATCCTGGTGTGACCCTCACCCTGAGCAGCTCAGCACCTGCACAGAGCCCAAACGGCACAGAGGACACAGCCCTGAAGCAGCCAACAGCTCCTCTAAAGGGCAAACAGCAACCCTAAAACAGCCAACAGCTACTCCCAATGACAACACAAAGCTCCTCCAAATGACATAAAACTACTCCCAATGACAACCCAAAGCTCCTCCACAAATGACACAAATCTTGAGACCAAATTGAGAAAGTAGACACCGTTTGAGATTTTGCCATCCAAGAACACGAGGCATGGTCTCTGGAAGGTTCCTCACCTCGTGGGGTGGAACCAGGTGCTCTTTAGAGGCCTCCCAGCTCAAACCAATCTGCGATTCCACCAGAGCGTTAAAGGAAACGTGAGGAGCAGCTCCACCACGGTAAAATCTCTCAGCAGAGGTTAAACAGCCAGATCCGGGGGTGCACTGTACTCAGGAACAGCTGAAAAGCCAAAATGCTCCTCCAGAATCCCACTGGAGGCCAAGGAAATTCTTACAGCAGATCCTGTTCATTTCTGCACCAGAAAAATCCCAGGAATAGGAAAAAAATCCCAGGAATAGGAAAAAGATCCCAGGAATAGGAATTCTGAGCTGTCAAAGCTGGGCTTTTGTTGGGTACCTTGACACCGACACTGGGGCCAGCCTGACTGCTTTAAAGCTTGTGTTTGCACCCAAATGCACAATCCTGTGAGGGAGGCTCACAACTCATGGATTTTAGTGGGGGGACAGCTCAGAACTTGAATTAAGGACAGAACTTGAATTAAGGACCTGCTGAAGCTACATTAGCTCAGAGGTGCAACACAGCACATCCATGAGATGTGAGGAATCCTTCAATCCTGCTCAGCCTCCAGGGAAATGCAGCTGACAAAAGCTCTCTGCAGCACAAATCATGCTCTGGGTTTGTTTAAATTCAGGGGTTTTTTTCCATTTGAGCAATAGACTTGTTCCAATTAATGACTGGAAATGAATAGGCCAGGTAGATGTTTCCACTGAATAAAACAAATAAATCCTGCCCCTGGAGCATCAGGACTGGCACTCTGAAGCAGCCAGCGTCTCAGCGCTGGGTTTTGCCCAGGATTTTGTAATAAAGGGTTATGTAATTCCAAGTCATTTCTACTGATGGAATGTGGGAGCTGCTGCAAAACACTCCAGAGGATCAGGCAGAAACTTCGTCTGTGAGCGCTTCTGGCAACTTGCAAATACTTTCCTGTCTCTGAAATTTATGGTTGTTAATGTCAGTGCCATGGCTCTGGCAGGCAGCACCTCCACCATTTCCAAGCCTTTGGTTCAAAAGAACTGCTCTTGATCAAGAAAATCAGGACAACCATCTCAGCTAGTATTTTTTAAAAGTTTTTTTCCTTTCTTTTTTAATCGCTGTATTGCTTTAGTGAGAAGCTTTCCAAAGCTCAGCACAAAATGATTCCACATTGCTCCATGCACATCTGCAAAAAGCAGCACGGGCTGCAGTGCCAAGGAGGTGACACTGCCACAATTAGTGATGGAAAAGTGAGGCAGGAAGTTATCTGCAGCACAAACAGGCAAAATATGCATTTGATTAATAGAAGAAACAAAGAAAGTGTGACTCAGCTCGGGCAAATGAAGCTCTTTAAATGAGGCACTCGAGCTGTTCTCCATGCCTGCAGTTGAATTCAGCCCCTCCGAAGGGAGCAGCCCCTCTCCGGGCTGGTTTGTGCCTGGAGCTGCTGCTGCGGGCACAGGGGCAGGGACCCAGCTCGGGGCCAGGGGCAGAGCTCCCTGAGCGTCCCAGCAGGGACAATTCTGCATTCCTTGCATGTTCCCAGCCTGGAATTGGTGCTGCAGGAACAATTCTGCACCCCCTGCATGTTCCCAGCCTGGAATTGGTGCTGCAGGAACAATTCTGCACCCCCTGCACATCCCAGCCTGGAATTGGTGTCTGCAGGAACAATTCTGCACCCCCTGCTCATCCCAGCAGGAACAATTCTGCACCCCCTGCATGTTCCCAGCCTGGAATTGGTGCTGCAGGAACAATTCTGCACCCCCTGCTCATCCCAGCCTGGAATTGGTGTCTGCAGGAACAATTCTGCACCCCCTGCATGTTCCCAGCCTGGACTGGTCTCTCCAGGGCCAATTCTGCACCCCCTGCATGTTCCCAGCCTGGAATTGGTGTCTGCAGGAACCATTCTGCACCCCCTGCATGTTCCCAGCCTGGAATTGGTGTCTGCAGGAACAATTCTGCACCCCCTGCATGTTCCCAGCCTGGAATTGGTGCTGCAGGAACAATTCTGCACTCCCTGCTCATCCCAGCAGGAACAATTCTGCACTCCCTGCTCTGGTGGGAGCCCTAGAATTGGTGTCTGCAGGAACAATTCTGCACCCCTTGCATGTTCCCAGCCTGGAATTGGTGCTGCAGGGACAATTCTGCACCCCCTGCATGTTCCCAGCCTGGATTGGTCTCTCCAGGGCCAATTCTGCACCCCCTGCATGTTCCCAGCCTGGATTGGTCTCTCCAGGGCCAGTTCTGCCCCCCCTGCTCTCGGGGAGCCCCAGCGCCCCCGGCTCACGGGAGAGCAGAGGGGACCCTGGTGCTGCCCTGCTCTGAGAAACTCGAGTTCGGCACACACAAAGCTCCCGCCCTGTGAAATCCCCAACGATGCCACCGCGGAGCACAAAGGGGTTTAGGCACCGGAGCTCGCAAAGAGCTCCCGCAGCAAGAACAGAGCAAGCAGTGCGAGCTGCAGAGGTGCCCTGGGGACACAGGGGCGCCTACAAACCCCAAACCCAAAGGAAACCTCCTCGGTACCAGCCCAGAGCTCGGTGGGAAAGAACAAAGCGGGAGGGACTCACTTGTCCAGGATGAAATACAAATCAAAGCCCCCATAGCAGGCAGGACCTCCGTTCTCTCTCCGCCCGCCGTGCCCGTCGCAGGTGAGGGTGAAAACTGCCAGGAAGGCACACTGGAAACCAAACCTCCAGATGCTCAGCTTTGCAATGGCCATTATATCCAGAGAGGAGGAGAAAAAGAAATCTCTTCTTCCGAGGCTCCTTTATTTCCCAGGTTTCCCCACAAAAGCCATCCAACGACCTGCAGGAGGTTTAGACGTGTGTTGTATTCCTCAAAACTCCACTCGCAACAGTTGTCCACAGCAATTGCGAGGCTTTCCCCCTTGTTTCCCTCGCGCCGCTGTTTCTCGGTTTCAGATTTCAAGATGCACAATTCTGTATTGCACTCTCTCTTTTTTTTTTTTAAAGGGACTTGACCCTCAGTCTCCCCGGCAGCTCCGGGCAAGCAGCGGCATTGTTTGCCAGGAGCAGCCTCCTCCTCACAAATCTCGCTTTGTCACGGAGCTCAGCAAATACAGGGAGGGTTTGTGGCTTTCCTCCCCCCCCCTCCCCTTTAATTATTATTGTTATTATTAAAAATGGCAAGCTCTGCTTTTCCTCAGCAGGGGAAGCTCGGAGAATGCCCTCTCGTGGCCGCAGCTGCCGAGCGCTCCCAGCACGGAACCCCAGCCTGGGCTGGGTTAGGACGGACCCAAAGCCCGGCCCATCCCAGCCCTGCCCTGGCAGGGACATTTCCAGTGCCCCAGGGTGCTCCAAACCCTGTCCAGCCTGGCCTTGGGCACTGCCAGGGATCCACAGCTGCTCTGGCAATTCCATCCCAGCCCCTCTCCCAATTTTCCTTCCCCAAATCCCATCCAAACCTGCCCAGGGAATCCTGGAATGGTTTGGGGGGGAGGAGACCCCAAAGCCCATCCAGCCCCACCATGGGTCCCACACTTTCCGTAGACCAGGGTGCTCCAACCTGGCCTTGGGCACTGCCAGGGATCCACAGCTGCTCTGGGAATTCCATCCCACCCTCACAGGGAGGAATTCCTTCCCAAAACCCCACCCAACCCTGCCCTCAAAGCCATTCCCCCCATTCTGTCGCTTCATCTTTATTTCCACACAGGCAGAGGAGATGCACAGGGACATCTTTGCTCCCCACACAGGCAACGTCTGAGTTTAAAGACCTTTAAAACCTTGGGGGCAGCTCCTCAGGAGTGAGAAGCCATGCCAGGCTTCCTGCCTTGCCTTTTCTCACTCCTGAGCCGTGCTCAGCAGTGCCTGGGCTCATCAAAGCCTGCCCCAAATCCCCACCCTCGCCAAAATCGAAAGGCTGAACTCCCCCTGTTCCAAGGAAACCCAGTGGAGAACGTAAATCCATTTACAGGACATTACCTGTCCTGTCTCCTTCCACAAACAGCACCCCAGGCAGGCAGGAGAGCTCGCAGGGAGCCCCAGCCCCACCGAGGGAGCCCCTGGCACCTCCAGCTCAGCTCTTACTGCCCCAGGGCTCCCAGATTTCCCTGCCAGACCCTCAGGGCACGCCAACAACCCCAATCTCCTAAGTGCCAACACCTGGTGAGCTCAGTGGGGCTCTCAGGGGATGCAATGCACTGTGCCGGGCTTTCCAGCTGCCCTGCCCTGCTTGAAGCATTAAATCTGCCTTTAAAACATCCCTAAGCAAAGCTGGAGGAGGAGCTCAGATTCTCTGGGTAGCTGTGGGGTCAGAGTGACACAAGGAGAGCTTGGGGAGAAGCCAGGGAATGAAGCATCAGATGGAGCTGGCAGTGCTCTGAGGCGGAGGGAGCTGCTGACCAAGGGGAACTTTATCTGAGCTTTATCCTGAAATTCTGAATTCCTTCAGGACCAATCCTCTTCGTACACCTGCCTTGAGAGCGTGTATTTTTGTTTATGATCTGGTGAGAGCAGCACCAACACTCCAGCTCACGTGGGACACGGGAGGGCTGCTGGAATTTGTCTGCCTTTTCTCCCCACCTCACTAAAAATACCAGAAACAAAAGCATTGTGGAGATTGCAGGTGGTGTGTGAGAGGCCTCGGGAGGGCTGAGTCTGCTCTAGGTGTGTGTGTGTGTGAGGATAGGGAGGTGTGAGGTGTTTTAATTGCACACAGCCGTGCAAAGCGAGGCTCCAGCCGCTGCCTCTGGGTTCGGGAGCACCTTTGGGGGTTCCCTTGGGCTCTGCCCCGGCTGATGGGCAATGGCTTCGGGCAGCTCCTAAAAATCACATTCCCTGTTCTCCAGGGGACCTCAGGGAGCCGTCCCAGCGCCCCGCGGGAGCTGCCCAGGCTGCCAGCGCTGTTCTCCAGCGCAATTGTGCAGCAATTCCTGCCGGAGCTGCCCAGGCTGCCAGCGCTGTTCTCTGTGCAGGAATTCCTGCCTGAGCTGCCCAGGCTGCCAGCGCTGTTCTCTGTGCAGCAATTCCTGCCGGAGCTGCCACCCTCCCAGCGCTGTTCTCCCAGTGCAATTGTGCAGGAATTCCTGCAGGAGCTGCCCAGGCTGCCAGTGCAATTGTCCCTGTGCAGGAATTCCTGTCTGAGCTGCCCAGGCTCCCAGCGCTGCTCTCCCAGTTCAATTGTGCAGCAATTCCTGCAGGAGCTGCCCACGGTCCCAGCGCTGTTCTCTGTGCAGGAATTCCTGCCGGAGCTGCCCAGGCTGCCAGCGCTGTTCTCCCAGTGCAATTGTGCAGCAATTCCTGCCGGAGCTGCCCAGGCTCCCAGTGCAATTGTCCCTGTGCAGGAATTCCTGCCGGAGCTGCCCAGGCTGCCAGTGCAATCGTCTCTGCACAGCAATTCCTGCCGGAGCTGCCCAGGCTCCCAGCGCTGCTCTCTGTGCAGGAATTCCTGCAGGAGCTGCCCAGGCTCCCAGCGCTGTTCTCTGCACAGCAATTCCTGCCGGAGCTGCCCAGGCTCCCAGCGCTGTTCTCCCAGTGCAATTGTGCAGGAATTCCTGCCGGAGCTGCCCAGGCTCCCAGCGCTGCTCTCCCAGTGCAATTGTGCAGCAATTCCTGCCGGAGCTGCCCGGGCTCCCAGTGCAATCGTCTCTGCACAGCAATTCCTGCCGGAGCTGCCCAGGCTCCCAGTGCAATTGTCCCTGTGCAGCAATTCCTGCCTGCTGCAGCCCCCTCAGAGCCCCCGGCTGCGGCTGCAGAGCTGCAGCTCGGCCCAGCTGAGCTGGAACCGGCACCACCGCACTGCCCTGGTGCTCTGGGGTGGCCGCTCCTCCGCACGGGATCCGGAGCCTTTCCCATCCCTCTTGTGCAACTCGAGGCTGACACTCAGTGGCCGAGAGGATTTTTTTTTCCTTCCCTGGTCTGCTGTGATTATTGAAAGATTTAAGCAACAAGAATCCCAGCCTTGCTTTAGGTTAGGGACAGAACAACTCTGTAAATCCCACAAAGGAGACTCCCCTTCCCATTTAAAAAAAAAAGATAAATTCATTGTTTTTCACTTCTTTTTATCTGCCTTTTGTGCCCCCTGGATTTTTAATGAGAAGCATCTTTCCCCAGGCAGGGAAGGAAGGTCCAAACTGTGAATTTCTTGTTTGTACCACACACCCTGGGTGCTGCCCAGCTCTCTGGCTGTGCTGGGATGAAAAGAGCAATGAAAGGGGCAAAAATGGGATGAAATATTTTCGTGGAGGTGCTCTCAGATGAAAAAGGGTAGAGAAACGACAAACAGGCTGGAGTTATTCCATGATGAAGGAATTTAATTGATAGCTCTGCTCACCAACTGATCTGCTCCAGCACTCCATCCTCAGGAAGGAGCCCCTTGGAAGGAGAGATGCCAGGGAACATTTCCAGCAGGGCTGGATTTGGGCAGCAGCTCAGGAAAGGCAGGATTTACACAAAGTTATCTTTGTGGCAGTAGGTGAGGGCCAAATATTGGAGGACATCGAGCTTGAGGCACGATCCAAGATTGAATTGGGGTTCTTCAAAAACAAGGAAAGAAAAACAATTACCAAGAGACAGACTGAGATGCTGTTAAGGGCTCTGGGTCAGGTCAGCTCTGAGCTGAAGGACAGAGGTGCTTAGAAACACCCTTTTTATTGACTGGGCATTTCAGGGCTGCTCAGTGTGGGCCAAACCACCCTGAGCCCCAAATTAAGCCTCCTTCGGCTGTAAGGATTTGCTTTGGGTCACTTATGGGGGCTGTGACCCCACCCTGTTCCAGTCCTGATCTGCAAAGGTGCTGAGCCCTTTGTGCAACTGCTGATGCCCCTGGATCCTGTGGGTTTTGAGGTGGAAGAGCAGCAATTGTGCATTATTCATTCCCCAAGGAAACAAAGGTTCAGAGACAGAATTCCTCTGCTTGCACTCACCCTGAACTTCATAGGCCACGTAGGTTGAGAGGCCTGTGCACAGAGAGAAGGTGTCTGGTCCATACGATTCCAGGTCACGAATGGCTCTCCTGATGAGGCTGAATGTGATCTCCTTTGAAGGGGGTCTTGGGTGCTTCTGGTTCTAAACATCAACACCAGCACTCAGCAAGATCAGTGCCCTGCTCTGCTTAACTCCAGGCAGCACACTCCTAGTTTTAGTTGTTATAAATAATAATAATAATAATAATAATAATAATAATAACCAATGTGATAAGATTAATCTAACTGAGCTACAAAATTGGCCAAACACGTAAACCCTCCGCTGGAAGCATCTGAAGAAGGGCATTGCAATTTTCAAAAGCTGAAAGTTGCATTGTTGTAAAATGTCACTGAAATTGATAAAAATGTCTAATTAATGATGTGATGAACCTGCTCTTCAAAGTACCTGTTGGTTTTGGAAATAGCAAGATCTTCACTGTGCATTCAGTACAACTTTCCAAGCAACTGCTCCTTTTCAGTCTTACCCTGATGTCTGCAGCCAGCTGGGGAAGTCCATCAAAGCTGGGCATCTCTGTTCTGTTCATTATGGAAATGTAGCAAGCTCTCTCTGGCAGCACTTTGGTTGCCATAAAGCCCTGTCAAATAAAGTTATTGACCACATGGAATTTAATCATTAATACTGGATTTTCATACCTATTAAAACAAGTAAAAAAACCCAGTTTTTACTGAGTGTTTGAGCTACTCTGAACAAGCCCCTCCCTGCACTCACTGTGTCATAGTTCCAGATGGTTTTCCAGTACCCATGGTTGGTCTTTTGCTCAATACTTGCCACCAGCCATTTCCTATTGATGGTCATAATTTGGTAGCCTCCACTAATGGAGATTTTCTTGCTTATTTCAGTCTGTTGATGCTAGAAAAACAAACGAAAGAACACTTGGGCTTTCAAGTGATTATCGCCCCAAGGCTTTAGGAAAATGAAAGGTTCAAGGATTTCTCTGAAGCAGGGAACACAGAAAGAGCAGCGTTGTGGAATTGTTCATTTGTACTCACATGATCAGCAAGGGCTGGGGTCAGGACCAGTCCAAGAAGGACTGCAGTCCAAATCTGAAATGAAAATCAAATACAAATTGTAACTGCAGCTCTGGCTGACAAATCTGGTCATGACAATCCTCCTTTTCTTTTCCTAATCTGATGTTCAAGGGTCCTCCTTGGATCCTGTTTTTGCTTTCAACCCGGGATTGCACCAGTGCCCCCAAAGGGAGGCACCCTTGCTTTACCCCAGGGGCTGAGCTGCTCCTTCTGGAGGAGCTCAATGTCCCCAGAGAAAGCCTTAGTGCTCCAGAGAGGCAGGAGCCCTTCTGAGAGATAAAGGAATGGGTTTGAATCAAAGCTTCAGTTCATAAGGAAGAAAAGCGTGCATACTTACAGAGAGATGCATCCTGACTGCAGAGCTGATGCTGCTGAAGGCAGAATAAGTGATGTGAGCCTCCCACCTTTTATTTGTTTTCAGAATTAGGTGTGGAAGGGCTGAATGCTGCAATAAAATTATTTTGTCGTTTGTTTCCCGGCTGCATGTCCCTGATAATTATTTCCTGGTGTAACTACTTGATCAATATGGGGATTGTACTCTTGGAAATTTTGATCTGCTGGAGTCTGATGATTATGAGGTAGGAATCTGTTGGTAGGGAAAAGAATAAATAGGTTTTGTTGCCTCCTCCAGCAATGCCACGTGTATGATGTTTCTCCTGCTCAGGCAGAACCCCAGTGCCAGAGTGGTGTGAACTTCCATTGTGGGGCTCTTTGGAGCTTTTCTTGATGTTCCAATTTCTGGGATAGATTAAAGGAGGGAAGGGTTTAGCTTTGTGGGTTCCCAGCAGAGTTTCTCTCAATAAAGCATTGGCTGCAGGAGCCAGGTTTTGGGGGATTATTGCCCCAGGTTAAAGGGGAGGTGGTTTGTGGCCTCAAAGGGGAGGCTGGGAACCCCACAAGAGCCATCAGTGCTTTTGTGTCAGGCTTTACTTTCAGGCTTTACCCCAGCCTGGTTTTCATGACTGTTCTGGGAGAGGCAAACGTGGGAGTGACACTGCTTATATCAGGAATATTGGCTCCCTGACCCAGGCAGGGAACAAGGGACAATCACTCACTCCTGACAGCCTTGGAACATGATCTGCCTGGATCACAGCCTGAGTGGAACAGGACCATTGTTACCGGCTGGGACAGGCCAGGGTGGAAATCTCCTGGGAATTAAGGACAGTCATCTCCTGGCTCCATAAACAGCAGAGCTAAGGGGGCCTTTCAGTGCCCTGGACTGCAGTGGGCTCCTCAAGCCTCTCCTGTGGAGTGGGACGTGTCCTGATGCTTGCAAAGCCTCGGGTTTGCAGTCCTCAAAATCTGATTTCCTGAAGACTGGGCTGGAATCCTCCACTCCTGGAGACTCAACCCTCACCCACTGAGAAGTGCAAAGGCATTTGACCCCTTTCAGTGAACTCAGGGGAATTTTTAACAGGTCCTTTTGCACACACAGATAGAGATGTAAACAGCTCTGGGCCTGTGTGGGTGCATGAGCACTGATTAGGGTATGAATGTTGCTATCTAGAATCTATATTTCAGTCTTTGTTGTAACTGTAGTAAACACTATTGAATCACCTTGTAAATGAGTCAGTGTTTAAATGCTCTTAAACCCTCTGCACCCTCACCCTTTGCAGCCCTGGGCTCTGTGTATGCCATTCTGAAGGGATTTTAATTTGATTTGCCTTTGCAGGTTTCATCTATGCAGTAAGCAATAGACCAACCCTTGCCATTGAATTCTGTTAACTTCCACAAACTGATGTTGAAACCTGCTGCTAATTGATGTGTACTCTTGCTTTTTATACATAATATCCCAAAGTTAAATCTGAAAATGGGTTTGCCTTATTGGCAGGTGCCCTGTGTTCACAGAAGCATGACGAGGTTCCTGGGGAAGTGCTCTGATAAGAGGAGGCTTTGATACCTGCCTGATTGAATTCATGGCATAGAGGGAGCTGAGAGAAAAGTGGTCATGGTAAGCTCAGTGTATTGAACAGCCACTTTTAAAGGAAAAACAATGATCATCAGAAGCAGAGCAGAGATTCCCAGTAATCTAATCTTGCAGTGATGCTTTGTGCCAGTGTGCACCAGGTTATGGACTAAGGGCTGATTTGAGTAGGCCAGAAACTGAGGGATGTGGCATGGCTGGTGTTGGTCCTGAAGGCAGATTTGTATTCACCTGGACAACCTGGGGCATCCTGCCAAAAGGAAATAATAATCTTGATTGTAAAGATTTGAGCAACAGGAATCCCAACCTTGCCTCATTTTAGGAACAGAACAGCTCTGTAAATCCCACAAAAGAAAACCCCCTTCCCCTAAAAAAGGCAAATTCACTGCTTTGCCCTTCTTTCTTCCTGCCTTTTGTGGCACCTGAACCAAGATTCTTAATGTGAGGCATCTTTCCCCAAACAGGGAAGGAAGGTGCTGCCTGTGAATGCCTTGTTTGTACCATCCACACTCTGGGGCTTGCCCAGCTCTTTGTCTGTGTTCTGTGTTGGGAGCTGGCAATCAAAAGAGCATTTGAAGGGCTCAAATGGGGCAGAAGGGAGACAATAAAAATATTTTTGTGCAGGGGTTCTTAGATGGAAAAGGGTAGAGTAATGAGAAACAAGCTGGAGTCAATACATAATGAGGGACTTTATTTGAAAGATGTGGTCAGCAGTTAATGTGTGTCAGCATCTACGTCCCCAAGACCATCTCTAAAAGGAGATGTGAGGGAAGAATTGCATCAGAGTTTGCCTTGGGCAGCAGCTCGGATCCTCTGTTCTTGATTGAAGAAAGATAAGGTTTTCAGGCCTTGATATTTCCACCACAATAATTCAGATCCACAAGTTTGAGGACATCAAGAGAGATACATGATCCCTGATTCAGCTGGGGTCCTATACAAACAACATCAGAAAAAGAAAAAAAAGAGAAAAAAATAGAGACACTGGCTTAGATGATTTTAAGTGCTCTGTGCATTCACTGACAGCCCTTAAACCTGGCACATTGCACTTGCCTTTCCAACCCCTTTGAGCCCTGTCAGCTGCCAAAGCAAGCCTAAAGCAAAGCAAGCAGTGAGTACGTGGAACTGCTGCTAAGCCAGAAATGCAGCAGCTGGAGCCTGAGCTGCAGAGTGTTTTCCAAAGGAGGGTTGGAGACCATCAGCTTGGAGAGAGGCTCACAATACTTGGATGGTGCCTGAGGATTAACTGCTCTGAGTAAAAGAATTACTTGAACATATTTCAAAAGAATGCAGTTTTTGATCTCAATAGAAGAACCTCTGTGACTGAGAAACGGACACAGATTCAGTAGATTTACACCCATCTCCATAACAGCAGCTGCTCTTCTACAAGGATGCATGTTTGTTGCTTACTTTGTGCCAGTCTCAAGGTGGAAGAGCAGCAATTGGTCATTCCCCAAGGGCAAACAAATGCCAGGTCACTCAGAGACAAAATTCCTTTGCTGCACTCACCGTGAACTTCATAAGCCATGTAGGTGGTGAGTCCACTGCACATAGAGAAGACATCTGATCCATAAGAGCTGAGGTTGCTGACCAATCCGTTGGTGACAAAGGTGATCTTCCTGGTAGGTCTTCCAAGGCCAGCCTGGTTCTACACAAAAAACAGCATTCAGCAGGATCCAGGTTGGGATCTGGTTCCTGCTGGGGCTGTTCCTCTTCTGGAAGGATGACTCAGGGCTGGGTGTTTCAGCCCCAGCTGCCTTTAGGGACACCTTTCAATCCCTGGGAGGCTGTGGGACCCCTGGCAAGCCCCGCAGGCAGCTCCAGAGGCAGATGGTTCTCAGGGAGCCTGAGGGGAAGTGGCGGCGCAAGGAAAGCGCTGGTGAAGAGGAGTGAGGCCACTCTGTGGAGCCGGGGCTCCTTCCAAGGCACCTGCTCAGTCCCTGCCCTCGCTCCTCAGGGGCCATCAGCTGGCAGGAGAAGTCTCCTCCTGATTCCCTTCTGCCCTACAGGCCTTCCTGCTATTTGAGGTGTGTTATTTTACATACTCAGTTCCCAGATTTCAAGGGAAGCTTCTTTTTAGCAACAGTGAATATGCTGAAAGCTGAGATAATTTGTATAATGTCTGTGCTAATGTGAATGGCTGAACTAAAACATGGTGTACAGTCCTCTTCAAAAAATTTAAAAGCTTACCAAAATATTTTTCTATAAAATTGAAATATTTTTTATTCCTCAGTTAGATATTCTGAAGAAAAAATATTTTTCTAGACTTTGAGAATGGGACTTTATGAAAGATACTTAGCAAAGAATCTAAACTCTGAGTTACTAAGGTAGTATAAAAAGTCAATTGAAATAATGATTTAAGTAATTATAAAAATAACCTAACTAATCTGAGACTTAGACTCAAAATTAACCTGCACTAAGGGCATCCAAACGAGGATACTGTAATTTTTGAAAGCCTTCAAATGATGTACCTGAAAAATATCACTGAAAATATTAATGAAAACAACCATTAAAAATGGCTTTTAATTTACCATTGGTTACGAGGGTTTTGAAAACGGCAGTGCTTCAGGCAAAAAAAAGGAATTTCAAATTCAGTACAGAAATATTCCAAGCAACTGCTGACTTTGAATCTTACCTTGTTCTCTGCAGCATATCTCACAAGAGCATCAAAGGTGGGCATCTCACTCCTGTCCATGGTGGAAATGTAGCACGTTCTCTCTTGCACCAGTTTGGTTGCAATGATGCCCTGTAAAAATAAAACTTATTGAGCACTTGCATTTGGTTTTCCACCCAAAAGGACAGGAGAGACTCTGACTAACAAGAGTCACAAATGCTGAGAGGTTCTAGCCCTAATCTTGGGCTCAGGATGGTGACAATATAGAAACAGGCCCTGTCCCAGGGCCAGCTGGGCCAAGAGCCAGGCTCCCAGTAGAGCTTTTGGAGGAGCCCCCTCCCTGGCACTCACTGTGTTGTAGTTCCAGATGGTTTTCCAGGAGAACTGCTCACTCCTTTGCTCGAAAATCACCTCATGTGTTTGACTGCTGAGGGTCATGTTTTGGAAAACACAGGCACCAGAGAAATGGCAGTTGTGACCTGGAATCTGCTGAGACTGAAAAGCCAAGGGAAAGCAGATGTTTAACCTTTGAAGGGAGACAGTGATGTCCCCAAAGCTTCTGGAAAATCCCTGCTACAATGGAAGAATGCTGCCCCCGGGAAGTGCTGGCACTGCCTTCAGTCTTTTCCAAAGCACCCAGAATCAAGTGTGTAAGCATTACTTTTTAAGCATTCAGTGAATCATTGCTGCATCTGACACCTGCCAGCTGGTGCCTTTAGAGGTTGATGCATGCCAGAGCACTGGCCAGAGGAAATTCACACTTAAGGTCCTGAACAGAAACCTCTGCTGACCCATTGCTCTGTTTCAGCATCTGCACCCTCAGGCAGGAGCCTCTCAAAAGAGGAGATGTCAGGCAAGAAGGGCATCAGGTTTTGCTTTGAGCAGCTTTGAGCCCCCCAAATTGGTTCATGAAAGGAAAGGGCTAAGGTTTTCTCACCTGTCCATTGCCATGGAAATTACCAGTGCAGTAGTTCAGATCCACAACTTGCAGGACATCCAGGGTAATGCATGATCCCAGATTCACCTGGGGTCCTTGCAAACCTGGAAAAGAAAAGAAAAAACACCATGAAGTGATCCCAAAGACCTTGGCTGCCTTTCTACAGAATGATGGTGATGTTGCTCAGAGGCAACCAGGTTCAGGAGAGTTGCTGCTCTGGGAATATTTGAGCTGTATGAGGGACAGATTCTCTTGGAGTCCCCAAATAACACCGGCTGTGTGGCTCAGGCAGGAATGCTCATAAAGACCTGATCTTCAACACCCTTAGGGATTTCCTGTGCAGAAATTGGGGCTCTATTGCATTTGGTTCCGGGAGTCCCAATGGCTGGGCATTGCATGGTGAGGCTGGTGCCGGTTCATGGGCCCAGACTCATTAAGATTACTGAAAGGAGCTGTAAGGTTTGCTTTGGGTCATTTATGGGGGCTGTGACCCCACCCTTTTCAATCCTGATCTGCAAAGATGCTGAACCCTTTGTGCAACTGCTGAAGCCCTTGGTTTCTGCCTGCCTTGAGATGGAAATGTAGCAATTGTGCATTGGTGATTCCTCAGGAGAGAAAAATGCCAGGTCACTCAGAGACAGAATTCCTTTGCTTGCACTCACCATGAACTTCATAAGCCATGTAGGTGGTGAGTCCACTGCACATAGAGAAGACATCTGATCCATAAGACCTCAGGTTGTTCACCAATGCACTGGCAACAAAGGTGATCTTCTTGGTAGGTCTTCCAAAACCAATATGATTCTAAACATGAAATTACAGCAATCAGCCAGATAAGTGTCAGGAGCTCTTTCCTGCTAGGCATATTCCCCAGGGGAAAGGCTGTGGAATAAGGAGA
This sequence comes from Molothrus ater, assembly GCF_012460135.2. Lineage (NCBI taxonomy): Eukaryota > Metazoa > Chordata > Aves > Passeriformes > Icteridae > Molothrus > Molothrus ater. The sequence goes on along the minus strand of NC_050505.2, from coordinate 4,852,466 downwards.
TGCTCTCTCACACCCCAGAGGAAAAGGGAGTCTGGCCAGGAGCAGCTGCAATGCCAAGCTCTAAGACGGCCAATGCAGTTTGGTACTGAAGAGTCTTTGAAGGTATCTTTGAGAAATTGGCATGCCAAGAGAATTAAGGCCCATGAATGGCTCCTCAGTGAAAGGCTGTGGCCCAGCAAGCTGCAGAGCTCAACATCCTCAGAGAAAGTGCAGATGAGAAAGAGAAAGGTGCAGCCCCGTTTCAGCTTTCAGCAAAGTATTCCTCCGAAAAAATCCCAAGCCCCACTAGTGTTGAGAGAAAGAAAACCCTGTCACTTGTGACAACATTCTCCTGTCCAGAAGGAAAAAAACAAATGAAAAAATGGGCCAATGAACTCCAGGGTGAGGACTCTGCTACTCCTTGGGAACCTTACCCTGCTCTCTTCTGCCAGGTGGGCCAGGTTATCAAAGCGGGGCATCTCATTTCTGTTCATGGTGGAAATGTAGCAGGCGTTCTGTTGAGTGACTTTGGTTGCAATGATGCCCTGTGAAATGAAGTTATTGAGAAGATGCACTTTAATCATTCAAGCCTTGGGATTGTAAAAAACCTTTCTTAAAACCGGAACAAGCGCAGGAAGTTGCTACTTGAAATTGTGCACTCAAAATGGTCAGAATAAGGAAACAATCACCATCCCTGGGCCAGCTGTACCAGCAGCCAGACTCCTTGGATGCTTTTTGAAGGAGCCCCCTCCCTGCCACTCACCGTGTTGTAGTTCCAGATGGTTTTCCAGGACCCAGTGATGCTCGTTTGTTCAATGATGGCCACACGCCATTGCCTGTTGATGGTCACAATTTGGGACTGGCCACCAATGATGACGACTTGTGTGTTGTTGAAGATGTTGCCCTGCGTGTTGTTGAAGATGCCACCTGGAATCTGCTGAGACTAAAAAGCCAAGGGAAAGCAGATATTTAGCCTTTGAAGAAAGGCAGTGATATCCCCAAAGCATCTGAAGCCCCCCCCGTTTGGTTCCAGAAAGGTAAGGGTCAGGTTTTCTCACCTGTCCATTGCCATTGCCTGTGCAGTACTTCAGATCCACGACTCTCAGGACATCCAGGGTAATGCAGGATCCCAGATTGACTTGGACTCCTTGCAAAGCAAGAAAGGATGAAACAAAACCCCATGAGCTAATGCCTGAGACCTGGGCTGCCACTGAAATTGTCAGTCAGCTCTGACCTGAAGGACAGCTGGGGACACGTAGGGTGACACTTTTTATTGACTGGGCATTACAGGGGTGCCCAGTGTCAGCTGAAACACTCTGTGCCCAAAATAGTGCCCCATGAAGCTTCTCAGAATGGAGCTGTGAGTGTTTGCTTCAGGTCATTTATCAGGGGCTGTGACCCCATCCATTGCTTGCACTCACCGTGAACTTCATAAGTCATGTAGGTGGTGAGTCCACTGCACATAGAGAAGACATCTGATCCATAAGACCTGAGGTTGCTGACCAATCCATTGGTGACAAAGGTGATCTTCTTGGTAGGTCTTCCAAGACCAAACTGGTTCTAAACAGCAAATACCAGCATTCAGAAAGCTCAGTGCTGTGATCTGGTCCCTGCTAGGCATATTCCCTAGGGGAGAGCCTGAAGAATAGGGAGATGCTCTCATGCACGCCAAAGGGAAAGTGATTCTGACCAAGAGCAGCAGCCATGCAAAGTTCTGAGCTGACCAATGCAGTGTGATACTGAAATGTCTGTGAAGGACTTTGAGATCTTGGCATGCCAAGAGAATGAAGGCCATAGAAGGCCTCCTCGGAGCAAGGCTTTGCCCAGCATGCTGCAGAGCTCAAGATTCTCAGACAATGGGGAACTTGTGGATGGAATATTGCAGCCCCTTTCTTCTTTCGGCAAAGCATTCTTATGGAAAATTCCCAAGCCCCACTAGTGTTGAGAGAAAGAAAATCTTGCCACTTGTGAAAATCTTGTTTGCTCCTGCAGATATAATTGCATGAATATATATCCCAATTAACTCCAGGGGCAGGATTCTGCTACTCCTTGGGAACCTTACCCTGCTCTCTTCTGCCAGGCGGGCCAGGTTATTGAAGCTGGGCATCTCATTTCTGTTCATGATGGAAATGTAGCAGGTGTTCTGTTGAGTGACTTTGGTTGCAATGATGCCCTGTAAAATGAAATTATTGAGTACTTGGATATCATTTTTTCATGCCCTGATATTGGAGAAAACCCTTTGTTAAAACAGAAGAGCAGGCCAAGAGTTCCTACCTCAAATTGGGCACTCAAAGTGGTTAGAATAAGGAAACAAGCCCCATCTCTGGGACAGCTCTACCTGCAGCCAGTATCCTCATTTGATTTTTGAGCAAGTCACCCATGCCACTCACCGTGTTGTAGTTCCAGATGGTTTTCCAGGACCCAGTGATGCTCGTTTGTTCAATGATGGCCACACGCCATTGCCTGTTGATGGTCACAATTTGGGACTGGCCACCAATGATGACGACTTGTGTGTGGCTGCCCTGCGTGTTGTTGAAGATGCCACCTGGAATCTGCTGAGACTAAAAAGCCAAGGGAAAGCAGATATTTAGCCTTTGAAGAAAGGCAGTGATATCCCCAAAGCATCTGAAGCCCCCCCAGTTTGGTTCCAGAAAGGTAAGGGTCAGGTTTTCTCACCTGTCCATTGCCATTGCCTGTGCAGTACTTCAGATCCACGACTCTCAGGACATCCAGGGTAATGCAGGATCCCAGATTGACTTGGACTCCTTGCAAAGCAAGAAAGGAAGAAACAAAACCCCATGAGCTAATGCCTGAGACCTGGGCTGCCAGTGAAATTGTCAGTCAGCTCTGACCTGAAGGACAGCTGGGGACATGTAGGGTGACACTTTTTATTGACTGGGCATTACAGGGGTGCCCAGTGTCACCTGAAACACTCTGTGCCCAAAATAGAGCCCCATGAAGCTTCTCAGAATGGAACTGTAAGTTTTTGCTTTAGGTCATTTATCGGGGGGCTGTGACCCCACCCTGTTCCTGTCCTGATCTGCAAAGATGTCGAACCCTTTGTACAACTGCTGAAGCCCCTGGTTTCTGCCTGACTCAAGGTGGAAGAGCAGCAATTCTGTTGGTCATTCCCCAAGGGAAACAAATGCCAGGTGTGTTAGAATTCCTTTGCTTGCACTCACCATGAACTTCATAAGTCATGTAGGTGGTGAGTCCAGAGCACATAGAGAAGACATCTGATCCATAAGACCTGAGGTTGCTGACCAATCCATTGGTGACAAAGGTGATCTTCTTGGTAGGTCTTCCAAGGCCAAACTGGTTCTAAACATCAAATACCAGCATTCAGCAAGATCACTGTTGGGATCTAGTCCCTGCTAGATATATTCCCTAAGGGAAAGGCTGAAGAATAGGGAGATGCTCTCTTGCACCCCAAAGGGAAAGTGATTCTGGCCAAGAGCAACAGCCATGCAAGGTTCTGAGCTGACCAATGCAGTTTGGTACTGAGTAAACTCTGTAGGATTTTGAGACTTTGCATGTCAGGAGAATCAAGGCCCTTGAAGGGCTCCTCAGAGAAAGGCTGTGGCAAGCAAACGGCCCAGCTCAACATCCTCGGAGAAAGTGGAGATGAGGAAGGGAATGGTGCAGACCCTTTCAAGTTGCAGCAAAGCATTTCTCTGAAAAATTCCCAAGCCCCTCTAGTGTTGATGAAAGGAAATCCAGCCACTTGTGCCAACATTTTCCTGTCCAGAAGGAAAAAGCACATGAAGAATTGGGCCAATGAACTCCAGGTTCAGGATTCTGCTGCTCCATGGGAACCTTACCCTGCTCTGTTCTGCCAGGTGGGCCAGGTTATCAAAGCGGGGCATCTCATTTCTGTTCATGGTGGAAATGTAGCAGGCGTTCTGCTGAGTGACTTTGGTTACAATGATGCCCTATGAAATGAAAATATGACGAAATCACACATTAGTCTTTCACACATTGGAATTGGAGAAATCCCTTTGTTAAAACAGACACAAATTCAGAGCATTCCTACCCCAAATTGTGCTCTCAACTGGGACAGAATAAGGAAACAAGCCCCATCTCTCTGCCAGCCCTATCAGGAGCCAGTCTCCTCATACACTTGGTGAACAAGTCCCCTCCCTGCCACTCACCGTGTTGTAGTTCCAGATGGTTTTCCAGGACCCAATGCCAGCCTTTTTCTCAATGATGGCCACACGCCATTGCCTGTTGATGGTTACAATCTGGGACTGCCCACCAATGATGACAACTTGTGAGCTCCCCTCACCACCAGGAATCTGCTGAGACTAAAAAGCCAAGGGAAAGAAGACATTTCACCTTTTAAGGAGGACAGTGATATCCCCAAAACTTCTGAAAAATCCCTGCTACAATGGAAGAAATGCTGGCCTCTGGGAAGTGCCATCCCTGCGCTCAGTCTTTTCTAAAGGACCCAGAATCAGGGCTGTGGTTCTGGGCAGAGGGTCTAAGGAGGACTGGCCACAGTTAATCCATGCTCAGAGTCCCGGAGGGAACCCATTTTTCTGTTTCAGCATCTGCACCCTCAAGCAGGAACCTCTCAAAAGGGAAGATGCCAGGGAAGAAGGCCATAAGGGTTGGCTTTGGGCAGCAGCTCAGGTTCCTCCCACTTTGATTCCAGAGAGGTTAGGGTCAGGTTTTCTCACCTGTCCATTGCCATTGCCAGTGCAGTACTTCAGATCCACGACTCTCAGGACATCCAGGGTAATGCAGGATCCCAGATTGACTTGGACTCCTTGCAAAGCAAGAAAGGAAGAAACAAAACCCCATGAGCTAATGCCTGAGAGCTTGAGTGCCATTGAAATCATCAGTCAGCTCTGACCTGAAGGACAGCTGGTGACATTTAGGGTGACACTTTTTATGCCTGGGCATTACAGGGGAGGCCATAGTCAGCTGACACTCTGTCCCCAAAATTAAGCCTTCATAAGCTTCTGGGAAAAGAGCTCTAAGGATCATTTACGGGGGCTGTGACTCCATCCTGTTCCAGTCCTGATCTGCTAAGATGTCAAACCCTTTGTACAACTGCTGAAGCCCCTGGTTTCTGCCTGACTCAAGGTGGGAGAACACCAATTGTCCATTGGTCATTCCCTAGGGCAAACAAATGCCAGGTCTGTTTGAATTCCTTTGCTTGCACTCACCGTGAACTTCATAAGTCATGTAGGTGGTGAGTCCACTGCACATAGAGAAGACATCTGATCCATAAGACCTGAGGTTGCTGACCAAGCCATTGGTGACAAAGGTGATCTTCTTGGTAGGTCTTCCAAGGCCAAACTGGTTCTAAACAAAAAACAGCATTCAGCAGGATCAGTGTTGGGATGTGGTTGTGGCTGGGCATATTTCCTAGAGGAGAGCCTGAGGAATAGGTGATGCTCTCATGCACCCCAAAGGGAAAGGGAGTCTGGCCAAGAGCAGCAGCCATGCAAAGTTCTGAGCTGACCAATGCAGATTGGTATTGATAGGCCTGCAAAGGACTTTAACGTCCTGGCATGCCAAAAGAATTAAGCCCCTCAAAGAGCTGCTTAGATAAAGTGTTTTCAGCAAGCTACAGAGCTCAATGTTCTCAGGGAAATCAGAGCTCGGAAAATCAACGTGCAGCCCTTTTCCTCTTTCAGCCAAGCACTGCTACGGAAAATTCCCAAGCACAAATACTTTTCAGAGAATGAAAATCCTGCCACGTGTGAGGACCTCATCCTGTCCAGAAGGTAAAAGCACATGAAGAAATGGATCAATGAACTCCAGGGTGAGGACTCTGCTACTCCCTTGGAACCTTACCCTGCTCTCTTCTGCCAGGCGGGCCAGGTTATTGAAGCTGGGCATCTCATTTCTGTTCATGATGGAAATGTAGCAGGCGTTCTGTTGAGTGACTTTGGTTGCAATGATGCCCTGTAAAATGAAATTATTGAGTACTTGGATTTCATTTTTTCATGCCCTGATATTGGAGAAAACCCTTTGTTAAAACAGAAGAGCAGGCCAAGAGTTCCTACCTCAAATTGGGCACTCAATACGGTCAGAAGAAGCAAACAAGCCCCATCTCTGGGACAGCTCTACCTGCAGCCAGTATCCTCATTTGATTTTTGAGCAAGTCACCCATGCCACTCACCGTGTTGTAGTTCCAGATGGTTTTCCAGGACCCAGTGATGCTCGTTTGTTCAATGATGGCCACACGCCATTGCCTGTTGATGGTCACAATCTGGGACTGGCCACCAATGATGACGACTTGTGTGTGGCTGCCCTGCGTGTTGTTGAAGATGCCACCTGGAATCTGCTGAGACTAAAAAGCCAAGGGAAAGCAGATATTTAGCCTTTGAAGAATGGCAGTGATATCCCCAAAGCATCTGAAGCCCCCCCGCCATTTGGTTCCAGAAAGGTAAGGGTCAGGTTTTCTCACCTGTCCATTGCCATTGCCTGTGCAGTACTTCAGATCCACGACTCTCAGGACATCCAGGGTAATGCAGGATCCCAGATTGACTTGGACTCCTTGCAAAGCAAGAAAGGAAGAAACAAAACCCCATGAGCTAATGCCTGAGACCTGGGCTGCCATTGAAATTGTCAGTCAGCTCTGACCTGAAGTACAACAATTCTTAGGGAGACACTTTTATCGATTGGGCATTACAGGGGACCCCAGTGTCACCTGAAACAATCTAGGCCCAAAATTCAGCCTCCCTAGGCTTCCAGGAAAGGACCTGTAAGGATTTGCTTTGGTCATTTATGGGGACTGTGACCCCACCCTGTTCCAGTCCTGATCTGCAAAGATGTCGAACCCTTTGTACAATTGCTGAAGCCCCTGGTTTCTGCCTGACTCAAGGTGGGAGAGCACCAATTGTCCATTGGTCATTCCCCAAGGGAAACAAATGCCAGGTGTGTTAGAATTCCTTTGCTTGCACTCACCGTGAACTTCATAAGTCATGTAGGTGGTGAGTCCAGAGCACATAGAGAAGACATCTGATCCATAAGACCTGAGGTTGCTGACCAATCCATTGGTGACAAAAGTGATCTTCTTGGTAGGTCTTCCAAGGCCAAATTGGTTCTAAACATCAAATACCAGCATTCAGAAAGCTCAGTGCTGTGATCTGGTCCCTGCTAGGCATATTCCCTATGGGAAAGGCTGAAGAATAGGGAGATGCTCTCTTGCACCCCAAAGGGAAAGTGATTCTGGCCAAGAGCAGCAGCCATGCAAAATTCTGAACTAAGCAATGCAGATTGGTATTGAAAGGCCTGCAAAGACTTCAAGGTCCCAGCATGCCAAAAATTTAAGGCCCTCAAAGAACTGCTCAGAGAAAATGTTTCCAGCAAGCTACAGAGCTGAATGTTCTCAGGGAAATCAGAACTCGGAAAAGGAATGTGCAGCCCTTTTCCTCTTTCAGCAAAGAATTCCTGTGAGAATACCCAAGCCCCACAGCTGTTGTGAGAAAGAAAATCCTGACACTTGTGAGGAACTCATCCTGTCCAGAAGGTAAAAGCACATGAAGAAATGGATCAATGAACTCCAGGGTGAGGACTCTGCTACTCCTTGGGAACCTTACCCTGCTCTCTTCTGCCAGGCGGGCCAGGTTATTGAAGCTGGGCATCTCATTTCTGTTCATGATGGAAATGTAGCAGGTGTTCTGTTGAGTGACTTTGGTTGCAATGATGCCCTGTAAAATGAAGTTATTGAGTACTTGGATATCATTTTTTCATGCCCTGATATTGGAGAAAACCCTTTGTTAAAACAGAAGAGCAGGCCAAGAGTTCCTACCTCAAATTGGGCACTCAAAGTGGTTAGAATAAGGAAACAACCCCATCTCTGGGACAGCTCTACCTGCAGCCAGTATCCTCATTTGATTTTTGAACAAGTCACCCATGCCACTCACCGTGTTGTAGTTCCAGATGGTTTTCCAGGACCCAGGGATGCTCGTTTGTTCAATGATGGCCACACGCCATTGCCTGTTGATGGTCACAATCTGGGACTGGCCACCAATGATGACGACTTGTGTGTGGCTGCCCTGCGTGTTGTTGAAGATGCCACCTGGAATCTGCTGAGACTAAAAAGCCAAGGGAAAGCAGATATTTAGCCTTTGAAGAAAGGCAGTGATATCCCCAAAGCATCTGAAGCCCCCCCAGTTTGGTTCCAGAAAGGTAAGGGTCAGTTTTCTCACCTGTCCATTGCCATTGCCTGTGCAGTACTTCAGATCCACGACTCTCAGGACATCCAGGGTAATGCAGGATCCCAGATTGACTTGGACTCCTTGCAAAGCAAGAAAGGAAGAAACAAAACCCCGTGAGCTAATGCCTGAGACCTGGGCTGCCATTGAAATTGTCAGTCAGCTCTGACCTGAAGTACAACAATTCTTAGGGAGACACTTTTATCGACTGGGCATTACAGGGGACCCCAGTGTCACCTGAAACAATCTAGGCCCAAAATTCAGCCTCCCGAAGCTTCCTGGAACGGACCTGTAAGGATTTGCTTTGGTCATTTATGGGGACTGTGACCCCACCCTGTTCCAGTCCTGATCTGCAAAGATGTCGAACCCTTTGTACAACTGCTGAAGCCCCTGGTTTCTGCCTGACTCAAGGTGGAAGAACACCCATTGTCCATTGGTCATTCCCCAAGGGAAACAAATGCCAGGTGTGTTAGAATTCCTTTGCTTGCACTCACCGTGAACTTCATAAGTCATGTAGGTGGTGAGTCCAGAGCACATAGAGAAGACATCTGATCCATAAGACCTGAGGTTGCTGACCAATCCATTGGTGACAAAGGTGATCTTCTTGGTAGGTCTTCCAAGGCCAAACTGGTTCTAAACATCAAATACCAGCATTCAGAAAGCTCAGTGCTGTGATGTGGTCCCTGCTAGGCATATTCCCTAAGGGAAAGGCTGAAGAATAGGGAGATGCTCTCTTGCACCCCAAAGGGAAAGTGATTCTGGCCAAGAGCAGCAGCCATGCAAAGTTCTGAACTAAGCAATGCAGATTGGTATTGAAAGGCCTGCAAAGACTTCAAGGTCCCAGCATGCCAAAAATTTAAGGCCCTCAAAGAACTGCTCAGAGAAAATGTTTCCAGCAAGCTACAGAGCTGAATGTTCTCAGGGAAATCAGAACTCGGAAAAGGAATGTGCAGCCCTTTTCCTCTTTCAGCAAAGAATTCCTGTGAGAATACCCAAGCCCCACAGCTGTTGTGAGAAAGAAAATCCTGCCACTTGTGAGGACCTCATCCTGTCCAGAAGGTAAAAGCATGTGAAGAAATGGATCAATGAACTCCAGGGTGAGGACTCTGCTACTCCTTGGGAACCTTACCCTGCTCTCTTCTGCCAGGCGGGCCAGGTTATTGAAGCTGGGCATCTCATTTCTGTTCATGATGGAAATGTAGCAGGTGTTCTGTTGAGTGACTTTGGTTGCAATGATGCCCTGTAAAATGAAATTATTGAGTACTTGGATATCATTTTTTCATGCCCTGATATTGGAGAAAACCCTTTGTTAAAACAGAAGAGCAGGCCAAGAGTTCCTACCTCAAATTGGGCACTCAATACGGTCAGAAGAAGCAAACAAGCCCCATCTCTGGGACAGCTCTACCTGCAGCCAGTATCCTCATTTGATTTTTGAGCAAGTCACCCATGCCACTCACCGTGTTGTAGTTCCAGATGGTTTTCCAGGACCCAGTGATGCTCGTTTGTTCAATGATGGCCACACGCCATTGCCTGTTGATGGTCACAATCTGGGACTGGCCACCAATGATGACGACTTGTGTGTGGCTGCCCTGCGTGTTGTTGAAGATGCCACCTGGAATCTGCTGAGACTAAAAAGCCAAGGGAAAGCAGATATTTAGCCTTTGAAGAAAGGCAGTGATATCCCCAAAGCATCTGAAGCCCCCCCAGTTTGGTTCCAGAAAGGTAAGGGTCAGTTTTCTCACCTGTCCATTGCCATTGCCTGTGCAGTACTTCAGATCCACGACTCTCAGGACATCCAGGGTAATGCAGGATCCCAGATTGACTTGGACTCCTTGCAAAGCAAGAAAGGAAGAAACAAAACCCCATGAGCTAATGCCTGAGACCTGGGCTGCCATTGAAATTGTCAGTCAGCTCTGACCTGAAGTACAACAGTTCTTAGGGAGACACTTTTTATTGCCTGGGCATTACAGGGGAGCTGAGTGTCACCTGAAACAATCTGGGCCCAAAATTCAGCTGCCCTAGGCTTCCAGGAAAGGACCTGTAAGGATTCGTTTTGGTCATTTATGGGGACTGTGACCCCACCCTGTTCCTGTCCTGATTTGCAAAGATGCTGAACCCTTTTACAACTGCTGAAGCCCCTGGTTTCTGCCTGACTCAAGGTGGGAGAACACCAATTGTTCATTGGTCATTCCGTAGGGCAAACAAATGCCAGGTGCATTAGAATTCTTTTGCTTGCACTCACCGTGAACTTCATAAGTCATGTAGGTGGTGAGTCCACTGCACATAGAGAAGACATCTGATCCATAAGACCTGAGGTTGCTGACCAATCCATTGGTGACAAAGGTGATCTTCTTGGTAGGTCTTCCAAGGCCAAACTGGTTCTAAACAAAAAACAGCATTCCGCAAGGTAAGTGCTGGGATATGGTTATGGCTGGGGATATTTCCTAGAGGAGAGCCTGAGGAATAGGAGATGCTCTCTTGCACCCCAAAGGGAAAGTGATTCTGGCCAAGAGCAGCAGCCATGCAAAGTTCTGAGCTGACCAATGCAGATTGGTATTGAAAGGCCTGCAAAGGACTTTAACGTCCTGGCATGCCAAAAGAATTAAGGCCCTCAAAAAGCCGCTTAGATAAAGTGTTTTCAGCAAGCTACAGAGCTCAATGTTCTCAGGGAAATCAGAGCTCGGAAAATCAACGTGCAGCCCTTTTCCTCTTTCAGCCAAGCACTGCTACGGAAAATTCCCAAGCACAAATACTTTTCAGAGAATGAAAATCCTGCCACTTGTGAGGACCTCATCCTGTCCAGAAGGTAAAAGCACATGAAGAAATGGATCAATGAACTCCAGGGTGAGGACTCTGCTACTCCTTGGGAACCTTACCCTGCTCTCTTCTGCCAGGCGGGCCAGGTTATTGAAGCTGGGCATCTCATTTCTGTTCATGATGGAAATGTAGCAGGCGTTCTGTTGAGTGACTTTGGTTGCAATGATGCCCTGTAAAATGAAATTATTGAGTACTTGGATATCATTTTTTCATGCCCTGATATTGGAGAAAACCCTTTGTTAAAACAGAAGAGCAGGCCAAGAGTTCCTACCTCAAATTGGGCACTCAAAGTGGTTAGAATAAGGAAACAAGCCCCATCTCTGGGACAGCTCTACCTGCAGCCAGTATCCTCATTTGATTTTTGAGCAAGTCACCCATGCCACTCACCGTGTTGTAGTTCCAGATGGTTTTCCAGGACCCAGTGATGCTCGTTTGTTCAATGATGGCCACACGCCATTGCCTGTTGATGGTCACAATCTGGGACTGGCCACCAATGATGACGACTTGTGTGTGGCTGCCCTGCGTGTTGTTGAAGATGCCACCTGGAATCTGCTGAGACTAAAAAGCCAAGGGAAAGCAGATATTTAGCCTTTGAAGAAAGGCAGTGATATCCCCAAAGCATCTGAAGCCCCCCCAGTTTGGTTCCAGAAAGGTAAGGGTCAGGTTTTCTCACCTGTCCATTGCCATTGCCTGTGCAGTACTTCAGATCCACGACTCTCAGGACATCCAGGGTAATGCAGGATCCCAGATTGACTTGGACTCCTTGCAAAGCAAGAAAGGAAGAAACAAAACCCCATGAGCTAATGCCTGAGACCTGGGCTGCCACTGAAATTGTCAGTCAGCTCTGACCTGAAGTACAACAATTCTTAGGGAGACACTTTTATTGCCTGGGCATTACAGGGGACCCCAGTGTCAGCTGAAACACTCTGGGCCCAAAATTCAGCCTCCCGAAGCTTCCTGGAACAGACCTGTAAGGATTTGCTTTGACCATTTATGGGGACTGTGACCCCACCCTGTTCCAGTCCTGATCTGCAAAGATGTCAAACCCTTTGTACAATTGCTGAAGCCCCTGGTTTCTGCCTGACTCAAGGTGGAAGAACACCCATTGTCCATTGGTCATTCCCCAAGGGAAACAAATGCCAGGTCTGTTTGAATTCCTTTGCTTGCACTCACCGTGAACTTCATAAGTCATGTAGGTGGTGAGTCCACTGCACATAGAGAAGACATCTGATCCATAAGACCTGAGGTTGCTGACCAATCCATTGGTGACAAAGGTGATCTTCTTGGTAGGTCTTCCAAGGCCAAACTGGTTCTAAACAGCAAATACCAGCATTCAGCAAGATCACTGTTGGGATCTAGTCCCTGCTAGATATATTCCCTACGGGAAAGGCGGAGCAATAGGGAGATGCTCTCTTGCACCCCAAAGGGAAAGTGATTCTGACCAAGAGCAGCAGCAAAGTTCTGAGCTGACCAATGCAGTTTGGTATTGAAAGGCCAGCAAAGGACTTTAAGGACCTGGCATGCCAAAAGAATTAAGGACCTCAAAGAACTGCTTAGAGAAAGTGTTTTCAGCAAGCTCCACAGCTCAATGTTCTCAGAGAAATCAGAACTCGGTAAAAGGAATGTGCAACCCTTTTCCTCTTTCAGCCAAGCATTCCTCTGAAAAAATCCCAAGCCCCACTAGTGTTGTGAGAAAGAAAATCCTGCCACTTGTGAGGACCTCATCCTGTCCAGAAGGTAAAAGCACATGAAGAAATGGATCAATGAACTCCTGGGTGAGGACTCTGCTACTCCTTGGGAACCTTACCCTGCTCTCTTCTGCCAGGCGGGCCAGGTTATTGAAGCTGGGCATCTCATTTCTGTTCATGATGGAAATGTAGCAGGTGTTCTGTTGAGTGATTTTGGTTGCAATGACACCCTGTAAAATAAAATTATGGAGCACTCTCACTTCCTTCTTTCAAGCCTTGGGATTGAAAAATCCCCTTTGTTTAAATAGGAATGATTGCTGGGATTTCCTACCCGAAATTTTGCACTCAAAGTGGTTAGAAGAAGGAAACAAGCCCCATCTCTGGGACAGCTCTACCTGCAGCCAGCGTCTTGTGAACAAGTCACCCATGCCACTCACCGTGTTGTAGTTCCAGATGGTTTTCCAGGACCCAGTGATGCTCGTTTGTTCAATGATGGCCACACGCCATTGCCTGTTGATGGTCACAATTTGGGACTGGCCACCAATGATGACGACTTGTGTGTTGTTGAAGATGCTGCCCTGCGTGTTGTTGAAGATGCCACCTGGAATCTGCTGAGACTAAAAAGCCAAGGGAAAGAAGACATTTGATTTCTTTGAACAGAGACAGTGATGATCCCAAAGCTTCTGAAAAATCCCTGCTACAATAGAGCAAGTGCTGCCCGCAGGAAGCCTCAATTTTTTCCAAAGGACCCAGAATCAAGGCTTTGGCAGTGGCCAGATGCCCTAAAAATTCTTGTCATGGATTCAGTGAATCATTGCTGCATCTGACAGCTGTCATTTGGTGGCTTTAAATGTTGATGAGTGCAAGAGCACTGGCCAGAGTAAATCCCTTCTCAGAGGTCTTGGATGGAAACATCTGCCAACCCATTGATCTCTTTCAGCATCTGCACCCTCAAGAAGGAACCTCTCAAAAGAGGAGATGCCAGGCAAGAAGGACAACAGGGCTGGCTTTGGGCAGCAGCTCTGGAAACTCCAACATTTGATACATAAAAGGGAAAGGCTAAGGTTTTCTCACCGGGATATTGCCATTCCAATTGCCATTGCCACCACAGTAATTCAGCTCCACAATTCTCAGGACATCAAGGGTAATGCATGATCCCAGATTCACCTGGGGTCCTTGCAAAGCTGCAAAAGAAAAGACAAAACCCCTAGAGCTGATGCACAGTCAGATGGGCTGTGACATTCTGGAAGAATCCTACCATGTGTAGTTCATTAACCCTGGGGAATGGGATCATTGCCCCAGGGGAAAAGTTACAAGGGAGGAAGCCACTTTGTTTAGCACAAGGCTTTGGTGGCTGCCTGAGTAAACTCAGCAAGCTCTGACCTGAAGGACAGCAGTTCTTAGGACAACCCTTTTCTCTACTGGGTATTTCAGGGCAGTGCAGGGTGGGCCAAAAGTTACACCCCATTAAGCTTCCTGGATAGGAGCTGTAAGGATTTGGCTTGGATCATTTATGGGGGCTGTGACCCCACCCTGTTCCAGCTTCAATCTGCCAAGGTGCTGAACCCTTTGTGCAACTGCTGAAGCCCTTGGTTTCTGTCTGGCCCATAGTGGGAGAGCAGCATCTGTGCCTGAGTCATGCCCCAGGAGACAAAAAGGCCAGGTCAGTAACACTCAGAATTGCCATGCTTGCACTCACTGGGAACTTCGTAAGCCATGTAGGTGGTGACTCCGCTGCACATGGCTGTGATTTCTATTCCATAGGAGCTGAGGTTGTTGACCAATCCATTGGTGACAAAGGTGATCCTCTTGTTGGGTCTTCCAAGACCCATCTGGTTCTAAACAGCAAATACCAACGTTCAGCTAGATAATACAGAATAATGTAACTGCAAAATATTACCAAACGTCTCAGCAATAAAATGTCTTGTTATTTTCAAAAAGGTTTGTAAAATAGCAGTGTCTCAGACAAAAAGATGAATATCAACTACAGTAAGATATTTTGAATCTTACCCCATTCTGTGAAGCCATGTGGGCCAGATTCTCAAAGCTGGGCATCTCATTTCTGTTCATAACAGAAATGTAGCAGGTGTTCTGTTGCACCAATTTGGTTGCAATGATACCCTGTAAGAAAAAGTTATTAATCACTTGCAATTCATTTTTTTAAGCCTTGGGACTGGAGAAAACCCTTTGCTAAAATAGGAACAAATGCCAAGGGTTGCTGCCCCAAATAATGGGCTCCAGATGTACAGAATAAGGAAACAATCCCCATTCCTGGGCCAGTCTCCTCACACGCTTTGTGAACAAGCCTCCTCCCTGCCACTCACCGTGTTGTAGTTCCAGACGGTTTTCCATGAGAACTGGTTGCTCCTTTGTTCAATAACCACCACACGTGTCAGACTACTGAGAGTCAGATTTTGGAAAACACCACCAACAGAGACCTGGCAGTTGTTACCCGACTGCTGAGACTGAAAAGCCAAGGGAAAGAAGATGTTTAGTCTGAGGGGAGGCAGTGATGTCCCCACAGTTTTAGAAAAATCCCTGCTACATTGGAAGGGCTGCTCTCTGCTAAGTGCCATCATAATCTGTGATTGGCCACTAGTGATGGGGACCTCAGTCTCTACCCCAAGGATGACTTGCTGCTTTTCTATTTTATGCTGAGACTCAATTAAAAAATGAGACATTTTTAGATTTTCAAGCTAGTCAGTGATCTCCTAAAATTTTAACAAAAATCTTTCCTAGACTAGAAGTTGTACCACATAGAGAGTGCCAGAGTTTCATCTGTCAGAGAAGATTTCAATTTGTTTCCTCCAAAGGGGTGGTGAAAGAAAAAGATCTCATGAAGCAGGGAACAGAGAAAGAGCAGGATTGTGGAATCGTTCATTTGTACTCACATAATTAGCAAGGGCTGGGGTCAGGACGAGTCCTAGAAGGACTGCAGTCAAAATCTGAAATCAAAAATAAATACAAAAGTGTAACTGCAGCTCTGGCTGACAAATCTGGTCATGACAATCCTCCTTCCTTTTCCAGGGTCCTCCTTGGATCCTGTTTTTGCTTTCAACCTGGGATTGCATCAGTGCCCCAAAGGGAGGCACCCTTGCTTTACCCCAGGCTGCTCAAAGTAGACACATTCAACACTTGCTCTTTCAAGAGCTGAACCTCAAGTTGTTTCTCAGAGCTGTGCAGGCACACACAGGTATTTCACAAGTGTGAGGAGAAAGCTTTTCCATTTCTTCTGCTCTGGCATTACAGGGAAGGGCTTGATGCACCAGTGCAGTGCTCCAGTGGTGCAAAAGCATTGACAATAAGCCCTTCTGAGAGATAAAGGAATGGGTTTGAATCAAAGTTTCAGTTTATGAGGAAGAAAAGCGTGCATACTTACAGAGAGATGCATCCTGACTGCAGAGCTAATGCTGCTGCAAGTAGGAAGAACAATGTGAACCCTCCACCTTTTATATGTTTTCAGAATTAGGTGTGGAAGGAGTGAATGTTGCAATAAAATTATTTTGTGATTTATATCCCTGCTGCATTTCACTGAAAATTATTTCCTGCTGTAACTACTTGATAAACATGGGGATTATACTTCTGCAAATTTTGACCCGATAATTATCAGATAAAGCTCCATTTCTAGTAAAAAATTAAATATGCTTTGCAGTAACTTTCTGACATGTACTAATTACTTCTGAAACTTTACATCAAACTTACAATCAGAGATAGCCTTGGCTTTAAGCAAACAAAAAAACCCGCTTTCAATTAGTCTGAATAAATAAAAGCCTTTGCACTTTCCAAATTGCACTTTATGTTCTTTGTAACCATAGCACACACAAAAACACGTGCCCCAAGTACAACATGGCCACTGAAAACTGTTTTACCAGAATCACAGAGGACCCACAAGAATCATCAGGTCCAGCTCCTGGGCCTGCACAAGAGCAGTCCCCAGGAGTCCCACCCGGGAATATTGTCCAAACACTCCTTTGTGAGAGGATAGAATGTGAGAAAATAAAGATAGTACAGAAGGTCATCTCACCCCTGAGGAGTTGCAGCCGTACTAATTACCAGAGATTAGGAGCAGGCCTGCCCTTAACAGGCCACTGCTGTGTACCGTGAGGATGAGTGCTATAAAAGAGGGGGTTAGCTGGGTGAGGAGAGAGTTGGAGATTGTTGCTTGTGCTGTGCAGAGCTGCAGTTTGTTGGCTGTGCAGAAGAAGGAGTCAGTGCTGTGAGGAGATACCCATGAGAAATCACTGAGGAGGTATGGGACTTTTGCAATACGATGACAACACTCCTTGAGCTCTATCTGGCTTGGTCCTGTGACAACTTTTCTGGGAGACTCTTCCAGCTCCCAAGCACCCTCTGGGTGAAGAACCTTTTTCTTATATCCAACTTAAACCTCCCCTGACCCAGCTCCAGCTTTCCCTCAGGTCATGTCACTCATTACAGACAGGAGACATTGGAGAACTGCTTCTCCATAGCTCCTCTGGAGGATGTTAAAGAGCTCCATCTCCCCTCAGCCTCCTCCGCCAGATACCCTCAGTTGTTCCTGCCATGGCTTTTCCTTGAAGCCGTCCTTACAGCCCAATGCCAAGTTTTCAATTTGATTCTGTGAACAACCCGGCTCTATGGCATGGAAACTACTCAGCTGCAACCCAGCAGCTTGTTTTAAAAGGCAGTATGGCTAGGTGTGGGGGCTTATGCACAAAAATGAGGTCTACACGCTGTTGCACGTGCAGTGTGAATTGTATGCTTGTCTCAGTTTCACTTTTTGGATCAGCAAGCCTGAAGCGGTATTTTTGACGCATACAGCTACACCAAACGGGCAATACATTCAACAGGCAGCTTTACGAGCAGCAGCGTCGGTGTGGATTTATGAGGCGCAGACCATGCTTTCCCTCCCTCACTGCTGCCCTACGAGAAACACCGAGAAAGCCCCTGCGCTGCCCGCAAGGAATTCACCCTTTGCTCAAGGAATAAACCCTCGTCCTTTTGCTGCGGTGCTGGACGGCTCGAGAGGGCCGGAGGGAGCGGGGCTGAGGCGGCGCCGGGCCGTGAGGGGAGCGGAAAGGGCGGGAAAGGCCCTCAGAGGCGGCGGGGGAACGCGGGAGGGAGGAAAAAGGGCGGGAAAGGCCCTCTGAGGTAGCGGCCTCAGCGGACCTGGCAGAGCGGCGCTGGCACGTTTATGTCCTTGCTGCTTGGGTATTTTACAGTTCTCGAGGTAATTTTTACTCACAAGACGGGTGTTGGGCCTGCTGGTGGTGTGTCCAATCAGAATATCTATTTTGTGTAAAAAAAAAAAAAAAAAACAACCTAGGAAATCTGGTTCATTCGAAATCTCCAATTTGTCTTAAAGTACATGAGGGGATTAAAACACATTTATTAGATTGCGTGATGGCATTTTAATTATACTCAAGTCACTCTTGAACATTTTTTGTTCACAGTTTTTCAGGTGTTAACTTTATATTCTGTCTGCTGTAGGATGAGCAGAAAAACAGACTTAAGATTGGATAAAGTCCTGACACTTTGTTACACTGGGTGGAATGCTTATGGGTTGTGCTCACAATTTAAATTCAAATGAAGCTCAGGCCTCATGCCTTGTTGAGAGAGATCTTTTCTGGCTCGGGTAAGGGACTCCAATCTTCTGCCCTGTTAATATTTCTAGGTCTGTGTACTTAAATAGACATTTTGGGAGTTGCAGTGTTGATGTCTCCTGAGCCTCACTGGAGTCTTTGCTGTCATGTCCCTATTTAGAAATATCTTTTCTAGTCTCGTTCTTTTCTTGATCAGTCAAAACCTGAATCAATTTAAATTCTCTACTTAATGGCATGACAATGCTTATTTCTAAAATAAACTATTGCAATATGTTGGTAAGATGTTAAAATAAAAATACCTTAGTTATGCTGATCTCTATAAAACTAGACTTTAGTTCACCTGATTTTAAATGGTTAATGTAGAAGATATAGCAAAGTAATAGGCAGTTAATTTATCTTAACTTTCAAGTGTGAATTATCTTGCTCTAAGAAGTTTGAGCCTGATAAGAACTTTGATCCTGAAAGAAAAAGAAAAGCTGATTAGACTGAGAAAATAAGAGAACATTGTAGTGGAAATTTTTCCAACTTAGTGTTGGAAATGTACCAGGAAAAGTCACTTAAAAACTGAACTGCATCATTCTAAACGTATACAGGGAGCACTTGTTTATTTTGGAACTCCTGGGCTGTCAGTAGCAGACTCACCAGGAGCTGAGCTTGCATCTTCCATGGTCTCAAGCTTTGGAGTCTGTTCCTGGAGATAATGAAGCGATTCTCTCTGTGTGACAGTTGGTAGGCCCAGGTCCCTGAGCATCAGAGAAACAAAGACTGAAAATAGCATTTAGGAAAACCAGCACTGGAATTCAGAACCTGTACACGCTTCTTTGGTATGGGGGAAGGGGTTATTCCTGGGCAATGCAGCTTTTGAAGGAAATTTTAGAGCAGCTCAGCCCTGCTGAGAAAGTTCTCTTCAGTTCTTGGAGCCTTTTCTCCTGCTCCTGTGTGTAGGAACAAGTGCTTTTCACTGACCATCTTCTGCCCCGCTTTCAACCACCACCCTACCTTGTCTCCTGGAGGTGGTGTAGGAAAAGGTTTGCTAAGCCAAAACCTCTTGCTGGTTGTAGCAATGATGCAGGTGTTCTTTGAAAACACCTTGGTTGCAACATAGCCCTATTAACGTTAAACAAAAACCCCTTTTTGTTGCAAACAATATACAGGGAAAGAGAAGTGCGTTGCTAGAGAGAGGCAGTGGTTAAAAGAAAGGCTTCCTACAGTGCAAATAGTCACAGGGAAAGAAAAATATTGGTCCTTTCAATTATATTGTTTAGGCAAATGTGTCATGGGGGCTGACAAGAGACTTTGCTAAAAGGTAAATTGCCTCCTCCAGTAATGCCACGTGTATGATGTGTTCTCCTGCTGAAAAGCTAATGCAGCACACAGTGTACCAGAAAGAGTTACAAGGCTGAAGGAGCATGTTTTTAAGCATCTCCTCTGAAATTTGGTGAAGTTTTCAAGAATCAAGGAATCAACCAGGTTGGAAAAGATCTTTGAGGTGATCGAGTCTAACCAATGACCTGACACCTCCTTGTCAACCATGAGTGCCACATCTGGTCTTTTCTTAAACCACTCCAGGGACAGTGACTCCACCACCTACCTGGGCACCCATTCCTATGCCCATCACACTTTCTGTGAGGAAATTCCTCCTAATGTCCAGCCTACACTTCCCCTGGTGCTGAGGCCTCTTGTCCTATTGCAAGTTACCTCAGAGTAGAGATCGACCCCACCTGGCTGCATTCTCCTTTCAGGGAATTGTAGGGAGTGGGAAGATCTCCCCTGAGCCTCCTCTTCTCCAGGCTAAACACCCCCAGGTCCCTCCACATAGGGCTTGTGTTCCAGACCCTCTGCCAGCCTTGTTGCTCTTCTCTGGACACACTCCAGCATCTCAACCTCCTTCCCTTTTATGGGAAATGACAGGTATACTTACAGGGAACTTCATTTGGATGGTAGGCCAGGCCAGCTCTGCTGCTAATTGATGTGTACTCTTGCTTTTTATACATAATATCCCAAAGTTAAATCTGAAAATGTGCTTGCCTTATTGGCAGGTGCCCTGTGTTCACAGAAGCATGACGAGGTTCCTGGGGAAGTGCTCTGATAAGAGGAGGCTTTGATACCTGCCTGATTGAATTCATGGCATACAGGGAGCTGAGAGAAAAGTGGTCATGGTAAGCTCAGTGTATTGAACAGCCACTTTTAAAGGAAAAACAATGATCATCAGAAGCAGAGCAGAGATTCCCAGTAAAGTTGCAGTGATGCTTTGTGCCAGTGTGGCAAAGGGCTCAGCCTGAAGTGCCTCTGGCCAAAAGCACCGTTCAAACCAGGGGGTGATAATCTTGCAGTGTTAAAAATGTTATGTGAGTCCCTAGAGATCATGGAGTTGGCTCTAAATCATAGGAATTGCTGATTTCTTTTGCTGCCCTTCCTTTCTGAGCTCATCCAGGATCTGCTTTCTTCTTGTCAGGCATGGCCCTTAATCTTCACAGAGCCTCTTCAGGAGAGTAGCACTTGATTATGGACTAAGGGCTGATTTGAGAAAGGGACCAGAAACTAGAGGTAGCAAAACGTGTGTGAGGGAGGAGCAGTGACATGGGGCCTTTTATATCCCCTGTTATTTAGCAAGTAGATTTTAATCTTTCTCTGAATTTGTTATAGAGGGCCATGGCCCAAGACCTGTGGTAATTTGGATTTGCTTTTTTGCTGTGCCTTTTCCAGGTTCTGGAAACAGCACTCCCAGAGGAGCTCACTTCCCAACTCCCCACGTGCTTTGTATTTGACAGCAGTTCTGCCAGTCCCCATGTGCTAATTGTGCCCCTGGCTGCAGCTCAGGGTGGGTTTGCACACTAAAGCTTCCTCTGCAGTGCCAGACTGGCCTGATGGGGACTCAATGTCTGTCTGATGTAAGTCTCTGAACACTCTTCTCCTCCACCATCCATTGCCAAGGATCACTATTGCAGCTGCTCCTGGAAAAGCCGGGGGATCTTACTTTGTTTGGGAAGGGGAGGCCCAGGTGTCACTTGCGCTGCTCTGGGCCACGCTCTGTCCTTGTGCTCCTTCCGGCCTGGTGCCTTGCTGGAGCTCTGTGAGAGCTGAGGAGGTGCAGCAGTCTGCCAGCGCTGTGAGCAGAGCACTCAGCTTTTCATGTTTCACATCCACTTCATCCATTACTCCACGTGTCAAATACAGTGAATGAAAATTATAAGCTACCAAGGGGGAGGATTTATAGCTTCTAATCAGCCTGATTGGTGGATGCCAAATGGAGACAGGTTATGTCCTTAGCTTCCAAGATACCAAATGCACATCTAAGTCTTATTTCCTATGTTATGTATGTTTTGTAAGAAAGTGCTTTTTTAGCCTCTGGAAATTCCGTAAATTGAGCCCTCCTCAAGAAAGGCAAGACAAACCGAGCTGTACAATCCTCCTCCCTGCAGTGTCATTAGCCATGAGCTGGAAAGCAGTTTTGTCCCTGGTTTCCACCAATCCAAGGCAACTTGGCCATTACAGAAATGCATCACCCTTGGAACCCTGACCCTCCACGTCTTCCATCAGCTTCTGAGTGCTCGAGCAGTCTGTGTAGCAAATGCACAGCTCAGGCCCTTGCCGTTCAGCACTGCTTATGTAACTAGTGACAGCAGTAGAGTAGCCAGGGAAAAGGGCAGGTACTGTATGGGGCTTTGCATAAAAGCCCCTGTTTTCTTTCAGTACAGGTTTATCTCTGTGTCCTTTTCAAAGCTCTGCTCAAGGCATTCTGTTTCTATAGTAAATTCTTGTCCCACTGTGCAGAAACCTCCCAAGGGTAAGAAAATTTCAGATTTCACCTTTCCTCAAATTCCAGTTTCATTCTGTGCCCACACATTTTCAGGTGTTTTTTCTGCTCCTTGCTGTCTAGCAAGAGTAAAACTGATGAAATTATTTCTGGTTTCATCCTTGAAGCTGGAGCTTGAGGGTTTCCTTTTAACTATGGAATATGATTAATTCTGTCCCTGAGCCACAGTTTTCTAGGCTATGCCTTGCTGCCTTTATCTAGAGCATGGCTCACCCGAGTGCAAATGGGAGCATGCAGAATTATGTGGGTTTTTAGAGGTGCTGCTTCATTCTTTACCTTTTCTCCCACTACCTGCTAACTCTCTGATAAAGTAAATATTTATGAAAAGTACATGGAGAAAAACACCATGTGTCATCCATGAGAGTTTATTGTGATCATATAATCTCAGCATAAGTTGATTGAATTTTCCTTTTACATGTTTAAATTTCTGGTTTTTAATCAGACTTGAACTGAAATGCTGCAATTTTACTTTTCACTTGATGCTCAGGGTTCTCCTGTTTACCTGGTTTTTAGTGGATGACTAGTGGTTTTTACTGTCAAATAATGGGTCAAATTTTTCTGGCATTTTTATAAGTTAAGAGTAATTCTGTAGCTTTATAATGTAGAAGTAGATGGGGATTGACATCTTGTCAAGTGCTCTTGTTAGCTCAACAGAAAGATGACTCTATTCCTAGCTTGATTTGTGTCCACTTCATACTACTGAACACTGGGAGGATCTCAGAGAGAGAATCTGGAATTTGCTGTCAGGAAAGAGACATTTTCCTGGCAGCAAAAATGGAAGAAATCTTTCATTTTGTAGATACCATTACTGCATTAAGGAAGAAAGCTTTTTTTTTTCTTTTTTTTTTTTTTTTGCATGTCCATGTCTGAACTAAAGGCATTTGGGAGGAGATGAGTGGGAATCTTAACACTGTCCCAAGGGATCAACAGTTGTGTTTATACTGTGTATGAATCTTTGGAGCACATTTTCATCCATGTCAGTGTTCAATGCAATGCCCTGGAGCCAGTCTTTGCTATGCACTGGAAAATGGAGGGCTCTATAAGAACAACATGGTAAGTTCCACAGAGACTCCCCTTCCCCTAAAAAAGGCAAATTCACTGCTTTGCCCTTCTTTCTTTCTGCCTTTTGTGGCACCTGAACCAAGATTCTTAATGTGAGGCATCTTTCCCCAAACAGGGAAGGAAGGTGCTGCCTGTGAATGCCTTGTTTGTACCATCCACACCCTGGGGCTTGCCCAGCTCTTTGTCTGTGTCCTGTGTTGGGAGCTGGCAATCAAAAGAGCATTTGAAGGGCAGAAGGGAGATAATAAAAATATTTCCATGGAAGTTTCAAAGATGATTGAAGGGTAGAGTAATGAGAAACAAGCCAAAGGTCATCTATGCAAAAGGTTTTTAATTGAAAGCTCTAGTCAACAAATTATCTGTTTCAGCTTCTGAACCATGAAGAACAAAACTCTTGAAAGAAGAGATGTCAGGGAAGAACGGTATCAGGGTTGGCTTTGGGCAGCAGCTCTGAAGGCTGGATCTTGGTTCAAGAAAGGTAAGATTTTCCGAGCTGTCCATTGCCATGGCAGTACTTCAGCTCCACAAGTCTCAAGACATTAAGTGCAGTGCATGATGGTTGATTGTATTGGGGTACTGTAAAAAAAAAAAATTACAATTAGTTCAGGGAGAAGGTATTCTTAGGTAATCGATAAGAGCTCATTTTTGTTGCTTGAAGGGAACTAGGTTGTCCATAGCTGCTGTATAAGAATTCATTGAATAGACAAAGAATCTCTTTGAAGTCATGAAACAACACTGGATCTATAATACAGAAATGAGAGAACAATGGTGCTTAGATCTACTTTCTCTTAGTGTAGGCATTTTTGCAGAGGATAACAGTGTGTAAAATCCTACACAATAACTGAAGCCACCTTAAACTTCACAGAAAGGGGTAGTAGTGGTATAGATCAGGTCATTTAAGGAGGCTGAGACTCTGCCCTCATTTCAGTCCTGAGCTTTGGAGATGTCAAACCTTTTATGCAAATGCTGAAGCCCTTGGTTGGTGCAGCTCAAAGTGGAAGAGCAGCAATTGTGCATCATTGTTCATTCCCCAAGGGAAACAAATGCCAGGTCACTCAGAGACAAAATTCCTTAGCTTGCACTCACCGTGAACTTCATAAGTCATGTAGGTGGTGAGTCCACTGCACATAGAGAAGACATCTGCTCCGTAAGAACTGAGGTTGCTGACCAATCCATTGGTGACAAAGGTGATTTCCTTGGTAGGTCTTCCAAAACCGCCAATCAGGTTCTAAACATCAAATACCAGCATTCAGCAAGCTCTCAGGAGCTGGGTCCCTTCTAGGCCTCTTCCTAGCACTGCAATGATGACTCAGGGCTGGGTGTCTGAGTCCAAACTGCCTTTAGGAACACCTTTTAATCCCCTGGGGGCCTGTGGGACCACTGGTAAGCCTTGAAGGCAGCTGCAAAAGCAGAGCTTGTTCTAAGGGAGTCAAGCCTTGAGGCAAGCCATGATCTATAGCTAAAGCTGAATCTTTTTGCTTGCCTTTACTGATGACACTCTGCTGGTTTTCTTCTGCCCCCTAGTTGTTCTTGTTCTTTAAAGCCTTGACTTTTTAAGGACTCAGTTCTGAATCTTCAGTGGAAGCCAGTGTCTGCCAAAGGTGAGTATGCTAAATGCTGATACCATTTTTAAAATGTCTGTGTTAATTTAGCGGGTGGAGCTCATGCTAACATGGAAGTTATTTGCAAACATTTTGAGAAATAATTTAAATTTTCCAGCTTATTGGGATATTTGTTCTTAATCAACTACACCTAAACCAAAGAAATTAAGTTTTTTACCATGCAAGGAGTGGAAGATTATAAAGGGTAACTTACCACACATCTACATTCTTGGGTCATAAGAGAGTATTAAAAAGAGGTCAGTATAAAAACTCATTGCAAACTATGTGAAAATTACCCAGGATATCTACAAGATTAATTAAAAATGAGAAATCTTCACCTTAAAGAGCTTATTCTTATTGTTGAACCTTTTAAAATAAAATGTAATTCAAAATAAATTCAACTGCATAATTAACAGTGTGATAGAAATCACTTCTAAACACCTAATGGTTTAAAAGGCTTCCAAAATAGCAGGCTTCCACGTCTATTTACTTTCAAATACTGAGCAATATTACAAGTGACTCCTCCATTACATTCTTACCCTCCTCTCTGCAGCCACTCTGACAAGTGCAGCAAAGGTAGGCATCTCATTCCTGTTCATGGTGGAAATGTAGCATGTTCTCTCTGGCATCACTTTTGTTGCAATGATACCCTGTAAAATAAAATTGTTCAGCACTCACAATTCAGTTTTTTCCAACTCTTTAACATTTGAATTAAGTTTGTATTGAAACAATAGGAAATGCTGAGAGTTTCTACCGAATATCATGGACTCAGAAGCGTAGCATAAAGGCGACAATCCCAGTCACTGGGCCAGCTGTATGAGCAGCCAGTCTCATTGTACACTTTTTGAACAAGACCCCTCCCTGCCACTCACCGTGTTGTAGTTCCAGATGGTTTTCCAGGACAAATGGTTGCTCTTTTGCTCCATAATTGCCTTCTGTGTTTGGCTATTGATGCTTATGCTTTGTGAGACACCAGAGATGGAGATATGAGAGTCCCCACCAGAGATGGAGATGTGGGAACCACCATCAGTGATGATTTGTTGGTTGTTATCTGACTGCTGAGACAAGAAAACCATATGAAATATTTTAAGACTGTGCAAGTAGCTAGGTCTCACAACATATATTTACAAAAAATCCTTGCAAGAAAAGAATTAGTGCTCTGATATAGGGAGGGATGGCAGTAGAGATGTATTTTCAAATGAGGAAGAGATATTTAAAATAAAAAACAAATTAAAAAAAAAGGCTGTGGCATTAGGTAGAGGCCCTAAGAATTCTTCTCATGGATTCAGTGAATCATTGCTGCATCTGACAGCTGTCATCTCTTGCCTTTAGAGTTTGATGCATGCGAGAGCACTGGCCAGAGGAAATCCATGCTCAAGGGCTTGGATGGAAACCTCTGCTCTCTCATTGTGCTCTTTCAGCATCTGCGCCCTTTTAAAAGAGGAGATGCCCGGCAAGAAGGGTATCAGGGTTGGCTTTGGGCAGCAGCTCAGGATTCCCCTATTTTGTTCAAGAAATCTAAGACCTAAGGTTTTCTCACCGGGAAATTGCCATTCCAGTTGCCATTCCAGTTGCCATTCCCATTCCAAATGCCATTCCAGCTGCCGTTGCCATTCCAATTGTTGTTCCAATTATTGTTCCAGTTGTTGTTGCCAATGCCATTCCAATTGTCGTTCCAGATGCCATTGCCGTTCCACTGGTTGTTCCACTGGTTGTTCCAGTTGCCGTTCCACTGGTTGTTCCACTGGTTGTTCCAGTTGCCATTCCACTGGTTGTTCCAGTTGCCGTTCCAGTTGCCGTTCCAGTTGCCATTCCACTCGTTGGTCCAGTTGTTGTTCCAGTTGCCATTCCACTGGTTGTTCCACTGGTTGTTCCAGTTGCCATTCCACTGGTTGTTCCACTGGTTGTTCCACTGGTTGTTCCATTGGTTGTTCCAGTTGCCATTCCACTGGTTGTTCCACTGGTTGTTCCACTGGTTGTTCCACTGGTTGTTCCACTGGTTGTTCCAGTTGCCATTGCTATTGCAGTACTTCAGCTCTACAACTCTCAGCACATCGAGGGTAATGCATGATCCCAGAGTCACCTGGGGTCCTTGGAAAGCTGCAAAAGAAAAGACAAAACGCCATGAGCTGATGCCTTAGACCTTGGCTGACGTTCCTCACGGGGGTTTCTTTGGGTTTTGAGGTGGAAGAGCAGCATCTGTGCCTGAGTCATCCCGCCCCAAGGGAAAATAAGGCCAGGTGAGTAACACTCAGAATTGCCATGCTTGCACTCACTGGTAACTTGGGTAGCCATGTAGGTGGTGACTCCGCTGCACATAGCCGCAATCTCTGTTCCATAGGAGTAGAGGTTGTTGACCAGTCCATTGGTGACAAAGGTGATCTTGGTGTGTCTTCCAAAAACGCCAATCAGGTTCTATACATCAAAAAACAGCAGTCAGCAAGCTCATTGCTGGCACCTGGTTCCTGCTAGGCCTATTGCTAGCTCTAGGAGGACGACTCTGGACTTGTGTTTGATTCCCAAGTGCCTTCAGGGACATCTTTTAATCCCCTGGGGGGCCTGTGGGACCACTAGCAAGCCTTGAAGGTAGCTTCAAAGGCAGAGCTTGTTCTACAGCAGTCAAGGTCTAGGGAACTTGAGGGGAAGGGGCAGCACAACAAAAGCCCTGAGTGGCACTACAGAGAACAGATGTGCCCAGAAAATTGCACAGCTCATCATCCTCTGGGTAAGTGGGGAGGGATTAATGCTGCCCCTTTCTTTTGGCAAACCATTCCTACAAAAAATTACTAATCAGCATTGCTGTTCAGTGGAAGGAAAGTCTGACACTAGTGCCTACTTGATCTTCTCCAGAAAGAAGAAGCACATGAAGAAATGGCACAATGATCTCTGGGGCCAGGAACCTGCTGCTCCTTTGGAACCTTACCCTGCTCTCTTGTGCCAGGCGGGCCAGGTTATCAAAGCGGGGCATCTCGCTTCTGTTCATGATGGAAATGTAGCAGGCGTTCTGTTGTGTGACTTTGGTTGCAATGACACCCTGTAAGAGAAAAGTCTTCAGCACTCACAATTCAGTTTCATCCAAGTATTAATGTTGGGATAAATTGAACATGGAAATCTTAACAAGTACTGAGTGTTAGTACCACAAACTGTGGACCCCAAACATTCAGAATACAGGAGCAATCGCCATCCCTGGGCCAGCTGTACCAGCAGCCAGACTCCATGGATGCTTTTGAAGGAGCCCCCTCCCTGCCACTCACCGTGTTGTAGTTCCAGATGGTTTTCCAGGACCCGCTGATGTTCCTTTGCTCAATGACGGCCACACGCCATTGCCTGTTGATGGTCACAATCTGGGAGTGGCCACCAATGATGACCTGAGTGTTGTTGAAGATGCCGCTGGGAATCTGCTGAGTCTGAGAAGCCAAGGGAAAGCAGAAGTTTTGCCTTTGAAGGAAGACAGTGATGTCCCCACATTTTCTGAAAAATCCCTGCTGCAATACAAGAAGTGGTCCCTCCCTTGTGCGTGCCTGCCCGGCACTTAATTTTTTCAATGGATCCAGAATCAAGGCCCTGCCAGTGGGCAGAGGCCACAAGAATTCTTCCTATGAATTCAGTGAATCATTGCTGCATTTGACAGCTGCCATCTACTGCCTTCAGCGGTTGATGCATGCTAAAACATCGGCCAGAGGAAATCCAAACTCGATGGCTTGCTTGGAAACCACTGCTCACCCATTGCCCTTTAAAGGCGTCTGAACCTTGAAGCAGGAAGCTCTCAATCAGGAGATGCCCGGCAGGAAGGGCATCAGGGTTGGCTTTGGGCAGCTGCTCAGGTTCCCCCCCATTTGGTTCAAGAAAGCCAAGGGCTAAGGTTTGCTCACCGGGAAATTGACACTGCCATTGCTATTGCAGTACTTCAGCTCTACAACTCTCAGCACATCGAGGGTAATGCATGATCCCAGAGTCACCTGGGGTCCTTGGAAAGCTGCAAAAGAAAAGACAAAGCCCCATGAGCTGATGCCTAAGATCATGGCTGACATGCTGCAGGGGCGGTTTCTTTGGGTTTTGAGGTGGAAGAGCAGCATCTGTGCCTGAGTCATCACGCCCCAAGGGAAAATAAGGCCAGGTCAGTAACACTCAGAATTGCCATGCTTGCACTCACTGGTAACTTCGTAAGCCATGTAGGTGGTGACTCCGCTGCACATAGCCGTGATGTCTATTCCATAGGAGTTGAGGTTGCTGACCAATCCACTGGTGACAAAGGTGATCCTCTTGTTGGGTCTTCCAAAACCTCCGATCAGGTTCTAAACATCAAAAACCAGCAGTCAGCAAGCTCAGGGCAGAGAGGTGGCTCCTGCTAGGCAGTTCCTCTGCAATGATGACTCAGGGCTGGGTCTTTGATACCCAACTGCTTTTTAGGAGGCCTTTTAATCCCCTGGAGGGGCCTGTGGGGCCACCATCAAGCCTTGAAGGCAGCCTCAAGGGCAGAGCTCATTCTAAGAGAGTCAAGGTGAATGGAACTTGAGGGGAAATGGCAGTGCAAGGAATGCCTTTAAGGGCTTCACAAAGAACGAGTTTGCTCAGCAAGCTGCACAGCTCAGCATCCTCTGGGTAAGTGGGGGAGGGAATAATGCAGCCCCTTTCATTTGGAAAAGCATTCCTACAACATAGTTCTAATCAGCATTTCTTTTGAGAGAAAGGAAACTCTGCCAAAAGGCACAACCAGATCCTGCCCACAAAGAAGCAGAACATGAAGAAATGGCACAATGATTTCCAGGGCCAGGCACCATCTGCTCCTTTGGAACCTTACCCTGCTCTCTTGTGCCAGGTGGGCCAGGTTATCAAAGCGGGGCATCTCGCTTCTGTTCATGATGGAAATGTAGCAGGCGTTTTGTTGCGGGACTTTGGTTGCAATGACACCCTGTAAAAGAAAAGTATTCAGCACTCACAATTCAGTTTCATCCAAGTATTAATCTTTGCATAAATTCAGCATGGAAATCCTAACAAGTACTGAGTGTTAGTACCCCAAATTGTGGACTCCAAACATTCAGAATAAAGGAACAGTCGCCATCCCTGGGCCAGCTGTACCAGCAGCCAGACTCCTTGGATGCTTTTGAAGGAGCCCCCTCCCTGCCACTCACCGTGTTGTAGTTCCAGATGGTTTTCCAGGACCCGCTGAAGCTCCTTTGCTCAATGACTGCCACACGCCATTGCCTGTTGATGGTCACAATTTGGGAGTGGCCACCGATGATGACCTGAGTGTTGTTGAAGATGCCGCTGGGAATCTGCTGAGGCTAAATAGCCAAGGGAAAAAAAGATATTTTGCATTTGAAGGAAGACAGTGATGTCACCAAAGCTTCCAAGAAAATCCTTGCTACAGTGGAAGAAGTGCTGGCCCTCAGGTAATGCCCATGGCTTCCCTCAGTCTTTTCTAAAGGACCAGAATCAAAGTGGTGGCAGTGGGCTGAGGCCCTAAGAATTCTTTTCATGGATTCAGTGAATCATTGCTGCATCTGCAGCTGGCTTCTGCTGCTTTTAGAGTTTGATTCCTGCTAGAGCACTGGCCCGAGGAAATCCAAGCTCAAGGGCTTGGATGGAAAGCTCTGCTCTCTCATTGCTCTCTTTCAGCATCTGTGCCCTCTCAAAAGAGGAGCTGCCTGAAACGAAGGGCATCAGGGTTGGCTTTGGGCAGCAGCTCAGGATCCCCCCATTTGGTTCAAGAAATCTAAGGGCTAAGGATTTCTCACCGGGAAATTGCCATTCCAGTTGCCATTGCCGTTCCAGTTGCCGTTCCACTGGTTGTTCCAGTTGCCGTTCCACTGGTTGTTCCAGTTGTTGTTCCAGTTGCCGTTCCACTGGTTGTTCCAGTTGTTGTTCCAGTTGCCGTTCCAGTTGTTGTTCCAGTTGCCATTCCACTGGTTGTTCCAGTTGTTGTTCCAGTTGTTGTTCCAGTTGCCATTCCACTGGTTGTTCCACTGGTTGTTCCACTGGTTGTTCCACTGGTTGTTCCAGTTGCCATTGCTATTGCAGTACTTCAGCTCTACAACTCTCAGCACATCGAGGGTAATGCATGATCCCAGAGTCACCTGGGGTCCTTGGAAAGCTGCAAAAGAAAAGACAAAACCCCATGAGCTGATGTCTTAGACCTTGGCTGACGTTCCTCACGGGGGTTTCTTTGGGTTTTGAGGTGGAAGAGCAGCATCTGTGCCTGAGTCATCCCGCCCCAAGGGAAAATAAGGCCAGGTGAGTAACACTCAGAATTGCCATGCTTGCACTCACTGGTAACTTGGGTAGCCATGTAGGTGGTGACTCCGCTGCACATAGCCGCAATCTCTGTTCCATAGGAGTAGAGGTTGTTGACCAGTCCATTGGTGACAAAGGTGATCTTGGTGTGTCTTCCAAAAACGCCAATCAGGTTCTATACATCAAAAAACAGCAGTCAGCAAGCTCATTGCTGGCACCTGGTTCCTGCTAGGCCTATTGCTAGCTCTAGGAGGACGACTCTGGACTTGTGTTTGATTCCCAAGTGCCTTCAGGGACATCTTTTAATCCCCTGGGGGGCCTGTGGGACCACTAGCAAGCCTTGAAGGTAGCTTCAAAGGCAGAGCTTGTTCTACAGCAGTCAAGGTCTAGGGAACTTGAGGGGAAGGGGCAGCACAACAAAAGCCCTGAGTGGCACTACAGAGAACAGATGTGCCCAGAAAATTGCACAGCTCATCATCCTCTGGGTAAGTGGGGAGGGATTAATGCTGCCCCTTTCTTTTGGCAAACCATTCCTACAAAAAATTACTAATCAGCATTGCTGTTCAGTGGAAGGAAAGTCTGACACTAGTGCCTACTTGATCTTCTCCAGAAAGAAGAAGCACATGAAGAAATGGCACAATGATCTCTGGGGCCAGGAACCTGCTGCTCCTTTGGAACCTTACCCTGCTCTCTTGTGCCAGGCGGGCCAGGTTATCAAAGCGGGGCATCTCGCTTCTGTTCATGATGGAAATGTAGCAGGCGTTCTGTTGTGTGACTTTGGTTGCAATGACACCCTGTAAAAGAAAAGTCTTCAGCACTCACAATTCAGTTTCATCCAAGTATTAATGTTGGGATAAATTCAGCATGGAAGTCCTAACAAGTACTGAGTGTTAGTACCACAAACTGTGGACCCCAAACATTTAGAATAAAGGAACAGTCGCCATCCCTGGGCCAGCTGTGCCAGCAGCCAGACTCCTTGGATGCTTTTGAAGGAGCCCCCTCCCTGCCACTCACCGTGTTGTAGTTCCAGATGGTTTTCCAGGACCCGCTGATGTTCCTTTGCTCAATGACGGCCACACGCCATTGCCTGTTGATGGTCACAATCTGGGAGTGGCCTCCAATGATGACCTGAGTGTTGTTGAAGATGCCGCTGGGAATCTGCTGAGTCTGAGAAGCCAAGGGAAAGCAGAAGTTTTGCCTTTGAAGGAAGACAGTGATGTCCCCACATTTTCTGAAAAATCCCTGCTGCAATACAAGAAGTGGTGCCTCCCTGGTGCGTGCCTGCCCAGCACTCAGTTTTTTCCAACGGACCCAGAATCAAGGCCCTGTCAGTAGGGAGAGGCCACAGGAATTCTTTCTATTAATTCAGTGAATCATTGCTGCATTTGACAGCTGCCATCTACTGCCTTCAGCGGTTGATGCATGCTAAAACATCGGCCAGAGGAAATCCAAACTCGATGGCTTGCTTGGAAACCACTGCTCACCCATTGCCCTTTAAAGGCGTCTGAACCTTGAAGCAGGAAGCTCTCAATCAGGAGATGCCCGGCAGGAAGGGCATCAGGGTTGGCTTTGGGCAGCTGCTCAGGTTCCCCCCCATTTGGTTCAAGAAAGCCAAGGGCTAAGGTTTGCTCACCGGGAAATTGACACTGCCATTGCTATTGCAGTACTTCAGCTCCACAACTCTCAGCACATCGAGGGTAATGCATGATCCCAGAGTCACCTGGGGTCCTTGGAAAGCTGCAAAAGAAAAGAGAAAACCCCATGAGCTGATGCCTAAGATCATGGCTGACATTCTGCAGGGGGGGTTTCTTTGGGTTTTGAGGTGGAAGAGCAGCATCTGTGCCTGAGTCATCAGGCCCCAAGGGAAAATAAGGCCAGGTCAGTAACACTCAGAATTGCCATGCTTGCACTCACTGGTAACTTCGTAAGCCATGTAGGTGGTGACTCCGCTGCACATAGCCGTGATGTCTATTCCATAGGAGTTGAGGTTGCTGACCAATCCACTGGTGACAAAGGTGATCCTCTTGTTGGGTCTTCCAAAACCACCGATCAGGTTCTAAACATCAAAAACCAGCAGTCAGCAAGCTCAGGGCAGAGAGGTGGCTCCTGCTAGGCAGTTCCTCTGCAATGATGACTCAGGGCTGGGTCTTTGATACCCAACTGCTTTTTAGGAGGCCTTTTAATCCCCTGGAGGGGCCTGTGGGACCACCATCAAGCCTTGAAGGCAGCTCAAGGGCAGAGCTCATTCTAAGAGAGTCAAGGTGAATGGAACTTGAGGGGAAATGGCAGTGCAAGGAATGCCTTTAAGGGCTTCACAAAGAACGAGTTTGCTCAGCAAGCTGCACAGCTCAGCATCCTCTGGGTAAGTGGGGGAGGGAATAATGCAGCCCCTTTCATTTGGAAAAGCATTCCTACAACATAGTTCTAATC
Source organism: Molothrus ater (assembly GCF_012460135.2). Lineage (NCBI taxonomy): Eukaryota > Metazoa > Chordata > Aves > Passeriformes > Icteridae > Molothrus > Molothrus ater. Next base: position 4,819,082 of record NC_050505.2, on the reverse strand, counting down.
AGCATTTCTTTTGAGAGAAAGGAAACTCTGCCAAAAGGCACAACCAGATCCTGCCCACAAAGAAGCAGAACATGAAGAAATGGCACAATGATTTCCAGGGCCAGGCACCATCTGCTCCTTTGGAACCTTACCCTGCTCTCTTGTGCCAGGTGGGCCAGGTTATCAAAGCGGGGCATCTCGCTTCTGTTCATGATGGAAATGTAGCAGGCGTTTTGTTGCGGGACTTTGGTTGCAATGACACCCTGTAAAAGAAAACGTATTCAGCACTCACAATTCAGTTTCATCCAAGTATTAATCTTTGCATAAATTCAGCAGTGGAAGTCCTAACAAGTACTGAGTGTTCAGTACCCCACATTGTGGACTCCAAACTTTCAGAATAAAGGAGCAGTCGCCACCCCTGGGCCAGCTGTACCAGCAGCCAGACTCCTTGGATGCTTTTGAAGGAGCCCCCTCCCTGCCACTCACCGTGTTGTAGTTCCAGATGGTTTTCCAGGACCCGCTGAAGCTCCTTTGCTCAATGACTGCCACACGCCATTGCCTGTTGATGGTCACAATTTGGGAGTGGCCACCGATGATGACCTGAGTGTTGTTGAAGATGCCGCTGGGAATCTGCTGAGACTAAATAGCCAAGGGAAAAAAAGATATTTTGCATTTGAAGGAAGACAGTGATGTCACCAAAGCTTCCAAAAAAATCCTTGCTACAGTGGAAGAAGTGCTGGCCCTCAGGTAATGCCCATGGCTTCCCTCAGTCTTTTCTAAAGGACCCAGAATCAAAGTGGTGGCAGTGGGCTGAGGCCCTAAGAATTCTTCTCATGGATTCAATGAATCATTGCTGCATCTGCAGCTGGCTTCTGCTGCTTTTAGAGTTTGATTCCTGCTAGAGCACTGGCCCGAGGAAATCCAAGCTCAAGGGCTTGGATGGAAAGCTCTGCTCTCTCATTGCTCTCTTTCAGCATCTGCGCCCTCTCAAAAGAGGAGCTGCCTGAAACGAAGGGCATCAGGGTTGGCTTTGGGCAGCAGCTCAGGATCCCCCCATTTGGTTCAAGAAATCTAAGGGCTAGGGTTTTCTCACCGGGAAATTGCCATTCCAGTTGCCATTGCCGTTCCAGTTGCCGTTCCACTGGTTGTTCCAGTTGCCGTTCCACTGGTTGTTCCACTGGTTGTTCCAGTTGTTGTTCCAGTTGCCATTCCACTGGTTGTTCCAGTTGTTGTTCCAGTTGCCATTCCACTGGTTGTTCCAGTGGTTGTTCCAGTTGTTGTTCCAGTTGCCATTCCACTGGTTGTTCCACTGGTTGTTCCACCTGTTGTTCCACTGGTTGTTCCACTGGTTGTTCCAGTTGCCATTGCTATTGCAGTACTTCAGCTCTACGACTCTCAGCACATCGAGGGTAATGCATGATCCCAGAGTCACCTGGGGTCCTTGGAAAGCTGCAAAAGAAAAGACAAAACGCCATGAGCTGATGCCTTAGACCTTGGCTGACGTTCCTCACGGGGGTTTCTTTGGGTTTTGAGGTGGAAGAGCAGCATCTGTGCCTGAGTCATCCCGCCCCAAGGGAAAATAAGGCCAGGTGAGTAACACTCAGAATTGCCATGCTTGCACTCACTGGTAACTTGGGTAGCCATGTAGGTGGTGACTCCGCTGCACATAGCCGCAATCTCTGTTCCATAGGAGTAGAGGTTGTTGACCAGTCCATTGGTGACAAAGGTGATCTTGGTGTGTCTTCCAAAAACGCCAATCAGGTTCTATACATCAAAAAACAGCAGTCAGCAAGCTCATTGCTGGCACCTGGTTCCTGCTAGGCCTATTGCTAGCTCTAGGAGGACGACTCTGGACTTGTGTTTGATTCCCAAGTGCCTTCAGGGACATCTTTTAATCCCCTGGGGGGCCTGTGGGACCACTAGCAAGCCTTGAAGGTAGCTTCAAAGGCAGAGCTTGTTCTACAGCAGTCAAGGTCTAGGGAACTTGAGGGGAAGGGGCAGCACAACAAAAGCCCTGAGTGGCACTACAGAGAACAGATGTGCCCAGAAAATTGCACAGCTCATCATCCTCTGGGTAAGTGGGGAGGGATTAATGCTGCCCCTTTCTTTTGGCAAACCATTCCTACAAAAAATTACTAATCAGCATTGCTGTTCAGTGGAAGGAAAGTCTGACACTAGTGCCTACTTGATCTTCTCCAGAAAGAAGAAGCACATGAAGAAATGGCACAATGATCTCTGGGGCCAGGAACCTGCTGCTCCTTTGGAACCTTACCCTGCTCTCTTGTGCCAGGCGGGCCAGGTTATCAAAGCGGGGCATCTCGCTTCTGTTCATGATGGAAATGTAGCAGGCGTTCTGTTGTGTGACTTTGGTTGCAATGACACCCTGTAAAAGAAAAGTCTTCAGCACTCACATTTCATTTTCTTCCAAGTATTAATGCTGGGATAAATTCAGCATGGAAATCGTAACAGGTACTGAGTGTTAGTACCACAAACTGTGGACTCCAAACATTCAGAATAAAGGAACAGTCGCCATCCTGGGCCAGCTGTGCCAGCAGCCAGACTCCTTGGATGCTTTTGAAGGAGCCCCCTCCCTGCCACTCACCGTGTTGTAGTTCCAGATGGTTTTCCAGGACCCGCTGATGTTCCTTTGCTCAATGACGGCCACACGCCATTGCCTGTTGATGGTCACAATCTGGGAGTGGCCTCCAATGATGACCTGAGTGTTGTTGAAGATGCCGCTGGGAATCTGCTGAGTCTGAGAAGCCAAGGGAAAGCAGAAGTTTTGCCTTTGAAGGAAGACAGTGATGTCCCCACATTTTCTGAAAATCCCTGCTGCAATACAAGAAGTGGTGCCTCCCTGGTGCGTGCCTGCCCAGCACTCAGTTTTTTCCAACGGACCCAGAATCAAGGCCCTGTCAGTAGGGAGAGGCCACAGGAATTCTATTAATTCAGTGAATCATTGCTGCATTTGACAGCTGCCATCTACTGCCTTCAGCGGTTGATGCATGCTAAAACATCGGCCAGAGGAAATCCAAACTCGAGGGCTTGCTTGGAAACCACTGCTCACCCATTGCCCTTTAAAGGCATCTGAACCTTGAAGCAGGAAGCTCTCAATCAGGAGATGCCCGGCAGGAAGGGCATCAGGGTTGGCTTTGGGCAGCTGCTCAGGTTCCCCCCCATTTGGTTCAAGAAAGCCAAGGGCTAAGGTTGCTCACCGGGAAATTGACACTGCCATTGCTATTGCAGTACTTCAGCTCTACAACTCTCAGCACATCGAGGGTAATGCATGATCCCAGAGTCACCTGGGGTCCTTGGAAAGCTGCAAAAGAAAAGACAAAACCCCTTGAGCTGATGCCTAAGATCATGGCTGACATTCTGCAGGGGCGGTTTCTTTGGTTTTTGAGGTGGAAGAGCAGCATCTGTGCCTGAGTCATCACGCCCCAAGGGAAAATAAGGCCAGGTCAGTAACACTCAGAATTGCCATGCTTGCACTCACTGGTAACTTCGTAAGCCATGTAGGTGGTGACTCCGCTGCACATAGCCGTGATGTCTATTCCATAGGAGTTGAGGTTGCTGACCAATCCACTGGTGACAAAGGTGATCCTCTTGTTGGGTCCTCCAAAACCACCGATCAGGTTCTAAACATCAAAAACCAGCATTCAGCAAGCTCAGGGCAGAGTGGTGGCTCCTGCTAGGCAGTTCCTCTGCAATGATGACTCAGGGCTGGGTCTTTGATACCCAACTGCTTTTTAGGAGGCCTTTTAATCCCCTGGAGGGGCCTGTGGGACCACCATCATGCCTTGAAGGCAGCCTCAAGGGCAGAGCTCATTCTAAGAGAGTCAAGGTGAATGGAACTTGAGGGGAAATGGCAGCGCAAGGAATGCCTTTAAGGGCTTCACAAAGAACGAGTTTGCTCAGCAAGCTGCACAGCTCAGCATCCTCTGGGTAAGTGGGGGAGGGAATAATGCAGCCCCTTTCATTTGGAAAAGCATTCCTACAACATAGTTCTAATCAGCATTTCTTTTGAGAGAAAGGAAACTCTGCCAAAAGGCACAACCAGATCCTGCCCACAAAGACGCAGAACATGAAGAAATGGCACAATGATTTCCAGGGCCAGGCACCATCTGCTCCTTTGGAACCTTACCCTGCTCTCTTGTGCCAGGTGGGCCAGGTTATCAAAGCGGGGCATCTCGCTTCTTTTCATGATGGAAATGTAGCAGGCGTTCTGTTGCGGGACTTTGGTTGCAATGACACCCTGTAAAAGAAAACGATTAAGCAATCACAGTTCAGTTTCATCCAAGTATTAATGTTGGCATCAAATCGAGGTGGAAACCATAATTAATGCTGAGTTCCTCTGCCCCACATTGTGGACTCCAAATGTTCAGAATATAGGAGTAATCGCCACCCCTGGGCCAGCTGTACCAGCAGCCAGACTCCTTGGATGCTTTTGAAGGAGCCCCCTCCCTGCCACTCACCGTGTTGTAGTTCCAGATGGTTTTCCAGGACCCGCTGAAGCTCCTTTGCTCAATGACGGCCACACGCCATTGCCTGTTGATGGTCACAATTTGGGAGTGGCCACCGATGATGACCTGAGTGTTGTTGAAGATGCCGCTGGGAATCTGCTGAGACTAAATAGCCAAGGGAAAAAAAGATATTTTGCATTTGAAGGAAGACAGTGATGTCACCAAAGCTTCCCAGAAAATCCTTGCTACAGTGGAAGAAGTGCTGGCCCTCAGGTAATGCCCATGGCTTCCCTCAGTCTTTTCTAAAGGACCCAGAATCAAAGTGGTGGCAGTGGGCTGAGGCCCTAAGAATTCTTCTCATGGATTCAGTGAATCATTGCTGCATCTGCAGCTGGCTTCTGCTGCTTTTAGAGTTTGATTCCTGCTAGAGCACTGGCCCGAGGAAATCCAAGCTCAAGGGCTTGAATGGAAAGCTCTGCTCTCTCATTGCTCTCTTTCAGCATCTGTGCCCTCTCAAAAGAGGAGCTGCCTGAAACGAAGGGCATCAGGGTTGGCTTTGGGCAGCAGCTCAGGATCCCCCCATTTGGTTCAAGAAATCTAAGGGCTAAGGTTTTCTCACCGGGAAATTGCCATTCCAGTTGCCATTGCCGTTCCAGTTGCCGTTCCACTGGTTGTTCCAGTTGCCGTTCCACTGGTTGTTCCAGTTGCCGTTCCACTGGTTGTTCCAGTTGCCATTCCACTGGTTGTTCCAGTTGTTGTTCCAGTTGCCATTCCACTGGTTGTTCCAGTTGTTGTTCCAGTTGCCATTCCACTGGTTGTTCCAGTTGTTGTTCCAGTTGCCATTCCACTCGTTGGTCCAGTTGTTGTTCCAGTTGCCATTCCACTGGTTGTTCCACTGGTTGTTCCACTGGTTGTTCCACTGGTTGTTCCACTGGTTGTTCCACTGGTTGTTCCAGTTGCCATTGCTATTGCAGTACTTCAGCTCTACAACTCTCAGCACATCGAGGGTAATGCATGATCCCAGAGTCACCTGGGGTCCTTGGAAAGCTGCAAAAGAAAAGACAAAACCCCATGAGCTGATGCCTTAGACCTTGGCTGATGTTCCTCACGGGGGTTTCTTTGGGTTTTGAGGTGGAAGAGCAGCATCTGTGCCTGAGTCATCACGCCCCAAGGGAAAATAAGGCCAGGTGAGTAACACTCAGAATTGCCATGCTTGCACTCACTGGTAACTTGGGTAGCCATGTAGGTGGTGACTCCGCTGCACATAGCCGCAATCTCTGTTCCATAGGAGTAGAGGTTGTTGACCAGTCCATTGGTGACAAAGGTGATCTTGGTGTGTCTTCCAAAAACGCCAATCAGGTTCTATACATCAAAAAACAGCAGTCAGCAAGCTCATTGCTGGCACCTGGTTCCTGCTAGGCCTATTGCTAGCTCTAGGAGGAGGACTCTGGACTTGTGTTTGATTCCCAAGTGCCTTCAGGGACATCTTTTAATCCCCTGGGGGGCCTGTGGGACCACTAGCAAGCCTTGAAGGTAGCTTCAAAGGCAGAGCTTGTTCTACAGCAGTCAAGGTCTAGGGAACTTGAGGGGAAGGGGCAGCACAACAAAAGCCCTGAGGGGCACTACAGAGAACAGATGTGCCCAGAAAATTGCACAGCTCATCATCCTCTGGGTAAGTGGGGAGGGATTAATGCTGCCCCTTTCTTTTGGCAAACCATTCCTACAAAAAATTACTAATCAGCATTGCTGTTCAGTGGAAGGAAAGTCTGACACTAGTGCCTACTTGATCTTCTCCAGAAAGAAGAAGCACATGAAGAAATGGCACAATGATCTCTGGGGCCAGGAACCTGCTGCTCCTTTGGAACCTTACCCTGCTCTCTTGTGCCAGGCGGGCCAGGTTATCAAAGCGGGGCATCTCGCTTCTGTTCATGATGGAAATGTAGCAGGCGTTCTGTTGTGTGACTTTGGTTGCAATGACACCCTGTAAGAGAAAAGTCTTCAGCACTCACAATTCAGTTTCATCCAAGTATTAATCTTTGCATAAATTCAGCATGGAAGTCCTAACAAGTACTGAGTGTTAGTACCCCAAATTGTGGACTCCAAACATTCAGAATAAAGGAACAGTCGCCATCCCTGGGCCAGCTGTGCCAGCAGCCAGACTCCTTGGATGCTTTTGAAGGAGCCCCCTCCCTGCCACTCACCGTGTTGTAGTTCCAGATGGTTTTCCAGGACCCGCTGATGTTCCTTTGCTCAATGACGGCCACACGCCATTGCCTGTTGATGGTCACAATCTGGGAGTGGCCTCCAATGATGACCTGAGTGTTGTTGAAGATGCCGCTGGGAATCTGCTGAGTCTGAGAAGCCAAGGGAAAGCAGAAGTTTTGCCTTTGAAGGAAGACAGTGATGTCCCCACATTTTCTGAAAAATCCCTGCTGCAATACAAGAAGCGGTCCCTCCCTTGTGCGTGCCTGCCCAGCACTCAGTTTTTTCCAAAGGACCCAGAATCAAGGCCCTGTCAGTAGGGAGAGGCCACAGGAATTCTTTCTATTAATTCAGTGAATCATTGCTGCATTTGACAGCTGCCGTCTACTGCCTTCAGCGGTTGATGCATGCTAAAACATCGGCCAGAGGAAATCCAAACTCGAGGGCTTGCTTGGAAACCACTGCTCACCCATTGCCCTTTAAAGGCGTCTGAACCTTGAAGCAGGAAGCTCTCAATCAGGAGATGCCCGGCAGGAAGGGCATCAGGGTTGGCTTTGGGCAGCTGCTCAGGTTCCCCCCCATTTGGTTCAAGAAAGCCAAGGGCTAAGGTTGCTCACCGGGAAATTGACACTGCCATTGCTATTGCAGTACTTCAGCTCCACAACTCTCAGCACATCGAGGGTAATGCATGATCCCAGAGTCACCTGGGGTCCTTGGAAAGCTGCAAAAGAAAAGACAAAGCCCCATGAGCTGATGCCTAAGATCATGGCTGACATTCTGCAAGGGCGGTTTCTTTGGGTTTTGAGGTGGAAGAGCAGCATCTGTGCCTGAGTCATCACGCCCCAAGGGAAAATAAGGCCAGGTCAGTAACACTCAGAATTGCCATGCTTGCACTCACTGGTAACTTCGTAAGCCATGTAGGTGGTGACTCCGCTGCACATAGCCGTGATGTCTATTCCATAGGAGTTGAGGTTGCTGACCAATCCACTGGTGACAAAGGTGATCCTCTTGTTGGGTCTTCCAAAACCACTGATCAGGTTCTAAACATCAAAAACCAGCATTCAGCAAGCTCAGGGCAGAGTGGTGGCTCCTGCTAGGCAGTTCCTCTGCAATGATGACTCAGGGCTGGGTCTTTGATACCCAACTGCTTTTTAGGAGGCCTTTTAATCCCCTGGAGGGGCCTGTGGGACCACCATCAAGCCTTGAAGGCAGCCTCAAGGGCAGAGCTCATTCTAAGAGAGTCAAGGTGAATGGAACTTGAGGGGAAATGGCAGCGCAAGGAATGCCTTTAAGGGCTTCACAAAGAACGAGTTTGCTCAGCAAGCTGCACAGCACAGCATCCTCTGGGTTAGTGGGGGAGGGAATAATGCAGCCCCTTTCATTTGGAAAAGCATTCCTACAACATAGTTCTAATCAGCATTTCTTTTGAGAGAAAGGAAACTCTGCCAAAAGGCACAACCAGATCCTGCCCACAAAGAAGCAGAACATGAAGAAATGGCACAATGATTTCCAGGGCCAGGCACCATCTGCTCCTTTGGAACCTTACCCTGCTCTCTTGTGCCAGGTGGGCCAGGTTATCAAAGCGGGGCATCTCGCTTCTGTTCATGATGGAAATGTAGCAGGCGTTTTGTTGCGGGACTTTGGTTGCAATGACACCCTGTAAAAGAAAAGTATTCAGCACTCACAATTGAGTTTCATCCAAGTATTAATGTTGGCATCATATCGAGGTGGAAACCATAATTAATGCTGAGTTCCACTGCCCCACATTGTGGACTCCAAATGTTCAGAATACAGGAGCAATCGCCACCCCTGGGCCAGCTGTACCAGCAGCCAGACTCCTTGGATGCTTTTGAAGGAGCCCCCTCCCTGCCACTCACCGTGTTGTAGTTCCAGATGGTTTTCCAGGACCCGCTGAAGCTCCTTTGCTCAATGACGGCCACACGCCATTGCCTGTTGATGGTCACAATTTGGGAGTGGCCACCGATGATGACCTGAGTGTTGTTGAAGATGCCGCTGGGAATCTGCTGAGACTAAATAGCCAAGGGAAAAAAAGATATTTTGCATTTGAAGGAAGACAGTGATGTCACCAAAGCTTCCAAAAAAATCCTTGCTACAGTGGAAGAAGTGCTGGCCCTCAGGTAATGCCCATGGCTTCCCTCAGTCTTTTCTAAAGGACCCAGAATCAAAGTGGTGGCAGTGGGCTGAGGCCCTAAGAATTCTTCTCATGGATTCAGTGAATCATTGCTGCATCTGCAGCTGGCTTCTGCTGCTTTTAGAGTTTGATTCCTGCTAGAGCACTGGCCTGAGGAAATCCAAGCTCAAGGGCTTGAATGGAAAGCTCTGCTCTCTCATTGCTCTCTTTCAGCATCTGCGCCCTCTCAAAAGAGGAGCTGCCTGAAACGAAGGGCATCAGGGTTGGCTTTGGGCAGCAGCTCAGGATCCCCCCATTTGGTTCAAGAAATCTAAGGGCTAGGGTTTTCTCACCGGGAAATTGCCATTCCAGTTGCCATTGCCGTTCCAGTTGCCGTTCCACTGGTTGTTCCAGTTGCCATTCCACTGGTTGTTCCAGTTGCCATTCCACTGGTTGTTCCACTGGTTGTTCCAGTTGCCGTTCCACTGGTTGTTCCAGTTGCCATTCCACTGGTTGTTCCAGTTGTTGTTCCAGTTGCCATTCCACTGGTTGTTCCAGTTGTTGTTCCAGTTGCCATTCCACTGGTTGTTCCACTGGTTGTTCCACTGGTTGTTCCACTGGTTGTTCCACTGGTTGTTCCACTGGTTGTTCCAGTTGCCATTGCTATTGCAGTACTTCAGCTCTACAACTCTCAGCACATCGAGGGTAATGCATGATCCCAGAGTCACCTGGGGTCCTTGGAAAGCTGCAAAAGAAAAGACAAAACCCCATGAGCTGATGCCTTAGACCTTGGCTGATGTTCCTCACGGGGGTTTCTTTGGGTTTTGAGGTGGAAGAGCAGCATCTGTGCCTGAGTCATCACGCCCCAAGGGAAAATAAGGCCAGGTGAGTAACACTCAGAATTGCCATGCTTGCACTCACTGGTAACTTGGGTAGCCATGTAGGTGGTGACTCCGCTGCACATAGCCGCAATCTCTGTTCCATAGGAGTAGAGGTTGTTGACCAGTCCATTGGTGACAAAGGTGATCTTGGTGTGTCTTCCAAAAACGCCAATCAGGTTCTATACATCAAAAAACAGCAGTCAGCAAGCTCATTGCTGGCACCTGGTTCCTGCTAGGCCTATTGCTAGCTCTAGGAGGACGACTCTGGACTTGTGTTTGATTCCCAAGTGCCTTCAGGGACATCTTTTAATCCCCTGGGGGGCCTGTGGGACCACTAGCAAGCCTTGAAGGTAGCTTCAAAGGCAGAGCTTGTTCTACAGCAGTCAAGGTCTAGGGAACTTGAGGGGAAGGGGCAGCACAACAAAAGCCCTGAGGGGCACTACAGAGAACAGATGTGCCCAGAAAATTGCACAGCTCATCATCCTCTGGGTAAGTGGGGAGGGATTAATGCTGCCCCTTTCTTTTGGCAAACCATTCCTACAGAAAATTACTAATCAGCATTGCTGTTCAGTGGAAGGAAAGTCTGACACTAGTGCCTACTTGATCTTCTCCAGAAAGAAGAAGCACATGAAGAAATGGCACAATGATCTCTGGGGCCAGGAACCTGCTGCTCCTTTGGAACCTTACCCTGCTCTCTTGTGCCAGGCGGGCCAGGTTATCAAAGCGGGGCATCTCGCTTCTGTTCATGATGGAAATGTAGCAGGCGTTCTGTTGTGTGACTTTGGTTGCAATGACACCCTGTAAGAGAAAAGTCTTCAGCACTCACAATTCAGTTTCATCCAAGTATTAATCTTTGCATAAATTCAGCATGGAAGTCCTAACAAGTACTGAGTGTTAGTACCCCAAATTGTGGACTCCAAACATTCAGAATAAAGGAACAGTCGCCATCCCTGGGCCAGCTGTGCCTGCAGCCAGACTCCTTGGATGCTTTTGAAGGAGCCCCCTCCCTGCCACTCACCGTGTTGTAGTTCCAGATGGTTTTCCAGGACCCGCTGATGTTCCTTTGCTCAATGACGGCCACACGCCATTGCCTGTTGATGGTCACAATCTGGGAGTGGCCTCCAATGATGACCTGAGTGTTGTTGAAGATGCCGCTGGGAATCTGCTGAGTCTGAGAAGCCAAGGGAAAGCAGAAGTTTTGCCTTTGAAGGAAGACAGTGATGTCCCCACATTTTCTGAAAAATCCCTGCTGCAATACAAGAAGTGGTGCCTCCCTGGTGCGTGCCTGTCCAGCACTCAGTTTTTTCCAACGGACCCAGAATCAAGGCCCTGTCAGTAGGGAGAGGCCACAGGAATTCTTTCTATTAATTCAGTGAATCATTGCTGCATTTGACAGCTGCCGTCTACTGCCTTCAGCGGTTGATGCATGCTAAAACATCGGCCAGAGGAAATCCAAACTCGAGGGCTTGCTTGGAAACCACTGCTCACCCATTGCCCTTTAAAGGCCTCTGAACCTTGAAGCAGGAAGCTCTCAATCAGGAGATGCCCGGCAGGAAGGGCATCAGGGTTGGCTTTGGGCAGCTGCTCAGGTTCCCCCCCATTTGGTTCAAGAAAGCCAAGGGCTAAGGTTGGCTCACCGGGAAATTGACACTGCCATTGCTATTGCAGTACTTCAGCTCTACAACTCTCAGCACATCGAGGGTAATGCATGATCCCAGAGTCACCTGGGGTCCTTGGAAAGCTGCAAAAGAAAAGACAAAGCCCCATGAGCTGATGCCTAAGATCATGGCTGACATTCTGCAAGGGGCGGTTTCTTTGGTTTTTGAGGTGGAAGAGCAGCATCTGTGCCTGAGTCATCACGCCCCAAGGGAAAATAAGGCCAGGTCAGTAACACTCAGAATTGCCATGCTTGCACTCACTGGTAACTTCGTAAGCCATGTAGGTGGTGACTCCGCTGCACATAGCCGTGATGTCTATTCCATAGGAGTTGAGGTTGCTGACCAATCCACTGGTGACAAAGGTGATCCTCTTGTTGGGTCTTCCAAAACCACCGATCAGGTTCTAAACATCAAAAACCAGCAGTCAGCAAGCTCAGGGCAGAGAGGTGGCTCCTGCTAGGCAGTTCCTCTGCAATGATGACTCAGGGCTGGGTCTTTGATACCCAACTGCTTTTTAGGAGGCCTTTTAATCCCCTGGAGGGGCCTGTGGGACCACCATCATGCCTTGAAGGCAGCCTCAAGGGCAGAGCTCATTCTAAGAGAGTCAAGGTGAATGGAACTTGAGGGGAAATGGCAGCGCAAGGAATGCCTTTAAGGGCTTCACAAAGAACGAGTTTGCTCAGCAAGCTGCACAGCTCAGCATCCTCTGGGTAAGTGGGGGAGGGAATAATGCAGCCCCTTTCATTTGGAAAAGCATTCCTACAACATAGTTCTAATCAGCATTTCTTTTGAGAGAAAGGAAACTCTGCCAAAAGGCACAACCAGATCCTGCCCACAAAGACGCAGAACATGAAGAAATGGCACAATGATTTCCAGGGCCAGGCACCATCTGCTCCTTTGGAACCTTACCCTGCTCTCTTGTGCCAGGTGGGCCAGGTTATCAAAGCGGGGCATCTCGCTTCTGTTCATGATGGAAATGTAGCAGGCGTTCTGTTGCGGGACTTTGGTTGCAATGACACCCTGTAAAAGAAAAGGATTAAGAAATCACAGTTCAGTTTCATCCAAGTATTAATGTTGGCATCATATCGAGGTGGGAACCATAATTAATGCTGAGTTCCGCTGCCCCACATTGTGGACTCCAAATGTTCAGAATATAGGAGCAATTGCCACCCCTGGGCCAGCTGTACCAGCAGCCAGACTCCTTGGATGCTTTTGAAGGAGCCCCCTCCCTGCCACTCACCGTGTTGTAGTTCCAGATGGTTTTCCAGGACCCGCTGAAGCTCCTTTGCTCAATGACAGCCACACGCCATTGCCTGCTGATGGTCACAATTTGGGAGTGGCCACCGATGATGACCTGAGTGTTGTTGAAGATGCCGCTGGGAATCTGCTGAGACTAAATAGCCAAGGGAAAAAAAGATATTTTGCATTTGAAGGAAGACAGTGATGTCACCAAAGCTTCCCAGAAAAATCCTTGCTACAGTGGAAGAAGTGCTGGCCCTCAGGTAATGCCCATGGCTTCCCTCAGTCTTTTCTAAAGGAGCCAGAATCAAAGTGGTGGCAGTGGGCTGAGGCCCTAAGAATTCTTCTCATGGATTCAGTGAATCATTGCTGCATCTGCAGCTGGCTTCTGCTGCTTTTAGAGTTTGATTCCTGCTAGAGCACTGGCCCGAGGAAATCCAAGCTCAAGGGCTTGAATGGAAACCTCTGCTCTCTCATTGCTCTCTTTCAGCATCTGCGCCCTCTCAAAAGAGGAGCTGCCTGTAACGAAGGGCATCAGGGTTGGCTTTGGGCAGCAGCTCAGGATTCCCCCATTTGGTTCAAGAAATCTAAGGGCTATGGTTTTCTCACCGGGAAATTGCCATTCCAGTTGCCGTTGCCGTTCCACTGGTTGTTCCAGTTGCCGTTCCACTGGTTGTTCCAGTTGCCGTTCCACTGGTTGTTCCAGTTGCCATTCCACTGGTTGTTCCAGTTGCCATTCCACTGGTTGTTCCACTGGTTGTTCCAGTTGCCGTTCCACTGGTTGTTCCAGTTGCCATTCCACTGGTTGGTCCAGTTGTTGTTCCAGTTGCCATTCCACTGGTTGTTCCAGTTGTTGTTCCAGTTGCCATTCCACTGGTTGTTCCAGTTGTTGTTCCAGTTGCCATTCCACTGGTTGTTCCACTGGTTGTTCCACTGGTTGTTCCACTGGTTGTTCCACTGGTTGTTCCATTGGTTGTTCCAGTTGCCATTGCTATTGCAGTACTTCAGCTCTACAACTCTCAGCACATCGAGGGTAATGCATGATCCCAGAGTCACCTGGGGTCCTTGGAAAGCTGCAAAAGAAAAGACAAAACCCCATGAGCTGATGCCTTAGACCTTGGCTGACGTTCCTCACGGGGGTTTCTTTGGGTTTTGAGGTGGAAGAGCAGCATCTGTGCCTGAGTCATCCCGCCCCAAGGGAAAATAAGGCCAGGTGAGTAACACTCAGAATTGCCATGCTTGCACTCACTGGTAACTTGGGTAGCCATGTAGGTGGTGACTCCGCTGCACATAGCCGCAATCTCTGTTCCATAGGAGTAGAGGTTGTTGACCGGTCCATTGGTGACAAAGGTGATCTTGGTGTGTCTTCCAAAAACGCCAATCAGGTTCTATACATCAAAAAACAGCAGTCAGCAAGCTCATTGCTGGCACCTGGTTCCTGCTAGGCCTATTGCTAGCTCTAGGAGGACAACTCTGGACTTGTGTTTGATTCCCAAGTGCCTTTAGGGACATCTTTTAATCCCCTGGGGGGCCTGTGGGACCACTAGCAAGCCTTGAAGGTAGCTTCAAAGGCAGAGCTTGTTCTACAGCAGTCAAGGTCTAGGGAACTTGAGGGGAAGGGGCAGCACAACAAAAGCCCTGAGGGGCACTACAGAGAACAGATGTGCCCAGAAAATTGCACAGCTCATCATCCTCTGGGTAAGTGGGGAGGGATTAATGCTGCCCCTTTCTTTTGGCAAACCATTCCTACAGAAAATTACTAATCAGCATTGCTGTTCAGTGGAAGGAAAGTCTGACACTAGTGCCTACTTGATCTTCTCCAGAAAGAAGAAGCACATGAAGAAATGGCACAATGATCTCTGGGGCCAGGAACCTGCTGCTCCTTTGGAACCTTACCCTGCTCTCTTGTGCCAGGCGGGCCAGGTTATCAAAGCGGGGCATCTCGCTTCTGTTCATGATGGAAATGTAGCAGGCGTTCTGTTGTGTGACTTTGGTTGCAATGACACCCTGTAAAGAAAAGTCTTCAGCACTCACAATTCAGTTTCATCCAAGTATTAATGTTGGGATAAATTCAGCATGGAAGTCCTAACAAGTACTGAGTGTTAGTACCACAAACTGTGGACTCCAAACATTCAGAATAAAGGAACAGTCGCCATCCCTGGGCCAGCTGTGCCTGCAGCCAGACTCCTTGGATGCTTTTGAAGGAGCCCCCTCCCTGCCACTCACTGTGTTGTAGTTCCAGATGGTTTTCCAGGACCCGCTGATGTTCCTTTGCTCAATGACGGCCACACGCCATTGCCTGTTGATGGTCACAATCTGGGAGTGGCCTCCAATGATGACCTGAGTGTTGTTGAAGATGCCGCTGGGAATCTGCTGAGTCTGAGAAGCCAAGGGAAAGCAGAAGTTTTGCCTTTGAAGGAAGACAGTGATGTCCCCACATTTTCTGAAAAATCCCTGCTGCAATACAAGAAGTGGTGCCTCCCTGGTGCGTGCCTGCCTGCACTCAGTTTTTTCCAACGGACCCAGAATCAAGGCCCTGTCAGTAGGGAGAGGCCACAGGAATTCTTTCTATTAATTCAGTGAATCATTGCTGCATTTGACAGCTGCCGTCTACTGCCTTCAGCGGTTGATGCATGCTAAAACATCAGCCAGAGGAAATCCAAACTCGAGGGCTTGCTTGGAAACCACTGCTCACCATTGACCTTTAAAGGCCTCTGAACCTTGAAGCAGGAAGCTCTCAATCAGGAGATGCCCGGCAGGAAGGGCATCAGGGTTGGCTTTGGGCAGCTGCTCAGGTTCCCCCCCCATTTGGTTCAAGAAAGCCAAGGGCTAAGGTTTGCTCACCGGGAAATTGACACTGCCATTGCTATTGCAGTACTTCAGCTCTACAACTCTCAGCACATCGAGGGTAATGCATGATCCCAGAGTCACCTGGGGTCCTTGGAAAGCTGCAAAAGAAAAGACAAAACCCCTTGAGCTGATGCCTAAGATCATGGCTGACATTCTGCAGGGGGGTTTCTTTGGGTTTTGAGGTGGAAGAGCAGCATCTGTGCCTGAGTCATCCCGCCCCAGGGAAAATAAGGCCAGGTCAGTAACACTCAGAATTGCCATGCTTGCACTCACTGGTAACTTCGTAAGCCATGTAGGTGGTGACTCCGCTGCACATAGCCGTGATGTCTATTCCATAGGAGTTGAGGTTGCTGACCAATCCACTGGTGACAAAGGTGATCCTCTTGTTGGGTCTTCCAAAACCACCGATCAGGTTCTATACATCAAAAACCAGCATTCAGCAAGCTCAGGGCAGAGGTGGCTCCTGCTAGGCAGTTCCTCTGCAATGATGACTCAGGGCTGGGTCTTTGATACCCAACTGCTTTTTAGGAGGCCTTTTAATCCCCTGGAGGGGCCTATGGGACCACCATCAAGCCTTGAAGGCAGCCTCAAGGGCAGAGCTCATTCTAAGGGAATCAAGGTGAATGGAACATGATGGGGAATGGCAGCGCAAGGAATGCCTTTAAGGGCTTCACAAAGAACGAGTTTGCTCAGCAAGCTGCACAGCTCAGCATCCTCTGGGTTAGTGGGGGAGGGAATAATGCAGCCCCTTTCATTTGGAAAAGCATTCCTACAACATAGTTCTAATCAGCATTTCTTTTGAGAGAAAGGAAACTCTGCCACAAGGCACAACCAGATCCTGCCCACAAAGGAAGCAGAACATGAAGAAATGGCACAGTGATTTCCAGGGCCAGGCACCATCTGCTCCTTTGGAACCTTACCCTGCTCTCTTGCGCCAGGTGGGCCAGGTTATCAAAGCGGGGCATCTCGCTTCTGTTCATGATGGAAATGTAGCAGGCGTTCTGTTGCGGGACTTTGGTTGCAATGACACCCTGTAAAAGAAAAGGATTCAGCGCTCGCAATTCAGTTTCATCCAAGAATTAATGTTGGCATCAAATCGAGGTGGAAACCATAATTAATGCTGAGTTCCACTGCCCCACATTGTGGACTCCAAATGTTCAGAATATAGGAGTAATTGCCACCCCTGGGCCAGCTGTACCAGCAGCCAGACTCCTTGGATGCTTTTGAAGGAGCCCCCTCCCTGCCACTCACCGTGTTGTAGTTCCAGATGGTTTTCCAGGACCCGCTGAAGCTCCTTTGCTCAATGACGGCCACACGCCGTTGCCTGTTGATGGTCACAATTTGGGAGTGGCCACCGATGATGACCTGAGTGTTGTTGAAGATGCCGCTGGGAATCTGCTGAGACTAAATAGCCAAGGGAAAAAAAGATATTTTGCATTTGAAGGAAGACAGTGATGTCACCAAAGCTTCCAAGAAAATCCTTGCTACAGTGGAAGAAGTGCTGGCCCTCAGGTAATGCCCATGGCTTCCCTCAGTCTTTTCTAAAGGACCCAGAATCAAAGTGGTGGCAGTGGGCTGAGGCCCTAAGAATTCTTCTCATGGATTCAGTGAATCATTGCTGCATCTGCAGCTGGCTTCTGCTGCTTTTAGAGTTTGATTCCTGCTAGAGCACTGGCCCGAGGAAATCCAAGCTCAAGGGCTTGGATGGAAAGCCTCTGCTCTCTCATTGCTCTCTTTCAGCATCTGCGCCCTCTCAAAAGAGGAGCTGCCTGAAACGAAGGGCATCAGGGTTGGCTTTGGGCAGCAGCTCAGGATCCCCCCATTTGGTTCAAGAAATCTAAGGGCTAGGGTTTTCTCACCGGGAAATTGCCATTCCAGTTGCCGTTCCAGTTGCCATTCCAATTGCCATTCCACTGGTTGTTCCAGTTGTTGTTGCCGATGCCGTTCCAGTTGCCATTCCAACTGTTGTTCCAGTTGCCATTCCAGTTGTTGTTCCAGTTGCCATTCCAACTGTTGTTCCACTGGTTGTTCCAGTTGCCGTTCCACTGGTTGTTCCACTGGTTGTTCCAGTTGCCATTCCACTGGTTGTTCCAGTTGTTCCACTGGTTGTTCCAGTTGCCATTGCTATTGCAGTACTTCAGCTCTACAACTCTCAGCACATCGAGGGTAATGCATGATCCCAGAGTCACCTGGGGTCCTTGGAAAGCTGCAAAAGAAAAGACAAAACGCCATGAGCTGATGCCTTAGACCTTGGCTGACGTTCCTCACGGGGGTTTCTTTGGGTTTTGAGGTGGAAGAGCAGCATCTGTGCCTGAGTCATCACGCCCCAAGGGAAAATAAGGCCAGGTCAGTAACACTCAGAATTGCCATGCTTGCACTCACTGTGAACTTCATAAGCCGTGTAGGTGGTGAGTCCACTGCACATAGCCATGATGTCTGCTCCATAGGAGTAGAGGTTGTTGACCAATCCATTGGTGACAAAGGTGATCCTCTTGTGGGGTCTTCCAAAACCACCGATCAGGTTCTAAACATCAAAAACCAGCATTCAGCAAGCTCCATGCCAGGAGCTGGTTCCTGCTTGTTCTATTCCTTGCTGTGGAATGATGCCTCATGACTGGGTGTTTGGGTCTAAATTTTTTTTTAGGGACACCTTTTAATTCCCTGGGGGGCCTGTGGGACCACTGGCAAGTCTTGAAGGTGGCTCCAAAGGCAGATGGTTCTAAGCCAGTCAAAGTGCAGGTAGCCTGAGGGGAGCGGCAGCACAAGGAAATTGCTGATGTGGAGAAGAGCTGTGTGGCCGCTCTGTGGAGCCCGAGCTCCTTCCAAGGCATGTGCTCTGTCATTGCCCTTGCCCCTCTAGAGCACCCAGGCTGTCAAATGGAAGGCTGGCAGGAGAAGTCTCATCCTGCAGCCCATTCTAACCTGGAACCACAGAGGGCAGCAGCAAGTCCAGGCAGATACACTTTCTCTCAGACTATTTGCAGGTGGTACTTAGGGCCCCACACTAAGAACCCTGGGTGCTCGAGTGGGACACTTCTTTCTGAAAGCCCCCCGTGAGCTTCATTTCGCATCCTTTCTCCTTTCCTCTTGGAGTGCTTTGTTGCCTGGCCCAAGGCATTGCCTGCTTTCTTGCACTTTCCTCTGAGACCCTTGGTTCCCTCTGCTCTCTCAGCCAGGGCCAGAGGGCTCCTGTTGTGGCTCATCCCATGAATGAGGGATGGGGAGATGTTCTCTCATGCCGCAGTTCAAAAGGGAGTCCGGCCATGAGCAGCTACAAGGCTAAGTTCTTAGATGACCAATGAATATTGGTAGTGAAAAGTCTGTGAAGGACTTTGAGATCCTGGCTTGCCAATAGGATTAACTCCCTTGAAGGGCTCCTCAGAGCAATGGTTTGCCCAGCAAGCTGCACAGCTCAGTATCCTCAGAGACAGTGGAGCTGGGTGAGGGAATAATATAGTCCCTTTCTTTTGGAAAATCATTCCTACAATAAATTCCTAATCAGCATTACTGTTGAGAGAAAGGAAACTCTACCACTGGAGACAATCTGTTCATGTCCAGAAAGAAAGAGCTCATGAAGAAATGGCACAATGATCTCTGGGGCCAGGAACCTGCTGCTCCTTTGGAACCTTACCCTGCTCTCTTGTGCCAGGCGGGCCAGGTTATCAAAGCGGGGCATCTCATTTCTGTTCATGGTGGAAATGTAGCAGGTGTTCTGTTGCGTGATTTTGGTTGCAATGACACCCTGTGAAATGAAAATAATTGAGCGCTCAAAATTCAGTATCTTCCCGCAGTTTACACTCGATAAAGTCGGGATGGAAAGCATAATAAATTCTGAGAGTTTCTACCCTGCATTGTGGACTCCAAACATCCAGAATAAAGGAACAGTTGCCATCCCTGGGCCAGCTGTACAAGCAGGCAATATCCTTGAATGTATTTAAACAAGCCCCATCCCTGCCACTCACCGTGTTGTAGTTCCAGATGGTTTTCCAGGACCCACTGATGCTCGTTTGTTCAATGATTGCCACACGCCATTGCCTGTTGATGGTCACAATCTGGGAGTGGCCACCGATGATGACCTGAGTGTTGTTGAAGATGCCTTGAGTGTTGTTGAGGATGATGCCTGGAATCTGCTGAGACTAAAAAGCCAAGGGAAAGAAAGAAGACGTTTCATCTTTGAAGGGACACAGTGATGTCCCCAAAGCTTCTGAAAAATCCTTGCTACAGTGGAAGAACTTCTGCAATAGAAGTGCCCTCAGTCTTTTCTAAAGGACTCAGAATCAAGGCTATGGCAGTGGGCAGAGGCCATAAGAATTCTTTTCATGGATTCAGTGAATCATTGCTGCATCTGACAGCTGTCATCTCTTGCCTTTAGAGGTTGATGCATGCTAGAGCACTGGCCAGGGGAAATCCACACTCAAGGCCTTGGTTGGAAACCACTGTTCACCCGTTGCTCTCTTTCAGCATCTGCACCCTCAAGCAGGAACCTCTCAAAAGAGGAGATGCCAGGCAAGAAGGGCATCAGGGTTGGCTTTGGGCTGCAGCTCAGGATCCCCCCCATTTTCTTAATGACAAGTAAGGGCTACGGTTTTCTCACCTGTCCATTGCCATTCCAATTGCCATTCCAGTTGCCAGTGATATTCCAGTTGCCATTCCAGTTGCCGTTGCCATTCAAATTGCCATTCCAATTACCATTCCAATTGCCATTGCCAATGCCATTCCAGTTGCCATTGCTATTGCAGTACCTCAGATCCACAGCTCTCAAGACATTGAGGGTAATGCAGGATCCCAGATTCACTTGGAGTCCTTGGTATACAAGAAAGCACAAAACAAAACCCCATGAGCTAATTCTAATGACCTTGGCTGCCCTTCTACAGGAGGGTGGTGGTGTTGCTCAGAGCACACACAGGTATGAAGAATTGCTGCTCTGGGAATGTTCGAGCTGTGCAAGGGACGGAGTCTCTTGGACTCTCCAAATAGCACTGGCTCGGTGGCTCAGCCAGGAATGCTCACAAAGACCTGATCTTCAACACCCTTAGGGATTTCCTGTGCAGAAATTAGGGCTCTATTGCACTTTGTCTGAGAGTCCCAACAGCTGGGCATTACATGGTGAGGTTGCTGCCAATCCATGGGCCCAGTCACATGGGCTGTGACATTCTGGAAGAATCCTACCATGTGTAGTTCATTAACCCTGGGGAATGGGATCATTGCCCCAGGGGAAGAGTTACAGGGGAGGAAACCACTTGGTTTAGTGTTGCGAAGCACAAGGGTTTTGCGGCTGCCTGGGTCAACTCATTAGCAAGCTCTGACCTGAAGGACAATGGTTCCTAGAACAACCCTTCTTCTTGACTGGGTATTACAGGGCAGCTCAGGTGTGGGCCAAAACACTCATTAAGCTTCCCAGAAAGGCGCTGTAAGGTTTTAGTTTGTGTCATTTATGGGGGTTGTGATCCTGCACTGTTCCAGTCTCGATCTAGAGAGGTGCCAAACCCTTTGTGCAACTGCTGAAGCCCTTGGTTTCTGTCTGGCCCAAAGTGAAGAGCAGCATCCATGCCTGAATCATGCCCCAGGAGACAAAAGGGCCAGGTCAGTAACACTCAGAATTGCCATTAATTCACTCACCATGAACTTCATAAGCCATGTAGGTGGTGACTCCACTGCACATAGCTGAGATTTCTATTCCATAGGAGTTGAGGTTGTTGACCAATCCATTGGTGACGAAGGTGATCTCCTTTGTAGGTCTTCCAAGAACACCGATCATGTTCTAAACATCAAAAAACCAGCATTCAGCAAGCTCAGCATCAGGAGCTGGTTCCTGCTTGAGATATTCCTAGCTCTGGGAATATCTCAAAGTTGATTCCCAACTGCTATTAGGAACAACATTAATCCCTTGTGGTTTGTGGGACCACTGGCAAGCCTTGAAGGCAGTAGCAAAGCACATGGTTTGCCCAGCAAGCTGCAGAGCTCAACATCCTCAGAGAAAGTGGAGCTGGGTGAGGGAATAATGCAGCCTCTTTCTTCTTTTGGCAAAACATTCCTACCAGAAATTTCCAATCTACATTACTGTGGAGTGAAGGGAAATCCTGCCACTAGACATAACCTGATCCTCTCCAGGAAGAAGAAGCAGAAGGGGAAATGAGCTAATAAACTCCAGGGTCAGGGACATGCTAGTCCTTTGGATTCTTACCCTGCTCTCAGCCGCCAGTCGGGCCAGACTATTAAAACTGGGTATGTCAGTTCTGTTCATGATGGAAATGTAGCAGGTGTTCTGCTGCATGACTTTGGTTGCAATGACACCCTGTAAAATAAAAGTATTTAGCATTCAGAACTCAGTTTCTCCAACTGTTGAGGTTGCAAAGTCGGGATGGAAGCAGTAACAAATACTGAGAGTTTCTACCCCACATCATTTACTTCAGATGATCAGAATACAGAAACAAGCCCCATCCCTGGGTCACCTTTTTAACAATCCCACTCCCATCCACTCACCCTGTTGTAGTTCCAGATGGTTTTCCATGATAAAGTTTGGCTCTTTTGCTCGATGATTGCCACTCTTGTTTGACTATTGAGCTTCACGCCTTGTGAGATACCGGTGATAGTGATTTGAGAGTCGCCACCAAAGATGATTTGCTGGTTTCCATTTGTCTGCTGAGACTGGAAAACCAAATGGAGCACTTTTAGATGGTAACATTAGTCAGTGTTGTCTCCGTTGCTTTTAAAAACCCTTGCTACAATAGAAAAAGTTCTGTCCCCCCCCAAGACCCAGAAATGGCCTCAGTATTTTTAAATAGACCCAGAATCAAAGCATTGGCATTGAGCAGCAGCTGTAAGAGTTCTTTTCGAGGATTCCATGAGTCATTGTTGCATCTGACACCTGTGATTTGGTTCCTTTAGAGTTTCATCTGTTTGAGAAGACTTCAAATCTTTTCCTTCAAAATGTTGGAGAAAGAATCGAGGCGATTTCATGAAGCAGAGAATAGAGGCAGAGTAGCCATGCATGTGGAAATTGTTCATTTGTACTCACGTAATCAGCAAGGGCTGGAGTCAGGACCAGTCCAAGAAGGACTGCAGTCCAAATCTGAAATGAAAATCAAATACAAAATGTAACTGCAGCTCTGGCTGACAAATCTGGTCATGACAATCCTCCTTTTCTTTTCCTAATCTGATGTTCAAGGGTCCTCCTTGGATCCTGTTTTTGCTTTCAACCCGGGATTGCATCAGTGCCCCCAAAGGGAGGCACCCTTGCTTTACCCCAGGGGCTGAGCTGCTCCTTCTGGAGGAGCTCAATGTCCCCAGAGAAAGCCTTAGTGCTCCAGAGAGGCAGGAGCCCTTCTGAGAGATAAAGGAATGGGTTTGAATCAAAGCTTCAGTTCATAAGGAAGAAAAGCATGCATACTTACAGAGAGATGCATCCTGACTGCAGAGCTGATGCTCCTGCAGGTAGAAAGAGCAGTGTGAACCCTCCACCTTTTATATGTTTTCAGAAATCACAGTAGAAATGCTGAGTGTGCAATCAAATTATTTTGTCATTTGTTTCCCTGCCATTTGTCCCTGAAAATTATTTCCTGGTGTACTTGATAAACTTGGGGATTGTATTTCTGAACCATTTGACCTCCTGGAGTCTGATAGTTATCAAATAGGAATCCATTTGCAGTGAAAAATTAAATATGTTTCTAGTATTTTTCTAACATGTACTATTTACTTTTGAAAATTCACATCAAACTTAAGACCGGAGATATCCTAGGGCTTAAACAAGAACATAAAAAGCTTTGCATTAGACAAAATATGTGAAAGCCTTTTTACCTTCCAAAATATACTGTATGTTATCGGGTCACCATAGCACCCACTCAAATGTGGCAGTGAGGGCTGAGGCATCTGTGCCTCTGTGGACTTGTCAAAGCAGCCCTGAGGCATTTGCACCTTTCCAGCTTTATTAATTTACACTTGTTGGCAGATTTTTCCTCTTAAGTGCATGAAGTTAAAGCAGTTTTGTGAGCAGCTGGACCTTGCTGACAGTGTTTTACTCTCCTGGGGACGGTATTGCAGCAGGCGTTGTAGTAGGTATAGCACTATTTTCTTCTAGTATTGATGAATAATTACTCAAGGCAGCATGTGAACTCTCCCTGAGAAGTTGTACTGGAAGAGGTTTAAATGCCAAAATTGGGATTTTGCAAGAACATTAGTTTTGCAACTTGTCTTTGGAATTGCTTCTGCTTTTTCAAAGGGTTAGTAAAAACACAGCACAGACCAGTGTAGGCTGACGATAAATTTTACTGAGACTCAACAGCTTCCATACAGAGCAGAAGAAATATAAATGATTGGAAATATGATCAAGAGAAGATTATCAAGGAGAAAAATCTTACTAATGGGTACACAGTTCTATGAATTTTCTTCTGCAAACTTTGTCAGGAGTAACCACAGTAATAAACAGGCAGTTCATTAACATTAAATTTCAGTCATGAAATATTTCACTCCAAGAAGCTTCATCCTGATGAGAAGTTTGATCCCCTTAAAAAGTTTGATCCTGAAAGAAGAAGAAAAAACAATTAGATTTGGACTGAGAAAATATGAAGGTAAAAATGTAGCTGAAATGCTTCCAACTAGTTGCCTAAAAATTCCGGATTTATGTCAAGAGCTAGAGCCCAGAACCTTCCTGAGAGAATGGCTGGGCCCCAGGTCACTCAGGAGAGCGACAGACCTGCATTTCCTGAGGTGTGTGTACATGGATGTATGAAAAGCCATAGAAAACACAGGGTCTCAGTAAGTGACGTGCTCATGTTTGCTTGAATCTTCTTTTGTTAATCCTGTCAACCTGTGCACATTTTGGAACTCCAGGGCTGTCAGCAGCAGACTCACCGGGAGCTGGGTAAGCGAGGAAGGAGGGAATTCCTCTGCACAGGGCTTGGATGCGTTTTCCATACGGGCTCAAGCTTTGGAGTCTGTTCCTGGAGATAATGAAGCGATTCTCTCTGGGTGGCAGCTGGTAAGGCCCAAGTACCTGAGCATCAAAGAAACAGCCAGAAAACAGCATTTAGGAAAACCAAAGCCGGAGTTCAGGACTGGTGATACACATATTGAGAAGGACCTGGTGGGTGACAGGCTGGACATGACCCACCAATGTGCACCAGCAGCCCAGGAACCCCCCAGTGCTGGGCTGACCCCAGCATGGGCAGCAGCGCCAGGGGGATTCTGCCCCTCTGCTCAGGTGAGACCCATCTGCAGAGCTGCCCCCAGCCCTGGAAGGACCTGGAGCAGCTGGGAGAGCCCAGAGGAGGCACCAGCACAATCAGGGGGATGGAGCAGCTCTGCTGTGAGCAAAGGGTGAGATGATTGGGATTGCTCATCCTGGAGAAGTTTCAGGTGACCTCATCATGGCCTTCTGGTACCTGAAGGAGCCAACAGGAAGGACTGGGCAAGACTATTTACAAGGGTCTGGAGTGAAAGGACAAAGAGAAATTGTTTCCCACTGCCAGAGGGCAGGGTTAGATGGGATACCGGGAAGAAATTCCTCCCTGTGAGGGTGGGAAGGCCCTGGCACAAGTTGCCCTGAGAAGCTGTGGCTGCCTCATCCCTGGAAGTGTCCAAGACCAGGCTGAACAGTAATTGGCGTTGTTCCTGGGCAATGCAGCTTTTGAAGGAAATTTTAGAGCAGCTCAGCCCTGCTGAGAAAGTTCTCTTCAGTTCTTGGAGCCTTTTCTCCTGCTCCTGTGTAGGAACAAGTGCTTTTCACTGACCATCTTTTGCCCCGCTTTAAACCACCACCCTACCTTGTCTCCTGGAGGTGGTGTAGGAAAAGGTTTGCTAAGCCAGAACCTCTTGCTGGTTGTAGCAATGATGCAGGTGTTCTTTGAAAACACCTTGGTTGCAACGTAGCCCTGTTAAAGTCAAACAAAAACCCCTTTTTGTTGCAAACAATTTACAGGGAAAGAGAAGTGCGTTGCTAGAGAGAGGCAGTGGTTAAAAGAAAGGCTTCCTACAGTGCAAATAGTCACAGGGAAAGAAAAATATTGGTCCTTTCAATTATATTGTTTAGGCAAATGTGTCATGGGGGCTGACAAGAGACTTTGCTAAAAGGTAAATTGCCTCCTCTAGTAATGCCACGTGTATGATGTGTTCTCCTGCTGAGGGCAGGTGAAGGAATTTGCTGCTGAAAAGCTAATGCAGCACACAGTCACCAGCAGAAACAGTCCCAAGGCTGAAGGAGCACATTTTCAAGCATGTCCTCTAAAATACAATGAAATTTTGTTGAAGCTTTGGTGGTTTTTAGAAAACGTTTGTCTCTTTTGCCATTTTTCTTGTGCTATGGTGGCAGCTACTTACAGCCTCGAAGTCCCAGATGGTTTTCCAGGCCTCAGACCCATCCTTTGGGTTGGTGCTGACCCTAATCCCAGAGTAGATTGAGTTTTCACTGGGCTGCCCATTAAAGTCGTTGTCCATGTTCTGATTTTTGGAAAAGATTAAAAGAGGTAAGGATTTAGCTTCCCGGGTTCCCAGCAGTGTTTCTCTCCATAAAGCATTAGCTGCAGTAGCTGTGTTTTGAGAAGTCACTGCTCTTGGAGATCAGATTAAAGGGGAGATGATTTCTTGGCTCAGAATGAAGATGGGAAGCCTTTACTTTCCAAGTAATCAAAAGAATTCCTTACTGTTCTTTCCCCCACAGGATCTTGCTGGCACCAGATTACTTAAAGTATTCTACTGTATTTTGTGGTCAGATCAGTCATGTTAATATTTGTTTCTCTCCACACCATTATTTTCTGTGTTTATGCTCAGCTCAGGACAGACTTCCCTGATTCCATGTATGGTAACTGTCTTTTCCTCCTTGATACATCAAGCATGGAAATAATTTCTTAGTTATCATAGAAAAATTAAAACGCAATTTTCTTCTAAATATCAGACTTTAAAAAGCAGCTTCACTTCCAGAAACACATTTCTCAGAGGTAAGAGCTAAAGCCAGTGGTTCTTGTGGCAGTGGTGAGTAGCTGTGTCTAGTTCTGTACTTACGAGGTTGGCAAGAGCAGGAGCCAGGAAAACTCCAAGGAGAGAAGCAATCACAATCTGAAATGAACATTTGGAATTCAAAACATGTGAAGATCATCAAGACATCAAACTGTTTGCTGTCTTAAAATAATTTTGACTTCCTGTTTACTGTGTGTACAGACTCAGCACTTTCTGCAGTGGGGTGCAGCTGAAGAGGATTGAAATATGCAGGAGAATTATTTGTTGATGAGTTCACAGAACACATGCACAGAAATGGCTCTTAGCCCCAGAACTGCACCTTGCCCAGGCAAGAAGGGAGTTCTGAAAACTTGCCCAGCCCCAGTTCAGTAACTTATCGGAAAAAATGTACTCTGAAATATTTTCTTTGCAAGAGTGAGCTTTTCACCTCGAGCTTTTGATGTCAGACATGGCGCAGATCTGAGAAATGCCCATGTGCACCTGTTGTGAAGAGCTGGAATATGGGTGCACATTCATGGGTGCACATTCCAGCTCTGTGCCTGGAACACTGCAGAAAAGGCACCTGAGCATCTTCACAGTGATCTCATCCTCCAAATACAGGACTTATAGTCTAAAGGGAGGCACAGGCACTTCAGAAAACTGGGACCTCAAACATTTGTTACCCCTTTGTAAAGCCACAGAGTTTCAACAACTCACGAGCTTGCTGTTGCTCGGGTTTGAATGAACCACTGCTGATACCTTTTGGAGAAATTTCCTATTGTTATGATGAAAAATTCTTTTGGGATAAGTATTGTGAACAATTATTTTCTTGAGGACAATCCTATGAATATTGAATCAGTCCCAGATTTTATCCGCTCCAAAGGAGGATTTTAATGAAAAAGGTCCAAGTCGGACTCAGAGTATTTAAAAGTAATGCTTGGGAATTTTTCCTGCACCAGTTTCAGGCTGCTGTAAATACCTCAGTGTCACCATCCTGCACTTGGAGTCTCCCGTGTCACACTCTCAGCAAACAGCTGAGCCCTAACTTTATGTGACTTGCTGAGACTGTTGATTTGCCTCTGAGTGGTGAAGGAGAGAATCTTGTCCTGTGGACGTGTCGCGAGTGTGTGTCGCCCCTGGAACAGAGCACTCCTCTCTTTCACTTTGAGCATGTGGAGCTCCATCCCTGCCAAATGGGAGCTTTCTCCCCTGCAGTCCCCACCCCTTTGGCATTTTCACTTTGAAAATGCCCTTTGGCATTTCACTTTGTCAGAAATCACTAAGAGTTCACTCAGTGCCAAGAAAAGCTCAAAACCATTTAAAAGCTGCCCAGCCTTAAGAGTTTTATGAGAAAGTGATAGGTATACTTACAGGGAACTTCATTTGGATGGTAGGCCAGGCCAGCTCTGCTGCTAATTGATGTGTACTCTTACTTTTTATACATAATATCCCAAAGTTAAATCTGAAAATGGGTTTGCCTTATTGGCAGGTGCCCTGTGTTCACAGAAGCATGACGAGGTTCCTGGGGAAGTGCTCTGATAAGAGGAGGCTTTGATACCTGCCTGATTGAATTCATGGCATACAGGGAGCTGAGAGAAAAGTGGTCATGGTAAGCTCAGTGTATTGAACAGCCACTTTTAAATGGAAAAAGAAATTATAAGCAGAACCAGAGCAGAGATTCCCAGTAATCTTGCAGTGATGCTTTGTGCCAGTGTGGCAAAGGGCTCAGCCTGAAGTGCCTCTGGCCAAAAGCACCATTCAAACCAGGGGGTGGTAATCTTGCTGTGTTAAAAATGTTAAGATTCTGTTTGTCAGACAGAGCCCTGAATCTTCACAGAGCCTCTTCAGGAGAGTAGCACCTGATTATGGACCAAGGGCTGATTTGAGAAAGGGACTGTACATTTGAGGTGGCAAGGCTCACCGAGGGATCCTGAGTCACAGCTTTGCAAGCTAAGCCTCACTCTGCGTGAGGACTGGCCAAGGTGAAATTAGAGGGGTTTAAACCCTTCTTAGGCAGCTCCTTCCTTCAGCTTCATATTGGAGGGTGCCTCTAGGACTGTGGTGCTTGGGTTCAAACACATACCTGTTGATTTTAGGGGTGTTCCTGGGAGATGTGTGATGAACTGTGGGCAAAAAGTCTCCAAAAAGCAAGGCTTGCCTATTGGAATTATATCAAAGGCTTTGCCTGAGACAACCAGCTCAGGCTGTGTCACAATCACATCAATTAGGCAAATGCTTTTTAGAAATTAACCTTTAGTTTTTGTCCTTGTCTGATGGGATCAGCAGAGTTCAGTCAGTGCAATGCACGGTGCAGATCATGGCTATTGTTGTCGTTTTCCTGCAGTAAACAACTGCTGCTCTCCCCTGCTGCTCTGCCCTTACCTGTGCCTCAGCACCTGGGTGCAGGGGGAAACAGGAGCTGCGGCTTCTCAAGTGTTCTTCAAACAAAATGAGTACATGAAGGCATAAACACTGAGGAAAAGTTAAATTAACCTTTTCTTTTAACTTGTGGTGCCTGAACCCTGTTAGAATCCTGCTGTGAAATACTTACTTGACTGTCGAAATCTATTCTGAGTATTTCTGACATACCTGTAATCTTAAAAATAAAGATTCTTTTGAGAAGAAGGGACAGAGCCAGCTTTCAAGAGAAGTGCAACATCAGCCTAGTCTAACTGGGTTTAGCAGAATTTTATATCTGTTTATGTGTTTTCTGATATATTGCTTAGCAGCACAGCATTGTTACACTTGAGATAACATTTTCTCATGTGGACTTAGGTGGCATAAAGCAAATGTGTGCAATTTCCTTTTTTTCTTTTTCCATTGAGGCCTGTTTGCTGACAGATATTTCTGTACAATCTCCTTCTCCTTTTTTTCTGATAAGAGAAATTACAGAAATGTGTTTGCTGTTAGTTCGAGTTCTTTTATTGGGAGGGAACCAGCCTTGATTATTGACCTTCCAGCAGAAAGCAGAGTGTGATTCATCCAGGTGCCAGCACTGGCTGGTGCAGGACAGCGGATGAGGAGGAGTCCAGGCAAGGTCAGAGTCTCCTGGGAACACCAGAGAACGTTCTCATGGTGA
The DNA here is from genome assembly GCF_012460135.2 of Molothrus ater. Taxonomy (NCBI): domain Eukaryota; kingdom Metazoa; phylum Chordata; class Aves; order Passeriformes; family Icteridae; genus Molothrus; species Molothrus ater. Next base: position 4,789,671 of record NC_050505.2, on the reverse strand, counting down.
CATCCTGGCCGTTGGCATTCTCGCAAAATGCAGAAATCAGTGGGAATTCAGGATGGGAATCCCCATCCTGCTCCTTTAGTTTGTGACCCTGTGCACAGCACGGAGCCTCTGGGTTTTGGTGTCACTCCCTGGCGAGCTGAGCGGGCCGGAGGTGGCCCAGGCTGTCCTGTGAAGCACAGCTGCTGTTCCCAGCTCTGCCCCTCACTTCAGTCCATGCGCTCTGCCCATGGGGGGAACTGACCAAAAACGAGCAGCACCTCTCGCCAGGAGTCCCTGCACACAGAATGGAACGGAATCGCGGAGTCCCACAAAGGTTTGGGTTGGAAGGGCCTCAGAGATCCCCCACTTCCAGCCCCCTGCCATGGCCAGGGATGCCATGGTCAGGTGGCTCAGGGCTCCATCCAATATTTTCAATTAAAGAAATGGCTGAAGAATTGCTCTGTCTGTTGGCTGACATGGAGGCCACCATGGCACAGGTGTTTCTTCCCAGCATTTCTCTGCAGACTATCAGTCAGGCTGTTAGGGATTGTATTTCAGAAGACAAAATGCAGTTTGTGTGAATAAATAAATAGCAGTGTTATTCCCAATGACATTTAATTCTAGGCAATATCCTGTTAAATATTTAAAAAAACAGAACCAGCAATACTGAAGTTTAACCCAGTGAATAATGGCCATTTGCAGAGTGATTGATTTACTGAGACTTACTGAGTGCTTTAAATATAACTGGGTCAGGTTATCTGTGCCAACCCAAAATTCAGATAGGAGGCTTACGACACGTAGATATGGACTTGTTCGACTCATGAAGGAAAGTTCTGTCAAGTGTTTCCCACACCTCCTGCAAGATATAAAAGTTGAAGGTCTCTGGGATTTCCTTGCGTTCTTACCTTCTGCCGCCTCTTGCTCTCATCTGAAAGAAAAATGAAGAGATTTGTGAGTATATCCATTTCTGTTGGACTTTTAATAATAATGTAAGTTCCTCGCTTTAAAAAACAAAAGGATAGAGAAGAAGATGCTCAAGTAAGTGGTACAATACAGTGGCACAATAATATGATCTTTGGGTTGTTTCTTTGGGTGGAAAGAGGAGAACTTGCATTTCTTGGGTCAACAAAGTCAGGGGAAGCCTCATTTGAGCAAAGAACACAGAATTTGGTACAGTTCAGAAGGGGGGTCTGGTTATGATTTAATGATTGCAGTTGAAGAGGCAAATCAAGAGGTAACATGGCATCAAGGAGGGACTTCTGAAAACTGCAGAAATGCCATGGTTAAGTTATTCTGCTTTTTCAGCTACAGGCAAAGGAGAGCCTGATAGCAAAAACTTTACAATGAGGAATTGCAGTTGTTTTCAGTTAATATACATGCTAAGTGGGGGACTTTTCAAACTGATGCTCCAGCTCCTTCCCTCAGTTCATGGACTGGGTGATTTTATGGCACTGCCAGGTGTTTCTGACGAGTGAGAATTCTGCTTCCTTTTACAGGCTGCAGTCCTCATTTGCCTGGGAGTCTTTTGGGCTCAGACTTCTGCATTGAACGTGAGTAGAGTGATGAGCCTTGTCCTGCACATGGGTATTTGAAGTGTGTTGGATCCAGGGCAGGGGGAATAGAACAGGAAGAAAACCACAGAAAAAACCGAAAACCACCAAGTTGTTTATTGTCAAGTGTAAAAAAAAAAGAGCTTTTGCCAGAGGTTCTGTACAGGTGCAAAGTAACGAGTCAGGGGGACAGAGTCCCCTTAGCTCAGTCAAACATTTGGAGACTGGAGCAGTCTCCTGCCGGTCCCTGCTGCCCAGAATGACTGGGATGTCCCATGCAGGTTTTCCCCAGCCTGCAGCAGGGCCTGTTTTATAACTGACCTCCAACTCAAGAGCCTCCTCAGACTGCTCCAGGCACAGTAAATACCAAATCCCACGAACCTAGGGTTCTTAAGGGATTTGGTATTTACATGAGCATAAAGCATTGGGGGTTGTTGTGCCTGCTAAAGATGGAAGCCAGGTGATGAACACTGATTTTGTGCTTTTTACCAAAGACCTTTGTGCTGCATGATCCCATCAGCAACTATGTCACTGGCACCATGACCATCCACAGCGAGGAGCAAATCGTCGATGTCCACGTCCGCTCCGGCGTCTACTCCTCTGACACCATCTTTGACTACACACATGTGAGTAAATCCAGGGATCCGCCCCAAATTAACCCCTGAGGACGTTTGTAAAGAAATTATTTTAGAGTATTCTCACCACATCTTGCCCCTGAACACTGTTTCTTTGAGGACTCCCAGCACCTTTGCTCCTCCTTTCTTCACCCATACAATGGGGCAGTTTAAAAGACTTGTAATGAAACTTGTGGCAGTTCCTGGAAGTGAAGAAGGTCTCTGACCTCAGTGGGGCTGGAGGTGGGGATGGACAGCAGAAATCTGTCAGAAATGATGCTCCCAGTCTCAGGGACAGGCACCAGGACAGGCTGGCTCCATTCCCCAAAGGAGACAAAGGAGCTGCATTCATTCCACAGCAGCAGCCTCTGCAGCCACTTGCTGCTCCTTCCAGGTTCCAAAGAGTAGAGAGCACCAGCTAATGTCAGCATTATTTAAATCATTTCTGATGATTTACCCTCCATTCTTTCCATCCCAGGGGTATATTGCCACCAGGTTGTTCTCACGAAATGCCTGCTTTATCATGAAAATAAAGAAGGAAATCATCCCAGACCTGCAAGAGATTGGACGTCTGGCTTTTGAGAGAGAGGTGACAGTGGGGAACCCTCTGCTGGCGAGGAAGGGGTGGGAGCAGTGTACTGTGAGGGGAACCCTCACAGGCAGCTCAGGAATGACTTGTGCTGTCTCAGCCATGATGGAGCTGTTCTGACAAGACACAGCTTGAAGGGAATATCATGCAGAACATTCTTTTAAGATAACAAACCATCATGGCCCCCCTGCAGTTTTACAGGGGTCTGTTGAGGTGTCTCAAGATGCACAATCCCCTGTCCCTGGCACTGATGTCATTTGGCCATTTCCAGGTGATCACAATATAAGTTCAGGCAAACTTTCCATTTATTCATTGTCCTGCTGATAATTTGACCTCGACATTTCCTGAAATTTATTTTTTTTTTAGAACAGAAAGTAGAGATCAATTTACTTTGACCAGATTTTGTCTTCCTTATTCAGGCTGAGGTTTCAGAAGGAGACTGGGAGTATTGCCTGGAGGTGAACTGGAGTTCTGGCCCAGTAGCACATTTACAGCAAAACCTGGTGCCAATAATGTAATTTATTATTATGGCAGCAATACAGCTCAGGCTCGCTGTGTTGGCACAATTAATATCTAGTGAATTTTGTTACTGAATAGATTGATTTTTATTTTTTTTCCCTTTATCTAATGTTCTTTTATGAGGCAAAGGAAGGTGATTTAGGGTTTGGGAGCCTCCTCAAAGGGCATCCCAACAGAGAGAAGCTAAAGTTACATTTCTGATGGTGTTTAACCTTTTCTTCTCAGACCATGAGGGATGTATACTCTCCCAATAACGTGTGGGCCCAGTTCCAAGCTGGCAGCTCCAGGCTGGGGCATCTGAAAGACTGGGTTCTCTATGGGAAGCACATTGAAAATCTCTGCACGGGGCTGCCTCTCTACGAGCTGGTGGCCACTGAACGTAAGTCACGGGTCAGGGCATTGTGGCCCTGCCCCAGGGCACTTCCTCCCCTTTGAACCCAAATCCTCCTGCTACCCTGGAGCTGTGCAGACATTTCCTCCCCTTGAGCTGCACCTCAAATGCTCTGCACAGTTCTGAGACAAACAGAAGCCTTGAACAGGGCCATAACTGGGGGTTGAGATTTGTGTATTTGAGACTTTTCCTAGCTGAATACAGGGATCTCATCTGGTAAGGAGATACTGATACTGAGATATATACTGATATAAATACTGATACTATCTTCCCTTTCTTGGGATTTTTTAGCACCAACAAATGATGATGGCTGTGCCAGTGCCGGCATTCCAAGCATTTTGGGCCTTAAAATCTGTGAAGAACTCATTGCAAATGAATATTGACATTTCTGTTGCAAGGAAATGCCTTTTTGCATGTTTTAGTGATGGTAACCATGTTCTCCAGCTGGAACAGAACTCGGGTATGAGGCTCAGCCTGCCTATGCAAAGCTTTGATGCATAACAAGCCTATGACATACAAATAAATACAATGCTTTAATAAATAAAGAGAATGCTTTGTCTGCTTCTTCTACCCAAAATCAGAACACAATGGCAGTGGGCCTTGTGAGCTGTCCTGCAGAAAAGACAAATTTCCCCCTTGGTCCATTCCTGTGCTGGGGCTGCAGCATGGCCCAGGCATTGGTTTGGGATTCACAAAGAGCAGAAACAGAAACAGAATAGATTTTTCCAGTGGAGAACTTCACTTTGGCATCAGCATCCAGGTGTTGGCTCACCTTGTGTAGCATGGCTGGGGGAGGGAGCAAGCAGGTGAATGAAGATAAAGGGAGGGAGCAGATCCACACATTTGCCAAGCAGCTTGAATCCTGCAGGGCCAGTGGAAATTTGCAGCACTTTGAGTGAGTGCAGAGATTTTCCAGCCTGGGCAGAGGACACTGTCCCAGCCCTAAGAGATTTGTGCCTTGGAATAAAGTTTTCCTTTCACACAAAGGCACAAAGAGCTGGGACCGCTGGGTGAGTGTCCCAGGTGTGCTTTGTGTCAGGAGCTGATGGAAATCCAGGATGGGGCCACCTGCCTGCTCCGGGGCAGATCCCAGGGAATGGTTGAGCTCTCACAGCCTTCCCTCCAGGGCCTGGAAGGGCTGTGTGTGTTTGGGGATGAACACTGAGTGTTTACTGTTTATTGGAGCCTTGAGTGGCTGCCAGAGGGCAAGAACTTCCTTTGGAGGAAAATGGCCCCAGGCCTGCAGTCAGTAATTCTCAAATCAGGCTCCTGCTCAAACCATCTGCTATTTAATAAAGGAGCATTTCATCACATGGTGAAGCTGTTCTTTTAGATTGATTGTATTCATGACAGGCTGCAGGTTCTTGGTGGTCCAAAAAAATGTTTCTGGAGGGTCAAACTTTGTTAATTAAATACAGGAATAGTTGTTGTGTGTTCTGTGGACCCTGAAACCGGCCTCAGTACCTCATTATCCATCTGCACCTCTCGGGGTGCAGCCCCCAACAAGAGAGGAGGAAGCATGGAAGAACCATAAACAACACAACCCACGTGGCCATGCTCTGATTCCCACAGCTTTCCAGAGAAAAACTCTGGAAAAGTTTTCCCTCTGCTCCCAAACTGCAGCTCTGAATTCACAGCCCTTGAGCCTCCCGGTTGGTATCACCAACAGCCACAAAGACCATGCTAGAAAGGGCTGCAGAGCAAAAGAAATTTATTCTTGATTTAAAACAACTAATCACAGGGCAAACAGGAATGTACAGCCAGAGTGAACAAACCAGAGAAAAGGACTTAGGCAGGAGAAAGAAGTTTGATAATTTATTTATTGATACTGTATTTGCCCTTGCTATTTCCTGCCATTTCATTCTTTGTTGACTAGGCCACAGTTTACAATATGCTTTATGGACCTGTCTTGGATTATAATAAATCTGTTTTTCTTATCTTGCAGGTGCTTGATATTAAAACTGGACTACAGGGAAAGCCCGAAGAGGTAAAAATCAGCAAGAGGTAAAATATCCCTGAAGATCAGATCCAGTTGTTGCCTGAAGCAACTGCAGTCTGACAATGTCAACTTTCAAATCCACCCTCTGTCAGCTCTGAATGTTCATGATGTGAAGGAAATCTCAGAATCATGGAGTTGTTAAGGTTGGAAAAGTTTAAGTTCATAAAGTTATGTTTAAGTTCTTCAAGTTCAACCATCAACTCACCACCACCACTGTGGTCACCATCAACCCACACCCCCAGGTGCCACATCCAGGTGGTTTTTGAACACTTCCAGGGATGGGGACTCCAGCACTGCCCTGGGCAGCTGTGCCAGAGCTTTACAACCCCCACATGAAGAATTTTCTCCAAAATCCCCCCTGAGCTGCCCTGGCCCAGCCTGAGGCCGTTCCCTCTGCTCCTGTCCCTGTTCCCTGGAGCACAGCCCGGCCCCCCGGCTGTGCCCTCCTGGCAGGAGCTGTGCAGAGCCACAAGGGCCCCCTGAGCCCCCTTTGCTCCAGGCTGAGCCCCTGCCCAGCTCCCTCAGCCCCTGCTGGGGCTCCAGCCCCTTCCCAGCTCCGTTCCAGTCTCCAGACATGCTCCATGCTCTCAATGCCCTTCTCGCCATGAGGGGCCAAAAGCTTATTAATATCATTAATATATTTGCATATTAAACCTTTAATTCTATCAATCAGTTAACCCAGAGATGCTCTGTCTGATGTGGAACCCCTGCTGGCCTGGAGCTCATCAGGTACCAGAATCTTTGGGGGTCCCTTGCTGGTAGAGGATCTTCGTGCGTTCTGATCCTTTGGGATTCTTTTCTGCACTGTGAGGTTTTCCAAGGGAATGGATGGAAAATTCCCAGTGGTTTCCATGGGAGGCACCCAGAGCCCAGCAGCCAATCCCAGGAACAATGGTGGAGTTGTGTTCTCGGTGCACAAAGCCCACAGCTCGTCCCGATAACCGCCCAAGGTCAAGGTGCAGCTGGACAAGGTACCTGGCACTGAGCACAAACTGAGCACCTGGAGAACAGCACAGCCCTGGGAACCTGCACACGAGAGGGGCAGGGCTGCCCTGCTGCCTCTGGAGCCCAGAGCTGCCACCAAAATGACAAAGGAGCCTGAGCTTGGATCCTAAAAACACATTGGCTGGAAGAGCCTGGAGAGGGAGAAGGTGTCAGGATGAGATTGAGTATCTTGAAAGCTCCTGATGCTCCCAAGAGCTCCTCTCCACCAAATAGCACATCCTGGTTATTATCTAACTTCATCTATCCCACTGTCACATTATCTAACTCGCCAGCCATGCTTGTCCTGTAAAAAGCAGGGAATTGATCTGGTGTGGAAGATCACAGAATATTCTGAGCTGGAGGGGACACACAGGGGAGCCCAGCGGCAGTGTCTGGCTGTGCCTCGGTCAGTGCCTGTGAATGTCTTGGCCCACGAGCCAGGCCAGATTTCCAAGGAATTCACCCCAGTCCTGGCGCAATTACTCCTTTCCACGGGAGAGAGATTTCCAATGTCCACTAGATGGCAAATGGTGACAGCAACCCCGGCCCTCGGGACCCGTGAGATGGGCTAAAAACTGCGACTGCCAGCCAACCACGGCTCAAAAATAAAACAGATTGAATCCTCTCACCCCGGTCCCCAGGAAGTCAAATCTGAGTTGGGATACAAGGCATTAGAACTCATTCCTTCAGGTTTCCAATCCAGTGGGATGTTTATTTTCACTTGTAATTACACCCCATTTGGTGATTAACCGAACTATTTTTTGATTTCTTAATGATTTTAGTATTTCTCTCTTACATATTTAGATATGTTTATAAAAATATAAAAATATGAATATAAACTATAATATAAAATATGAATATTATGTTTATAATTAATATAACTCTATTAATTAAATTAATAGTAATGATTAATAATGTTTATAATGTTTAATAATGTTTATAATGTTTAATAATGTTTATAATATTATAATATATATATTTTTAGTATAGAAATATATTTCTATTTATATACTTTTATATATTCTATTATATAATGAGACACTGCCTTTGCATGGCCACATCCTCTGCCTGGGTTTGTGTCTCTCTCTCACTCCTGCCAGTCCTTTCCTCTGCCCCTTTTTGCAGCTGACCACGAGGCAGTTCCCACTTTATTTAATTTTCTGAGGGTGTGTGCCAGTTGAGGATGGTGACTCAGACCTACTCAAGGTTGCTCCAGCCGTTTTTTGTTGGGTAGAAAACCAAATGTAGCATAAAGTCAATCCTTTTGTAGCAGTGCTGAAAGAGGAGAAAACATAATTTAAAAATCAGTTTGTAATTGCTGGGGTGAGAACTGATGTGGGCACGAGGCTGCTGTGACAGCTCCTCACAAACCAAGCCGTGGATCCATGAAATTCCCAATTTTGCAAAGACGTCTGAGGAGCTGCTGCCACTTGACCCTCATTTGTTTTGCCTCTTGTGAGCTGTTTTTTAGCAGGTGCCAAGGAAAAAAAGCCATTTGGATGAGCTGGTGAAATCCAGAGAGGAATCAGGGCTTCAGTTTGATTTTCCAGGTGAGGAGCGTTCAGCAGCTGCCCTGGGAGCCCTGGCAGAGCCCTGAGCAAGGCACAGCTACTCTGAGCACCCTCGACAATAAAGCTGCAGAAACCAGGGGGTACAGAACATATTTGTAATTTTTGCTGCAACTGAAATCAGAATTAGTGAGGTGTTTGAGCCAGTTTCCCTTAACCAAAAGGATGGAAAATACAAAATTTGATATTCAGCTGCATGGCAGTGAAAGCAAAGACAGGCCTCTGACAACCTTAATTTACCCAGTGTAATTCCAGTGACAGAGTTACAAAAATAGAATATAATACACTTTCATCTTTGAATTTTTAAGGCTAAACTTTAAAAATATTTTTAATGACTCAATCTTCTCTACTGCTATGCACAATTTGCTTTCCCTTTCTGATTCCAGCCCTAACATTAAATAAACAGAGCAAATATTAGACATGCTTGTCTAATTTTTCCTCATGTTTTGCTGATGTGATTACAAGCTGTTGATTTAGTCATTAATATCTCATGCTGAGATATCAGCTAACACTGCCAGAAAATATTCCATCTCTGCTTAGCACTCAAGTTGTCAGTTTAATAATTCCATGTTATTAATCAAAACTGTCAGCAAAATAATTTCTGCTGACCCGAGTCTGGTTTTTTCTCCATTGCCGAAGATTTGGACTCCTCAGTTCTCAAACCCAAGGACAAAATTTAGAGATTATTCCCAAGAATTTTGTTCATTTAGAGCTTTTAAATGGAGCTCTGATTAGGAAAAGAATGGAATCCCTCAAAAAAACTGCTTGGACACGGAGCTGACAAGGAGAGGGGACGAGTCTGGGAGGCTTCTGAAAGGTTTTGTTCTGCAATCTTGTTCTTGTCAGTGTCACTGAGCTGCTCAGAGAGTTTCCTGGAGTTTGACACCCACATGAATACCAAAGCACCACAAAACAACTGCGTGATGAGAGAAAGAATTTAAAAAATGTAAAATTAAAACTTTCTCTTGACCTTTTTCTGTCAGACTGTTCTGTGAGGGGAGTGTGATAAGAAGCCTGCAGAGCCCAAACCCCTGGGATTAAACAGCAGCTCCTCTCTGTTCATTAGCACTGCTCTCACTCTGTGTGAAGATATCCAAGAGGAATTGATTTATTTTTGACCATGGCTCACCAGGTTTGAATCAATTGAGGACTGAATGAATAAACTGTGTGACCATAACAGGTATTACATTTTTAATATTATGAGAGACTGCATCCATATTTACCAAGGCATGTACCAAGATCACAGGAGGGGAGACAAACCAAGAGATTTTGAGACACTTCTCATGCCATAAATGACATAATGATAAATATATCATTTAAATGGGCTGGGCAGTGAACTTGGTGGGTGCCACAAATTTCCCAGCTGAGTGCAAAGCCCAGTCATGAAGTGGCAGCTCCTCCAAATATCTGCTGGAGGAGCAAGGACACCAGGAGCTGGGAGCTCTAGGGCCTGTGCTGCACGTGACTGACAGGACACTGACAGCAAGGCCATGTCCAGCTATTTTTTCCAGCCCTTTTCTTTCTGTTTCAGTTCCTCAGGCTTTGCACTGGTGTGGATCTCACAGCTTCTCATCTCCCTGTGCTGCCACGTGGCTGCTGACCCACCACCAGCCCAGGCTGCTCTGGGGCAAATGCAGGAGGCTGGAGTCCCTGCCTGGAGCTTCTGCACCTCAGCAGGATGGAAGGAGAGGGAAAAGGGAATTTCCCGAGGCACTGCAGGTAGTTTGTGTGCCCTGCTGGTTTGTGGGGTCCCCATCCTCCTCACTTGCCTGGGAATGGCTGAGGAAGATGAGCTTTGGGCTCCCCACATGAAGCCAGTGGTGCTGCAGGTCAGGAGGAGCCGGTGGCACACAGGGAAAGGAATTGCCTGGGTCAGGAGGAGCTGCTGTCCCTCAGGTTAAGGAATTGCCTGGGTCAGGAGGAGCTGCTGTCCCTCAGGTTAAGGAATTGCCTGGGTCAGGAGGAGCTGCTGTCCCTCAGGTTAAGGAATTCCTGTCCTTGTGGCTGCCCAGCCTTCTCCCTTTCCTTCTTCTCCCTGATTTTTTCCTTGATCACACAGCCTGTAATGCATTGCCATGTTTCTGCCCCCACACCCTTTCAATAAATACCATCCTTTCATTTTCCAGTGCCATCTGAAATGGGAATAGAGCCCCTGGGAAGAGCCCATTTATGGACAGGGAATCCAGAGCAGCCATGAACCAAGGCATACAGGAATAAGGACTTGGGCAGATGCAGGAATGGAAACTAATTTTAGTTATTCCATTGCAAGCTCATCACACTGTCAGTGTCACACTCCTCTTTATCTCCCATCTCACACCCAGCAGTGACCTCATGCCACAGCTATCTCCTAACTGTTGTGGGGCATTTTTGCAATAATTCCATCCCTGTATTTTGGAAAACCTCAAATCACATGCTGTGGTTGCTACAGCACGTTTGCATCCCTCTCCTGCTTCCCTGCAGTGGGGTGACTGAGGTCCCTGATTAGGGACCAGCCTTGAGCCAAAATTCCTGAAAAAATAATTTTAAAAAAAGGACCAGAGAAACATTTTTTCACATTTTAAGAGAAGCCCACTATGCAGTAACAATTTAATGACATTTTGAAGGTATAGACTGCTGAACCAAAACCCACATGTGGGGAAATTAGATGTGACACTGTAAAACTGCAGACTTTTTATCCCTGGGGAGCTATTCATGCCCAGAAAGCCCAGGGGGGCACTGAAGCAAACATTGATCACCTTCTCCTGGGAAAGGTTCCCCCTCTGAGGCTGCTCCAAGCCCCTGGCTGAGGGCAGGTGTTCCTCCCTCCCAAAAACCAGCAAAGGGTGAGGATGCTTCAAAACCACTTCCCATTCTTCTGAGGAGCATCACACCCTCTGGGTCTCATGTGTCCCTTGGCCAAGGGACCTTTCTGTGACCTCTCTGCAACCCAGGCTGCCCTATGAGCACCTACTGCTGATGAAACGGGGTCATTGTTGATGCTACAGATTAATTCTTAATTAATTAATGGTTCAGCTGTGATGCTTATTAATGTTCCCTCTCCAGCTACCTCAGGTAATCTAGTTAGCATTGATTTTTTGGAAAGCAACTTCTTTCGAGGATGCTGTAAATTGCAGTGCACGTGGTGGGGGGAAAAGAACAAACCATTTCAGTGACATGAAATAAAGCCCTTCTGTTACACAATTCAACTCAGAAAGAAATAATTATCAGTGTGTTCAAATCATCGGCCTGCAGCTTAAGGAAACAGGAAGCTGCTTTCATATCAGAGCTGCTTTTCTATCAGATGTGCTCTCTGGGTATCCCTCATCTGGCAGATCCCCAGCAGGGTCTACATGGAATAAGTCAGGAAACCCAGCACAAGCTGCTTTGTGTCCAACCCCTGCACTCTGCCATTGTTCAAGGACTTGTTATCAAAACCAGAGCGGAAATGCGAAAACACTTGGAATGTCTGAGCAGGAATTGTGCTCCTAATGAGCCACTGAGGCAAGAAGACTCTGGTGGGTGAGCAGCTCTTACAATGATCTCTTTAATGAATAATATCTGCATATATACATACATATATATATATATATGAAATCAGTGCATTTTTGAAATGAATATTGAAGTATTGAAAAAGGAAACGCTCTGGAGGCATTTTCACCCTCATGACGAATGTCCTGTGTCACTGGCTGTGGCAAGCAGCCCCAAAAACTTTCCTTTACAGGCCTCACTGCTGTGCTGCATTGAAGAGTTAAGGCTAAGCCAGCTCTCAGGGGTTTTAATGTTAACCTCACTTCCTGTGGAAGTAGAGATCTTAATTTGGTGATGAATCATCACCAAAAAGAAGACAGCACTTTTCTCTTAATTAACAGAAGCCAAAGACCAAACTGCTCCAAAATTTCCCCAAGATTTCTGTGCTCAGCTCTGGAAAGCCAAAATATGCAAAGATCAGATTTGATAAAGCTATGGAGGATTTCTAGATAGCTATGGACTCCACAGTGAGGTTTAAATTAATCTTGCTAAGCTCAAATATCTAATGTGGTGTGGCACTAACCTCAGTAACACCCTTTTCCTCTAGCATCAGGTTTCCCACATTCAGAAGAAGAAAAGATGAATAAAATGAGGTTAAAATATCATGTCAATGTCTGGCTCCATGACAGCCACACTGCACATGATTTTCACAAAAATATTGATATTTAAATAAAAACCTAGAGGTTGAATTTAAAACAGGCACACCTTGAGCATGGTTCTCATTGTTGTGGCCGTTTGTGATAGATTTGGGCAAATGACAAAGGAAGAAAATTGCAGAGATGGGGCAGCAAATCAATGGATGTGCTGAGACAAAAAGCAGAGTCCAGACAACCCAGCAGGGCAGTGGTTTAGTCCTTGGGTGCAGTTCTCAGTGCTTGCAAGGCAAAGCTCTGCAGCACGCGCAGAAATGCCTCTTTATCTTGAGTGCTGAACCCCTCGGGGACAGGCAGCGAGCTCTGGCCATGCTGCCAAAACAAGAGCACTTTGGAAAGTCTGTGGAGAATAGGGAGATTTAAGTGGACACTGTTATCTCCGAACCAGACCAATTTTTGCCCGCGCACTGCTCACTTTTTGTTGAAATTTGCACACTAACGCAAAAAGCGCCATTAATTTTAGCACATGTCTTTGCAGAGTCATTTCTGTGTTCTCCACACTGTGTCCCTGAGCTGTTTGAATTGATGAGAACTGAAATCAGTCACCTGTTGGCCTTTGTGTGTTTTAAATAATTTTTTATTTAGCAGTGTTGTGACTAAATGAAGTATAACCGTGATTTGCCAAGTCACATATGAAAGAGGAATGAAATAAAGATTTTCTGAATTGTTTGCAAATACTCCAGTCACAGAATCATGGAACACCTCAAGCTGGAAGCGACCCAGAAGCATCACCAAGGCCAACACCCTGCTCCTTGAGGGATGTGATTCTCCTTGCTCACCCTGAGCTCTCCTCCTCCACATCCAGGGCCTGGTGGTACCACCAAAGCTCTTCTCCCAGACCTTGCAGAAGAACAGAATTTTTCCCAAAGAAATTCCTTCTCAACATAAAGACCTGACTCTAAAAGAGTTTTGAGCAGGGCAGAGGGAGCTGTTGTTTGCCCTTGGTGTGAAATGGGTGCATTTGGAGAGAGGCTCGGTGGGATCCTCGCGTTCGCTGCAATCCGCGCGGATGGAAACGGTTCACGTACAGCGGCAAAGTCAGCTACCGGGAGGGAGAGAGGAAGGGCAGCTCCTCTCTGAGGAGAAACTTGTCCTATCTCTGAGAGTCCCGCTCAGAATGTTTACAAAACGCTCATTAAGGGAGAGGGGATGGCGAGATAGCAACAAATCTGGTGAGCAGCTTCCACTGGCCGAGATAAGAGAGGCAAGGCGGCCATAGAGGAGAGCGAGATCCAATTACCGAGACCTGGTTTTGGGGAGGGGGAAGGGGCAGACAGACAGGACGGATCACAAGTTTCAAGACAAGAGCTTCCAAACTTGTCATCCCTCTGTGACACAGCCCAGCGGATAAAACCGCCACCGAGCCCGCACCAGCGGCAGAGCTCGTTGAGCGCGGGTGGAGGCTCGGGCGAAGCCATGGATTCTGTCGTCCTCCAGCTCTGGGCTGTCCTCTCCCTCCTGGTTCACCTTGCAGCCTGCAGTCCCATCCTGAGCTTGGAGCACTCTTCCCTGGAGGAAGACGTGCCTCTTTTTGATGAGATCCTCTCCGAGCAAGATGGGGTTGATTTCAACACGCTGCTCCAGAACATGAAAAATGAGTTTTTGAAGACGTTGAACCTCTCCGACATCCCCCTGCACGAGTCGGCCAAGGTGGACCCGCCAGAGTACATGCTAGAGCTGTACAACAGGTTTGCCACAGACAGGACATCGATGCCTTCTGCAAACATCATCAGGAGCTTCAAAAATGAAGGTAAGAGCTGCTCGTGTGTGGGAGAATGGATAGAAAGGAGCATCCTCAGAGCCAGTGGGAACTGTCCTGACCAGGCACGGAGCATGAGGCGTGCTGGGGAAAAGGCCTTTGGTGAGGATGGCCTTGGAAATCAGCAGCTGTGGCAGGGCTGCCCAGTCCCCAGCTCTGGTGAGAGACTCCTTGTCCTTGGCTCTGGAGACTGGAGGGTTTTGGGGGAAGGTGCATCTTTAACATTGGGGCCACATCAAGTGTGTTCAGTTCATCAATTTCTTTATCCCCAAGATGATTACAAACATCATTTAATCAGCTGATTGATTTTTAAAATGGATACTTTAAGTAATATTTGAAATTAAGGCAAGACTCATTTTTACACATTGTTCAAAGTGTATCTTCAAGTGAAATATTTTAAAATTTTGAGCTTAACCAAGTACAGCTTTCTGTTAATGCCTTGTCACTGTTGATCCCCGTGGTATTTGTGAAGTTTTCTTCCTTTGGATCAGCACACAGTCCAGAAAATACACATAAGTAAGTGAACAGGAATTTTGGATAACCAATAGGTTTTACTTTGGAGTACCAGACTATATCCTAATAAAAACAAACAAATGAAACCTGAAGAAACCTAGTTATCACAGAATATTGTGAGTGGAAAGGGACCCACAAGGATCATCAAATCCAACTCTCAGGTGAATGGCCCACACAGAGACCAAAGGTATAACCTTGGCATTATTAACACCCTGTTCCAACCAACTGAGCAAATGCCCCTGTGCCATTTCCCTCTCTTTTTCCTCTGTTTTTCCTTCCATGTTTCCCTCAGTTCAACAAGGACAAGCTAAGGCTTCAGCACTAATATTCAATAATATGCCAATACCTTTTTATACCAACACATTAAACTAAATAAACATTTTTATACTAAAAACGTTTTTCAACTGCACAATTCCAAGTATCCATTGATCCACATGGCAAATGCGAGTGCTTTGATTCATGGTCAGTTACCATGGGGCACACATGGCTGTTCAAGCTGCCATGGGGCCTCTCTCACCCTCTGTTCATTTGATTAATGAAACTAAAGACATTATTGCTTTTTCCTCAACATTTGCAGTTCCAAAATGATGAGCTGTGAGGAGAGGCAGAGTGGAAGTCACTTGAGTTTTGCAGGGCAGTGAGATGCCAGGGGAGAATCCCAAAGCTCTGTTCCGCTCCCATCTCCTGCCAGGCCCAGGCACCCTTTACAGCAGTGGGTTTCTGCTATGAGGAGAATCTGCACTGTGATTTTAAGTTTCTTTACATCTCCTTTTTTCCAGTGTGGAGAAATTTATTGAGGGGTTGGTGGCAAACCAGTGCAGGCAGTGGTGGCCAGTTGCTCACCTCGCTTTGCTGTGTCTGCTCAGCAGCAGCGGTGAAGGCACACACGTGGGAGGTGTTGTTCTCATTTTGTGCTCTTTAAAAAAGAAACCATTAACAAACAAGCACAAAGATTGCCAAGTACAGCGTGGTAAAGAAGAAAACACCCTGTGGTTTAGTGATGCAAATCTGAAATCATTCCACCTGCAAAAATTCAGGTTTGCAGCACAGAAATGGCACGGACTGACCTTTGCCAGGTGGTGTTGGCAGCTCCCTCCTGTCCTGCTGTGCCTCTTGCAGAACTTCTGCAGCAAATGGGGAAAATTCGCCTTAAATTTCTGCCCTTCCAGATTTTCTCTCACCTCCTCCAATCCAAACCAGCAAGATGCAAAGCTGATGGGCACATTGCTTCACAAATACGCGCAGTTTAAGGACTGTGCAATTCGTGTTTTTCGTATGTCCTCAAAGTCTGGATAATTAAGAACCATTCCTTTCATGCTAAAGAGCTCTTTTGGTAGAGAAATTAATTGCTTGCAATGAGAAGGACAAGGAGAAACAGGCCATGGAATTGTTTTGTTCACCTGCCTGCTGAAAACTGGCATTAATCCCAGTTTCATTGCTATCCATTAAACCCTTTATTGTAGAAATATAACAGGTGGCATGGCTGGAATTAGTTTTTTTGTTTTAACATGTGGACCATAACAATTTCATTGTAAATGGGGCTGTAATCAGTGCTTAATACTTGAAATAAAGTTTTAAGGGAAATTCTTTGTCCCTCTCACCTGTGCTGCTGCTGAAGGTGGCCTGGCTGAGTGCAGCTGGTTGCTCACCAAAGCCCACGGGGCCTGTGGCTGTGGCTGCCAGGTCACCCTGCTGTCACCACCTGCCCTGACTAACGTAAAACATCTCCCAAAGCAGCTTTTCCTCCCCAAGTGCTTGGCCCTCTCCATGTCTGAGGGGTGTTTGAGCAGCAGGGAATTCCTGCTAGCACAGGAACACTGCAGCACACACATTTCTTGTGTTTGCAGACTCTATGTTGTCCATTTCATGTTGGCTCCAGTTCCTGCACCAATGAATGTTTTCCCTTTGTTTATAAAGCAGTTGCTGTGCAGCACCCTAGAAGTGATTTCTATATCATTATTAGGCAGCACATTTTTAATATGTAAACCTCCCAGTTGGCAAGGAAGTCCCTGGAAAGCCTGGGGCCAGAAGGAGGATCACTAAATCCAGGTCTGTAGCATGTCTGGGACCTTGTAGTCCTTACACATCTAAAATAACCTCGGCCCTTTTCCCAAGCACAATTGTGGGAAGTGCTGAAAAAACATTTTCCTGGAGCTGTCCAGGTGAAACTCAGCATGCTGGATGACCCTCAGTGCCTGTGTTTGTGGATGCATTGGCTCTCCTAAAACATTTGATTTTTGTCCTTTCCAGACCTGGATTCCCACCCTATAGGCGTGACAGGAACCCGGAGATACCCGCTGCTCTTCAACGTCTCCATCCCTCACCACGAGGAGATCACCATGGCAGAGCTGAGGCTCTACACCCTGGTGGAGCGGGACCAGAGGCTCTACGAAGGGCTCGACAGGAAGGTCACCATCTTCGAGGTGCTGGACAGCATCCACCTGGGGGCTGGGGAGGACAGGAAGATGGTGGCCCTGGCCTCCCGGCACATCTACGGCACGAGCAGCGAGTGGGAGAGCTTCGAGGTGACCTGAGGCCATCCGGCGCTGGCGCAGGGCAGGGCTGACCACGCACCGGCTGGAAGTTCACATCGAGAGCAGGGAAGGGGAGGAGCAGAACGGGGAAGGGAAACTCGACATCGACATCAACTCCGAGGCCAAGCACCTGCCCCTGCTGGTTGTGTACTCCGACGACCAAAGCAACGACAGAAAGGAGGAGAAGGAAGAGCTGAACGAGATGATCGACCACGAGCAGTTCCTGGGCCTGGAGAACCTGGAGGTTGGCAACTTCCACGACCAGCCCGGCGAGGAGGCGCTGCTCCAGATGCGCTCCAACATCATCTACGACTCCACCGCCCGCATCCGCAGGAACGCCAAGGGCAACTACTGCAAAAAGACTCCTCTCTACATCGACTTCAAGGAGATTGGCTGGGACTCCTGGATCATCGCCCCGGCAGGGCTACGAAGCGTACGAGTGCCACGGCGTGTGCGCCTACCCCTTGACGGAGCACGTCACGCCCACCAAGCACGCCATCGTCAAGACTTTGGTTCACCTGAAGAACCCCCAGAAAGCCTCCAAGGCCTGCTGCGTGCCCACCAAACTTGACCCCATCTCCATCCTCTACTTGGATGCAGGGGTGGTCACCTACAAGTTCAAGTACGAGGGCATGGTGGTGTCAGAGTGCGGCTGCAGATAGTAGGAGGGAACGCGCGCACGGGGAGGGCACGGGGGGAGTATTTAATGATTCAGTCTGTAAATTTGTACATTTGGGATTTGCTATTTAATGAGGTTATTTAATGAGGCCTGTACAGATAATTGTATGTTTCCTGCCACGGGGAATGGGCACGTCGTGTAGGGATTGTATATTTTGTTCCTTGGCTTCCTTCTCGCTGCTCTTCGCTGTCCAGATCGCGGCCGAGCCTCTCCTCCTGCCAGGGCATGGAGCTGATCACTGGATTGTTTGGGAGGGCTCTTGGTGCCAAAAGGGCACATCCAAATTCACAGAAATAAAGGCATATTTTTGTACTTTATCAATGTTGATTGGCATCTCCAGGGCTTTCCAGAGCTGTTAAAGATACGAGAGTGATGGGCAATCACACCTAGATTGTTCAGTGTTCTGTAATATCTTCATAAAGGTCTTTACGTGCTCTTTTTTTCCTTAATTTATCTCTGTAGATCTTACATCCTGATCATTCTCAAGCTCCTGAATCACTAAGGCACAAACAAGGTGGTTTGTTTTTCTTTTTTCTTAATACTTTCTTCACTCTTTCCCTGTTTCAGTCAAAGGCAACTGGCAGGGATGAATTGGCATCTGGAGCAGAAGGGCACCATTCCCTTTCCCATCTTTCTTAGGAAAGCAGATGGCCCAGGAGCAGTGCCAGGCAAGGGCCAAGGCAAGAAATTCCCTCTGTGCAGGTTTATTACAAAATCACTCTGAGGCAGCTCTGGCTTTGCTGCTGCAGCAGACCGTGGTT
The DNA here is from genome assembly GCF_012460135.2 of Molothrus ater. Classification (NCBI taxonomy): domain Eukaryota; kingdom Metazoa; phylum Chordata; class Aves; order Passeriformes; family Icteridae; genus Molothrus; species Molothrus ater. Next base: position 4,771,072 of record NC_050505.2, on the reverse strand, counting down.
GGCTCTCAAGGGCCAGAGCTTTAGGTGGCAGAAGGAAGTGCAATAAATTTCCTGAACCCTTGGAATTGCACCAGCTAAAATTGTCCTTGAAATTCCTACCAGCTAAGAAGCAGTGCCCGTTCCCAGCCAGCAAATCCCTTGAGATGCAGCAGCACAATCCAATTGGAATGGCCCAGCAGTGCCAAGGAGAACAGCAGAGCCCTTGGTGCCAGTGGGGCACGAGCATCCTCCCTCTCTGTAAGTGCAGAATTGTCCATTCCCAGGGATATTCCTCCCCCCAGACTCTGCAGATGGAGTCACATGCCATGTTTCCACCACTCTTCTGCAACAAATCGTGGTGATAAGGAGGTGTCGGAGCTGAGAAACAATAGACCCGTCACTTTATTTATACTAAGCTGCAAATTTGTCAGATTCTTGGGAAAGTGTAAGTGATGTTGACTCTTTTAGCCCCTACCACAGCCTACTGTACTGTCCCTGCATCTGTTTTACACTTTTAAGGGAAAGTTATCTTCCCTGGAAGTGATAAGGGTCTTAGAAAGAATCACTCCAACACTTCATGGGAATGAACACCCAAGACTTTATCACGCACCAGCTAAACCCAATTTCACCCATTTTCACACACACTCTTCTGTGCTTCCCATAATTTATTGTCCTATTTATTGACTGCCTGCCTTTGTAATATAATGTAGAATACAGAATGTTTTATTTTTGTGCTTGTGTGTAATCCCACTTGGATAAAACTGATCCTACTATACACGGAATCTCTCTGTTGAGTTGTGTGGCACAGAGAAGGAGGCTGCTGAATTCCTGGATATTTGTAAAGCTCCACATGGCTCAGTTACCCCCTCGCCTGCAGAGCTGCTCCCTCACTGCAGTGATTTACTTCAGTGGAGTTCTGGAGCATGGTCCCATCAATTTACAGCTCCTCTTGTGGGGGTATCACAGCCCTAAGTGCTCAGCTGTGTAGTTTATTGTAGAATTATGCAGCCTGCAGATAGTGGCCTGCATCCTGGGCTGGGATATTGCTTTATTGCTCACCCTGTGAGTGAGTGACAGCCCTGGCAGACCTTTCCCCCGAGGCACTCTGCAATCAGAGGCTCATGGCACGTTGCAGGAATTTGGGGAGGTGTGACATTTGCTCTGCTGACATCAGCTGCAGCAGCCAACGGTTGAAGTGTGACCACACAGGCCCTTTCAAAACCATCCACGATTCTTCTGAAGCCATTTGCCAAGACAAGCCATTCACCTTGTTAGGAGTGATAATCCAGCATTAGGGAGATAATCCGACATTTGCTTTTATCATCTCATTTCTGCGGGCGCTGCCGTGGCAGAGATCTGCCCTCCCTGCCTCCCCCTGTCCTTCCCTGACTGCGCCAGTGGCTCTGCAGGCAAAGCTGGGCCTCAAAAGCAATAAATAACCCCCTGCAATGCCCATAAATCCGTGACGTCTCACTGTAAATTCTCAAGGGACCACACGGCAAAGCAGAGCAGCGCCTGCCCTCTGTGTCTGCCAGAGATTCACTCTGTCCTTGCCTGGCAGAGATTTGCTGGAGCACAGCAGAGTCTGTGGGGTGTTCAGGTACAGAGCAAACACAGCCATGTGTCATTTTATCAGCTTCATGTGTGAACTTCTACGAGATCAGTAAAATTGTCGATAAACACCAATGGTGGTCCTTCAGAACCAGGGGCAGCCAGCCTGCTGGTGTAACTTCTCTTCACAAAGAAATGAGGACAGTCCTGCTGATGGAGGAGGATTTCAGCCAGAGTTTGTGCTGAAGGAAGTAAAGCTGTGTCTCAATGTGCTGTTCTGGGAGAAAACTGAGCATCTCTTGAATCCTCCAGTGCACCTGAGATCAGAGCTCCTGGGAGTGGGGTTTCCTTTATCAGGGGCGTCTGTCAGGACCCCACAGCAGCTTCATGAGCAAAATCCTCCCTTTGCCCTTTTCAACATAACTATGCAAAGGCATTTCTTGGATGTTCACGCAGTTCAGTGGCAGAGATCAGAGCAAGAAAACAGGGGGGCAGATATTTCCTAAAGAACTTTCCCCAGGCAGCAAATCAAGGCTGTTTCTGCAAGTTCAGAGGTGCTTGGCTTTAAAGCCCCTGTCCAAGTAGACACAACACTCACAAATAACAGGGTGAGGGCGTGACAAGAGCCAGGGCTGCCAAGCTGGGAGTCCCAGGAGTCCCTGAAAAAATGTTCCACTGCGTGTTTTCACTTTCTTGTTTCTATGCTCCTTCCTTCCATCCATCCACATTAGTACTGTGACTTCTGTTTCTAAAAGGCTTTATTTGTCACATTAAATTCTGGTGTGCATCGATTCTCCTTTCATTTCTGATCTATTTTATCTCAGCATATTAGCAATTAATCAAAATTCAAATCTTAATTTTAGAAAGGTTTGGGAAAACATGGCTTCACTGTGGAAGTATCTATCATTCCATCCATCCATCATCCATCCATCCATCCATCCATCCATCCATCCATCCATCCATCCATCCATCCACCATCTCTGAATTACTGTAAGCCACTAAAGCTGGGTCTCACCCTGTCTCTCCAAAATCATCAACATCAGTAGGATTTTTGCTTTCATCTGTTTCTAGGTGAACATGTATAAGAAATTGTGAGCAGCTGTGCAGCCCCTTTTTTGCTGGACGCTGTGTAAAACTCCAGGCAGTGCTTTCAGGTCAGCAGGCAGGAGCAGGCAAAGGGGTGGGAGAAAATCAAATAATCCCAGAGAGGAGGAGGCTGGAGAGCAGCTCAGGGAGGGAGCTGAGGGAAGAGCTCTGGTCTTGGATTGCTGCTCTTAAACCCCCACACACAGAGCCTGCAGGAGAGCCTGAGCCTCAGGACATGCTCCTCACTGCTGGGCTGTGCAGGAACAGTGACAGCCGCGCCTCCCGAGCCACACTCAGCACCCAGGGCAGTTGCACCAAGCACTTGCAAGGCTGAGGTTCCCCTAAGGGATCCCTGTCTCTGCACATGGACTCCAGTTCCTCAAACAGATTCGTGCCCAGAGCCCCCAGGCTGCCCCTGCCTGGGCTGGGACCCCAGGCTCGCTCTGCAGGCCCTGCTGGAGGATGAGCATCCCCACCTTTGGGGGCCAAGGCTGCCAGCTCAGCCTGGCTCTGCTGCCCTGCCCTTGCTCTGGGCTCTCTGGGGGCTCTGGGCACAGGGAGGGTTCAGCCAGGAGAGAGGGGCACCCTCTGCTGCCTCTGCCCAGCCCAATTGGGGGTGCCCAAATGCCAATCTTGGGGGGAAAATTGCATTTCTCAATATTGTGGACACATCTCTGTGCCCTGCCAGGTGAGCAGCAGCCTCTAAAGGCATGAGGTGAACCCCCCCAAAACTGAGCTCTCTCAGGAAAAACCATCCAAAGCAGCAGCCAGAACCTGTTCCACATTTCTCCTCCCCAAAAATACTGCTCTGCCCTTCTGAGACTGCTCAGAGAGCGAGGCAAGCCAGAGCCTGCAGCAGCGCAGAACTTCCAAAGGAAAATGGGAATTCTGACAGCCCCAGGCAGGTTGGGTTACCCACAGCACAACGGCAGAGCTGGAGTTTGGGATTTTCTGTGACACACACTGAGCCAAAGCCCTGCAAAATCTACTGGATTTTAGAGGGGGGGGAAAAAGGGGAAAAAAAAAAGAAAAGGAAGATTTCGTGGCACTTGAACATCTGCTTGAAACATTTGAAAAACTACAGCCCAGTGTTAATTTAAACTTCCTTATAACCCAGTTCAACATTTGGAGTGCAAACACTGTTAATAGGATGGGAACTGGGGTGGTGGTGATTTGCTTACTATATTGGGAAACAAAACCAGAACAAAACCAGCTTGAGATAGAGCTTTTGTTTATGTTGCTGACCCATCTGTCTTCATTAATGCATTATTTACAGGAAAAGTTAAAAAATTAGCTTCTGCTCCCTCTTCAAGTGCAGCAGCAACAAATAAAGGCTGAATGGTTCATTTGGCCTCGACTAAAAATGGAAATTCTTATCAGCACCCCTTGGAGGAAGAGGTTTATGATGTGCAGAGTGTTATTGTTGGGTATTGGTGCCTTGGGCCACAGGGCAGCCAGGGAGGGGCTGTGTCACAGAAAACAGCCCCAAAACATCACCCTCATCTTATCCAAACTCCTGCTTTGACATTAAAAGGAGAAATGCTGAGGTTTCCCCACCCCTGTACTGACCCATGCAGGGTAATGGTGGGATTTTCTGGGTGTGATTTCTTGGGTAATGGTGGGATTTTCCTGGGTAATGGTGGGATTTTCTGGGTGTCATTTCTTGGGTAATGGTGGGATTTTCTGGGTGTGATTTCTTGGGTAATACTGGGATTTTCCTGGGTAATGGTGGGATTTTCTGGGTGTGATTTCCTGGGTAATGCTGGGATTTTCCTGGGTAATGGTGGGATTTTCTGGGTGTCATTTCTTGGGTAATGCTGGGATTTTCCTGGGTAATGGTGGGATTTTCTGGGTGTGATTTCCTGGGTAATGCTGGGATTTTCCTGGGTAATGGTGGGATTTTCTGGGTGTGATTTCTTGGGTAATGGTGGGATTTTCCTGGGTAATGGTGGGATTTTCTGGGTGTGATTTCTTGGGTAATACTGGGATTTTCTGGGATATGGTGGAAAGTTCTGGGGCTGAGCCCTGGTGTGGCCCAGGAACCACCCAGGTGCCTCTGGCCCTGAGGAGATGTTCGGTGGGATTCTGTTCCCAGCACAAGCTGATCCATCTGCTCAGCATTTCAAGGGCTCAGCAAGACTTTTGATTGTATTTTTTAAGTAAGGGCAGGAAATAGGAGGGATAAAAGCAACCAACAAGGCTGCAATAAAGGAAACTATACCAGAGGAATGGATTTCCGTGGCACAGAGCAATGCTTCCTGAACAGGAGGGTCTCGACTCGTTCCCTATCTCACAATATTTTGCTTTCTGTGATGAGCAGCAGAGACAACACTCTGTGCTTTAGTTTAGCTGGGTTTAGCTGGAATAAATGCTGCAGCAGCATTTATTCAATGTTAACACTGAGGAATATTCAGTGTTAACATGAGGAATATTCAATGTTAACAGTGAGGAATATTCAATGGTAACACTGAGGAATATTCAGTGGTAACACTGAGGAATATTCAATGTAAACAGTGAGGAATATTCAATGTTAACAGTGAGGAATATTCAATGGTAACACTGAGGAATATTCAATGGTAACACTGAGGAATATTCAATGTTAACAGTGAGGAATATTCAATGTTAACACTGAGGAATATTCAATGGTAACACTGAGAAATATTCAATGTTAACACTGAGGAATATTCAATGGTAACAGTGAGGAATATTCAATGTAAACAGTGAGGAATATTCAATGGTAACACTGAGGAATATTCAATGGTAACACTGAGGAATATTCAATGGTAACACTGAGGAATATTCAGTGTTAACACTGAGGAATATTCAATGTTAACAGTGAGGAATATTCAATGTAAACAGTGAGGAATATTCAATGTTAACATGAGGAATATTCAATGGTAACAGTGAGGAATATTCAATGGTAACAGTGAGGAATATTCAATGTTAACAGTGAGGAATATTCAATGTTAACACTGAGGAATATTCAATGGTAACACTGAGGAATATTCAATGTTAACACTGAGGAATATTCAATGTTAACAGTGAGGAATATTCAATGGTAACACTGAGGAATATTCAATGGTAACACTGAGGAATATTCAATGTTAACAGTGAGGAATATTCAATGGTAACAGTGAGGAATATTCAATGGTAACATCCTAAGGAGGTTGAAGGGCTGGGGGATGCTCCTGCAGCTCTCCAGCTCCCCACACAATGTCCTTCAGCCCTGTGTGACTGAGCCTGTCCAGGCTGGGAGCTTCACATGGTGTTGAAAATGAATGTGTCGAGTTAAGTGAGAAGGTTTAGACACAGGGTGGTCTCTGCAATCAGGTACAGTAGCTGGCTAGCAACAGCAGCTAAACAACAGCCCAGCCTGCCAGGGAGCTCAGGTTTATGTTGGCTTTGCTGTAGCAACTCCTTATCTGCCAGAGATTAGAGCAGTTCCCATCAGTTGTTGTGGGATTTGGTGGAATCCGTTTCCTGAGCTGTCACCAGGGCTGGTGGGGATGCAAAGCTCTGGGAGGGCAGAGCTGCAGCTCTGATCCAGCTCTGGCTGCCCTTAGCATGGCCAGGTTTGATCAAAATTTCTGTTAGAATTAGCTGGATTAAATAACTAATTGTGTTATTAAAATTTATAGAATTAATTAGATTAAACAGCTAATTGTGTTATTAAAATTTATACAATTTTATAAAATTTAGGTCAAAATTAGTTAGATTAAATAAATTTAGGTTAGATATTGGGAAGGAATTGTTCCCTGTGAGGGGGATGAGGCCCTGGCACAGGTGCCCAGAGCAGCTGGGGCTGCCCCTGCATCCCTGGCAGTGCCCAAATCCAGGCTGGACATTGGGGCTGGAGCACCTGGGACAGTGGAAGTGTCCCTGCCATGGCGGGGCTGGCACTGGATGGGCTTTGAGTCCCTCCTGTTGATCCACAGGAACCTGAGCTGACACTCCCGGAGCCCCAGGGGCTGATGCAGAGGCTGGAAAGGGTTTAAATTATTCAGTTTTGACTTCCAGCAGTTGGTTACTGCTGAAACAGACCCAAAACAGCAACATCATGCAAATGCAGCCTGCAGTCCCAGATATTCCCTGGAGCTTTGCACCAAGTCTGATGTTATCCTGGCAGGGAAAGCAGCTGCTCCCATCCCCAGTGCCTGAGTCCCTCCTTTCCCCTCGGCATTTCTTGTTCTCTGCCCATTGACAATTTACACCAGCTGCAAATTTGGCCCAATAATATTGATTGTGTGTCTTGTGCTTCCTCTGCGGGCCCTAATTAGTGCCTTGGAGATAATGAGCAGGGAGTTAATGGCAGGGGAGCGGGGCTGCCCCTCTCCAGCCCTGACACTGCTCAGGGCACGGCACTAATGAGCTCCAGAGCTGCATTAACCCTGCTCTGGCTCTGCCTGGCCTTGCCCACAGCAGCCCCTGAGGGACTGGGAGCCGCTGGGACACAGGAAAACCCCTGGGAAGGAGGAATTGCAGCTCTCTGCCCTCTGCCAGCTGCTCCCCTGCAATCCCCACCCTGCTCCTGCTCCCATGGGTAACCCCTGTCCTCACCCGCGGGCACCCACGGTGCCAACACTGCTGTTACAAAAACTCCAGTCACAAAAAGGAGACACCAAGCCTGGACACCAAGTTATTGCCACAAATATTCTTACTGTAAGTTGGGACTCAGGAACCCCCAGGTCTTGGTCTGGCTCTGCTTTGTCTTGTGCCCTGCAGGGATTTCCAGAGGCTCCATCACCTCTGTGCCTTTGGGAAACACAAAAATCTGCCACCTCCATGGCCTGACCTTCACTGGGACAGACAGAGGGACCAGCTTGGTTTGAGCTGAGCTCTCAGGTGCAGACTGGGACAGAGAATCAGTTTGGTTTGAAATAAGCACTGAGGTGCAGACTGGGACAGACAAATGGATCAGGATCAGTTTGGTTTGAGCTCAGCTCTCAGTTTGGTTTGAGCTCAGCTCTCAGTTTGGTTTGAGCTGAGCTCTCAGGTGCACACTGGGACAGACAAATGGATCAGGATCAGTTTGGTTTGAGCTCAGCTCTCAGTTTGGTTTGAGCTCAGCTCTCAGTTTGGTTTGAGCTCAGCTCTCAGGTGCAGGACTCAGGCCCTGCAGGGTCCTGGTGCAGGACCATGGCCCAGGGGCTCCCTGCTCTGGTCCCAAAGCCCAGAGAGGATGGGGAGGCCAAGCAGGGGAAGAAAGGAGCAGCATGAGCCCTGCTGGGCACCACCTGAGAAACAGAGCAAAGGCTCAGCTGCAATTTTAGTTTTAAAAGTTATTTACTTTAAAAGCCATCCTGCTTGCCCTCACCAGTGGGTGAGCAGGAGCAGGTCAGGGGGGCTGACAGCAATTTAATCTGCATTTCCATGGCTCCCTGTGCCATCCCTGACCCCACACCAATGCCTGTCCACTGCCAGCAAGGGGACAGCTCCAGCCCTGAGGAGATAATGAGTCTCTAAACACGTGTCCCACGTCTCCTGCAAAGTGCAAATGTGATTTATCCCCGTTTCACACTTTACAGAGCTTTCTTTCCCCCGGATAGGAGGGAAATAGCAAGGGAGCAACACGTTCCCAGTCCCTCAGTGGAAACATCCCCTCCCAGGGTGTGACAACACTCCAGTTTCCAGTGGATGTTTTGACCTTTCACTCCTCAGCGCTGTCTGTAGCTGCTGTGTTGGGAACAACTGTCCTTGGGGTGCTTGGCTGACCTCCTGACTCCTTTTGGAAAGGCATTTCCATGGAGCTCTCAGCACTTCAAACCAGCACCAGACTTTTAGTGGCATCAGAAATGTGGATGCATGTGAAGGGAACACTTGACAGCGCTCAGAAATCCATCCCTGGAGCTCCAGGAAGGGACAGGCAGGGTAAAGGTGTCACTGAAAAGGCTCCAAAGCACCCGGTGGCCTCGGGGGATGAGTGTGGATCTCACCCGGAGCACGTGGAGCTCAAGGGGAGCCTCTCGGGCTGGACGGCAGCCTGGGCCAGCCTTTATCAGGGAGATGAGGAAGGAAACGCTGCCAGGGAAAGCAGAGATTTACCCCTCACATGCTCAGGATGCAGCTGCCAGGCCAGGACTGAGCCAGAGGTCAGAGCTGGCCCCTGCCCCCCTGGCTGGGGGAAATCTCTCCTGGGTGCAGATTACAGGAACCTGCCCTGTTCCCAGCCCCTTATCGGGACACTGCGTGAAGAGGGCTGAAATATCACATCGTGGTTTTACGCGTGATAAAGCAAATTCTCACAGGCCACAGCAGCGGCTGCTGATGGGCCCTCGGCCACCCCGGGGTGCAGGGGGACCCTGGGGACAGGGCTCTGTGTGAAAAGGGCTTCTTGTGAGCACGGGTAATTCCTGCTCTGTTCACCTGGCTGGATCTCTGCTGTTTCCTAAAGGCTGAGCACACCCTGCAGTCCTGCAGAGGCAGCAGCACCACAAACCCCACCCAAACCTCTGTGTTTGAAATTATAAACCTCATTTATTGAGAAACCCAGCCCTGCTCACGGGAATTACCTGTGGGGAAGCCCTTGAGGAGGAAAGGGGGAGCTCCTCCAAAGTCGATGCAAGGAGGAAAATCCTCCAAGGACTGGAGCACAGCAGCACTCAGGGCCTGCTTGAACACCTCCCAGCTCCTAAACGTGCAGGGTTTGGGTTTGGGATGAGGATTTTCTCCAAGGAAGAGCTCATTTGGACAACCCTTAGCCCCTGCTACCCAAGGTGCTCCCTGGCACCATCAGGACGCTCCTTTTTTCCAGGTTATTTTCCCTGCAGGCCACTGTGGCTTCATAAATCCTGGTGCTGCAGCAAGGTGGCAGGGAAACACGGGGGAAGGGGGACAGTGGGACTGCTGCTGCCAGCCCTTGGGACACTTCTTCCTCCTCACCTGGGCGAACAGCTGCTGGTACACCCAGCCTGGTGTGCTTTCTCCCCAAAATCAGCCTGGCCTGGGGGTCTCCTTCAGCTCCCACGTAAAGGAGGGGAGGATGGACTGCATCACTCTGGAATTCTGGGGAGAACAACATGTTCTCCCTGCTCCTGGGGCCTGGACAAGGCCTCCTCAGCCACGGCTGGACACTTCCTGCACGTCCACCTCGCCTCCCCCAGCAACGTGCTCCTCTGGGCAGTGGCCAGGCTAAAAAAGGAAACTTCCTATCGCGCCAGAAACTAAACTTTGATAAATATGAGGGGATAAGTCACAATAAGCGTGACTGGCTCGGGTTCCAAACACAATAATGTGGGAAGGAAAGTTTTATTTTCTTGCCTCTCACGCCTACCAAGCCCTTGGATACAACAGAGTGAGTTCCTAAAAGAATTTATTTAGTGAATGCCTGAGAAGAGCAGAACAGACTTGCTGTTCTAGCACAAAGAATGCAGGGAGGGGACTGAAAGGATGCCCTGGAAGGTGCCTTACTTTCATCCCACAGGTTTGGATGCAATGGGATTTGTGGTTCATTTGGAAAGCCATGTCACATTTCCAGGGAGAGGAAAATCCTCAGCCTGATCTCAGGGTTATCACCTTGGTACAGCTCTTGTGTCCTCACGGTGCAGTGGGAGGGCTAAGGGGTGAAAAATGTCTTTTTGGAAAGGATCTTGTTTCTCTGTGGTAGACAGTCTGCTGTGCTTCTATATGGCAGGAGCAGCATCACCCTCTGCAGGGGATCCAGAGTCAATGCCCAAAACCTGCTGAGCTGAAAGGCCCCAAAACCCCCAAAACCCCCCAAACCCTGAGTTTATCATGTCCCTGCCCCAGGAACAGGAGAGATTCTCTGCTGCTCCCAGCCCAAAACGGTTCCTGGCCTGGCTGCAGAAATAGAGGGAGGGAGGAAATGCAGCCTGGGCACCAGGCAGTTTTTGGGGACCTCACGTTGTGGGATCTCCAGCAGAAGATGTGAAAATACAGCACATCCAGAGCAGGCTCTGGGCTGAGCAGAGAGGACACCCAGCCCCTCAGGGATGAAGAGGGAGCAGTTTCACAGGTCTGGCGTGGGCAGCTCATGGTTCTCTGTCTCTGGGAAAAGCTCATTTTAAAGAAAAGAACTCCTCATTATCTTACAGCAGCAGCTCAAGGTGCCCGTGGCTCTCTCCCCTCCCGGCTCTCAGGAACTTCCAGCCCACCTGACCTCTGTTGGGAAGTCTCTCTCTCCCAATGACCTCTGCAAACCCTGCAAATGTTAATGGGTGGAATATCTTCAAAGAGTGCCTCTGATCCTGCAGCCAGGGGTTGTTCTGCCTATCGGAGCGGAAGTGCAGGAATGAGCAGTTTATTTTAAATAATGCACTTGTCCTAATCGTGGGGATTTCTGAGCCTCAGCCAAGCCTTTGCACGTCATTCCAGTCTGCTGTGAAGGAATTATTGGCCTCTTCACACTTTTGATCTTTGCAGAAAGGAGCGTGTGGCATTTCCAGCCCAGATGTTCACGATGCTGGATGGAGAAGTTTCTCCCTAATGGCTCACGCTCACATTGGTGAGGAGCTTCTTGCAGAGGTAAAAAATTAAATAAACACTAAATCAGCTCTGTCAAGGTCATCTGAAATCACAGGAAAGACTCGTGAATGGCAGCTGTGAAGTGGTGGCAGACACTGTGGAACCTCTGGTCTGAGTGTGGGGATCCATGGATGTTTTGCCTTGGGTATCTCAGACAGGCACTGGAGATGGGACCCTTCTGTTCCTCCTCGTGAAGGCACAATGGGTCCAGAACCCAAACTTCTGAGTGCAATCGTGGCTGAGCAGCAGGAAGTGTTGGCCTGTTCTCCAGGTAACCTGAGCAGCTGACAGAAGAGTTGAAATAAACACACCCAAAAAAAGCTAAAGGATATTCCTGGCTTTCCTGGTTCAGAGCATGAACCAGGCTCTGAGCTCTGCTCTCCTTCCTCCCCCCTGGCCTGTGGGCAGGAGCAGGACCCTGGACAATGCAAGTCCCTGGCTCTGAACCTGCAATTCCTGAGCATTCCTGCAGCTGCATTTGGTGTCTGTGAGAAGCTGGGCTCCTCCTAGTTGGTTTTGGCACCAGTTTGACTTGTGGCTTTAGTTAAGTTTTTTATCTCCTCCTCGAGCATCCTGGTTTTCTTCTCCAGCTCCTCCTGCGAGCGCTCCGCGTTCTTCAGCCTCAGCTCCAGCTCCCCACTCCTCTTCCTCTCCTGCTCCAGCTCCTGCTTCAGCCTCACCACCTTGGCCCACACCTCGTAGTTTTCCTTCTGGAGGCTGCAAAGGGAAACAGAGCATGAAAGGATTGGATTGGGGTTGGACTGGATTGGATTGGGTTGGATTGGATTGGGGTTGGATTGGATTGGATTGGATTGGGTTGGATTGGATTGGGATTGGATTGGATTGGGTTGGGTTGGGTTGGGTTGGGTTGGATTGGATTGGATTGGGTTGGGTTGGATTGGATTGGATTGGATTGGATTGGTTTGGGTTGGGTTGGGTTGGATTGGATTGGATTGGATTGGATTGGGTTGGGTTGGGTTGGATTGGGTTGGGTTGGGTTGGGTTGGGTTGGGTTGGATTGGATTGGATTGGGTTGGGTTGGATTGGATTGGGTTGGGTTGGATTGGGTTGGATTGGATTGGGTTGGGTTGGGTTGGGTTGGATTGGATTGGGTTGGGTTGGATTGGATTGGATTGGATTGGGTTGGATTGGATTGGTTTGGGTTGGGTTGGATTGGACTGGACTGGAAAAGGGCTGGGAAATCATTTGGCTCCCAGCACCAAAACAAGCCAGAGGTGCTGCCCTGAGCCCTTCAGTGGCCACAACTCGATCCAATAAATCAATAAATGCAATACACGTGCATTGATAACGTGAAAATAATGATAATATAACAACAATATGTGGGGCTGATGGTTGCAGCCCATGGTGTAATAATGCTGCTGGTGAATTCTGGAGAGTCTGATGGTCCAGTGCCGGGGTAATAACAGGAATTATGACAGGAATTATGCAGAGGACTGCAGGAACACTGCAGTGCCACTGAATGGCGTGTAAGAGCTATGGAGCACTGCTGTACAGCTCGTGCAGTGCAGCACACTGATTTGCAGCAGTGTTTTAACAGCTGTGCTTGATCGTGGATCACTGCTGGGACATCCTGCCTGACCTGCTGGTGCACGATCTGCAGCGTTTGCTGTCTCAGCACGAGCTGCTCCTGCAGTTACCTTTCCACCTGGCCCTCGTAGTCACTCCTCTGCTCCGCCAACTCCTTCTCCAGCTTGTGGATCACACCTTGCAGGAACTCCGTGCTGTCCTGCTCAGCTCTGGGCTCCTCAGCAGGGCTGCTGCTGGGGCTGCCAGGCTCCTTTGGCTCGTGGCAGGGGCTGAAGCAGGGCAGGAATTCCTTCTCAGAGGCGCTGCTGGCGGGGCTGGGGCTGGAGCCGCTGCCCTCCCCGCTCTCTGCCACGTTGCTGTCACAGCTTGCAGCCCTGTGCAGGTCCAGCAGCTTAAAGAGATCGTGGGACAAGGTTCTCTTGTGTCCCTCACAGGCCAGGGGGCGTGGGCTGCTCTTGCAGAAGTCACTGGTGAGGACATCACTCCTGCCCTTGTCCCCTGGGGCTGCCAGGAAGGGTTTCCTGCTGGGTAAAGTCTGGGTTCTTTTCCTTGGCTGAGTTTTCCACGTTCCCAGCGTGGCTGTGGGCTCTGAGTCCTCCCCAGGGATGCTCGAGGTGGCAGCTGGGCCAGGGCTGCTGCTGAAATTGGGGTGATCCCTCTGCAAAACGGAGCCCTGGGGCAGCCAGGGCACAGAGCTTTACAAAGGGCACATTGGAACGTGCTGGCCACACTTTTCCATTAAAATCCACTTTGAATTGCACCAAATTTATGATTTTTACAGGGATCCCTTTGAAGAAAAGCCTTTAATCCTCAGTGTTTTCCCCTCACCAGCCTGAGCTGAGCACATGAAAGGTTTCATGTGCTAGGGCCAAAAAGCTTTGGGAGTTTTCATATTCCCCAGAGCAGCAGATTTTCCACAGGAAAGTGGAAAGTTTATCTACATCATTTTCCTGATGTAAATATTCCAGGGGTGACAGACACAGCTTTTGAACCCAAAAAGAGCAAATGCTTTTAGGGCTCGCTGACCTGCCAGAGCCTGCCACAATTAACCACACGTTTAACGAACGCAGGTTAATTAATTATTTAATAGAGCCAGCCTTACCGTCTGCCTTGGGGTGGAGCCCCTGGGGTCCTCTGCAGCCCCCCAGCCCACGGAGCTGCGAGGGACAGGAGCTTTCTTCTCGTGTTTGGGGGCAGGCGGGGAGGGAGGCACGTCCTTGGAGGGGGGAAAGAGCTTCTGGTGGTGGCTGATCATCACCGTCATCACCTTCTGCACCTGGGGCGTGCCTGGGGGAGCAGAGAGCATCAGGGCAGAGCCAGGGACCCCGCCTGGCACCCCCAGCGCTTGCGCTGGCTGAAACGGAGGCGGAGCAGAAAATGAGCGGGACCAAAAAGCCAAGTGAAGTACATGGAGTGAGTAAAAGTGTGGGAAATGGGTTTGTGGAAAATTCTCAATACCTGACAGAAGACTCACACGGTGGACATCTATATACAAACCTTAAGTGACTTAAAAATACCATAAAATAAGACAAATCTTGAAAAAAAAAAATAAACTGGAAATAAGTTTCAAAAAATAACCTCACAAATAAGACTAAATACTTTTTAAAAAATAGAGCTATAAATATAAATAAATATTTTAAAATAAATGTAAATATAAATATAAATACATATACATATACATATAAATATACATATAAATATACATATACATATACATATACATATACATATACATATACATATATATATACATATACATATAAATATAAATATAAATATAAATATAAATATAAATATAAATATAAATATCTATTTAGATATAAATATAAGTATTTTTAGAAATAAATATAAATAAATATAAAAATAGAACTAAAAAATTAAAAAATACTTTATAACAAGATCCACAAAAAGTAGTTTTAAATTATTGACTTTAAAACATTTACAACATAGTGTAACTGAAACTAATAAAGCAAAAACCACTTATATTGTCATTAAAAAATAGTTAACTTCTAATTGTAATAACGTAAATTATAACATCTGTATTATTTCACCCTTCACAGAAGACTAAAAATAGAATAAAAATTTTTAAAACAACTCTCAGTTACCCCATCTCTAAGCAAAAAAAAAAAAAAACAAAAATATATATATATATATATAATATCCAGCCTAAAAGCAGCATAAAAGTAAAGGAGCACTCACATCCCTGAGTTTCCTGTGCTTCCCCAAGAAGGATTTTACACCTTCCTGCTCTGAGCAGCTCAGAGATGAGCTCAGCAAATCCCTGCGTCTGCTGAACTCCTTGAGGGGAGGTTTTGTCACTTTGTCAGTTCCTGAGGGGGTTTTTGTCACCACAAACACATTTACAGCCCAGCAAACACACAGCTTTGCTCTGCCCTGTGCCCCAGCACATTTCTGCCTTTCTTTCAGCTCCACCACAGAAAATCTTTAATTCTGAGGCTGTGGATTCCTCAAAACTGAAATATCCTCCAGGATATTGAAATTACTCCATATGCCTCAAAATATTCCATATCCTGCAGGATATGAAATTGCTCCAGGGGTCCCTTTTACCTCTCATGATGACTGCAGGGTCCTCTACCCTGGGCCTGATCAGGTTCACCCCCATCACTGTGGCCAGGTTGTCCACGCTCATCTTGTTGACGCTGGAGTTCAGTTGGATTTCATAGAGAAACCTGCCAGGATTCCACAGCAAATATTTCACATTTCAGAGGTGGGATTTGGCAAAAAATCCTGGTGAAAAAGTCCTGATTCCTCCTCCCAGCTCCTCCTCTCAGTCACAAGGACAGAAACCCTCAGGACTGAACTGGTACCAGAATGAAAGAGGAGCTGCTCCCCTTGGAAACAGCTCAGGAAGGAAGGGAATCCCCTCCTCAAATCCCACCCTGGTGGAACCTGGAGGTTTTGGTGCTCAAGGCTTTTGTCCAGCAAAGCTACACCTGGTTTGGATTCCCAGGGATTTCTGAGTGACTTTGAGGGTGGCGACTCACGCTCAGACATTCCCAGGGGGGCTATCCCAGGGGCTGGAATTCTCCTCTACCAAAATCAGGACCTGGTGCCTCAAAGGGAAGCAAAGCACAGCCTAGGGAGGCTCTGCCTGGAGGGGCCACCCCCGGGGTGCCATTTCTGCTCCCCAGCACCAAAGCTGAGCTGCCCCTGGCCCTGCAGGGCACTGACCTGCAGATGTAGCTCAGGAGGTTGTAGTTGTCTCTGGGGAGGAGGGACAGCTGCTTCAGGAGCTCCTGGTGGCCCTGCATGGTGACAAACAGCTCCAGGAGGGTTCACGGGACCCAAGAACTGCTCCTGCTCACTCCAGCCATGCCTGGGGGTGTCCCCGTGTCCCCAGCCCTGGGACAGCTCCAAACACGTGTGGTGGCACTCGGGGTGACCCTGGGGGTGGTGGCTGATGATCTCGGGCATCTTTTCCAAACTCAGGTATTCCCTGACTCTGGTTCTCCTGGTTTGCTCCCCTTGGAGCTCCATCTCTCCCCGGGATGTTCTGCAGGGCTCAGCAAGGAGGGGCAGCCCCAGCAGGAGCAGGGACCCCCAGCCCAGCCCGAGGGAGGAGCTGATCCTGCCTCATCTCCTCCAGCATCTTGTGGACATTCAGGACACTTTTAACCCCAAAGAGGAGCAGAAATTGAAGCTTTAAAATTCACAAACCCCTGTGGCCAAGCTGGGAAAACCCCACTGGCTTTGGGGCAGTTTTCCTTTTTAATTTTTTCCCTTTTTCTCTCCCCAGATTCCAAAGCCTTGCTGTGTGCCCTTGGCCCCTGCAGCTCACAGCGTGCCCTGGCACTGAAACTGATTTTAAGGCTGGGAAGAGGAAAACAAAAGCACCTCTACCTTTGTCTCGTCAGCCTCCAGAGCCTGCCCACAGAGCAGGAAATCCTCGTACTGCAGCCAGGGCACCACGGGCTCCGGCAGCTCCCGCAGGTACAGCTTGAGCAGGGAGGCCACGGTGTGGACATCGGTGTCCCTGCAGGGAGCAAGGGACACTCAGAGCCAGCCGGGGATCGCCTCCACCTCCCTGCCCTGCTTTGGGGACCTAAAATCTCTTTTCTTCACCCACATTTAGCCTCCACCTCCCTGCCCTGCTTTGGGGACCTAAAATCTCTTTTCTTCACCCACGTTTAACCAGTGGGAGCTGCAGTTCTGGAGCACCACCCTGGCTCTTGTCCCTGCGTTCACAGGGGTGGAGAACCAAGGACAAGGGAGCAAAACCCTTCTCCCATTCCAGGTCAAACCCTTCTGGAAGGTTCCTGCTGAATGTTCTCCTCTTCGAGCCTTTCTGGAGGGTTCCTGCTGGATCCCCTCCTCCTCAAGCCCTTCTGGAAGGTTCCCGATGGATCTCCTCTCCTTCTCAAGCCTTTCTGAATTCTTTCTCCTGCCCAAGCCCCTCTGGAAGGTTCCTGCTGGATCCCCTGTCCCCCTCACAGCGCTCTGGAGGGCTCTGGGGGTGGCCCTGGCTGTTTTCCCTGGAGCAGGGGCTGGCACGGGGGCAGCAGCCAGTGTCACCTGCTGAAGGAGGGTCTCTCCCCGGCGTCGAAGGCGTCGCGGAGCTGCCGGACCAGGCTGTCCTGGCCGGGCAGGCGGAAGATTCCCTCCTCGGCCAGGCCGTGCTCCAGGATGAACTCAGCGCTCTTCTGCACCACCATGGGCACCAGGGGCTGCCCAAACCTCTGCTCCTGGGCCATGGTCTGCGCCAGGCACTGCCCGAACACCCCTGGGGACACCGGGCGCAGCTCAGGGTGTGGCTTTGGGGTTTCCACACTCTGGGCTGGTACAAAACCCTGAACTTCACATAAAGTGTCTGCAGTTCTCCACACTGCATTCACAGGGGTGGAGAACCAAGGAAAAGGGAGAAAAACCCTTCTCCTATCGCTCATTCCAAGCAAAACCCTTCTCCCATTTCCCACCTCAAGCAAAACCTTTCTCCCATCTCCCAGCTCAGACAAACCCATCCCTTTCCAGCCCAGAAAAATGGGGGCAGAAAGGATGGAATGCACAGAATTCACAGAAATCACAGAATTCACAGAATTCACAGAAATCACAGAAATCACAGGAAGGATGGGCTGGGCCAGAAAAGGCAGAGGAAAAGCAAAGTGAGGAGACTGGCAGGTAAAAACCAACATTTTTTCAAGGCTTTATCCCTGAATGGGAGTTTTTCTCAAGAACATTTTCAGGGTGAGAAAGGAGGTTGAGAAGGAAGACGAAGCCAGGCCAGAAACGTTCATCCTTGGCTCTCCTCAGCACTGCAGCCCCATTCTCAGGGATTTCTGAGCCAAACCTCCCCAGCTGCATTCCCAGGACAGAAATCCCTGGGTTTACCTCCCGAGGCCGAGCCCAGCGCCCTCCGCAGGGATTTCACCCACTCCTCCAGCTCCGCCTGCGAGCTGGCCATGAGCACGCACGGCTCCTGCCCCGCCCGCGGCTGCTCGCCGGCCACCCCTGCGGAACAGAAACACACATTTACTGGGCAGGAAAAACCCAATAACTGGGCAGAAAATACACATTTACTGGGCAGAAAATAGTGATTTACTGGGCAGAAAAAAACCACATTTAGAGAGCAGAGTGGGGTGTCCTCACCCGGGATGATCTCAAAGATGAATTTCCCTCCCTCCTCGGGGTTGGTGGCCAGCACGTTGATGGAGCTCCCCTGGAGAGCCAGGCAGCCCTAGGACAGAGCAGAGCCCTGAGTTTATACAGATATAGATGTGTAATATATTCCTATATATATATATACACACATACATTCTTGTATATATATATATGTACAGATATACTCGTGTATGTATATATATAAATATATTTGTATGTATATATATAGATAAATTCATGTATATGTATATACATATATATTCATGTATATATATATACAGATATACTTGCGTGTGTATATATCTATACATCCATACTCATGTATAAATATATATATTAGTGTACAAATATATATACAGATATATTTGTATACATCTATGTCTATACATCTATACTCGTGTATAAATATATACAGATACATTACTGTGTATATATACACAGATATATTCATATAGATATACTCATGTGTATATATATATATAATAGATATACAGATATAATTGTGTATATATACACAGATGTATTTGTGCAGATGCACTACAGGGATTTTAAAGCAGTAAGGGCACTTCGTAAGTGCCTTTTTTTTCCACTGAAGCAATTCTCATCAGGATAAAAACGCTTCTTTTTGCTCTTCCCTATTTTTATCTCACTTCTCATCTCCTTTTAGCCCTTGTTGGGAGTGGAAGAAGAGAGAGCAAAGAAGAATGGACTTGGGAAATATTATTATTAATTAATTTTTTTTAACTTTGTAGAGGGAACAGCTTTTCCAGCAGAGAGGAATTTTCCCTGGAATTTTTCCAAAGGAGAAAAAGGTGGTGAGTACTCTAAAAGTGAGTTATGGCATGGAGAAAATAAAATAAAATAAAATAAAATAAAATAAAATAAAATAAAGTAAAATGAAGAAAAATAAAGTTAAATAAAATCTAAAATACAGAATAAAATTAAATTAAATATAAAATAAAATAAAAACTAAAATACAAATTAAAATAAAATTAAATATAAAATAAAGTAAAATAAAATCCGAAACACAAAATAAAATATAACATATTTTTTTTAAAAAATAAAATAAAATAAAACATACAAAATAAAGTAAAATAAAATCTGAAACACAAAACAAAATATTACAAATTTTTAAAAAATAAAATAAAATAAAATATACAAAATAAAGTAAAATAAAATCTAAAATGCAAAATAAAATAAAATAAAATAGAATAAAATAAAATAAAATAAAATAAAATAAAATAAAATAAACTACATTTAACGGAATCATGGGATCCCAGAATCGTTTGGGTGGGAAAAGCCCCTCCAGTGCCACCCGTGCCATGGCAGGGACACCTCCCCAGCCCCAAACCCCTGGAGTCCCGGCCCCACCTGCGGCTTGGCCTCGTCCTCGTCCTTGTAGTAGAGCAGCTGCTGCCCGCGGAGCACGAAGAAGCGCAGCTGCCAGTTCTTAACGATGGAGCGCTGCTTGCGCAGCCAGCCCAGCTTGTCCGGCCGCGGCAGCGCCCCGGGATCCGCGGCCATCACACTGCGGGAACGGGCTGGGGACAGACGGACACGGTGTGGGGACACAGGGACACGGGCTGGGGACACAGGGACACGGGCTGGGGACAGAGGGACACGGGTGTGGGGACAGACGGACACGGGCTGGGGACACAGGGACACGGGCTGGGGACACAGGGACACGGGCTGGGGACAGAGGGACACGGGCTGGGGACACAGGGACAAAGGTGTGGGGACACTGGGTGTGGGGACAGAGGGACACAGGGTATGGGAACACAGAAACAGGGAAGTGGGGACAGAGGGACACGGGCTGGGGACAGGGGACACAGTGACGAGGTAGGGGACACAGGGACAAGGGTGTGGGGACAGGGGGACACAGGGACACGGGTGTGGGGACACAGGACACGGGTGTGGGGACACTGGATATGGAGACAGAGGGATACAGGGAGTGGGGGCACAGGGACCCTGCGTATGGGGACAGAGGGACACAGTGAGGACAGAGGGACACAGGGCATGGGGACAGAGGACACACAGCGGGGACAGGGGACACAGCCAGGCTCTGGGCCCCGCGCTCTGCCGAGTCCCAGCCCCGTTTGCAGAGGAAGTGGCCGCAGTGGCTGCCAGGCTGAGCTTCCTTTTGCCTGCGGGGGAGCAGCTGCCTCCCAGCGAGAGCAAAGTCATGGCTGGGGGTGTTTTTTGGGGTCGTTTTCATGGGGTGTGGGGTTTCTGCAGCCTCCCCGGAGCAGCAGCCACAGCAGAGTGGCCCACACGCTTTGGAGACCCCAGTTCTGCTCTGGGATGGTCCCAGTGGGGCAGAACTCACATTCGTGGGGCTGGAAAATCTCCAGGGATGCTAAAACACCAGCATGGGCTGGGCACTGGGCAGAGCAGCGTCCCTGCCCCCTGTTTGTGTGGCCCCACGGGTGGCACGGCCCTGGGGCACCCCCAAATGCCTGGCAGGGATCACTTCCAGGGGGATTTTTGCCTCTGCAGCCGCCCAGAGCCAGCCCAGCTGGGCAGAGTTTGCATCGCTGGCTGCAAGGCAAGAATAAAGCCGTGACTGCAGGGAACGGGGGCTGCACGCGGTGATTTCCTGGGCTGGAGAACCCTCCTCAGGGCTGTCCCCACATCCCCGCCCAAAATCCCCCAGGGCGAGGAGCCCCTCTGGGGGTGCCCCCCAAGCGTTTCCTGCCCCAACGGCCTCCAGGGTTGGGCATTTCCTCCAAAACCTCCTCCCCCAAAATCGGGAGGGCAGGAGAGGCCAGGGGCCAGCACTGGCCCGGGCAGGACCCCCCGGCACCCCCATTGCTGGGGAGCTGCAATAAAAAACAGTAAAAGGGGGTTCACGGGGGAATTCCTGTTTCTCTGAAATCAATTTCTTTGCAGTTCTCCAAACGCTGCCCCAGGCAGGGCTGGGGGAGCAGGGGAAGTGTCCCCAGGCCACGAGGAGCCAGGGAGGGCGGTGGCAATCTGCAAACAGTGCAAACATTTGCAAATGTGACTTTCACATTTCTGCAAGTGAAGCCGCAGCAGCCCCGGAGACAGTGCAAACACACAAAGCCACACAGAGTCACACAAAAACTCACAAAAACTCACACAGAGTCACACAAAAACTCACACAAACTCACACAAAAACTCACACAAACTCACACAAAAACTCACACAAACTCACACAAAAACTCACACAAACTCACACAAAGTCACACAAAAATTCACACAAACTCAACAAAAATTCACACAAAGTCACACAAAAATTCACACAAACTCACACAAAGTCATGCTCACCCAGCAGCTGGAAGCTGCAAAAAGCACCAGGGGTTTCACCACAAGCAGATTTTCTTGAAAAAACGGCAATTCCTGGTGCCAGCACAGGCTCAAGCCTCGGTCCCATCCCCACCCTCTGCTCCCCAGCACCCTTGGTGTGCCCTGGCCTTTTTTTCTGACTTGACTTCACCCCCTGCTCCACAGCCTCTGTGCAAAACCAATATTAGTTATCCCAGGAACGAGGATGCAGGATGCCTCTGTGATAATCCATGGGCATTTCTCCCCCCAGTGTGGGGATGGCTCTGAGCTCCAGTTTCTGGGCCACCCCAGGTCTCATTTGGGGCTTCCATCCCTCCCCTTGGGGCTCTGCGTGCAGAGAATGGCTCGGCCACTCTGGCCAAAGTGGCTTCAGACAGAAATCCAAGTTTCTGTGTGGGAAAATCCAGCCAGGCAGAGACCAGCTCTGCTCCAGGGCCAAACCCAGCCCCAGGGTGGATTTTTGGATGGCCTGGGCTCAGGCTGGGCTCTGCAGCCCCTCCCTGACCACCCCATCATCATCACCCCTAAATCCCCTCCCTGACCACCCCATCATCATCACCCCTAAATCCCCTGTCCCCTCCAGCCCGGGCCTGAGCTTTTGTGCCACCAGAAGGGGCCTGGGTGGTTTAAATCCCCCCAAACTCGGGTTTTGGGGGACAGCAGCCCCGTCCCCCTGCTCCCACAGCATCCCTCGCTGACAAATCTGCAAATCACTTCTTGGAAATCATTTGCAAATCATCTGCTCTGTCTCTAAAGTGGCACCGGGGGCCACTGAGCCAAAATCTCAGCTGGGCTCAGCCCCGGGGCCCCCAGCCCTGCCTGGGCCTTGCAGACATGGAGGGGCACCAAGGAACCCTCGCGGAGGAGCCCTCACGGAGGAGCCCTCATGGAGGAGCCTTCACGGAGGAGCCCTCATGGAGGAACCCTCGCCAAGGAACCCCCACCAAGGAACCTTCACCAAGGAACGCTCATGGAGGAGCCCTCATGGAGGAACCCTCACCAAGGAGCCCTCACCAAGGAACGCTCATGGAGGAGCCCTCATGGAGGAGCCTTCACCAAGGAGCCCTCACCAAGGAACCCTCATGGAGGAGCCCTCATAGAGGAACCTTCACCAAGGAACCCCCACCAAGGAACCTTCACCAAGGAACGCTCATGGAGGAGCCCTCACCAAGGAACCCTCGCCAATGAACCCTCACTAAGGACCTTCATGGAGGAGCCTTCACGGAGGAATCCTTACCAAGGAGCCCTCACAGAGGAGCCCTCACGGAGGAGCCCTCACGGAGGAACCCTCACCGTACCTATTTTTGCAGCGTCCATCTTCAGGTTGAAATCCCAGTTCCGTGGCAGCTTGAGGGACATGCTGGATCAGGAAAGTTCTTTTTTTTCCCTTTCCTCAAGGTGAGCTTGTTTAGGAGAGGGGCTGGAACCAAGCCCTGACGGTCCCGTGGGGGTCCCC
Source organism: Molothrus ater (assembly GCF_012460135.2). Classification (NCBI taxonomy): domain Eukaryota; kingdom Metazoa; phylum Chordata; class Aves; order Passeriformes; family Icteridae; genus Molothrus; species Molothrus ater. Next base: position 4,748,049 of record NC_050505.2, on the reverse strand, counting down.
CCACCAAGAGCAGCAGCTCGGCGAGGCTTGGTTTGCCAGCGAGCTTCCTGCCTCTGAGAGCAGCAAAAACCCCATAAAAGTCCTTTCCTGCCCCGCTTTCCTGCCCAGCTCTGGCTTGCCCAGCCGTGCTCTCCGCTGGTGCCAGCTCTGGTCCCCCCCTGTCCCCTGCCCAGGCCCGGGGCCGCCAGCCCAGCCCGGGGCCGCTCCCCGGGCGCGCTCGGGGCATTTGAGGAAGTGCTGTCAGCAGCTCTGCGTGGGCTCCTGGAGCTCTGAGCGCTGCCCCGAGCAGCAACAGCCCGGCCCGGGGCCCTGGGGGCGGCCTGGGGAGGGGCAGAGCTCGGGGTGAGCCCAGGGTGGCGCCCGTGCCTGTCCTGGGCACCCCCAGATGGCACCGGGGGTTCGGGTTTGGCTTTTCCTTTGCAGCCAAATGGGGATGGAACGGGGAGGAAAGGACGTGGAAACCAGAGGGGTGAGCACCAAGGGGTGCTGGAGATGTGGAGTGGGTTGGGAGGGAGCTCAGAGCCCACCCAGGGCCACCCCTGCCATGGGGGGACACCTTCCACTGTCCCAGGGCGATCCAGCCTGGCCTTGGGCATGGATGGGCACTTGGGCACCTCTAGTTCCTTTTGAATTTTAATATTTTTTAAAATTGTTTAACTTTAATGTTTTGTTTCAATTTTAATATTTTAATTTTAATTTTCAATTTTAATTTTTCATTTTAAAGTGTTTAAATTTTAAATTTAAGTTTAAAACATGTAAGTTTAATTTAAATGTTTTAAATTTAAATTAAAAATTTAATTTTTTAAAGTGTTTAATTTAAATGTTTTTGTTTTATTTTCATTTTCAATTTAATTTTACTTTTTTTTTTAATTTGAATTTTTGGTTTCATTTTTAAATTTTAATTTTCATTTTTTTGTTTTAATTTTAAATTTAATTTTACTTTTTAATTTGAATTTTTGTTTCCATTTTAAAATTTTTAATTTTATCTTCATCCTAAATTTAATTTTTATTTTTTAATTTTTCAATTTCAATTAGAACTCTGCGGACAGCTGAAGGGGCTGCATGTTTTGCTCCCTTTTCCCTCAGCCAGGCTCTGGAGCAGCCCTTTCTCAGCTGTGTCACGGGCAGGATGTCACGAGGCCTGAACGGAAACTCTGCCTGAGCCCAGAGCTCAGCCCAGGCTGGGCCCAGCAGAGCTCAGAGCTCAGCCCAGGCTGGGTCACCCCACAGAGCTCAGCCCAGGCACCCCAAACCTGCCCTGGGACACCCCGGGAGCCCCAGCCTGGGCAAGGAGAACAGCAGGATTGCCTCTGGAAATCTGCATTTTTCCAGGTCTAAAAATGCAGAATAAATTGGCACAGGATGTGGGGAAAGCAGGGTGAATCTGCATTTTTCCAGAATAGTGAATATTGCTGAATATTGAACATTGCTGACTATTGAATATTGCCGAATATTGAATATTGCCGAATATTGAATATTGCTGAATATTGAATATTGCCAAATATTGAATATTGCTGAATATTTTTTCTCCAGGAAATCCCTCAGGAAGGAGAGCACAGGGCAGGGAATAGGGAATGTGAGTTTGGAAATCACGGCGCACCCACGGCGCTGAATGAAAGTCCCCCCAGGTAATGGAATTTATATTTATTTAACAGTAACATACAGTATATAAATAGGGTAAATACTTTAAAATATACAATATTTCACATTCGAACATTCGGTCAAAGGAAGGCAACTCTACGTGTGCAGCTAGAACTGGAACCAAAACCAAAGCACAGAGAAAGAACAGCCAGGGCTGGAGAGCAGGGGCTGCACAGGAGCACAGAGCTGCCACCGGGGCTGCCACGGGGACAGAGCTGTCCCCAGGAGGGGCCACCAGCACCCAGCCAGGGCAGTGGGACAGGGCAGGGCCCCCCAGCCGGGCCTGGGCGCTGCCTGCACACAGGGGACACAGGGGACACTCCCTGAAGGGGACATTCCCTGGAGGGGACACTGGGATGGCACAGCCCAGCTCTGGGGGATGCTGCAGGACCTCAGCTCCCCTCGAGAGCTGCTCCTCAGCTCAGGGGCACTGCTGGACCCAGGGAATTCTGTTTAACCCAGGGAATCCTGTTTAACTCCAGGAATTCTGTTTAACTCCAGGAATCCTGTTTAACTCCAGGGATTCTGTTTAACTCCAGGAATTCTGTTTAACTCCAGGGATTCTGTTTACCCTGGGAATCCTGTTTCACCCTCGTAACTCAGTTTCACCTTGGTAATTCAGTTTCACCCTGGGAATCCTGTTTCACCCTCCTAACTCAGTTTCACCTTGGGAATCCTGTTTCACCCTGGGAATCCTGTTTCACCCTCCTAACTCTGTTTAACCCTGGGAATTCTGTTTCACCCTGGGAATCCCGTTTCACCCTGCTAACTCTGTTTAACCCAGGCTGATCCCAGGTCTGGTGCCTTCCTGAGCAGGGCCAGCCCCACCTGGGCTACAACCAGGCAGGGAAAAGCAAAATTCCCACCCAGATGTCCCCAGGCCTGGCCCAGCCTTGGGTCAAACCCGTGTCCAAACCCAAAAAACACCTGGGGGTGCCCAGTGTGCCATCCCCACGGGCACTGCCCCTCCCTGGCTGGTGGCTCCACACCTGGGACCTTGACAGGGGCTCCTGTCCCCTCCTCCCAGCTGGCAGCAGCTGCCCTGCCCTGCTCTGAACCTTTGCACCTTCCCTGCTCCGAACCTTTTCCTGTGCCAGGCTGAGCCCCAGCCCTGCAGACCCCACCCCTGGGGTCACTTTGTCCCCACATTCCTCAAGTTCAGCGTCCCCAGGGCCCTGCAGGGCTCCTGCACATCCCTGGGCAGCAGCAACAGCCAGGGCCAGGCCAGCAGCTTCCATGCTTCCCAAATCCCCATCCCAGATCACACCTGCAGGACGTTCCCTGCCCATGGCAAAGGAGGAGGGACAAGATTTAATCCCCCCTCCATCCCAAACCCAGGGTCCCACTCAGCCCCCCAGCCCTGTCAGCTCGGCTGCACGACCTGCAGACAGCCCCAAACCCCAGCTCCATCCCTGCCTCCACTGTTCCCACCCTTCAGTGGCTTCTAAGGGATTTTTCCCATACAGGAAACCCTCCCCAGGCAGCTCTGCCCGTGAGGAGCAGCCCGGGTTTGCAGGGAGGGGGCAGGAATAAAACTGGTCAGGGAATTTCTGATCAGGGAATTTCTGATCAGGGCATTTTCTAATCAGGGTATTGCCTGATCAGGGAATTGTCTGATCAGGGAATTGTCTGATCAGGGAATTTTCTGATCAAGGCATTTTCTAGTCAGAATTTTCTAATCAGAGAATTTTCTAATCAGGACATTTTCTGATCAGGGCAGTTCTGATCAGGGAATTAATTTCTGATCAAGACATTTCTCATCACAGAATTCATTTCTGACCAGGCCATTTCTCATCACAGAATTCATTTCTGACCAGGCCATTTCTCATCACAGAATTCATTTCTGACCAGGCCATCCTGGCAGGCCAGCCCAGGCAGAGCTGCTGCTGCTGCTCCCTCAGCTGCTCCCTGGAGCTGCTTTGCCCTCCAGTGCCCACAGGCAGCACTGACAGCCCTGCCCCAGCAAAGCTCTGCCCTGCTGCTCACAGCAGGAGAGGAACTAAAGGGTTAAAGCAGACGAGCAGGAGACTAAAAACCCACCAGGGGATTTCTCACTAAGGACAGAGCACAGCTTGGGGATATTTATCAACACTGGCGCTTCTGCCTGGGCATTTGGGCAAAGGGCAGGAGCACCCAGGCAGCCCCAGCCACCCTGGCACTGCCCCACGTTAAACACAGCCCAAATACTGCCCTGGGCAAGGTGGGAGCACCTCTGTAATCCTCTGCAGTTTCTGTGTCAGGGGCTTGCACCAACACCTGCTCCATGGACAGAAAAGAAATACAACCTAATTGCAGCTGTTAGGGAGCAAGCACAGGAGAAATCACAACCAGGAGAAATGGGTATGAACACCAAAGCCAGTCCTGGAGTGCCCAGGGCAGCAGAAATTGAGCAACTGAGCAGAGCCTCCTGTGCTTTGCATCCAACACCTGCCCAGGGAGCAGAGCCCAGCACAGCCCACAGGCGTGCGGGAGAGGGGCTGCACCTCTGCTGTGTATTTACACACACTCAGCGTGGGAAAAGCTCTGAACCTGGGGCATTTTCAGGTGGTTGGTTCTCTGCTGATGCCAAGCAGGTGCAGGGGCTCACGTGTGGCTGAAGGTTTGTGGCAGCAACTGCTTGAAAACTCCAATGTATTTATTATTTCTGCATGAGCTCTCCCTGTCACTTGTTCCCTGGGCTAAAACAAGGTAAAGTTTCTCTCTCCCATGCACAAACTATGGAAAGAAGGAAAATCAGAGTCCCCTCGTGTTTGCACGAGGGGTAAATGGGGATATTTTCACTATCTGGTAACAAAAAAAAAAAATAAAAGGAAAGTTTTACAATCTTTAGGGCTCTCTCGTTTTTAAATAATAAAAAAGTATGACAAAATAAAGGAAGGTACTTCATAAAACCTGCAGCTATAAAGTACAAACTACTTCTGACAAGATTCAGTGAGCAAAGCAGGACAGAAGCCTGCAGAGAAATGAACCCAGACTGAAATGCAACACAGACCTTGGTAAACTCAGCAGCACGACTTCTACGACTCAAGTAACAAACAGACATGATCCCTGAAAGAACACAAAACCCCCAGCTGCAGCAAGGAAACTGCCTGGACACTGCTCCCAGGCTCCTTCACACACCCCAGCGTGGGCTTTCCAAGCTTGGAGAAATGAAGAAGTGTGGTTTCTAAAGGTTATTGAATTAAAGGTTTCTAAAGGTTATTGAATTAAAGGTTTCTAAAGGTTATTGAATGGGGGAAACAAACCGAGGTGTTTAAAAGTTGTTCTCACCTGGCAGGAATTGCTCAATGAAACTTCACTGCTCTTTAAATCTCGTTTGCTTCCACGGGTTCTGGGGGAATCTGAAGCTGCCACTCCCTGTGCCCAGCCTGCTCCTGCTCGGAGTGGCCACAAAAATCTGATTTGCCAGGACAGAAGGGAGGGAATGTGAGAGGCACTGCAGGAGCAGCAGTGAGAGCAGCTGCAGGGGGAATGGGCTCACACAGGATCCTCTCCCCTGTGCAAGGAGACTCCCACGGGCAGGAATCTGCCCTGGGACGATTCCCCAGCACCCCCAGCACACGAGGAGGGTCCCAGAGCTGCCCCCTGAGCAGGAGGCTCAGAGCAGTTTGAACACTCCTGCTCCACCCACCCCTCACCTCCTCCTCAGCTACAAACCCCACATTTGCTCGTTTGAACCAAAGCTCTATAAATATATTATTTAGAAAAAAAATAAAATAAAATAAACCACAAATGCCAACATTTACCAAGAAAGGAAGAAAAAGTTACAGTGAAATGAGGCCTTGTTATTGTCTTAAACCAGGGAACTCCCTGGAGGAGGCCTGTGTGCTCTCAGTCCTGCTCCAGGCTCCTGCCTATGCGTCCTCCAGGCTGGCCAGCACTCCCCTGTCCACCAGGTGAGCTTTGAGGGTGTTGAAGATGTGCAGCTGCTGCTCTGGCCTCAGGGTCAGGAACTGCTGGATCAGTTTGCTGGGGTTGGGGCCCCTGGAACACAAAATCAGGGTCAGCAAAGGCTGCAATTCCAGCAGAATGTTCATTGCTGTGCTCTCCAGCCCCCTGGGAGCCTTTTTTTGCTGACAGGGTTTGAATCTCTCTCAGGTATTTCTCTGAGAGAGATTCAAAACCTGGGCAGCAAAAAAAGGTGAAATATCTGACAGAAATTCAGGGCAGCAAGAGAAGTTTAATATCTGAGAGATTCAAACCTGGGCAGCAAGAAAAGGTGAAATATCTGAAAGAAATTCAGGGCAGCAGGAAAATTTAACATCTGACAGAGATTCAAAACCTGGGCAGCAAGAAAAGGTGAAATATCTGATAGAGATTTAGGGCAGCAAGAGAAGTTTAATATCTGAGAGATTCAAACCTGGGCAGCAAGAAAAGGTGAAATATCTGACACAGATTCAATCCTGGCAGCAAGAAAAGGTGAAATATCTGACAGAAATTCCAACCTGACTGCATTTTTAAACAGAACACTGGCCCCTGTGAAGGGAAAGCTGCAGTGGAGGAACCCCCCCGATGGGCACTCACCAGCAACACAAAGACAACAGCAGAAAAAACCCTCCAAGGAAAGCCTGCCAGGTTTCAGTGCTTTAAGCACAGGACCAGTGAGGTGTGTGTGTATCACAGCTGCCTATAAACACAATGGGTTTCTAATAAAAACAAAAGAACAGAGAGCTGGATCAGCCTTCCTGAGGCGTGCAATGGCCCTGTTACCTGATGAAGCTGGCAATGTAGACGTTGACAAAGGTGGCCATCAGGTACTGGCAGTCGAAGCGATCCATGATGCCCCCGTGGCCTGGGATGGTGTTGGCAAAGTCCTGCCAGGGCAGAGGGGTGGCACTGAGCCCTGGTGTCCCCACACACCCCACTCAGCCCTGCCCCAGTTCCAGAGCCACACCAAGGAAATTTGGTTTAATGTCTCCCTGCTTCTGGAAGTTTCTCCTTTATGGAGCTGCTGGAGCCTGAGGGGCAGCGGGGCTCGGCTCAAAGGTCAGGGAAGGCAAATGTTTAAAATGTTTGTCTGCTGCCACCCTGCCCTGCCTTTCAAGGCATCCGAACTGAGCACAGGCTGTTTGTATGTGAAACCGGCCTGCAAGGCACCAAGGGAAACCTCAGATTGCAAAATTTCCTGCCTGGGTCTTCCTGCCCCCACCTGCACCACAGCAGGGTTTGGAATATCACAGTTACAACCTCAAGGTCTCTTCCCTTTTGGTCAAAAAACCAAATCCTGCTCCAGCATTTTATCTGTGTCCGAGCAAACCTCCCTTCCCTGGAGCTCTGGGATTGCCTTGAGGAGCAGCACCCACTTTGGGTCACCTCCCCAAAACCTCCAGGACCCCCCCAAAACCTCCAGGACTCCCCCAAAACCTCCAGGACCCCCCCCAAAACCTCCATGCTCACCTTGATTTTGAAGGCCCTCTTGAAGCCGCTGGCGAAGAAGCCTCCGAAGGGCCCGATGAGGGAGGCGAAGGTGGACAGGGCGATGCTGTGGATCTGGAAGGGGTACATCCTCACGGTCCTCTGCTCACAAACACACAAACAAACACACAAACAAATACACAGAGCACCTTCAGAGCCTGCCCTGCTCCCTGCACCTTCAGAGCCTGCCCTGATCCCTGCCCCTGCAGTGCCTGCCCTGATCCCTGCCCCTGCAGTGCCTGCCCTGATCCCTGCCCCCAGGCTGGAGCTCAGGGCGCTTTCAGGTGGGCTCATGTCCCAGCAGATCTGGGATCTCTGGAACTGGGGTCACGTCCCAGCAGATCTGGGATCTCTGGAACTGGGGTCATGTCCCAGCAGATCTGGGATCGTTCCTTTGGGATCATTCCTCTGGGATCTCTGGAACTGGGCTCCTGTCCCAGCAGATTTAGGATCATTCCTCTGGGATCTCTGGAACTGGGCTGATGTCCCAGCAGATCTGGGGTCTTTCCTTTGGGATCATTCCTCTGGGATCTCTGGCACTGGGTTGCTGTCCCAGCAGATCTGGGGTCATTCCTCTGGGATCATTGCTCTGGGATCTCTGGCACTGGGTTGCTGTCCCAGCAGATCTGGGGTCTTTCCTTTGGGATCATTGCTCTGGGATCTCTGGCACTGGGGTCATGTCCCAGCAGATCTGGGATCATTGCTCTGGGATCTCTGGCACTGGGTTGCTGTCCCAGCAGATCTGGGATCATTCCTCTGGGATCATTGCTCTGGGATCTCTGGCACTGGGCTCATGTCCCAGTAGATCTGGGGTCTTTCCTTTGGGATCATTCCTCTGGGATCTCTGGCACTGGGTTGCTGTCCCAGCAGATCTGGGATCATTCCTCTGGGATCTCTGGCACTGGGTTGCTGTCCCAGCAGATTTGGGATCATTGCTCTGGGATCTCTGGCACTGGGGTCATGTCCCAGCAGATCTGGGATCGTTCCTTTGGGATCTCCAAACACACCTGCCCTCCCCTTTGCTGTGACCCCACAGAGCTCGGCCCTGCCCTTCCCGGGGTGCTCCCAGCCCCAAGCAGAGGCGGGGAGCAGAGCAGCCCTACCCAGCCCAGCACGGAGTGCAGCAGCCCGGGGATGTTGTACTCCTGCAGCTGGAAGAGCTCGGAGGGCTCGCAGTCCACGGTGAAGCTGTTGGTGTCGTTGTTGAACTCCACGGGGCAGGTGAAGCAGCGGTACCCCGACATCACGTAGGACAGCTCCAGGGAAAGAGGGAAAAAGCACAGTTGTGGTTTCCTCAGGGGTTTGTCAGGGGAAAGAAAGGCTGTGCAAGGAGGGGAGGGAGAGGGAAGAGCTCTTCTTGTATTTGTGGGAACGATGGATCTGACTCCATGTTCTCTGAAGGCTGATTCATTATTTTATGTTGCTATGTTGTATAAAGAATGCTATACTAAACTGTACTAAAGAACAGAGAAAGGATACTTAGAGAAGGCTAAAAAGAATAATAAAGCACTGGAATGCTCTGCCCAGGGAGGTGGTGCAATCACCATCTCTGGGTGTGTTTAAAACACCACGGGACATGGCACTGGGTGCTCGAGTCTGGCTGAGGTCTTGGGGCACAGGTTGGACTGGATGATCTCAGAGGTCTCTTCCAACCCCATTATTCTGTGATAAGAATGAAAACTCTGACTCTTTCCAGAGCCTCCACACAGCTTGACCCTGATTGGCCAATAAATCAAAATAAATCCCATGAAACCAATGAACAATCACCTGTTGGATAAACAGCCTCCAACCAAAGCAGCAACCACAGGAGAAGCAATGAGGAAATTATTGCTTTCCTTTTGCTCTGAGGCTTCTCAGCTTCCCAGGAGAGAAATCCTGGGCAGAGGGATTCTTCCAGAAAATGTGACTGCCACAGGCTCTCCCGGGCTCATTAAGGAGATTAATTGTGGTAATCACATATCCCCTGAACAGAGCTCTGAGAAGCTGTGAGAGAGCTCAGAGATTCAAACCCTGGCAGCACCACAAAGGTGAAACAGCTGACAGAGCCTCAAGCCTGAGTGCATTTTTAACACAACACCCTAAGAAGGGAAAGCTGCAGTGGAGGAAGCTCCACCATGGGCACTCACCAGCAACCCAAAGAGAACAGTGGAAAAAAATCCTCCGATAAAACCCTCCCAGGTCTTCTTTGGGGAGAGCTGCCGGAGAGAGCAGAGAAATAAAAATATATTAAAAAACGTTCAAATGATTGATACTTCCTCACCTGTGAGCTGCTGAGGCCACACAAAGGAGTTGGGTCAGAAGGTGACCCCAACACCTCAGTGTGAAATGGCTCAGCCATGGTTGGGTGGCACACACAGGTAAAAATGTATTAAAAAAAGGTAAAACTCTGTTGTAAAACACAGTTCAGGCATTACTGCTCTAGCTAAGTTGTTCGAGTAAGTTCCCATGAAAATAAAATCCCATAACAGTAAAACCCTGCTTATCCCCACTAAAAAATAATTATAAAAGTCAATTAAATTCAATTGAAGTAAATAAAATTCAGTAAAATAAAATAAATTGAATTGAATTTTATTGAATTAGATTTTATTGAATTGAATTGAATTTTATTGAATTTATTTTTATTGAATTGAATTGAAATTAAATTCCATTAAATTAAATTCAATAAAATTCAATTACATTAAATAAAATCCAATAAAATTCAACAAAATTAAATTAAATTAAGATAAATTAAATTAAATTAAATTTCAGCCTCAAAGAGTGGGATGCAGGTTTAATTTGGAGACTTGCTTCAGCCCCACAGAGGCCCCAGAGCAGAGCTGGGGGAGCCGCAAGGAGCCCAAATCCCCATTTCTGCCCCTAATCCCCATTTCTGCCCCCAAATCCCCATTTCTGCCCCAAATCCCCATTTCTGCCCCCAGTCCCCATCTCTGCCCCCCAATCCCCATTTCTGCCCCAAATCCCCATTTCTGCCCCCAATCCCCATTTCTGCCCCCCAGTCCCCATCTCTGCCCCCAATCCCCATTTCTGCCCCCAAATCCCCATCTCTGCCCCCAATCCCCATCTCTGCCCCCCAATCCCCATCTCTGCCCCCCAAATCCCCATCTCTGCCCCCAATCCCCATTTCTGCCCCCAATCCCCATCTCTGCCCCCCCAATCCCCATTTCTCCCCCCCAATCCCCATTTCTGCCCCCAATCCCCATCTCTGCCCCCCAATCCCCATCTCTGCCCCCCAATCCCCATCTCTGCCCCCCAATCCCCATCTCTGCCCCCCAAATCCCCATCTCTGCCCCCAATCCCCATTTCTGCCCCCAATCCCCATCTCTGCCCCCCCAATCCCCATTTCTCCCCCCCAATCCCCATTTCTGCCCCCAATCCCCATCTCTGCCCCCCAATCCCCATCTCTGCCCCCCAATCCCCATCTCTGCCCCCATCCCCATCTCTGCCCCCAAACCTTGATGAGCGGCGTGCGGCCGAAGAAGAAGCCGAACATGTAGGCCATGATGTCGTTGCAGATCACACAGGAGATGGGCACGATGAACCTGGGGGCCAGCAGGGTTTGCACAGAGCCCCTTGTTATTCTCAGTGGTTTTAAGAATTCATAACAATCAGTAAAATTTAAAATAAACATGAAATTCAAATATTTATTCTGTATTTTTAAGTTAAGTACGGATTGAAGTTCTAGAATAGAGATGACGTGGTTGAGAGAGAGATTGAACCAGGAGTAAGCTTTGATAAGTTTTAAAATGTAGTTTTGCAAAAAGATTGAGTGTTTTAGAGAATTAGAACTGTGAAAGATGCATTGTGATAAGAATATGTAGAGAAAAATGTAAGTGATTGGTGTTAGAAGTAATAGTGGCATTGTGTAATAAAAGTTAACAGATCAAAAAACTGTATAGATTAAAAAATAGATTAAATTTATTAGGGCTAGAGTAAAAAGATTCATTTAACTCAATAATTAATTTGTCAGTAAGTTAATTAATAAAAAGCAATTATTTACATTGTTTCTATTATTATTTATGCTTTTAATTAATTAAAATTTAGTATAAAAATGATTAAATAGAATCATTAATATAATTAATAATTATTGATAAGAATTATTAATAAATCAACACATTCTTTATATAATTAATTATTTAATTTGATTAATATTGATATTACCAACTTAATTTAATTAATTTCTTATTTATTAACTTATTGATTATTGATACATAGTTAATAATTACTATTTATTTACTATATACAGAGGGATTCTATGAAAACCCAGATTTTTCAGGCTGCACCACCCAAACCAGGGCAAACTCACCAGATCATCCCTTCAAACAGGTTGTGGATGATGAGGTGGGACTGGGTGACCACGATCAGCAGCGTCACATGGGTCCAGCCAAACTGCAAGAGAGGAGAGCACCCTCACAGAGCTCAGGAATTTATTAATTACCTGTGGTTTGGAAATCAGCCAGAGAAACGGGACAGGATCCCTTGTGCTGAGTTATTCTGGCCTGGGATCCCCCAGGAACATCTCAGTGCTGGAGGAAGATCTGAGCAGGAAGGTTGGGTTTGACTGCCCCATTGAACCCCAAATTCAGCCTCAGCAGACCCCAAATTCAGCCTCAGCAGACCCCAAATTCAGCCTCACCAGACCCCAAATTCAGCCTCACCAGACCCCAAGTTCAGCCTCAGCAAACCCCAAATTCAGCCTCACTAAACCCCAAATTCAGCCTCACCAGACCCCAAATTCAGCCTCACTAAACCCCAAATTCAGCCTCAGCAGACCCCAAATTCAGCCTCAGCAGACCCCAAATTCAGCCTCACCAGACCCCAAGTTCAGCCTCAGCAGGTCCTGAAGTTAACCTCACCAAACCATGAATTTTAACCTCACCAGGCCCTGAACTTTAACCTCACCAGACCCTGAATTTAACCCCAGTAAAACCTGAATTTTAACCCCATCAGACCCTGAATGTAACCCCAGTAAAACCTGAATTTTAACCCCACCAGACCCTGAATTTAACCCCAGTAAAACCTGAATTTTAACCCCACCAGACCCTGAATTTAACCCCAGTAAAACCTGAATTTTAACCTCACCAGACCCTGAATTTAACCCCAGTAAAACCTGAATTTTAACCCCATCAGACCCTGAATGTAACCCCAGTAAAACCTGAACTTTAACCTCACCAGACCCTGAATGTAACCCCAGTAAAACCTGAATTTTAACCCCATCAGACCCTGAGTTTAACCCCAGTAAAACGTGAATCCCAGCCCCAGCAGAGGCCGGGCTCCCCCTGCAGCCCCTGCACCTGGAGCTCACCATGTAGAACTGCAGGCGGTAGTGCTTCTTCACCAGGCTCAGCACGAACATGCAGAACCCTGGGGAGAGACAGGGGCACAGTCAGAGCCCAAACTCCTGCTGGGCAGCACCTCAGGACACAGCCTGTGGGCCACCACCCTGCACAGCTGCTGGGGCATAAAATAACACTGCATTGTAGTTCATTTTTATATATTTTATCATGGGTTTTTTTCATAAAAATATATATTCAAGTAAAATGTTATTTTGTATTTAAATAAATTAATAAGTACATACTATAAATAGTTATATATAATATATATTATATATTTTAAATAAAATATATGTTTTAATAAAATATTATTTTATATTTAAATGAATATATAAGTTGATATAATATACACCTATATTTTTTAAAATATATATTTAAATAGGTATTTTATATTTAAATAAAAATAAAATAAAAATAAATATTATATATTTTTTTATTTTTGAAATATAAAACATATATTTAAGTAAAATATTATTTTATATTTAAATAAAAATAAAAACCTATTAATATATATTATATATTTTTTTCTATTTTTTAAATGTAAGATATATTTTTAAGTAAATTATTATTTATATTTAAATAAAAATAACAACTATACATAATTCTTTATATATTTATATATAAATATATAATAAATATATAAATAAATATTATATATAAATATATATAACTATACATAATTCTTTATATATTTAGTATGTCTATACATATACATACTAAATACATAAAGAAGATATGAAGATTTTAGGGTTTTCCCCTCATTGTAAAGATTTCCCACTATTACAGAAAGATTTATAACTTCCAGCATGCCTGGGGAGCAGAGGAGATTTCCTGCACTGTGGGCAGATTTCCCCCCCAGCCCAGCCCAGCCCAGCCCAGCCCAGGTGTGCCCAGGTGTGCCCAGCCCACCCAGGTGTGCTCAGGTCCCAGCCCAGGCGTACCCAGGTGTGCCCAGGTGCCAGCCCAGGTGTGCTCAGGTGTGCCCAGCCCAGGTGTGCCCAGCCCAGGTGTGCCCAGCCCACCCTGGTGTGCCCAGCCCAGCCCAGGTGTGCTCAGGTGCCAGCCCAGGCATGCCCAGGTGTGCTCAGGTGTGCTCAGGTGTGCCCAGGTGCCAGCCCAGGTGTGCTCAGGTGCCAGCCCAGGTGTGCCCAGGCGTGCCCAGGTGTGCTCAGGTGCCAGCCCAGGCGTGCCCAGGTGTGCCCAGGTGTGCCCAGGTGCCAGCCCAGGCGTGCCCACCTGTGAGGTAGAGGGCGAAGGAGATGAAGCGATGGTATTTGCTGAGGATCCTCAGCGGCTCCTCCCTCTGCACCAGCGTGAAGAAATAATCGGTCACTGTCTCCCCGTAGAAGAAATAATTCACACACAGCAGGAAATACCTGGCAGGGGGAGAAATAATTTAATTTACACACAGCTGGGGAGAATAATTTAATTTATACACAGCTGGGGAGAATAATTCACCCACAGCAAAAAGTACCTGGGCAGGGGGGGCAATAATTTAATTTACACACAGCTGGGGGAAATAATTCACACACACTGGAACTGCCTGGCCAGCTGAGAGCCCAGGTGGGAGCCCCAATGAGAGCCCAGGTGAGAGCCCAGGTGGGTGCCCCAATGAGTGCCCAGGTGGGTGCCCAGGTGGGTGCCCCAATGAGAGCCCAGGTGGGTGCCCAGGTGGGAGCCCCAGTGAGTGCCCAGGTGGGTGCCCAGGTGGGTGCCCTCACTCACCAGCTGAGCGTCCTGAACCAGGGCAGGTCGTAGGAGTGGTAGACGTTGTAGCCGATGGTGATGATCTCGTGGAAGCATTTGATCTGCACACACATCACCTGCACGGCAAGGACAGCAGGCATGGAACCCCTGGGGCAACACCCCTGCGCTCCAGGAGACAGGAACAGAGCCCCTGGCACCTGCACCGCCCCAGCTCCCCCAGCAGCTCCACCAGCCCTGCAGAAGGCTCCCAGGCCCACCTGGGAAACTCTGGGTGGAGTTTTTCCCTCCCAGTCCCATCTGGGTGGCATTTCTGCCTCCAAATCCCATTTTTCCCTTCCAACCCCATCTGGAAAGCTCAGGATGGCATTTTTCCCTCCCAAGGGAAGCTCAGGATGGAGTTTTTCCCTCCCAGTCCCTCCTGGGATGCCGTTTCTCCCTCCCAGTCTCACCTGGGATGCCGTTTCTCCCTCCCAGTCCCTCCTGGGATGCTGTTTCTCCCTCCCAGTCCCTCCTGGGATGCTGTTTCTCCCTCCCAGTCCCTCCTGGGATGCTGTTTCTCCCTCCCCTCCCCTCTGCACACCCCCTTGTGCGAGTTCCAAGCCCTGACCAGCAGACTCCCCCCAGGTTTCCCCCGTGGCAGAGGAACCCAGGATCTCTGGCCACGAGGCTGGAGCTGCCCCCAGGCTCCCCCTGCTGCAGGGAAGGCCAGGACACGTCCCTGCAGCACTCACTATTGTCATCAGGACCATGGGGCCCAGGTAGATGATGATGAAGAAGAAGGTGATCATGGCCAGCGTCAGGATCCCTCTCACCCACCAGTTCTTCCATCTGGGCCAGAGAGAAGGAAAACATCAGAGGAAGGCAAGGCAGAGGAAAGCAGCCCAACAAACTCTGTGTGCACAGGAAGGAAAGCCAGCCCTGCAAACCCCACATTTCCTCGCAGTGCTGCACAGAGAGCTCGAGGTGCTGATAGAGCCTGGCTGCAGCAGCTGCAGCTCAGCCTCACTGGCTGCAGAGCTGAGCACCCCCAGGGCACTGAGGTGGGCCAGGGCAGCCCCTGCTCCTGCTCTGCAGCTTCCCCAGCCCTTGGACCAGCTGCAGGGTGAATTCCCATGAAATGGGAACCACTCCCTCTCCCCACACTGCTCTGCACCAGGACATGGCCCCTGGCTGTGGGACCCTCACTGCCTCCCTGCTGGGAAACCTCAGGAGGATGGAGAGGGCCCTGCTCAGGCAGTGATGGACAGGAGGGATGGACAGGATGGACAGGATGGACAGGGATGGACAGGGATGGACAGGGATGGACAGGGATGGATGGACAGGGATGGACAGGGATGGATGGACAGGGATGGATGGACAGGGATGGATGGACAGGGATGGACAGGGATGGATGGACAGGGATGGATGGACAGGGATGGATGGACAGGGATGGACGGACAGGGATGGACAGGGATGGACGGACAGGATGGACAGGGATGGATGGACAGGGATGGACGGACAGGATGGACAGGGATGGATGGACAGGGATGGACAGGGCCCTGCTCAGGCAGTGATGGACAGGAGGGATGGACAGAGCCCACCCAGGGAGTGCTAGGACAGGATGGATGGACAGGACAGACAGACACCCAGGAAGTGTTTTTACCTCGAGGACAGGTTGGAGAGGGCCCTGTTCAGCACCTCTGGGGTGTCATCTGAGGTGGGCACTGGGGAGGATCCCCCGAACTCAGACTTGCTCTCGCTGTCTGACGCCGTCTCTCCATCCAGCCTGTTCTCAGACTCTGACTCCTGCAGCACACGGAGAGCCAAGCACCCTCAGCAGCCACCCCGGGCTGCCCCAACCCTCAGCAGCCACTCTGCCTCTGCACCACAGGGGGAGGAGAAGGAAATATCCTGGGGGTAACACATGAGAAACATCCTGAGCTGTCCCTCAGCCTCAGAGCAGGCACAGAACAGGCCCTGCACAGCCACAGATGCCTCCAGGTTCACTAATGACCATCTCCAAGTGCTCCAGGCCTTGTTAGCAGGAATCCTGACAAGGTCCCAATCCCCAGGCAGCTCTCAGGGAATGCAGCACTGCCCAAATTAGCAGGAGAAAGGTCTCCAAGTGGGCAGGCTCCAGGCTTGCAGACAGACTTGGGAAGCACTGGCAGCTTGAGGACACTAAAAATAACCCTGAGCTGATCCCCAGTGCGCTGAGGAGGAAGAGGATGGCTTATCACCCTGGCCCAGGCATCCCCAGGGCATACCTGCCCTCCCTGCCCTGCTGCACGCACTAAGTCCTGTGCTTGGGGCTGGAAAAACCCAGCAGGGGCAGTTTGCCAGGGCTGGGGAGGGGATTTAGGGCAGTCCTGGCCCTTCCCAGGGCCACTTTTCCCTCTGACCCAGAGCTCCACGGCTTGCCCCTGATTTCAGCTCCATCCTGCTCCTGGAAGGGAGGGAAGGAAGGAAAAGCCTCTCCCTGGGGAGCCTCCAGCAAGGCAGAGCCCGTGGCCTCTCAAACTCCCTGAGAAGTGACTCAGCCTGCAGGAACAGCACAGGGGGAGCCCAGCTGACAAACGCTGGCAGCTCTGCAAACAACGAGGGCATGAGGGCTCAGTGTCTGCAGAGCTCCAAAAGAACCAAACCAAACGGGCTGCCTGCAGCTGGGGCTGCTGCAGCTCTGCAGGGCGGGAGCTGCTCCCTCCCTGGAAGCAGGAAAAGGTGATTATACCCCCTGGAATAATTAATAAATTAATTTAGTAAAGCTGAGATGTGTCAGTGGCTGCAAGCCAGGCTCTGAAATCACACAAGGACAGGGAGGCTCTGTCAGGTGGAGGAAACTAAAAATACCTGGGGGATGTCAGGGGTGATTGCCAGGGATGAGCAGAGCTCCAGAATACCGGGAAAAGGAATGCAGGAATAGAATCAGGCTGGGAATTTATCCCAATTCCCTGATTTCTGCACAAGGCATGATGGGGAGAAAGAGCAAAACCCCAAATCTCTGCCAGGGCTGCCTCTCCTGTGAAGCAGAGCTGGAAAAATCCAGATTCCTGCTCACTTTTCCTTTTTTCTCTCCACGGAACCAACAGCTCTGAGCAACGTTTGTCAACAGATATTTCCCCATCCTGCAAGAAAGATACACAGAAAATCGACTTTGTCTGAGCTCTCTCTAAACAACTCCCCTCCCTCCAGAGGGTGGGGAGACATTCCTGCTCGCACTCAGATGGGTTCTGTCACACAAACATCCACGATCTCAGCTGCCATGGAAACCAGCCTGCTCCCTCTCGCTGCCAAAAATCCCCTGCCCAGCACAGATCCCAGCTCAGCACCCAGCGCTGGCACACGAAATCAGCCCCAAAAATGGCATTTTTGGGCACTTTCCTTGGAGCCAGGCACTGTTTTAGCCAAAAGCTGTGGCAGAAAATGCTACAAAACAAATGATGCAAAGGGAAATGGGGCTGCTTTTCCAGGCAGCAGAGCTGACAGCTGGAACAGGAGGGACCAAGTGCACCTCTGCTCTCACCCCTGCAGGATCAAAGCAAATGCAATTACCTTAATTAACACAGACCCTGCAGCCTCTGCCATGAAAACCCCAATGCTTTCCACCAAGGGCTTTAATTCTTAATTTACATTGGGGAAACTGCCCCATTCCTCTCCCCTCCTTAACCTCAGTCATGAAAACCCCAATATTTTCCAGGAGAGGCTTTAAATTCTGATTTACATGGAGAAAACTGCCCCATTCCTGTCCCCTCTTTAACCTCAGTAACGAAAATCCCAATATTTTCCACCAAGGGCTTTAAATTCTGATTTAAATGGAGGAAACTGCTCCATTCCTCTCCCCTCTTTAACCTGTCATGAAAACCTCAACGTTTTCCACCAAGGGCTTTAATTCTTAATTTACATGGGGGAAACTGCCCCATTCCTCTCCCCTCCTTAACCTCAGTCATGAAAACCCCAATGTTTTCCACAAAGGGTTTTAATTCTTAATTTACATTGGGGAAATTGCTCCATTCCTGTCCCCTATTTAACCTCAGTCATGAAAACCTCAACGTTTTCCACCAAGAGCTTTAATTCTTAATTTACATTGGGGAAACTGCTCCATTCCTCTCCCCTCTTTAACCTGTCATGAAAACCTCAACATTGTCCACAAAGGGCTTTAATTCTTAATTTACATGGAAGAAACTGCCCCATTCCTCTCCCCTCTTTAACCTCTATAACAAAAACCCCAATATTTTCCACCAAGGGTTTTAATTCTTAATTTACATTGGGGAAACTGCCCCATTCCTGTCCCCTATTTAACCTGTCATGAAAACCCCAATGTTTTCCAGGAGGGGCTTTCAATTCTGATTTACATGGAGAAAACCGCCCCATTCCTGTCCCCTCTTTAACGTCAGTAACAAAAATCTCAATGTTTTCCACAAAGGGCTTTAGTTCTTAATTTACATGGGGGAAATTGCTCCATTCCTCTCCCCTCTTTAACCTCTATAACGAAAACCCCAATATTTTCCACCAAGGGCTTTAATTCCTAATTTACATTGGGGAAATTGCCCCATTCCTGTCCCCTCTTCAACCTCCAGGGCATCTCCCAGAGCTGGGGATGTTCTGGGGAGGGTTCTGTGCTTCTGGGGGCGTTTCTGGGCAGAAGCACAGGATCAGGAGGGCCCAGGGAGGTGGAGCTGGAGCCTGCACAGACATTTCCATCTGCTGCTCCTGGGGAGAGCAAACAGCTCAGCCCAGAGCTTCCTGCAGGAAAAGGTTATTTTTGTCCTCAGAAGGACAAGACTGAGAGGCTGCAGCTCGCCAAGGCCGCTGCCTTCTGACCCTCAGCTCCCAAGGAGCTCACAGAGATTTTTCCAAAACATAACAAGGAAAAAAAAAAAACCTCATTTTTCCTCATAATGTGGAAAAAAAAAACCTCATTTTTCCTCATAATGAAGGAAAAACCCCTCATTTTTCCTCATAATGAGGAAAAACCCCTCATTTTTCCTCATAGCGAAGAAAAACCCCTCATTTTCCCTCATAATGAGGAAAAACCCCTCGTTTTCCCTCATAATGAGGAAAAACTCCTCGTTTTACCTCATACCAAGGGTTGAGGGACAGGAAACCTCCCTGCAGCTGCACTTGGAAATGTTGGGAAATTCTCTGCTGCATTTGACAATTTTGGGAAATTCTGGCAGTTTTGGGGAATTCTCTGCTGCATTTGACAATTTTGGGGAATTCTGGCAGTTTTGGGGAATTCTCTGCTGCATTTGACAATTTTGGGGAATTCTGGCAGTTTTGGGGAATTCTCTGCTGCATTTGACAATTTTGGGGAATTCTGGCAGTTTTGGGGAATTCTCTGCTGCATTTGACAATTTTGGGGAATTCTCTGCCGTTTCTATGACAGAACATCACATCCAGCCCCCCAGAGGAGCTGTTCCTGCTGCCTGCAAACATTTCACTGCTTCGTTTCCCCCTCCTGCGACTCGTTTCGAGTTTTTGCGAGGAGCAGCACGAGGTGGAGGTTCCCTCTCTCCAGGAAGGCCACCCCAGGCCAGCAGCTGGAAGGAAATAGCAGAGCAGCCCTTCAGAAGGCTCAGAGCACGTGGAAACAGGGGATGGAGAGAACTGGATTGTCCTGTGAGCTCTTCAGGGACACAGGATTGTCCTTGTGACCTTCAGGGACACAGGATTGTCCTCTTTAGGGACACAGGATTGTTCTCTTTATGGACACAGGATTGTCCTCTGAGCTCCTTTATGGACACAGGATTGTCCCTGTGAGCTCTTTAGGGACACAGGATTGTCCTTGTGACCTTTAGGGACACAGGATTGTTCTCTTTAGGGACACAGGATTGTCCTCTGAGCTCCTTTAGGGACACAGGATTGTCCCTGTGAGCTCCTTTAGGGACACAGGATTGTCCCTGTGAGCTCCTTTAGGGACACAGGATTGTCCTGTGAGCTCCTTTAGGGACACAGGATTGTCCCTGTGAGCTCCTTTAGGGACACAGGATTGTCCCTGTGAGCTCCTTTAGGGACACAGGATTGTCCCTGTGAGCTCCTTTAGGACACAGGATTGTCCTCTGAGCTCCTTTAGGGACACAGGATTGTCCCTGTGAGCTCCTTTAGGGACACAGGATTGTTCTCTTTAGGGACACAGGATTGTCCTGTGAGCTCTTTATGGACACAGGATTGTCCCTGTGACCTTTATGGACACAGGATTGTCCCGTGAGCTCCTTTAGGGACACAGGATTGTCCCTGTGACCTTTAGGGACACAGGATTGTCCCTGTGAGCTCCTTTAGGGACACAGGATTGTCCCTGTGAGCTCCTTTAGGAACACAGGATGGTCCCTGTGAGCTCCTTTAGGACACAGGATTGTCCCTGTGAGCTCCTTTAGGGACACAGGATTGTCCTGTGACCTCTTTAGGGACACAGGATTGTCCTGTGACCTCTTTAGGGACACAGGATTGTCCCGTGAGCTCCTTTAGGGACAGCTGAACCCAGCCCCAGCTCGGCCCAGCCCGTTTGTTGTGCACCAGCCCTGCCAATCCTCCCCATCCCAGCACACAAACATGGAATATCAAACTCCCTGAAGGTTTTCTGCAGCACAGCAAATTCCAGCTGGGATGAACAGAGCTCAAGGTCTCACCCTGTGCACAGCTGGAGCCACCCCAGGGTGACAATTGCCAGCACTTCTGTCCCAGACCACATCAGCACCACGAAGTTCCCTCAAACCTGCCCGTCCAGCCCCCAGCAGGTGCTTAACTGGCACTAAAATCACATTAAAATTGCATTAGAATTGCAGAAGTGCCCTGCCTGATGATTCCACGCTGCTCAGAGCTGCACCCTCCGTGCACTAATGGAGAAAACATCGATTTGCTGCTGCTGGGGGCTGGCGGGCCTGTCCCAAACCAAGGGCACTAAAGGCAGAGCTGCTCCTCCCTGCCAGCCGGCCAACGCTGTTTGCAAAGCTCCCCTGAGCCTGCACTCCTCCCGTGAGGTGACAAAGGTGACAGATGAGTCACAGAGCAACCCTGAGCACGCAGGGCTGCGTGGAGGGATGGCACAGGGACACAGGGCCAGGTTTGCTCCCTGTGCCTCTCCTGCCTGAAAATGAAACTTTTCCCTTTGCAGAAAGGCAGTGCCAGCCCTCATTAAAGCAGGAAATTCCCTGGGGTGGCTTAGGAGGTGCCAAACCCTTCCCTGAGGGAACCTGAGGGGTTTGGACCCCTCCTGTCATTCCCTGGGGATGATTTGGGAGATCCCAAACCCTTCCCTAAGGGAAGCTTTGGAACCCCCCCATCATTCCTTAGGAATGATTGAGGAGGTCCCAAACTCTTCCCTGAGGTTTCCTAAGGTTTAGAAAAAAACACCCCCATCATTCCCTGGGGATGATTTGTGGGGTCCCAAGGCAGGTTTGGACCCCCTGTCATTCCCTAGGGATGATTTAGGGGGTCCCAAACTCTTCCCTAAAGGCAGGTTTAGAATCTCCCTGCTTTTCCTTAGGGATGATTTAGGGGATCCCAAACTCTTGCCTAAGGGGAAGTTTGTAACCCCTCTGTCATTCCCTGGGGATGATTTAGGAGATCCCAAACCCTTCCTCAAGGGCAGGTTTGGAACACCCCTGTCATTCCCTAGGGATGATTTAGGAGATCCCAAACCCTTCCTTAAGGGCAGGTTTGGAACACCCCTGTTATTTCTTAGGGACGATTTAGAAGGCACCAAACCCTTCCCTAAGGGCAGGTTTGTAACCCCCCATCATTCCATGGGGATTATTTATGATATCCCAAATTCTTCCTAAAGGCAGGTTTGGACACACACACACACACACACACACACACCCCCCCATCATTCCCTGGGGATAATTTAGGGGATCCCTAAGGGCAGGTTTTTAACCTCCCTGTCATTCCGTAGGGATGATTTAGGGGGTCCTAAGCAGGTGTTTAACCCTCCACCACTCCCTGGGGATGATTTAGGGGTCCTAGGCAGGTTTTTAACTCCCTGTTATTCCCTGGGGATGATTTAGGGCAGGTTTTAAACTCTCCTGTCATTCCCTAGGGATGATTTAGGAGTCCTAGGCAGGTTTTTAACCCCCTGTTATTCCCTGGGGATGATTTAGGGCAGGTTTTTACCCCGCCGTTCATGCCCCGGGCCCGGCCTGGCAGCACCGCGCTGGCCTCACCGGAGCCCTGCCCAAACCCGCTCCACGCCCAGCCCTCCTCACCCCGGGCCGCTCCGCTCGCAGCCCCGGGGGCGGGATCTGCTCCCCCGGACCGAATACCCCGAGCCCGGGCCGAGCTCCCCGAGCGCGGGGCCCTCGCAGCGGCCTCACCGCGGGCCGCCGGGACCGTGCAGTGCGCAGGGCGTGCAGTCCCCGCTCCCGCCGGTGCTTCCCGGTTCTCCCGGTGCCCCCCCGTGCCCTGAGGCCCCCCGGGGCCGCTCCCTACCTTGTCCTGGGGGTCTCGGGCCCCGCCGGGGCCGCGCCCGGGCCGCAGTCGCGCCTCGCTCATGCCGGACCCGCCGCGCCGCCGCCGCCAGGGGGCGACACCGCACCGGCAAAACCGCCGCCCACCAATGGGCCGGAGGGGCGGGGCCGGAGCGCGAGGGGGGGCGGCCGCGCCCAGGCGTGCCCGCGGCGCCGGCGGCCAATGGGAGGCGTGGGATTGGCGAAGGGCGGGGCTTTGGGGTGAGGCATGGCGGCGCCCAGGTGTACCCGGATGGAGGGGGGCGCCATGATGTGTGGCGCGGGAAGGTCCCCGGGCGCTGGGAGAAGCGTGAGGAGTTTTCTTTAGGGACAAGCGGGTTTGTGTTATGGCCGCTTTACGGTCAGCACACGATGCCCGAGGAGAGGCGCGCCACCGAGCCGTCCGTACGGCCAGGCCCCGTGTGCGGCACCGGCGGCGCTGCAGGGAACGGGCCCTGCCGCCATCGCTGCGCAGCGAGGCAGGACGCGGGCCTCTGTAACCCGCGCGGTGATTGGCTCCCGCCGCGCGAACGGGCGGGGCTAAAGGGAAGAGCAGATCTGTGATTGGCCGGAGCGCGGCGGGGCGCTGTATGTGAGCTAGGAGGGGGTTGGGCTAAAGGAGGAGAGCGGCGCTGGTGATTGGCTGCTGCGCGGCGGTGGGCGGAGCGGCAGAGTTGATAAAAGGGGCTTGGCGGACCGCCTCGCTATATTTCAGTTGTTCCGCTTTCGGCTCCGTCCGTGTCGCTCCCGCTGGTGCTGCCAAGATGTTCGAGGCGCGGCTGGTGCAGGGCTCGGTGCTCAAGCGAGTGCTGGAGGCCCTCAAGGACCTCATCACCGAGGCCTGCTGGGACCTGGGCTCGGGCGGCATCAGCCTGCAGAGCATGGACTCCTCGCACGTCTCGCTGGTGCAGCTCACACTGCGATCGGAGGGCTTCGACACCTACCGCTGCGACCGCAACATCGCCATGGGCGTCAACCTGTCCAGGTCAGCCGGCGGCGGGCTCTCCTGGAGCGCTGCCATGGGGCGGCCGAGCAGGCCCGGCGGGCTGTGGCGCGCAGGGCTGCGGGAGAAAGGGTGTGAGGGGAGATGTGGGGGCGAGGGGCCCTCCGGAGGTGCGAGGGGGTCCCGGGGGCGCTCGGAGCTCCCTCACTCCTTCTCTTTCTCACTCCCCCCGCATTCCCCTCACGGCTCTCGCGCCGTTTTTCGCGGCGCGCGCGGGGCGCGTCGCGGCCGTGACGTCACTGCCGGCGCCAAGTGGCGGGAAAAGGCAGCGCTGGCCGCCATGGCCCCGGGTGGGGAAGCAGTGACAGTGACAGCTTTAAACTCTGCCGCTGTCTGGAAAGGACCCGCGGAACCCTGGGCAGGTGGTGCTTCCTGCCCCGCTGGTCAGCCCTGTGAGGCGCTTCTGGAGTGCTGTGCCCAGCTCTGGGTTGTGCAGCAGAGCAGAGACACGGGGCTCCCGCAGCGGGACAAAGATGAGGGGCCTGGAGCGTGTCCGTTATGAGGAAAGGCTGAGGAGACTGCTGAGAGAGGGAAATCATCCCTGTGTATAAATATCCATGAGAGGGGTCAGGATGGATCCAGCCATGGGACAGGAGGAACAGGCAGGAGCTGATCACGGGAGGTTCCACCTCGTGTATGTGGAGGAACTTTGTGGGTGAACAAGCACTGGAAGAGATCAGCCAGAGAGGCTGGGGGGTCTCCCCATACACCCCCTTTCCCTGATCACTGTGATATCCCATCCCCTCCTGCTCTCAGCTCCCAGCCCTGTGAGTGACCTCTCTTTGTCCCCTGCAGCATGTCCAAGATCCTGAAGTGTGCAGGGAACGAGGACATCATCACCCTGCGGGCCGAGGACAACGCCGACACCCTGGCCCTGGTGTTCGAGGCACCCAGTGAGTGGCATTTGGGAAATCCTTTGTTACTGGGGTGTGTTCAGGCAGCTTCAGGAGCCCCAGGGATGGAGGAGGGAGGGAAATGGCAGTGGGTCCTGCAGGAATGAGAGGGGACACCTGACTCTTGGAACAGTCTGGAGATTGAAACTTGATCAAGTTATAAAATACTAAATATTATAAATAATTTTTTTGTGAGAGGAAGGCTCTTTCAGGCTGCACACAAATAAGTTTGGCTGTACCCTTTGAGCCTGTAAAAGGCTTTTAGGGCATTCCCAGAGTTCCAGCCCTAAGGGAACAGAGGGAAATCTTACTGTCCTTATTGAGGTGGTTGTACCTGGAGGGAGTGGGCAGTGGCAGCAGTCCTGCTGACATTTGTCACTCTGCCATTTGGAGTCACTGAGCTTTGCTTCCCCAGACCAGGAGAAGGTTTCTGATTACGAGATGAAGCTGATGGATCTCGATGTGGAGCAGCTGGGAATCCCAGTAAGTAACAGCTTGGGTGGCACTGGTGTGGAACTGGGTTCATATCCTATCCTGGAACACAACGGCCTTGGGAGCTGGACAGCCCTGGGGCTGCCAGGGAGTGCCCAACCCTGGCAGGGTGGCACTGTGGGTGTCCCTGGGTGTTCCCAGCCCTGCCAGGCTGTCTCTATGGGTGCCCAGCCCTGGCAGGCTGTCCCTGTGGGTGTCCCTGGGTGTTCCCAGCCCTGCCAGGCTGTCTCTATGGGTGCCCAGCCCTGGCAGGCTGTCCCTGTGGGTGTCCCTGGGTGTTCCCAGCCCTGCCAGGCTGTCTCTATGGGTGCCCAGCCCTGCCAGGCTGTCTCTGTGGGTGCCCAGCCCTGGCAGGCTGTCCCTGTGGGTGTCCCTGGGTGTTCCCAGCCCTGCCAGCTGTGCCTGTCCCCAGGAGCAGGAGTACAGCTGCGTGGTGAAGATGCCCTCAGCCGAGTTCGCGCGCATCTGCCGGGACCTGAGCCACATCGGCGACGCCGTCGTCATCTCCTGCGCCAAGGACGGCGTCAAGTTCTCCGCCAACGGCGAGCTGGGCAACGGCAACATCAAACTGTCCCAGACCAGCAACGTGGACAAGGAGGAGGAGGCTGTGAGTGGGGCCTGCAGGGCTCAGGGCTCACCTGCAGGGCCGCTGCTGTGCCCTGGGGGGGATCCTGGAACTGGGGTTGGGAAGGGCCTTTCTGGAGGTCACTGGGTGCCACCCTGCAGCGAGCAGGGACAGCTCCCTGTGGGTTATGGGGTCCCTGGGTCCCTCTAGGGTTACCCTGGGAGCTGCAGCAGAGCTGGGCAGGTGGGAGCAGCCCTGGTGGCTGTGGCTGAGCTGTGCCAGGGCTCTGCGTTGTTCTCTCTCTGCAATCCTCTCCTGCTCACCCAGGTCACAATAGAGATGAACGAGCCCGTGCAGCTGACCTTCGCCCTGAGGTACCTCAACTTCTTCACCAAAGCCACCCCCCTGTCCCCCACGGTGACACTCAGCATGTCTGCAGATGTTCCCCTGGGTGAGTGCCTGAGCAGAACTGCAGCTTGCTTGAGGCTGGGTTTGCTGTAGAACCCTCTGAACACCTTTTTTCACTCTCTCCTCAGTTGTGGAGTACAAGATCGCTGACATGGGACACCTCAAGTACTACCTGGCCCCCAAGATCGAGGACCAGCAGGATGGCTCTTAACTGGAGCAGGACTGGGGGCCATCTGCTCCTGCCTGGAGGAGCAATTCCAGAGCCTTGGAGCATCCTGGGAGCACTGTAGCCGTGTCTTGTAGATATATTTGTAAATATTTTTCAACTCTCTGTTTTGCTATCCTGGTACCATTGGAAATAGGAAAGCTGAGTTTTTCTAGTCTGTTCCTGTACTCCCAACAATCTCTTGGATGCTGTTGAAGTTTTTTACTCCTTTCAGCTGCCGTTGGAGAAGAGGGGCAATATTTAATGGGTCAAGATGTATCCTGGAGTTTCCCCTGTGGAGCTGTAGTTTAGGGTTGCTGTTTTGTTATCCCACGAGTTTATGTGACCTTACTTGATTTATTTTTGAAGCTGATATTCTGATTGAAATTTGGAAAATGAAAATAAAAAATATAATTTCCTGGAGTTTGTCGTGTTTAAATGTGGGTGGGTGAATCGATCCTTTTGAAGCTGTTGTGATGTGCCCTGACTCCCTTGTCAAGGCCCAGAGTTCAGCTCTGGTCACTCAGTGTGGGAGAGGTGCTGGTCCGTTCCCTGGATGCGGCCCTTGGGGACAGGGGTTCCTATAAAGGCTTTTTCCAACCTCTGCCCGATTTTCAGCACATTATTTGGGAAAATCCTGAGGATGACCGCACCGCCTGAGAAGCTGTCCCCGGCGGGTGACAGAGGATGGCACCAGGTGGCAGTGCCGGCCGCGAGCGAGCCCTGCCGCTGCCCGGGAGGGACAATCCCTGCCGGGACCCGCACTCCTGGCCCGTGTCCCCAGCCCAGCCTGGAGGGGACACCCTGGGACAGGGGGCGGTGTCCCCGCCACGGCAGGGCTGGCACTGGGTGGCACTTGAAGGCCCCTCCCAGCCCAAACCATTCCAGCATTTTGGGTTCAGGCGCTGATTTTCAGCTGCCTCCCTTGCGGAGCTGTCTCCAGATCCTTCCCCCTTTACCCTCCGGCACTTCAGGAGAACGTCTGGCGAGGCACATCCTTCGTCCCAGAGTTTTTAACAATTCCTGCTCTCTCCCCTCACCCGGGGCTGTTCCCGCCGTGCCGAGGCGGTGCCGGGCAGGGGAGGCTGGCCCGGCCCCGCCGTGACCTGGAAGGGAAGCGGCGTCAGCGGCATCAACTTCCCGGGGCCGCGGGGGGACGGGCGGGGCCGGCATGGAGCGGGCGGGCGGCAGGTACGGGGGGGTACGGGGGGTACGGGGGGTACCGGGGCTGGGCTGGTACCGGGGGGTACCGAGGGGTATCGGGGGTATCGGGGCTGGGCAGGTACCGGGGGGGTACGGAGGGTACCGGGGCTGGGCTGGTACCGGGGGTACCGGGGCTGGGCGGGCCGGGGATCAGGATGGGCTTGGGGTGGGCTGAGGTTGGATTCGGGTGGGTTCGGGGTGAGTTCTGGATTTGCATAGTTTGGGTAGGTTCGGGGTGGATTTGGGGTGCTTTAGGAGGATTTGAGATGGTTTGGGGTGGGTTTGGGTGGGTTCGGGTGGATTCGGGATAGATCTGGGGTGGATCAGGTGGATTTGGGGTGGTCTGGGTGGGTTCACTTGGATTTGGGGTGGTTTGGGTGCATTTGGGTGCGTTGGAGTGGGTTCAGGTGGACTCGGGGTGCATTGGCGTGTTCTGGGTGGATTTGGGGCGTTTTGGGTGGAATTCGGGTGGTTTGGGTGAGTTCCAGTGTATTCAGAATGGATTTAGAGTATTCTGGGTGGATTTGGGGTGGGTCCCCTTGTGCTGCTCCCTCTGAGTCACTCCTGCTGTCCCCATGACAGCTCCATCTTGTTCCAGTTTCCAGTGCTTTGTGTTGGTTTTTGTGTTTATTTGTGGTTTTTGTTTGTTTTGGTTTTTTTCCAAAATTGCTCTCTTGCAACATCTCCTGGTGGTTGAAAAGCTGCTTTGTTTAGCTCTGGTTTGGGTTTTTTTTGCTGGTGTCCTGTTCAGAAACAGCCAGAGCTTGGACATCTGTGTTGTGGCAGTGGGAGCTCCTGGTGGAGTGAGAGCTGGGCCATACCTGGGCCCTGCCTGGGAATTTCCAGCTGGTTTGAAGCACAGGCTCTCCCTCATTCCAAACATTGTTCCAGCTGTATCCATCTTGCATTTCAGCCTTCAAATTAAACTCTTAGATCCTCTGTGGGAAAAGTTGTAATTGCTGAAGGGGAACAGAGCTGTGTTGGGGTGGCACAGCCTTGCCGGGGGAGTTTCTCCTCAGAAACTTCAGTTCTGTGTCTCCGACTGCCATCCCTGAGTTTCCTCTCCTGTTTCTGCTCCTGCCCTGGCTCCCAGGCTGTAGCTGATGCCCAGGCCCCCCTGGCACGATGCCGTCGAGGACCAATCTCTCTGCTGGGATCCCCAGTAGCAAAGTCAAATATTCCAAACTCTCCAGCACCGATGATGGGTACATTGACCTGCAGGTAAAACTGGGGAAGGGAGCTGTGAGACCACAGCTTGGCTTTGCACAGGCAGCTGCTTCTCATGTGTCCCTGTGCAGCTCAGAGAGGGCCAAAGCCAGGAGGGAGCCAAACCCTAAATCTAACCCTAAATCTAACCCTAATCCTGGGCCCTTCCCCTCTGGGAAGCCTAAAGAGCCTTCCTGGGAACAAGGCTGGGAGCAGGGGCTGGCCCAGCAGGGTCTCCATGGGCAGAATTCCTCCTGGAGGGCAGTTCTGGAGCAGAATTTTGTGCCTGCTGTGGGAGGGGAGCCGTGCCGAGTTCAGCTGTTCAATGTTTGGGTTTTTCCATCCAGTTCAAGAAGAGCCCACCCAAAATCCCCTACAAGGCCATTGCGCTGGCTGTGGTGCTCTTCATGATCGGGACCTTCCTCATCATCATCGGAGCCCTGCTGCTGGCAGGGTACATCAGCAAAGGGGTGAGTGCTTCAGACACTCCTGGCACTGCCCTCAGAGCTGCCCCCAGCCCTCAGGGGACAGCAAACAGCCTCGGGTCACACCAGGACAGGCTTCAACTCCAAATTAGGAAAGGTTTGATGTGGGAAGGCCTGGCAAGAGCTGCAGTGGTGCAGTCCCCATCCCTGGCAGGGTTCAGAACATGAGCGTGTGGCACACACATGGGCCAGGGGTGACCCTGGGGGTGCTTGATGACCTTGAAGGTCTCCTGCAGCCTCAAGGGTCCTGTGAGCATGGTCAGTGTAGAACTTGAGAGCCACAGGCACTGAGCAGGGAATGGATTCCCACCACGGCCCGGCTGGGCTGGGCACCTCCAAGGAGGGCTGAGTGTCCCTGGGGAGGTCCCATCCCCGTCCTGCGGAGATCTCAGCCCGTGCAGGGCCAGGAGGAGCTGCCAGACCCCGTGTGGGCACAGCAACACCTCCCCATCTGGCTGGGGGTGCTCCAGGATCTGCTCCTGGGTGCTTCTCTCCTGCTCCCTGTGCTGCGGGCTCGGGCGCTGGGCAGCTCAGCTCTGCCTTATCTCTGGCAGCAGAGCAGCCTCTGGGGCTATCAGCAGCACTGCAGGCACAGCTGCCAGCCCTGGCTGCACTTCCAGGGGGTCCCTGGTGAAGGATGGGGTCCCTGGTGAAGGATGGGGTCCCTGGTGAAGGATGGGGTCCCTGGAGGGTTCCTGCAGCAAGGATTAAGGGCTCAGCCTGCTGACAGCTGAGATATTTCTGGTGGAAGATGGGTTTTTATTTCTTCACCTTGGGGATGGATCACAGAACCACGGGATGGTTTGGGTTCAAAGAACCTTCCAGATCACCTCATTCTGAGAATTCATTCACATCTCCAGGCAACCTTCCCCCAGAGCAGGCAGGGTGTGAGAGGGAGGAGAGCCCCTCACAGAGATTCCACTGTGGTGCCTTGGGAAGGCTGGGCTGGAGCAGAGTTCCAGAATAGAGCAGGGATTTATTCAAAGGATCTCCTCCATGGAGCCACCTTGGGCAGCACAAGAGCCCAGCCAGGGCTGCACCCAAGATGAACCAAAACGGGCACAAAATGGACCCAAGATGAACCAAAATGGTCCCAAAATGAACCCAAGATGAACCAAAATGGTCCCAAAATGGACCCAAGATGAACCAATATGGGCACAAAATGAACCCAGGATGAACCAAAATGGTCCCAAAATGGACCCAAGATGAACCAAAATGGTCCCAAAATGGACCCAAGATGAACCAAAATGGTCCCAAAATGGACCCAAGATGAACCAAAATGGGCACAAAATGGACCCAAGATGAACCAAAATGGCCACAAAATGGACCCAAGATGAACCAAAATGGGCACAAAAGGGACAACTGGTCATGAGGTCTGTCACTTTTATAAGTTCTGCTCCATGTGCATATTGGAGTTAATTATCCAATTATAGCTTTAGGTTATGAAGTCCCATCCTTGTTTTTCCCTCTTCATTCCACGTTGTTTCTGCTCTTGGGCCTGAGCTTTGGGTGGTTGTCCTTGGTCCCCAGCTGGAGAAGGAATTGTTTTGTCTCCCTACCCTGTGAGGAGATCTTACAACACTTAACCTGAAGCTCAGAACTGCACACTAAAGCAGCACAGGAGCTGAAAAATACCAAAGTTAGAGCTGAAAATACCAAAGTTAAGGCTGAAAATACCAAAGTTAGAGCTGAAAACACCAAAGTTAGAGCTGAAAATACCAAAGTTGGAGCTGAAGGCATCCCCAGCCCTGTGCCCCGTGTCCCTGCAGGAGACTGACCGGGCCATCCCCATGCTGATCATCGGCATCCTGGTGTTCCTGCCCGGCTTCTACCACCTGCGCATCGCCTACTACGCCTCCAAGGGCTACCGGGGCTACTCCTACGACGACATCCCCGACTTCGACGACTGAGCTGTTCATTAACGCCGCCCTCATTAGGCCGCTCGGAGCCGGCAGTTCCCCTGCACGCCGCCAGGGCACGGCTGCTGCTGCTGCTGCTGCTGCTGCGTGTCCCGGCCTGGAGGCGCTGCAGGTTTTCCAGTTTGGGGGGTGGGGGCTGCAGCCCGGAATTGACCAAAAGGAATTGCAAAGAACTTGGGATTTGTGGGATTTTGTTTTTTCCTCCTCTCGGGGTTGCATAATTCCGCTCGCTGGGAAGCTCTTCCTGGGCGAGGCAATCCTTGCAGTTTTCCAAAAATAGAGCAGCTGGTTTCAGCAGCAGATCCTTGTTTTTTCTCTGTTTGCTAGAGTTTAATTTAGCTTTCCATGAGATTGTGGTTATTGTTGGGTTACCTTTGCAGCCAGGCCATCATTAAATTCTCCTTTTGCTCTCTGTCCATCAGAAACGCTTCCAAACCACTGGTCCTGGAGTAAATAAAGTCTGGTGAGGGGGGAAAGCAGCACTTGCAGGAGGTGCAGGAGGTGATTTCCACACAGTGCACGGGCTCCAGAGCCCCCTGCCAGCCTGGCTCATTTCCCCACAAACACCTCCCCAAGCCAGCTTTCCCTGTGCTGCTGTTGGCAAAATCTGCTTATCCTTCACAGGGACTGCTGCTGGAGTCTGCCTGAAGGACTGGAACCCACACTCAAGTGTTTAAATACCAAAACTCTTGGGCTTGACTGCTGTGGGTATTGGAGACACTTGAACTGCAGCTGTGCGTCTTTCGGAGTCCTCTGGTCCTTGTGTAGATAATTTGCTGTGCAGACCTGCCCAGGCCAGTGAAGAGAAGTTCTGTGTGCAGCTTGTGCTGACCAAAGCCCCTCTGGATTGCTCTGTGCCATTCGGGGAGCACGGAGCGATGGCCGCGCCGCTGTGAGGGCAGAGCAGGCTGTCTCCTGTGAGGGCAGAGCAGGCTGTCTCCTGTGAGGGCAGAGCAGGCTGTGTCCTGTGAGGGCAGAGCAGGCTGTGTCCTGTGAGGGCAGAGCAGGCTGTCTCCTGTGAGGGCAGAGCAGGCTGTCTCTGTGAGGGCAGAGCAGGCTGTCTCCTGTGAGGGCAGAGCAGGCTGTCTCCTGTGAGGGCAGAGCAGGCTGTCTCCTGTGAGGGCAGAGCAGGCTGTCTCCTGTGAGGGCAGAGCAGGCTGTCTCCTGTGAGGGCAGAGCAGGCTGTCTCCTGTGAGGGCAGAGCAGGCTGTCTCCTGTGAGGGCAGAGCAGGCTGTCTCCCGCTTCCCAGCGCCCTGCACAACCTGCAGCAGTGCAGGTGATGCATTTACCATGAATAAAGTTCTGGATTCTCTGCAACCACAAGTTTGTCCTTCCCACCTTCACAGGTGTCAGAGTGCACTACAAGCTGGGCTTTGGCTGCTCTGGGGTGAGGGGGCAGAGCTGGAACAGCCCCCGCAGTGTCAGTCTGCACAAGGCACTCCACCGCTGCCCCTGAGCCCCAGGTGGGTGGAACATTCCAGAAGGAGGGGGCAGGAGTGACTGGCAGTGCAGAGCAGACCCATGGAGGTGTCCACACGTCAGGGCTGGACAAACACCTTGCTCTGAACTCCTACAACTGCCTTTTTTCCTCCCTCAGTGCTCCAGATGAAACCCAAACCCTGAGCTGGTTTTTTAACCCCTCACTTGTCTGCACTCCCCTGAGTGAGGGGGTATTTGGTGCTCCTCCCGGCACTCTGAGGAAGAACTGCTGCAATTGTTCCATTCAGGATCTCCCTTTCCATCTCTGAGGCTCCCTCCCTGCTGCCAGCCCCAGCTGGGGAGGGACAGGGGACAAGGGACACAGGAGGTGCTGGCAGCAGCTGGAATGTGTCAATGACAGCAGGCCCAAACCGTGAATCAGCCTCTCCTGGGTGACAAGAACCTGCGATTATTTGGGTTTGGGGAGCGGGAGAGGACGCGGAAGGGGAGTTTAGATGGAAGGGAGAAGATGAAGCAGTTTGGGAAGGGGAGGTCACCTAAGTGGGGTAAATGAAGGGGACAGGAGAAGGAGCTGGACTTGGATGATCCTTGTGGGTTCCTTCCAACAGCCCCTGGATGTCCCCTCAGCAGGGAGGGGACATCACCCAGCCCTAGGATGTCCCTTTAGCAGGCAGGGGACATCACCCAGCCCTAGGACCTCCCTGGCCTCCCAACCATGCAGACACCTTTGGTTTCCCCCTCCCAGCTCAGAGCAGTCCTGCCTTCTCTTCCTGCCTTCTCACCCTGATGAAAATGAAGGATTTTTGCCCTTTTCCCAGGGCTCTGTGCTGAGCCAGCTGTGCTTCCCTGCTCCCACTCCTGTGTCCTGTGTGGAATGTGGATGTGCACGTGCACAGCAGTTCCTCTCCCCTTCCTGAGCACAAAAGCAGCCTGAGGATCTTTAGGAATGCTGGATTTGTCTAAAAATAGTCCAGACAGTCCAGCAAGGCCATGACAGAGCCTGCCCAGAGAGCTGGCTTTGTTCTGTGGTGGAGCCAAGGGTCATGGGCAGGGAAAACTCGATTGTTGATTGGAAATGATTGCTTGCAGTTATTGACCTGCCTGCCTTGCTGCTCTGGGCTCAGGCAGACGTGGTTTGTGCTGATTCAGGATTGTTACCCTGAGGCCTTTCCTTCCCTGCTCTCCTGTGTCTAGGAAGGTGTAAGGAGCTGCTTTTAACTGGAAGTAAGGCAGTTACTGGGAGCTGTTCCGTGGCCTGCACGGACAGAGCTTTCTCCTGGTAAGAATCAGGAAGTGACATTTCCTTCCTGCACAGTGCACTTGGGCAGGATTCTGAGCCAGGCTGCTCTCCTCACCCCTGGGGCAGCACAAAGGGGCCTCCCTCCCACAGCCACGGGATCCCTGCAGAGCCTTTCCTGCAGCTCCAGGGAGGAACAAAGCTGGGCTGGATCCTGAGAGGACTCGCAGCTCCTGTGAAACAGCGGGGTTGGCACTGAAGCAAAAATTCTGTGGAGGAATCACCGTTTCATCCTGGGATGTTAAATCAAAGGGCAGCAAATCCACTAGTCACCACTAATTAATTTTGTTTTGAAATATTTACTTGGGCTGAAGTAGTAGCTGCTCTTAAGTCTTTAAAGGATTAGCTGCCTGCTACTCTTTCCTGCCTGCAACCATTTATTTAAGCTGTTGCTGCAAATCATGCTGTTAACCTGTCAGGAGAGGTTTTAACCTTCCTTCTCTTGTCAGTGGGAAATGCCTGGTGCAGATGGCCCTGCTGATGTGACAGAAATTAAACCCAGTC
Organism: Molothrus ater; assembly: GCF_012460135.2. Taxonomy (NCBI): domain Eukaryota; kingdom Metazoa; phylum Chordata; class Aves; order Passeriformes; family Icteridae; genus Molothrus; species Molothrus ater. The sequence goes on along the minus strand of NC_050505.2, from coordinate 4,713,915 downwards.
AGGTCCTCTGGGCTCTTTTCCCAGCTCCTTCAAGGAAAGGCAAGACAGAAAATGCATGTAGTGATAATTGTCTGCATCACAGGGAGCTGGAAAGGCTGAGGAGGGGCTGGGAGGAGTTTAGGGAACATCAGCTGGTGATGCAGGAGCATCAGTTCCTGAGCTCAAGCCTGTGTGGCAAAGGAAATGCTCTGGATCTAGAACAAATCCTCAAGGAAAACTGAGAACTCACCTCAGCAGGGATCATTTCTTACTCTCAGGCAAGAGTTTAGTGTAAAAGGGAAAGATTCAGGTCCTTTAACATACAAATACTAATTAGCATCACCGTACAATTTTCTAGCAGTTTTCATGAATGTGTCATTAGAAGAAGTCTGCCAGCTCCTATAATCCTCATTTTCCTCGTCTTTCAACACTCACAGCCCATAGCACAGCATGACCTCTTCCCTGCTATTTTGGGTGGTTCTTTTCCAGACAAATGCCTTATTTTCTCTGTATTTGATACTGAAGGTCAAGAGAATCCTCTCTGCCTTTTATTGCACAAGAACAGAGGAAGGATTGTAACAGGGCCAGAGCAAATGTGTGCCTAAAAATAAACCAGTGGATGGTCTCCAGCTTCAAACACAAAACGAGTATTTGTGGAGGTCTCTCTTTGTTGGGTGATCGAGTTTCAGATCACTGAGGAGACAATTCAAAGTTCAGCTCACAAGCAGCTCGTGATGGTTTAATCCTCCCCATGAAACAAAGGCAACTCTTGGACTTGGATCCGCGCTCAGCTCCACCCTGAGGCCCTGGGGCTGGCAGAGGCTCCCTCTGGATGGATCATCCCTGGGCCAGGGCAGGGTCTGGGGTGCTCCCCCGGGCTGCTGCCTCCCACCCTGGCCATGGGCCTGGGGCTGCAGAGGCTCAGGCAGGCCCACAGCCCCTCTGCCACCTCTGCTGGAAACAATTCGAGGGGCCAGAGCTTGCAGAACGCTGCAGTGACACTGCTTGGCACCAATTAGGAATAGCAGAGAGGTGGCACTTCAGGCAGGGAAGGGGTTAACCAGCTACAGGGCAGTTTTGGGGGAGAGGTTTGAGTTCATTGTTCCAGGCTCTCTGTGGAGTTTTGTCCTTTCATCTCCGATTCTTGGTTCCCATCCCTTCCTCTGTGTTGTTCCTGTTGGGCCTCTCAGGGCATGGCCTGTGCCCTCACCTGGGAGCAGGAGCACACAGCAGAGCTGTAAACAGAGAGCCTGGCCACCCTGTGGCAGCCCTGCTGCTAGAACTGCCACCCTGCACTGCTGTGACAGGCCCTGCTGCAGCTGCCAGGGCAGGCAGAACTGCAGGGAGCCCCCACACTCAGTGCCTGCCCTGGAGCTCTGCTGTGGGCTCAGGTCCCCTCTGCTTTTCCTGTGTGTGTGTGTGTGTGTGTGACCACTCCTGGTGTCTGCCCAGTGGGGTTTGGGCAGCTCAGGTTCAGCTTTGCAGAGGGCTCCTGGTCCCATTCATGCCTCAGCACCCTTTGTTTCTTTTGCCCTGTGCAGGGGCTGGCGTGTCTGTGTCACTCCTGATGTCACCGTGTGCTGCTGCTATGTGCTCACACGAGGGATTACATGAGTCACAGGGTAAAAGTGACCCAAGCCCTCCATCCTTGCTCTCTGAGGCACGATTTGCAGTGGGTGAAAGCAGGGGCTGTGTCTGCTCTCACTCACAGGGATGAGTAAGCAGCCACCAGGCGCTGCTGCCCGTGCTGTGCAAAGGACCTCTTTTATTCTGTGCTATAAAATTCCTCTAATGGACTTCAGAATGATTTAGTGCACCATGTCCACCTCATTTTGGAAGTAGTTTAAGTGGGAATGAGCTGCTCTGGTCCTGCCTATCCAGATCTGCCCACAGCAGCTGCTCTTTATTCCCAGAGCTTTGAGCAGCCCCACTTGAACGTGACACAAGGTGACAAATCCCAGCTCGTCTCCCCCTTGGAGACCATCCCTGCAGATCCCTCAGGGCTGATCTGATGGGGAGAACACCCAATGGAACAGAACTCCAGGGTGAGCGTGCCCAGGAGAGCAAAACCACGGGGAGCCATCAGCCCCGGGCTCCTGCCGTGCCTCTGAGCCAGATGTGGCTCCAGAGACTCAGCATCTGGACAAGGAGAGAGCCCTGCAGGAGAGCAGAGCAGGCAGACAAACACTGGCTGCTCTCCTGCCAGGACTGCAGGGCTCATCTCAGGAGCTTTTGGGAAGCAGCCTGGGCATGAACTCGGAGAGGTGACTCAGCCCATCTCCTCCTCCTCCTCCTCCTGTCAAACACGGGCACTGCCCTGACTCAGCAAGTGAAATCTCATTTCTTGGTACAGCCCTGAGGTCCCAGACACAACAGCAGCAAGGAAATTGCCTTCTGCAGAGCACAGGCTGTCCAGCTGAGTTAGCATCACTGGGAGCACTCTGGAGCACTCTGGACTCCTGACAGCTTGGGATGAACGTCCCGTGGGAGAAGAAGAGGACCTGGGATGGGTTGTTTGTACTCTCCTGGTTGTTTCTATCTCCTGGTTGTTTGCATCTCCTAGTTGTTTGTACTCTCCTGGTTGTTTGTACTCTCCTGTTGTTTGTATCTCCTGGTTGTTTGCACTCTCCTGGTTGTTTCTATCTCCTGGTTGTTTCTATCTCCTGGTTGTTTCTATCTCCTGGTTGTTTGTATCTCCTGGTTGTTTGCACTCTCCTGGTTGTTTGCACTCTCCTGTTGTTTGTATCTCCTGATTGTTTGTACTCTCCTGGTTGTTTGCACTCTCCTGGTTGTTTGCACTCTCCTGGTTGTTTGCACTCTCCTGTTGTTTGTATCTCCTGGTTGTTTGTATCTCCTGGTTGTTTGCACTCTCCTGGTTGTTTGTATCTCCTGGTTGTTTGCATCTCCTGGTTGTTTGCATCTCCTGGTTGTTTCTATCTCCTGGTTGTTTCTATCTCCTGGTTGTTTGCATCTCCTGGCTCTCACAACCTCCTCTCCACTTCCAAACCATTTTGCAAACCCAAACCCAAAGGAAGGTCCCCTCTCTCCAAAAGCTGCCAGAGGGCAAACCCCCGTGAGAGGAGCAGCAGGGTCCCAGCAGCGCTGCAGCCCCGCCGATCTGCCGCCCTGCTCACCCGCTGCTTTATTCAGGACACAATTCAGGCGCTGCTGGTCCGCCCCGCAGGCACAGCAGGGGCTCAGCCGCGTGGGTCGCTGGCTGGAGCCGCCGTAATTTGAGCACTTGGCCCGAGATGCTCGGACCAAAGGCTCTCTTTGCTACCGAGAGCACTCTGCACTAATTAAACTGCGTAACAATTCTCCTGCATTTTGCAGGTGACAAACCCGGCTGGCAGGGCCCATCTGGGTTCTGAGAAATAAACTTTTTTTTTTTTTTCTGAGAAAGAAACGCGTTGTTTCTGCCTCGATTTCCACCTGACACTGCGGGGAACAGCAAGTCAGGGGTGTCCCCGAGATAATGACACTCCCTGTGGGTCGGGAGCTCCCCACCAGCTGCTGGAGGTGGCGTTTTAACCAAGGGCTGCTCACATTTGCTTTCCTCACCTCAGAGTGAAGCTCAGGGTCTGCCCAGCTGCTCCCCTCAGTTACCATTCCATATTCCAGAGGGAGAAGCAAAGGAAAAAAACCCCCACTGTTGGTTGTTCATTTTTTGGGGATTACTTGTGGGAGTGTCCACTCACCTCCTAGGCCGCTGTTGAAATAGCAGGGGTTTCATTTCTATTTTGTGTAATCCAGTGGAAGATATTCCTGTTATCCACAAACAGGAGTGCTGGATTCTTCCTAATTGCTGGACTCCATCTGTGGGATTCACACAGAATGTTATTCATCTAATGCAAGAGGAAATTTAAGAGGAGGAAGGACTGCAAAAGGCTTTACAGGGTTTGAGCCCATGTTCTGGGGGGTCTAGCTGTGTCAAATTCAATTCCTGGAGCACTAAATCCAGCTTCATCATCCTGCCCTGGCTTGTCCTTGGGATTATCAGGACCCTGAGGTCTTTATCAGTTACATTTCCATCTGACTGATGTGTTTTCTCTGGCTGTACTTCCCTCTGCCACCTTTCACCCGGGGAGGGCAGGTTGGAAAACTGTAACACCCCAAAATAAAACAGAGCTGTGTCCCTGTCCCTGATCCCGAGCACAGGGGGACACTGAGCACGCACAAACTCCTGTCAACAGCACAGCCTCCATCGATGTGACATCACTAAAATGTCCCTCCTGTCACCTCCCCACCCTGCCTAACAAAGGCTTTTAAGGTTTAAAAGCTGCACTGAAGTCTGTGCCTACATTTGGGATAAGGCCAGGTATTGAATGATGCCCAGGATCAATACCCACAATCAAGCACTGTGCCTCAGCCCTGCCCTCTGCAGTTCTCCATATGTCTCACTGCAAAAACCTTTTAGAAGCTTAACCGGGAGAGTGTTGCAGTGAACGTGGGGAAAAAAAATGGGAGGATAAGCACAAATGCTCCAGAGGCCTCGCAGGGTCTCTGGTCTTAAAGTAAGCTCCTGCTTTTAATGGGATCAGATGAAACCCTCTTGGTGGAGGGGGGACAGCTGGTGAACAAACACCCCCAGCGTTCCTGCTGCCAAACACTGCACAGACAGCAGCGCTGGAAAAAGGACCCAAAGGATCAACAGAGAGCTGCAGGTCTGGGTGAAACAGGGTCCACTTGGGGAGCACTTTGCCATCGACTCGGGGCTGCACCTTGATTAAACAGCAGCAGGGCTGGGGGACAGAGCCCAGCACGGGTCAGTGTCTCCTCAAGGACAGCCAGGGCCAGGAGGGAGGGCAGGAATCAGCTGAGGGGCTCGGCCCTGGCTGCCCACAACAGCCCTGAGCAAGGGAAGGAGCCACGAGCTGACGTGTCTGAGAACTGCACGTTCTGGGAAGGGCAGACACAAATCAGAGCGAGTTAAGGCTGGCAGAGGCCATTAGGGATGTCAGATGTTGCCGAGAGGGACGTGAGAGAGGCACAGTCCAGAGCTGGCTACCAGAGCTGCAGACGTCAGCAGAGCCTGAAAACACCCAGCTCTGTGGGCTGGGAGGGGGGTTTGCCACATTTGTGCCACATTTGTGCCACATTTGTGCCACATTGGTCCTGGCCCCCACCAGAAAACTGTAAATCTCAGAAAATGGTGTTTGCAGATGTGGTAGAGGTCCCTCATCTTTTAGGGGACGCAGCTTAGTCCCCTCTGCTGTAACAGGGGAGATTTAGGTTGGCCATCAGGAGGAATTTCTTCACAGAAAGGGGGATTAGACATTGGAATGGGCTGACCCTGGAGGTGTTTAAGGAATGACTGTATGTGGCACTCAGTGCTCCAATCTCCTTGGGATGGTGATGCTTTGGCACAGGCTGAGCTTGACCTCAGAGGTCTTTTCCCACCTAAATGATTCCATGATTCTTTTGCTCCTCCCTAAACTCACTCTCCAATTGTAAAAGTTGGAGTTTTCCTAAAAGATAATAATTAAAAATAAAAAAAAATTCCAAAAAGAAACCACAAAGCAAAGCCCCAAGAGGGCCAGGGCTGGGGGCACCTAGTGAGCATATTTTCCTAGGGGCTGGAGAGAGATCCCTCCCTAGGTGAGGGGCCCAAGAGGCTTTGTTTGGGGATCTGATCAATATCCGTCAATATCCATCGATATCCATCGATATCCATCGATATCTGCAGGGAGGTGTTGGAGATGGAGCAGGCTCTGCTCCCTGGGGCCCAGCAGTGGGACGAGAGGCAATGGGCAGAAACTGAGGCAGGGAATCTTTTACCTGGACACGAGGAAGAACTTTGCTGTGCCGGTGACCAAGCACTGATTCCTAGAACCGGAATAACAGAGTTACACAATCTCTGATTTGGAAGGGACCCACTGATCCAACTCTCAGCCTTGCCCAGCACATCCCGACAATCCCACCATGTTCCTGAGTCTTGTCCCATCCCTCCTGGAACTCTGCCATCCCTGAGGCCATGACCATTCCCTAGGGAGCCTGTTCAGTGCCCCATTGCCCAGACAGGCTGTGGAATGTCCCTCACCAGTGATATTTCAAACCCGTCTGGACACAATCCTGTGCCATGTGCTCTGGGATGCCCCTTCCCGAGCAGAGGCTGGACCAGACACCCCACTGCAGTTCCTTCAAACCCGCCCCATTCCGTGACTCTGCATTTGTGTCCTTCACGCATAAACCCTTCACACATCTCTGCAGCTGGAGCCTTCTCACCCTCAGGGAACACGCGGCTGTTTCCCCCCGTCGAGCACCGGGCCCGCCATGGCGGCCGAGCCCTGAGGGAGCGGAGCCGGGGCCGCGCCATCTTGTCGGGGGCGGAGGAAGCGCCCGTCCCGCCCCGTGCTCTGCCTGCCGGGGCCGCCCGGCCCCGCCGCACTCGCCGCGGAGACCGAGCGGAGCGGAGCCGCAGCCCCCAGCGCCATTGCCGCCCTCAGCCCGCCATGGCAGGTGAGCCCGTCCTCCCGCTGCCGCCCTGAGGGAGCAGCCCTGAGGGAGCGCTTCCGCGCCGCGCTCTCCCCGCCGCGCTCTCCCCGCCGCGCTCTCCCCTCAGCGCTTCCCCGCCGCGCTCTCCCCTCAGCGCTTCCCCGCCGCGCTCTCCCCGCCGCGTTCTCCCCTCAGCGTTCCTCCCTCAGCGCTTTCCGCCCCTCACCTCCCGCCCGCTGTCAGCTCCGTGCCGGCCCCGCATCCCCGCTGCTCGCCCTTCGCTGCCGCGGGCCGGAGGGTCGCGGCTCCCCGCAGCCTCCACCATGTTCACCGGCCGCGCTTCACCTTGGCCGCAGCGCCGTCCGCACCTCTGCGCTCCTCCTCTCCCTTTCATTTCGCGTTTGCGGGTTAAATAAATAAATAAATAAATAAATAAATAAATAAATAAATAAAGCCTTTCCCGTGCTCCGCGCCGGCGTGTGCTGGCTCGGCAGCGTCTCCAGGGGATGGGGAAGGGGCGCGGGGGATGCTCGGGGTGGCACCTGCGGCGGGGCCACCTGCCCGGCCGGCAGCGCCGCTCGGGCATCCATCCCGGGGTGGGGTCTTCTTCTCTCTGTGCCGCTGAGGTCATTATTTTTTTTTTAATTTTTTTTTTTTTCCCTTTAATCGGAGACAAAATGGGTGGCAGAGCCGTAAGCTTGCGGATGGGATGGAGAAATGCAGGTTAATTCTCCCCTGGTCCTGAAGGGGTGGCCTCGCTCTTCCTTGATCCTGTTCTCGTGATATGCGTTAAAGCTTTTTTCCCCCCTCTTTAAAAAAAATATTTATTTGCCTTTTTATTTTTCAGTGCACATCGAGGCAGGAAATATTTAAATTTTCTGGTTTTAACTTGCAAGCCCCGTTCGATATCGTCTGTGGTTTTCTTTTGTTTTAAGGTACATTTTGGGTAGGAAGAAGTGATGTAGGTAGTGCAGGAAAATGCCTGAACAAAGCTTCTTGCAAGCCTTTTAGGGTTCCTAGAATAAGGACTGAACACTACCATGCATTCCTGTTATTGGTGGCTTTAACCTTTTTTCCATAAAAGCTGGGAATGAGGCAGAGGCTTTACAGTTCTATTCCCATCCCTTCATTTTGGAGCCGTCGTTGTCATTTTGTGCGCAGGGGAGAGCAGCCCTTGAGGCACTTCGGGGCTCTCCTGGCCAGGTGAGTGCGGGCTGGGCTGACCCCAAAGGCAGCAGCAGAGCCGGTGGAAGGAAGATTCTGGCAGGGAAGGAAATCCCCCGAGGTGTTTAGGAGAAGGTAAAGACCTGGCCTGTTCATTTTTTCCGCCTTGTCATTTCCCACACGCAGCTGACTCTTGGTGTGAGTTCAGTGCCAGGTAAATGCCAGGCCCCCTGTTGCTGATGAGCTTTAATTCTCAATAAAAACACCAAATGCTCTGTATTCATAGGGAGCATAATATGTCTGCGTGTCCTCACTGCAGTGTAGCACTGCCAGGCTTGAGCAGGCTTTAAATTACCCGGTTTAAGCTTGAAAAAAGAACTGGTTTGGGTAGTGTTTTTCCTGGCAGGTGGAGTTTGGTGCAGGCTCGAAAACGAAGTGGAGAAGCAGAACAAATGCTGGAGTGCTGAGCAGCTGATGGGCTGCACGGTGCCAGAGGCAGGCTTAACTGCACGCCTTGTCTGCCAGGTGATCTCAGTGTAGATAAAGGATTATTGCAGCAAGGAGCTCAGGTTAGCAAAGTGGAAAATAATCTGGAGATGTGTGGAACAATTGGATTTAGTTGATGAGCTCTTGTACCCCTACTCCTAGCTCCCAGTCATGATCCAGATACCTTGAAATTAGAGCAGTGTTAACGTGGAGATGCACTGAAACGAATTCAACATTGGGCTAGCAAGGAGGTTAAACAGACCCTGAGATTTTTATCATGGATTTTAACAAGCCTTTGGTTTAGTCAGGATGTAAAGAGGACCTGAAAATGTCGTGTCAGAGCCCTGGGGACAAGAGGAGATCACGCTGGGCTTCTCAGCGGTGGGTGGTGCTCCTGCTGAGGCTTAACAGGCTGAAATCAAATGGTTTAAAATCCATCCCAGTGTGGTACTGGGCTGTAAGCCCTGCCCTGAGCCAGGCTTAGCTTTGCTGAACTCTCTGGAAGCGCACAGCTCTCAGCAGATGGAAGGAGCAGGATGAGAATCAGGTTCTCGGAGCACGGGCCTGTTGCTTCTTCAGCATTTTCAGCATGGAAATAAATGAAAGGGTTTGGAGGAGAAGCAGCTCCTCGGCCAGTGGCAGGATTTGATGGGTGTTTCCTTGGCTGACAGCTCCCATCCCTCACCCCCTGGCAGTGTCCCCTAGGTGCCCACAAAAGCCTTGTGTTCCTATGGCAGCCAGCCCTGTTCAGGGAATTTTCGTGCTCTTTGGCCTCCCTGAGCCCAGGCAGACCTGAGTGTACCTCCCTAAGTCCATACTGGGTGGTGTGTGGGTGGATTTAAACCTTGCTAGTATGAGAATTTCTGGCTCCAGGTCGTCTAGCAGGGAGTTGAATTCCAGTGGAGAAATAGAAATAATTTCTTTGTTGGTATTACTTAGTTGGAGACTTCTTCAGTGGAAGCTTGAGATAATGGCAGTGTTGGAGGATTGTTTTTTTTTTTTTCCTGACAGAAAACTTTGATTGGGAATTTCCCCCACACTGTAAAAAATGCTGCATTTGTATGCAGCACCTATTTCCGATGCTTTTTAAAAACTAAACCGAATTTTTAATCTTTGATTCTGTCCCTGTGTTTGGGGGTTTATTTCTTCCTGGTGTAGCCGAACGTGGCAACTTCCTCAGCATGCAGGGGTGTCCTGAGGGGCTGTGCCGTGGCTTTGCTGTGCTGTGGAAGTTGATTGCACACCATTGAAAGGAAAATGGGTGAAACTGCAGGCATTGTCGGTACGGATTCCTGCAGAAGTGGCTGCTAAGCTGCTCTCAGGACTGGTCTGAACTGCTGGGATTGCACCTGAGGGCAGGGGAAGGCAGCTGGCACCTCCTGGGAGCTGCTCCCACCACCACCTGGTGTCACTGGAAGGTGACAGAATGCTGGAATGGTTTGGGTGGGAAGGGACCTCAGAGCCCGCCCAGTGCTATGGGCAGGGACAACAATTCCACTGTCCCGGGCTGGCCTGGGACTCTGCAGGGCTCCAGGTGCACCCTGTGCCAGGGGCTCATGGCCCTCCCAGGGAAGGATTTCTTCTGGGGAGTTCTTGTTCTGCTGTAGCTGCTCCTGTCAATGTCTCCGTGTGAGCCATGTAAGAAATCTCATGCTCCAGAAGTTTCTGCTTGGGCCATTTCTTCAAGAGATTTATTTTGCTTTCAAACACTTCTTTATGTGTTTATCCTTACAGGAGAAAATGCAGATGGCTGCACACAACCCTTCTACTTCCATTGGAGCTGATGGTTTATATGTTGCTGGAAAATCTATTTATATCAAGTGTTATTTATGAAGCCTCAGTGGTCATGACATGGCCTGACAACAGTTACCATGGGGGTTATTTTACTTAAAAGCTGCAGGAAGACAATATTGACAGACAGGATGAGTAAGAGACGAGCATCCTGATGCAGTGAAGGCAGGAGTAAAATAAATCATTACAGATGAAAGTTCCTGCTGTGTTCTCCAGCCTTCCCGGGGGTGAAGCGTGTTCAGCTTCGTGGGGTGCACAAAATATTTCTGTCACTGCCTGGGAGCACATTTGCTTTATGGGCAAATGTTTTTAGTTGTTATGAGCTGTCTCAGGACAGGGTTTCTTTGATGGCAGGAAAGAAATCTGATGATATTTGGCTGTTTTCAGGTTGTGGGAAGGAAATGTTTGCTGCCTGAATGTTTTTCTGCTGGAGATGAATCTACACAGGGATTTCTTGCCATGGTAATTTGGCCCAGAAAGGAGCAGAGCTACTTCCTTGGAAAGGCACTTGGGGTGTTGAGACATCACTGGCACTGGTGGGGAAAGGGAGGAGGAGGGAGAGCTGGACTTGGAGCTCCTGTTGCAATTTCATCCCTTCCACTCGACTTCATCTCAGGGATCGTGTTTTGGGAACATTGGGAATTCCCGACGCGGCTCCCGGCTTTCTCCAGAGGGACCCAGCGACGAGTTTGGGTTTTGTGTCCCCACTGTTGTCACCAGTGAGTCACCCTGGGGGCTCTGACACTTCCCTTGGCTCTGCTGTGGCCCTGGGGCCTTTCAGAGCTCCGGGGTGGCTTTGGGAAGGATGGCTTGGCCACCAGGCTCTTTGGGAAGGCTGGATTGGCCACCAGGCTCTTTGGGAAGGCTGGATTGGCCACCAGGCTCTTTGGGAAGGATGGATTGGCCCCAGGCTCTTTGGGAAGGCTGGATTGGCCCCAGGCTCTTTGGGAAGGCTGGATTGGCCCCAGGCTCTTTGGGAAGGATGGCTTGGCCACCAGGCTGCCTTTGGGAAGGATGGCTTGGCCACCAGGCTCTTTGGGAAGGATGGCTTGGCCACCAGGCTGCCTTTGGGAAGGATGGATTGGCCCCAGGCTGCCTTTGGGAAGGATGGCTTAGCCCCAGGCTCTTTGGGAAGGATGGCTTGGCCACCAGGCTCTTTGGGAAGGATGGCTTGGCCACCAGGCTGCCTTTGGGAAGGATGGCTTGGCCACCAGGCTCTTTGGGAAGGATGGCTTGGCCCCAGGCTCTTTGGGAAGGATGGATTTGCCCCAGGCTCTTTGGGAAGGATGGATTGGCCACCAGGCTCTTTGGGAAGGATGGATTGGCCCCAGGCTCTTTGGGAAGGATGGCTTGGCCACCAGGCTCTTTGGGAAGGATGGCTTGGCCACCAGGCTCTTTGGGAAGGATGGATTGGCCACCAGGCTCTTTGGGAAGGATGGATTGGCCACCAGGCTCTTTGGGAAGGCTGGATTGGCCCCAGGCTCTTTGGGAAGGATGGCTTGGCCCCAGGCTCTTTGGGAAGGATGGCTTGGCCCCAGGCTCTTTGGGAAGGATGGCTTGGCCACCAGGCTGCCTTTGGGAAGGATGGCTTGGCCCCAGGCTCTTTGGGAAGGATGGCTTGGCCACCAGGCTGCCTTTGGGAAGGATGGATTGGCCCCAGGCTGCCTTTGGGAAGGATGGATTGGCCACCAGGCTCTTTGGGAAGGATGGATTGGCCACCAGGCTCTTTGGGAAGGATGGCTTGGCCCCAGGCTGTGCCCAGGGGCTCCTAGAGCTCCAGGGTTGGGTGTCTCCCTCCTGGGATGAAATTCTCTGTGTTCCCATCCCACCTCTATTTGATTGCTGGGCAATGGCTGGGCTCTAAAACTAGCATTTGAATGAATTTATAATATTCCTTTTAAATAGCAGCTTCAAGCGAAAATAAACTTTATCCTGTTTCACTGAAAGGGAATTTCCAAAGTTCCTTCTCAACACATTCAGGCCACCAGAATATTTAATTATTGCCCCAAAACGTACATTACTAAGCAGTAATAAATGGATGTGTGTTTCTAAGAGTGTCCCAGGCACCTTGGGGGATGGCATGGCTGGATTTTGGAGACTGATCCGTCTCTGTCCTCAGAACCAGGAATGTTTTGATCTTGGATTTGTGTCAGCAAACAAGCTTTGTCTGATAGTTGTATTTTTAGGAGCAGAGGAGTCCAGTTGGTGTGAAGGAACTGAGTTGTCCCACAATACCTGGGAGTATCTGAACTCGCCAAGCTCTGAAAACAACATCTGACCGGGTTTCTGTGTGTTTGGGTTAAAGCTGCAGTGTGCCCTCCCTGCTCAAAGGGACTGTTTGGATTTGTCACCCACTTCATGCTCACTGTAGAGTAAAACTGCCGGAAGAATGGGCCTCAGCTGAGCACTGATGCTGTAGGGGGATTGACTCACTATTTGTTGGTTTTGACTGTTGGGAAATGTGAGTCACCAAACTGATTTGGAATTTGATTTTGAATGGCTCCATGTCCTTCAGTTGTTGTCTGAATTTATATTTAAATCAAACTGTTGCAGGGCTCCTTGGCTGAAGCATTTTGGGAATGCGGGGTAGTGGGAAAGAAAGTGAAAAGCGATTTCAGGGGGGCTCTGAAATGCTCTGACATTCCTGGGCATTAACCTCGGGTGTGAACCGAGCAGTTTGGGCTCTCAGTGGAGCCACACATTTTAATTGGCTTTACTCCTGTTTAGCGTGGCCGTGAAATGGCAGCCCAGGGCAATAATGTCCATTTTAGTGGTTTGCCGCCTGTTACCCACTTGTGAGATTGTAAAAGTTAACAGAACAAAGTGCAGCTTTAATGGGAAGGTGCCTTAAACGCTAATGCAGTTGGCAGTGTTTATGTGCTGGGGTGGTTAATGGGGATTCATCCCAGGCTCCCAGCCCTCTGCAAGTCCGTGGATCTGCTGCTAGCAGTGGCAAGGAAATGCTGGAAGCCTCTGCCCACCAAGCCCAGTTTTGCTGAGTACCCAGAATTTCTATCCCAGAAGCCACCATCTGAAGGGCTTCCTTTTGTCTGACCTTATTCCCATCCCCACTTCCCTGGAGTGGTTTGGATTCCATCCTGAAGCTGAGCTCAGGTGCTGCTGTGTTACTGTACTCTCTCAGGAATTGTGTGTAACTGTGCTTTCTCAGGAATTGTGTGTAACTGTGCTTTCTGAGGGAATTGTGTGTAACTGTGCTTTCTTAGGGAATTGTGTGTAACTGTGCTCTCTCAGGAATTGTGTGTAACTGTGCTTTTAGGGGAATTGTGTGTAGCTGTGCTTTTAGGGGAATTGTGTGTAACTGTGCATTCTCAGGAATTGTGTGTAACTGTGCTCTCTCAGGAATTGTGTGTAACTGTGCTTTTAGGGGAATTGTGTGTAGCTGTGCTTTTAGGGGAATTGTGTGTAACTGTGCTCTCTCAGGAATTGTGTGTAACTGTGCTCTCTCAGGAATTGTGTGTAACTGTGCTTTCTCAGGAATTGTGTGTAACTGTGCTCTCTCAGGAATTGTGTGTAACTGTGCTTTTAGGGGAATTGTGTGTAACTGTGCTTTCTTAGGGAATTGTGTGTAGCTGTGCTCTCTCAGGAATTGTGTGTAGCTGTGCTTTCTGAGGGAATTGTGTGTAACTGTGCTTTTAGGGGAATTGTGTGTAACTGTGCTTTCTTAGGGAATTGTGTGTAACTGTGCTCTCTCAGGAATTGTGTGTAGCTGTGCTCTCTCAGGAATTGTGTGTAACTGTGCTTTCTTAGGGAATTCTGTGTAACTGTGCTTTTCAGGGAATTGTGTGTAACTGTGCTTTCTTAGGGAATTGTGTGTAACTGTGCTCTCTCAGGAATTGTGTGTAACTGTGCTTTTAGGGGAATTGTGTGTAACTGTGCTTTCTCAGGAATTGTGTGTAACTGTGCTCTCTCAGGAATTGTGTGTAACTGTGCTCTCTCAGGAATTGTGTGTAACTGTGCTTTCTCAGGAATTGTGTGTAACTGTGCTCTCTCAGGAATTGTGTGTAACTGTGCTCTCTCAGGAATTGTGTGTAACTGTGCTTTCTTAGGGAATTCTGTGTAACTGTGCTTTTCAGGGAATTGTGAGTAAATGTTCTGAGCAGCACTCAAGGTCACCGAGGGGATCTCATGAAACGGGCACGTGACTCCCATGTCGTGACTTTCACTTTTTATTTAGGGGCTTGGGAGGGGAATAAAACACTGCCCTGCAAAGTTAGCAGCCTTTTCTTTTGTGTGCTGGGTGAAATGAAGCTCTCTCAGAGCTAAGAGCATTTAGTGGACTCTGCTGTGGGAAGGTTTGAATTTTTGTGGAGACTTTGAGTCCCCGTGACAGGAAAAAACGAATTTTACTCTGTTTATTACTTGTCCTTTGTGTGGAGAATCCTGTATCCAGACCCTCACCATGCCTAGGCAAAGGAAACACATCCTTGTTTTTGCAGGCTCTGAAGCACCAGTTCTTCACAGGCTACAGCAGCTTTTATTTCCCTTTTTTCATTTTTTATGCAGACTTAATTGTTTCTGGAAGGTAACTCAGTCTTCCTGATGCAAGCAGCATTTGCTTGGTCATATTTTAACAGGTTGGGGTTTTTGATAAAAGCTGGCTGATCATGGTTTCCTGACGAGCATTTTGTTGTGTTAAGACCAAACCTAAGGAGTAATTTGGATTGAGACTGGCAAGAAAGAAATTGGAGCTGCAGGTCCCTGTTCATAGGCTCAGAGTGCAGGCAATAATTGCTGTATTCTCACTCTGTTCTGTGTCCTTTCATCTCTGGGAGCAATAACAATTACCAGTCATTTGCTGATATTGGATGTATTTGCATGGGTGCCATTTAATTTTGTGTGTGTGGAATTTTGGGAGGTTGTGCTGAGCAGGGCCATTATTACCAATATAATTTCACAGGGCTCTGGTCTGGTTTATTCAGCCTGTTGGGCACTTGTTATTTGTAATTATTTCAGCTCACAGAGAGATGCTTTTAAAGCTAAAAAAAAAAAGAAAAAAAGGGGGGGGGGATGAGGGAGGGGATTTGGGTTTTGATTAATACCCGAGTGTTGGGGGTTTGTTGTAGTCCTGTCAGATGTTTTCCTTGTCCATCTGTCCTGTTGGCAAATAGCAGGAAAGGCAAAGGATGGAGGGCCAAGCTCCTTTGGAGTCGTGATCGTCCTGGTGAAAACACGGCCTGAAAACCCCTCCTGCAGCAGGGGAAGAGCTGCCGCTCCTGTAAACATCCCCTGCTAATGAGCCGCTCTGCTTTGGAGGGGATCAAACACCGCTACTGCTTCTCGTGGAGACGCCTAATCAGGCACAATAGAACCCAGCAAAGCTGTCAGTTAAAGCTTCTATGAAATCGCTGGGTAGAAATGAGCCCGAAGGCACAGAGCTGTCTGAGCTCCCCTCCTTGCCTGCTGGGCTTCGGTAAAGATTTTGTGATCAGTGTTAGCCCGGGTTTGGAGCTCACTTAGGTACACCCCATCTGCATTGGTCTTCTCTCCTGATTATTCAAAGGGCAAAATGTGTGCTCAAGTGCTGTTCCTTCAGACAGCAGCAGCTAAGAAGTCTTGCATTTATCTGATGCCAATTAAGTAAGAATAATTGAGATTATTTTGTTAAGAGCAGTGCTGAAACACATCTGCCAAAGAGCCCTGAAGATGAGGCAGCCATTAAGGCACGATATTAAACCCAGAGTATATTGGTTAAAAAAGGATTGCTTTACTGGCAGAGATCACAAAGGTAAACTAGAGGTTTATTTTCATAAATTTTCCAAAGAGCTTTTTAAAAAAAGCCTTTCCAAACCCAAGAAGTTTTCCTTCAATAACCTACAGCTGTTATAAATATTATTTTAAGTAGTGTGAGCTCTGAAAATCTTACAATTCTTTGTGCTTTTCCTGAGCAGCCAGTTGGGTGTTAAAACTGCCTGTTCCATTTCTGTCCCTTCACTTGGAGAAGCCACTTAACCTTCTTTACCAGTTGTGTTGCTCACAGGGATATTTAATGCATTAATATCTATTTAATGCATTAATACCTATTTAATGCATTAATATCTATTTATTGCATTAATATCTATTTAATGCATTAACATCTATTTAATGTGTTCTTAATTACCCACACAGGCAGGGAAATCTTCAAAGCCACTGCACCGAGTGACATCCCCACCTCTGCCTGGTGACCAGGGGGAGGTGGCAGCTGGGTCCTGTCCCCTCCTGCTGCCCCATGGATCCAGGGGGTGCAGGGGCCAATAAATGCACATTTCTGAGGAGGTTGGTGCAGGAGCTGCTCTCACCTGAGCCTGCCTCCAGCAGGGGCAGAGGAGTGACCCAGCAAGTCTGGCTGAGCACAGAGCCACTGCCAGGCTTGTTGTGAAATTAAGAAATTAGTAACTGCTTGGCTTCACGTGTGGGAATCAAACCCAGGGCTGCTTACGGTTGTTTGGTGTGTGGGCAGGGGAGTGAGGAGGGCTGGTTTGGCTTAAGTCTCATTAATGGCAGTAATGATTGAATTTTTCCCCAGTGGCTCCAGGAAACTGAGCTGTGCTTGGTGACCAAAGCTCCTGGGGCAAACGCTGGGCACCAGTTACTGCTGGGAACATCAGCATCTCTTATTGCTCACATAGTGAATAATGGCATCTGTTCTTGCTCTGTGACCCTGAGGGATGCTCTGCCTGTGCCCTGCCTCCTGCCAGCTCCAGCTGAGGCTTCTCCTGCTGCTGCTTTGGGTTGGGCTCCCGGTGAGAACTCCAAACCCAGAGTGGGGTCAGAGCAGCCGTGCAGGGATTGCAGTCCTGGCAGTCCTGGAGCACAGGGTCCAGAGATCAGCAGGAAAAGATGAAATGTGACACAGTGATGTTTGCCACGTGGAAATTTAATTTTGTAACTTCGGCACTGCCCGTAAAATTTTGTTGATTTTTTTCTACACATGTTGGGCTGCTCTCTGAATAAGCATTAGGATTTTGTTTTTAATGGTATACAGAAACCCTTCAATTTTAGGTTTTTGAAAGGCTGGATTACAGGAAAAGCAGAGACTCCTGAGAGTCACTCTGGGCCTGCCCTCAGCCCCAGGAGCCTTGGAACGGTTCCTCTGGAAGTGCTGTGAATTCCCTGATTATTCCCAGGAAAGATTTTGAAGTAAATCCCGAAGGAGCGAAAGGTCACTGAGCAAGAAGGGCATAACTCTCCCGACTGGATAATTAAAAAGAAAATTAAAAAGTGTGCTAAGTTGAGATTGACTTGTGGCCATGCTTTGAAGATTAAAAGGGCTTTTTTCATTTTGGATGCAGGAGGTTGGGATTGGTGGGAGGAGGGACTGGGCTGGGAATTACTGAGCTGTGAATCCCAGGATCATTGCCCAAAACCGATGGATATCTGCTCTTTTCTCCCCCACTTTTTAAAGCATTTATCTTGCAGCTGAAGCTTTCAGCCTGGCTGCTCACTGTGTGATGCAGGGTGATTTTTAGGCATCCAAGCAAATGACGTATGGAATGAAAAAGTAAACAAATGATTGTGCTTAGAAGTGTTTTGCCTTTGGAAAATTAAAACAGCAGCGGCTTCTGCTGAAGGGTGGCACTTTCCATGGTCTTTGCACAGCCTGCTGCATGAGTTTAGCCCACCCTTCTGAAACTATCAGCACAAAAAGAGGGGCAGAAAGGTAAAATCTGAGCGTGCAAACTAACTGTGTGTGCAGTCTGGAACGGGAGGGACCTCAGAGCCCATGCAGACCCACCCCAGGCCGTGGGCAGGGACATCTCCCACTGCCCCAGGGTGCTCCAAGCTGCCCTTGGGCACGCCAGGGGTGGGGATTCCGGGAATACAGAAGGCAATGATGTGTTCAGGCTAATCTGGGAACGCACAAGGTAATGAGTTAAAGTTCACTGCCTCTCGCCCTGCCTGCTGCTCAGGCTTTGCTTCTGTCTTTTCTTGGGTTTGAGCTTTTGCCTGTAATTACAGAAATACCTGGAGCTCCAGGAAAGGAGTTTGACTTAGTTTATGAACAGGGTGAACACAATAACAGCTCCCAAAAAGCACATTTCTCTCCAGTAATTTTGGAAGTGCTTTGATCTGTGCCTGTGGAGTGCAGGGCTTTGGCTTCACTATTCTTCTGTTGTTCTTTCTTGACAATGATTCTTTATTTCTTGCCCAGAAATCAGCCACAGGTATTCTTAAAGGCACTTCCCTCTTGTAATTACCTTTTTACACAGAGCTCTGTGTCTGCTTTGATGTACATCTCAGATCCTGGGTTCTTCTTACAAGTGTATTTATAAATGTACTGTGGCAGCAAAAGTCCTAATACACACCTTAACAATACAAGCTGTAGATGAATTGGGGATTTGAGAGCAGAAGTTGCATTGTCCAGCTGGAAATGCAGAATTCCTTGGCCATGGATTGCCCCAAGGTGTCCTTCCTCTGGGAGAGGGGGATTTGTGGGTTCAGGGGGAACACCCTGAGTGGGAGCCAGGGCTGGGCATCCCTCCCTGAATTACCTGGGGAGTTTTCAGAGCAGTTCCAGTAATTTGGTGTGGATTTGAGTCAGCACTAGGGAAGAGCAGTGATGTTTCCATGTTACTGCAGATCTTCTGGTAAGTGCTTTTTCAATTCATAATTCAATAATTTATAAACATCACTGGAAATTCAAACTTAATAGCTGGGTCTTTCTGCTGTTGCCAGTTGTGGGTGGAAGTGGATCTATTTATTGTGCTCGTGTGTGATGCTATTTTCTGGGTTCGCTGTATTATGTTAAGTGTGTTCTGGAGGATGTTCAGGGGAGGCTGCTGATTAAATAAGCTGATGTAAAAGATCATGTATTTGCTGTGGCTTTGGGAGGAAGAGTCCTTGAATTAGGAGATGGCTGCAGAAATGTAGTGAGGGGGCCCATTGAGCTGTCACACAGGAGGCCTCCCCCAGTCACCCTCAGCACGTAACAGGATGTCCTTGCAGGGAAGCTCTGCCTCTCCCTGAGCACTGCTGACTGCACCACTCTTCCTTTTGGGTGTTCTTCTTGTTCTTACTGAAACCAGATGGATCAGAGGAGGGGTTTGGTTAGCAGCTCTTTGCAGTGCCTGGGTTGCATTGTTGCCACATTGGTGGTGGGACATAACCATGGTGTGCCACCCCTGTGCAGGGGGAATAGGGGACTTCAGAGAAGGATTTTATCTGCCCAAATGCTGCAAAATCGCAGAGAATAAACCCTCAGAATAGCTGTTCCAACGCAGAACACTGTCAGTAGTTTACCAATGTGTGTCCAAGAGCAAACAGAACTTGGCTGCAGCACTCAGAAGTGTTGGTTCATCCTCTGACTGAACACTTGAGTGTCTGAGAAGGCAGAAAATTGGATTCTCTCGTCATAATCAAAGTGAACTCCTCCTAGGTGTAACATTTCCAAGCAGTAGAAGTGCTCCACCAGTTTGCATTTCAGATATTAAGCAGGAAACAAAAATGCAGAGTGGCTGTGTGGGACCGTCAGGACCAAGCTCCCCAGGCTGGAGCAGAGTGAGATAAATCCTCTGCTCCTCCCACGGTCAAGTGCAGCCCCACACAGCTCTAGCTCTTCATTCCCACCTGGCTTCCACAGCAGTTGGGAAGCTGCACTGTGAAATATTCCAGTGCATTTTGAATTAGCATTCCCCTGCCGTGTGCCAGTGATTCCAGTGCCTGCTCACTGCAGGGAATTGTAACCCCACAGCCCACGCTTGGATCTGTCCTGGCATCAACCCTGGCAGCTGGGGTTGAAGTGGAGGTACCCACATTAGCAAGTGCTTTCTTTGGATTGAGTGTAAGTGCAGAGTAATCAGAAATTAATTGTTTGCATGTTGAAATTCTCCGCTCACTGAGGATGAATTTTGGAGCGATTAGTTTTAATTGCAAGGTAAATAGACAAGTCTTTGACTGCATACTGAAGAATTTTCATTTCATTGAACTCAGTTATACTTTGAACTGTGATGTTCAGGACAAGAAGTATTTGAGCCCCTGGCATTGTTTAATCCAGCTATTAAAAAAACTCGTTGGATTAAACAGCGGTTGAACATTGGAGTAAAAAAGCAAATGGATTACTTCTTTCAAAACCTGACATTTTCCTCTTGCTGTTCATCACTCAGTTCTTTAGCTCCCTCTGAGCACATCAAATACCTTCAATCTAAAACAATTCCCAGCACTTTTTCCCTGAAGTGTTACAGATCAGTGACCTTCAGCCAGTCTGGGTACCGCAGTTGGTGCTGCCTGGTCTTAAGGACTGGTGATGTTTGTGTTAAGGACTCTTAGGTTTCTTGACATCGAAATTAAGATATTTGTGTTTGTGAAAGCATTTGGAAGTCAGAAGGAAGGAGGAAAGGAAAGGATCTAATAATTGGAAAAGGAGCAAACAGAGGGGGAACCTTTTCAGCATCTCTTTGCAGTGGGGATTAGAGTGTGGCACACCCTGTGTGAGCACACACTGCCCAGAGCAGTCAGTGGAGATCCCTGGGTCACTGCCAGGGACCCGAGGCAGGGGTGAATGAGGAGCACTGGGGACAGGCACGGGACAGGCTCAGCCCTCATTCACTGTGCCCTGCTCAGCCTTGGCTCTGCCGTGGGACCGAGCACAGCCGAGCCTGGAGCCAGCCCTGAGCAGGGAGCAGCAAATCCGGCTTGTGGGGGGCTGGATGATGGAGCTGGGGAATGGGATGGGGCTGGACAGCACTGGCAGCCTGTCCCTGCCTCCACATTGCAGGTTCACTGAGCTTCGTGCCCTGGAGCTCCGTGTTCTTGGCCCATTTTGGGCTGGGAGCAAGGGCTGGAGCTGCTGCCAGTAAATCCAGGCAGAAGCTGCTCCCTGGGTGCTGCTTTGTGGTAAATCCAGGCAGAAGCTGCTCCCTGGGTGCTGCTTTGTGGTAAATCCAGGCAGAAGCTGCTCCCTGGGTGCTGCTTTGTGGTAAATCCAGGCAGAAGCTGCTCCCTGGGTGCTGCTTTGTGGTGGCCTGTTCTGGTTATGGCTTCAGGACCAGTTGTAGGGCGATGGTGTCTCGTTAATCCTTTGAAAAGGGAAATGGGGATGAGTAAAATGACAAAGTGATGTAAGGACAGCCTTAGGCAGGGCTGTGCTCCCACAGAAGGGGAGTGGGGCAAGGAGATCCATGGGAAGCAGTTTCAAAATCCTAGAATTGTTTAGGTTGGAAAAGACCTTTAAGACCAAGTCCAACCATTAAGCCAGCACTGCCACATGCACCTCTGAACCATGCCCTGAATGCCACATCTCCATGGCTTTTGTTCACCTCCAGGCACAGGGACTCACCCATTGCAATCTGTTGCAGTGCTTGGCAACCCTGGTTTTATTTCTTGTTGGTTTTGTGTTTGTTCCAAGGCTTTCACTTCTTCTCCTGTGTCCCATCTGCCCCACTTTGCCCATCACTGTTGCTCAGCGTTTTCCACTGGGGAAGTGGAGGAGCCAGCAGAGTCCTGCTGTGTTTCAGTTCCCGTGGATCGCTGACCCTTGGCTCAGGGAAGAGCTCTGAGGTCAGGAGCCTCCTGAAAATGGGTCTGGTTTGCTGCTAAAAACATCGATCAGGGAGGCTCACGGAAGAACACTCGGAGAAAATCCCTGTCCTGGTTGCAGCTGCTGCTGGAACCCTCTGTGCCATTTGGGGGCTCTGCCTGGCAGCTCTCCCCAGGATTTCGTGGCCGCTGCTTTGCGTAAACCCCGCGGAGGCGTGGAGTAACGGGGGAGTAACCAAGGAGTAACCAAGGAGTAACCAGGTGCTGCCTCCTGCCCTGCCCTTGTGTAAGCGTGGGCTGGGAGCAGTTACACAATGGGCAAGCACAAAGAGAGTATAAAAGTGCTCCTGGGGGATGAATGTCTGCATCCTCCAGGCTGCTGCTGCTGCTGGGGAGTGCCTCCGAGAGCTCGCTGCAGGTTTGTGCCTTGCTGGGGATGCTGGCAAAAATTCGGCTGCTTTGCTGTCAGCATTATGAAATAAGAAACTTAAAAATGTGTATTTGCAGGTGTTAATAACTAACTTTCCGTGTCTTAAAGGTTTGAGGGCTTAATTTCTCATTTTAAAATTGCTGTCACTAAAAAGAGATATTCACTGTTTCCAAAGTATTTGCTTTTTTCCTGTCTATCTGTAAACTTTGCTTTCCTTTCAATCTTTAAAACGGGAAAAATTCATATGATATTTAGGTAGTAAAAGAGATTTTTAAGGAAGCTTGAGCACAAAGGCAGAGCATCTTGGTTAGTTTCTGAAAGTTTATTAATTCCAAATCCTAATAAGGATACTAAATGGAAGTGTTTATTTCCAGACAAGCCTCATAGATAACTCAGTGTAAAACTCCTCAAGTGTGGGATCAGTTGCTGGGTTTGTATTTGATTACTGGGCTCAAGCTGTTCCCTTTCCAAAGGAGCCCCAGGGATGCCTCAGCCCCTTGGGAAGGAGCTTCACATCCAGAGCTCGAAAATTGGCACATTACCTCGATTTACTTAATAAATGGAATTTTCCCTAGATGAGTCTCTAACTCCACCTTTGTTTTAACGTGATTAAAGTCTTGGAAAGAAGGGAGCTTTCATCAAAGTGCCAAGTCCAAGTACAAAGCGGGCTGAGAAAGGAGCCAGTGTGAGCTCAGGTTGCTTTGAGGGCCCTGAAGGAGCTTAACGAGCTGTGCATTAATATTGGTAATAACAGTGAGGTATTGGAATGCCCCAGTTATTAATTCTCGCCAGGGAGACCATGAGGACTCCATAGCCCTGTAAATCAAATTCCTGTGTGCCGTACACGGGGCTGTGCTGAGCTCCAGGGCAGACCGAGGGGCAGTGGGACAGGATTGGGTTTGGTTTACCCTGGCTCTGGGGAGCTCTGCAGGTGCCTGCAGCTCCCTGCAGTGTTCATGCCCACAGCGAGGTGGAAATGGTCATTTCCCACCTCCTGCTTGCACTTTCGTTGGAATTTCATCTCACAGCTTCTCATCCCTGCCCGCTGCGGGGCTCTCCGGGAGGGTGGCAAAGGCAATGCACAGAATTTGGGCAAAACTGCTGCCTTTGGGCCAAGAAAATGGGAATAATGGGCTGAAAGATGAGTGGGAGCTGCTTGGCCAGCGGTGTTCTGATCAAACAGGGTGACTGATGCTGGAAACACTCAGCTATTCTGGTTTAGAATCACCTATTCTGGTTTAGAATCACCTGTTCTGGTTTAGAATTTTCAGCTATTCTGGTTTAGAATCACCTGTTCTGGTTTAGAATTTTCATCTAGTTTGGTTTGGAATTTTCAGCTATTCTGGTTTAGAATCACCTATTCTTATTTAGAATTTTCATCTAGTTTGGTTTAGAATTTTCAGCTATTCTTATTTAGAATTTTCACCTATTCTGGTTTAGAATTTTCAGCTATTCTGGTTTAGAATCACCTATTCTTGTTTAGAATTTTCAGCTATTCTGGTTTAGAATTTTCAGCTATTCTTGTTTAGAATTTTCAGCTATTCTGGTTTAGAATCACCTATTCTTATTTATAATTTTCACCTATTCTGGTTTAGAATTTTCAGCTATTCTGGTTTAGAATTTTCACCTATTCTGGTTTAGAATTTTCAGCTATTCTGGTTTAGAATCCCAGCCTAACTAAGCTCTCAGTTAATAACTTGACTGACCAAACTTGTGGTTTTTGAGAGCTGTGAGATCCTTTGGTAAACACCTCATTCAGCTGGATTTAAGTCCCCTTCTCAACAAGCTCATTCACACAGGAAGTTAATGAGATTTAGCTAATGTGCTTTAAATACATGGAAGGTTTGAGCTCGGCATAACTTTGCTGCTTAGCTTTGTGTAGACTTGCCCTAATAACGTTGGTCAGTTATTAAAGCACCGCTCTGGATGGCAGTCAAAATACCAACTACTTAAAAATTCATTAGTGCCTCCAAAGAAAGAATTTGTGCTTTGAAGAGCTACTTGGAAGTGAAGAGAGAAGCTTCTTAAAGTGCCCATCAACTCTTTTTAAAACCTAAACTGAGTTTTTTAGAGCTCAGATATGAGGAAGTTTGGGTATGTAGCAGCATTTTATTTGCCTCTGCAGCAGGTAAGGATGAACTTTGTGACGTTGGGTGAAATTTGGAGTCTGCTTTCCTTGTTGTGGATGTGCTTCAGTGCAAGGGGGGACATCTCTGGAGCACCTAGGACGTGGTGGGATTTCAGTGCTTCAGTTTCAGCTTCAGTTGGTGGGAAGGAACTGGAGAGGCCCCTGCTGAAGACAGATCAGGAGAGAGGTCCCTGCTAAAGAGAAATGAGGAGTGAGGTCCCTGCTAAAGATAAATCAGGAGAGATCCCTGCTAAAGAGAAATCAGGAGAGAAGTCCCTGCTAAAGACAGATCAGGAGAGAGGCCCCTGCTAAAGACAGATCAGGAGAGAGGTCCCTGCTGAAGAGAAATGAGGAGTGAGGTCCCTGCTGAAGAGAAATCAGGAGAGAGGTCCCTGCTAAAGAGAAATGAGGAGTGAGGTCCCTGCTAAAGAGAAATCAGGAGAGAGATCCCTGCTGAAGAGAAATGAGGAGTGAGGTCCCTGCTAAAGAGAAATCAGGAGAGGTCCCTGCTAAAGACAGATCAGGAGTGAGGTCCCTGCTAAAGAGAAATGAGGAGTGAGGTCCCTGCTAAAGAGAAATGAGGAGAGAGGTCCCTGCTAAAGACAAATCAGGAGTTTCCTGGGACCAAAGAGACTGAAGCAGGAGGGTGGTTTTTACACCAAGAGAAAATGAAATGTGTGGGTTCTGGGCACCTTCTTCACATCTGTGAGATGGTGAAAATGCCCTGGAAGGCAGGAAAAAAAACCCTTTGAGGCACTCCCTGCATGTGTGGACAGCGGGTGGGAGCTCCCAGGTGCCCTATCCAGGCACAGATCTGGGATGGAGCAGTTGGATTTGTGGTTGTGGCTCTGCAGACAGGACTTGGATTGCATCCTTTAAGTATTTGTTGAGCGTTTTTAACCTGGGTGATGAGAGGTCTGTGGAATGTCTTGAACTGGGGAGAGCCTTTTTCCTAGCAAAACATTCAGCACCCTTTGGACACCTGTGAGCAGCAGAGTTCTCTTTTGAAGGAGTCCATGTCCCTTTGCATGTCTGCTGCCAAAACCACAATCTCACACCTTGGTTGTGTTCAGACACATCCTGGGCCCAAGTTCCAGAGGTGCCAAACACTTGGAAGTGCCAGGGAGGTGCTGAAATTCCAGAGGCACCTCAAGTGGGACGAACGCTGGCTGAGCATCGTCTCTGCTTGCAGGAGAAAGTTGCTCTGTTCACACGAGCCTGACAGCTCATTAAAATAATAAATTGATGATGGTAATTAAGCAGTGACCTTAATTTCATTCTAATCTCCTTAGTGGGTGCACCAGCCAGAGGATTTTTGGCTCTTGAGCCGTCTGTGACAGCCAGGAAGGTCCTGCCTGGCTGTGCCACCACTCCGTCCTCAGGAGGTGTGACATGGGACAAAGCCAGGCGGGGGCTGTCCCACCCCCAGCTGCTTTTATCACCACATTCCTTGTGCTTCCTTTGGGAATATTCCCCTTGTGCAGCAGGGAAGGGCCACCAAATCCAGGGACTGCCAGGGGTTGTCTGAAGGGACAGGGAAAGTCCAGATTATTTTGGTTGTCACTGGGTGATGGGCTCAGCCCAGCTGAGGGAAACTTCGGATCCAGCTGGAATTCAGCCTTCGTGGTTTTAGGAGGGCTTTTGGTTTGAGTTTGGCAAAAAAGGGAACGCACAGGGCTGGTATCACTTGGGAGAAACTGGAATTTTCAGGGCTGGCAGTCATGGGGGAGCCTGAGCTTCCTCCAGAGGGCTAAACTCAAGGTCTGCTCGTTGCAAATGAGCTTTACAACAGCACTGCCATGTCCTGAGCATGACCATGCCCAGCCCTGGTGCTGCCAGGCCAGCAGCACCTGGCAAAGCACTGACTCTTTTAAGGGGAGTTTAAAAAACCCCAAATCAGCCCAAAAAGAGAGAAGAGCCCCAAGAACTTCCCAGCTACCTGGAATGTGTTGCCTGGAGGTCAGGTGGGCTTTGTTTTCCCCAGTCTTTGCTCTGCCAGGCTCTGGATTCAAATATTGATGTTGAAAGCCTTCAGCAGCGCAGGGAGGAGCTGCCACAGCAGCAAATCTGCTCGAGGGAGTGTTTTTGGTGTGCTTCAGCCAAAAGCTGCAGGCAGTGCTTTGAAAGGAAACAGCGCCTGCAGGGGAGGTGTCAGTGTCCCACTCCTGGGGGGTTCATGGCCAGGTCTCCCTGCCGGTGAGCTCTGGCTGCCTGCACCTTCTGTGCTGCCCACTTAACCCTTGGCTCTGCTGAAGAGAGGATAAAAAAGGATTTTTCACTGACTCACAGGCACTTGGGTGCCTGGGGAAGTGGGAGCTTTCCGGGGGCAGATTCTCCTGTAGGAAACCCTTTGTGCGTGTTTTGGTTTGTGGTGGAGGTTCCAGAGCAGAGACTTGCGGGGAGGAAAAAGAGCATTTAAACACATGGTAGATCTTCATATGGGTTTTACCTTTTTGCCATGAGCTTTGAAACACATCCTGCTTTGTTTCAGTGAAATGGCAGCAGCCTTGGCAAAGGGAAGGTGTGCTGGGAGGCCCTGGGAGCATGGGGTGGTGATGTTGTGTCACACCAGGCCCTGCCACCTCTCCTGTCCTCTCCTGCTGGCTCTGGGGCCGGAGGAGCTTTTTGCTGGTGTTGGAGGTGCAGGGTGGCCTCTCCCTGGCCAGGAGGCTTTTCCTCCTGAACTTGCACCTGGGCTCTCCCCTGCCCTTTGTGTGAATCCTAATCTTATCTGCAGCTCTGTAAAGGCCTGGCCTCTCCCGGCCTTCTGTGCACTGGGGGTGATCCATGTGGGAAGGTGAAATGTGGCACAAATTTCACTTCCAGCTTCCCATTGGAGCCCAGCCTGCAGAGGATGGCTTGTGCCGAGTGTACCTGCCCCGTGCTCAACGGGCTTTATCTCTTTTGTTTTATCTCTTTCTCCAGGACTTCTCAGCTCCTGAGGAGCTGGATTTGCTCTGGAGAGCTGTAAAAATGCCTGAATTGTGTGTGTGGTGGGACACGGGGCTGATAAGGAGTGATCTCTGAGAGCTTTAGGCAGCAGCAGAGTTTATCTTCTCCTCTCTGACACTCCAGATTGCAGAATCAAAGCATTCCTGAACCCTCTGATGATCATCTGTGCCATTAAGTGCAGTTTTAATTGCTGGGGAGAAGCAAGAAGAGCTGGGAAATTCCTTCTGGTTTGTCTTGGAGCAACCCCTGGTGAGACAAAGCCTCCCTTTCCTCAGGAGAAGCAGCGGTGAGGGGTTCTGCCTGTGAATGAATTGGGAGTTGCCTGTTTGGGAGTTGTTATTTCAGCTCTGCTGTGTCAGCTCTCAGCCATCCATGGGTCCAGGGCAAGCTTTGCTGTCCTGCTGCCGTTCCCAGGGCTGGAGGACACAGCAGCCCATGCCAGGGATGCTGCTGAGGGCCAGGGCCCCTTCCAGCAGATCCTGGCCTGGCAGCGACCCTGGCTCACTTTCATTAATTGGCTGGGCCTGAGGGAGGTGTCCTGCTGCCCTTGCCCTTCCCAGGCAGGAGCTGCCAGACTCGGCCTCGCCCGTCTCCATCTCTGATTTTCTTGGAGAATGGAACTCGTCTGCAAGGACAGGAAAAGGCAGATTCTCTTCTCTTTGTTCCTGTGTGCTAGGGGAAAAAAAACCTCATTGTTCTATGAAAGCAAAGAAAAAATGCCTCCAAAAACCCCAGCCCAGCGCTCCCAAGCCTTTAACCAGTACCTGTCTCCTCTGTGCCCCGAGCTGCTCTGTGAAAAGGGGAATTGCAGGTTATTTCCAGAGCAAGACAGTGAGTGTTCAAACCAGTCTTCTCCTTCAGTCTTCAAGTGAGAAATAATTAATGATGCTGCCTTAATATTTACTCTCATAAACAAATCTTAACTCTGATTTGCAGGCACTGCCTTCCACGCCATACTGATTTAATTCATGCTTCAAGGGATCCCAGTGCCCAAATTGTCTTTTTTATGTAACTTTTCAGGAGATACCTCCATTGCTTTGAAAGTTTTAATGTTTCTTTCACCTCAAGGAACCAGAATTTTCCAGCAAATGGGCAATTAACAGCTATTTAGAGGTTCTAAAATATTAGTATTCATATATTAGTACAGTCCTGAATTGCCCTCAGCAGAAGAGTCTTTCTCAAGTTCAGTTATTATTGCAATTACAGTAGACAGGAGCTGCTGGCATTTCCTGAGCAGCATCTGGAAGGGAGACTTCAGGAAAAACCCAAGTTCTGCTGCTTTTTTTCCAATCCAAACCTGTATTTGAATGTCCCTGAGCTGCCTTTCTACCTTGGGGTTCAGCTGAACCCACCATTAACTTGCTTTTGAAGTAACACCAGAGTGAGTGGGTTCTGCTGCTTGGATGGATGCAGAAAATTCCACTTTTTGTGGCTTTCAAGAGGCCATTTTTGCAGGTTCTGTCCTGTACTTTCACCTGTACCTGACCTGGTTTCACCTGCAGGTGTTGGCAGCTGCATTCTCTGTTTAAAGCTCAGTAACCACAGGCTGCAAAACTTGGATTTTCTGTGTGTCCTTCATAAGTTTGGGTGTTATTGTATAATTGGGTAAAAAAGTCCACATTGCAGGCTTCAAGTGATCAGTTATTGGGTTAAAAGTAAAAGTAATTTAAGTGTCATTTCTTAATTGAATAGAAAGATAGTTCACCACTCTGTGGCTTGTTAGTAGAATGCTGTAGAACTCAGGACTTGCAATACAGATAAGAAATAATAAATATCTAATTCTGAATGGGAACTGTCATCTCAAGTGCCTTTAATCCCAACTTCAACAGAAGTAAAGAGGCCAAGAACCAAAATATAGTGAGGAACAAACTCAGGACCCTCAGATCATGAGCCTGACTGATTTCCCTCCTAAAATATCCAATTTCTCCCTTCCTGCCAGGAGCCATTGATGGGAAGGACACACTGATGTCCCAGCTGGATTACTGAGCTCCTCAGTGACTCCTGGAGCTGCTGCTGCTGCTGCTGCTGCTGCTGGAATAAGGAGCTGTCCTTTGCTCTTGGCCTGTCCCAGAGGCACCTCCTGGGTGCTGCATGCAGGTCCTGGACGTGCTGGACACCATGGGCATTGGCAAGAACACCACGGCCAAGTCGGTGGAGGCAGGAGGGGGCTCCACGGAGGGCAAATACGAGGAGGAGTCCAAGCACCCCAACTTCTTCACCCTGCCTGTGAGTGAGCCCAGCCCTGCAGGGAGTGATGTTCCACTTGAGGTGTATTTCAGAAATACAAACCCTTCATTTCCGTGAGCAGTCAGTGGCAAAACTCTGAATATTTGTACATAAACACAGCCAGCCCTGCTGTGTGTGCTCATGCCCTGTTCCCAGGACATGGAGCTCCCCATGGACGGAGCACCAGGGAGGGCCAGTATGAGATGAGTCCAAATAATGCTCCAGTAATGCTCCAGGTGTACAAGCCCTTCATTTCCATGAGCAGTCACTGACAGAACTCTGAATGTTGGTGTGTAACACAGGCAGCTCTGTGTGCTCTCTGTCCCTGCTGTTACAGAAGTGATGCCTTGCCATCCTCCCCGTGGTTCCTGACCAAAGGTCAGAGCCAGATGAAGTACCCACAGAGAAAACTGACATCTGAGGCGTGATGGCAGAGGAAATGTTGATTAGAAAAACTTCACCTCCTTCTGTTTTTGTTGCTTTTTAAGGTTGTGATAAACGGTGGCGCCACGTCCAGCGGTGACCAGGACACGGAGGACACGGAGCTGATGGCCATCTACACCACAGAGAATGGCATAGCAGAGAAGGTACTGGGGCTCCCCTGCTGCCTGGGAGCTCAGCTCTGGTGCTCTGCCCCCAGCTGCCTCCCCTGGCTGGGAGGGTTCCTGTCCCAGAGCTGCTGACTTGCACATTCACATCTCCCCAGGCACTCCTGCCCTCGTGACTCCTGGTCACACACTGTGGGTGCAGCACTTGGGCCATGACTCAGGAAATGGTGGGAGCAGTTCATGCCCTTGGTTGGGATTTCTCCAGCTCTTTTCCCCATTCTTTCATTCCCTAGGTCTGTTCAGTGATGATCCTGCAAGCTGAGATGGTGTGAATCTGAGCTTTGGTTTAAAATAAGGATGAGGATTATGGTAAATCTGAGCTTCTGAAATGTTCAGTCAGACTGGCTTTTTTGTCTCTGAAAAGCCTCAGCCTGACCCAAGTTTTTAAAAGATCCTGATTGAACCTGGAACAAAACTCCTGGTTCCAAGCAGGGGCACCATGATGCTCCTTCCTTCAAGGCCATGGTTTCTTTTGGGGCTTTTTTGTCTTTGAAAAGCCTCAGCCTGAGCCAAGTTTTTAAAAGATCCTGATTGAAACAGAAACAAAACTGCTGGTTCCAAGCAGGGACACCATGATGCTCCTTCCTTCAAGGCTGTGGTTTCTGCTGGGACAAGGATGACACCAGGGGATGCAGTTCAAGTTTGCACTCCTGAATTTCAGATTTAAACCTTCCCCTGTCAGGGCTGGGTTCCAGGGGAGCCTGGAGCCCTCCCAGCTCAGCCTGCCCAGGTGTCTCCCTCCCATCCCCACACTCACATTTCATGGGCAGCTTTTTGTTACCTCTCAGAGCCTTTGATGGCTGATTTCTGGAGCGTGCTGGGGCTGGAGTGGAGAGGCACAATCTGATAAAATCCTTCAGCCAGAGGTGTTGGGGTGAATTGTGCAATGAGATAAGCCATCTCCAGACACCACAGTGTTCCTGCTTTTCCCAAGCTGTGCTTCCCTCCTTCCCAGCTGACCCATGGCATCAGAACTGGGGCTGATGGAGAATAACTCACCTAAAAGAGACCTTGAGCTGCAGAGGAAGCATTTCTCCTTGAGTTCAAGCTTTGCTGTGGCTCCCAGTGCAGGAACAGGGTGGGCAGCCCTGGCACAGGTGCCCAGAGCAGCTCTGGCTGCCCCTGGAGGTGCCCAAGCCCAGCCTGGATGGGGCTTGGAGCACCCTGGGACAGTGGAATTGTTGTTTTCTCCAGAAATCTCAAAAAAAGCCCTCAACCCACAACCTAATCCAAAATAAACCCCTCAGTCAGCTAAACCATCACCCTGCTCCTTCCCTCATGGCAACAATACAGTTCTGGCTTCCTTTGCTATTTTAAATTTGTAGGATATTGTTTAATAATAAATCCCAAATGATCCCATAGGACAGAAGGTGAAAGGTACAGTTCCTAAATGTGTGGGAATTGTTCAGCCCATGAAAGGAATGTGTCCCAAGGCAGGGGTGGCACTGGGCCTTCAGGTCCTTGCAGCCCAGCCAGGGGAGGGCCAGGCTGGACACCAGGAGGAATTTTCCTGTGGGAAGGGTGGGCAGGGCTTGGAAGGGGCAGTGATGGAGTCCCCATCCCGGAGGTGTTAACAAATGTGTGGGTGTGGCAGTGGGAGATGAGGTTTGG
The DNA here is from genome assembly GCF_012460135.2 of Molothrus ater. NCBI lineage: Eukaryota > Metazoa > Chordata > Aves > Passeriformes > Icteridae > Molothrus > Molothrus ater. The sequence continues at coordinate 4,682,633 of NC_050505.2, read as the reverse complement.
GGATGCCCATGGTGGTGCTGCTGGTCAGAGCTGAGGGTCTGAGAGGGCTTTTCCACCCTCAGCCATCCCATGGCTCAAATTCCTATTTTTATTTTCCACGTGGTTTTTTTGGAGAATTGGGTCAGGAGAGAGTTTGTTCCTTTTTCAGTCCGTGCAAAGCTGTCCCTGGTGCTGCAGGAGGGGAGAGCAGTGCTCCAAGTGCTCTCAGGAGTTCTCTCAAATGAGAGTTTCTGTCTTTTGCATTTCTGCTGCAGCACCCTCAGCACGGTGCCCGCTTTCTTTCACCCCCTAACTGTGAATTCTCCCAGCAGGGAGGGGGCTGAGGTGGGAGGGCAGTGCCAGGCTCAGTTTGGTGCTGGCCTTGCAGGTGGCACCGAGTGCAGATGGGCTCAGCCCTGCCCGTGGCCGGGGTGGGGATTTTTGGAGAAGTGGAGACCATTTGGGGCAGTCACGAGTCTGGCAGAGCTCCCAGGCTCCGTGTGAGGCAGCTCCACGTGGGCTCAGAGCGTCCTGGGCTGGATTAGGCCACAGCAGCTGTTGTGTAAGGTAATTTTTTAGCTGCTTGGTCTGAAATTACAACATCTGATACTTCCTCCTGCTTCTCTTGTTGTGCTGGGGCTTTGTGGGTTTGTTCTCAGGAGTTTCCAAACCAGATTCCACTCATTTGTGACAAAGAAATGGCAGAGCTGGCCCTTGTCTTACTGGGGTGTTGATGTGTGAATGTCTGTGCTCACTTCTCCATTGGCACTGGCAGTGAATTCCTGGGGGAATTGAAATTCCTGGAGGAATTCTGCTTGGCTGATGGAAATTGCTTGGGGATTAATTTGGGTGTAATAAATAATCAGCATTTTTCCTGACTGCATAAATGAAGGGGAAGAAGGGAAATTATAAATTCTTTGGCTAAAAGTGGTTAACCCAGATGGAATTGGGTAAGAGCAAAGCAGGGAAGCAATTATCATAATGAGGATTTATTTTTGCCAGCGATTTTGGTCTCTGGTGCAAGGACAGAGCTCTTCTTCTTAGTTCCAATTCTTCCCTATTTTCTTTTTCTGTTTGTTTTTGTGATTTTGGGGTTTGGTGGGGTTTTTTAACAGCCTTGTCATGATGAATCCATTTTTGGGCACCTTTTGGCTGCCAGATCAGTTCTGTCAGAAATCAGCAATTATAAATAAATAAGCAGGGAGTGTTCAGAAGAGAACATGTTGGCTACAAATTCAGGAGCTGGATGGGAAAGGCTTTGAAATTGTCACAGATCAGAGTTGCTGAAGCAGCCTGGGAGCTGAAATTCCCTTTATTCCGTGCAGCACTAACCTGCAGGTGCCCTTGTTCCTGCAGAGCTCCCTGGCAGAGACCCTGGACAGCAGTGGCAGTTTGGATGCCCAGAGGACTGACATGATTTACACCATTGAAGATGTTCCTCCCTGGTACCTCTGCATCTTCCTGGGCTTGCAGGTACATCCCCACACAGAGACAGCTTTTCCTTCTGTGCCTTTCAAAGTTCACTGAAGATTTGCTGTGCAGTTCATTGTGTTTGTGGGTTTTATCCTTCCCCACTCTCACCTCTTTGAGGAAGGTGTTGGGAGGTTTCTTCTGAAGCTGATCACACTCAGATCACTGCTCTGGGAATGATTTTGAGGAAGGTGTTGGGAGGTTTTTTCTGAGGCTGATCACACTCAGATCACTGCTCTGGGAATGATTTTGAGGAAGGTGTTGGGAGGTTTCTTCTGAGGCTGATCACACTCAGATCACTGCTCTGGGAATGATTTTGAAGGAGGTGTTGGGAGGTTTTTTCTGAGGCTGATCACACTCAGATCACTGCTCTGAGAATTCCAGTTTTCAGCTCATGCATTTGTGAGAGTCACTCAGATATTTATTGAGTTAAAAGCTGCTGTTGGTAAATGAGTGAGCAGAGGCTCAGTGGAGGCCCTCACAAGGGACATTGGGCACCTCTGGAGTTAGAGATGGAGAGAGAGGAGGGTTTAGACATGAAATATTGAATATTAAAGCTGCTGCTGCAGTTATTTCAGTTCTGAGAGCATCACCCTGCACCTGGCTTGCCCTTGGAGCACGAGCAGGTGCTTCCTCCAGCTCAGCCACTGCTCCAGTCCCATCTCCTTCCCTCTGCAGTGGTAATAACATCTGGCCCACAGGAATGCTGAGAATCTGGTAATCTCTGTGAGGGACCTTGAGATCTCCAAACAAACACATTCCAAAGCATCCTTTTTATTGCTGCCCTTTCCTCAAGGACAGGCAGTTCTGTAGGGATTCTATTTTTACTTGTGTGTGGAGTTTGGTGAAAAAACTTGGGTCCAACCAAAACCTCATCTCCTCCAAAATCCCTAAATTGCTTGGAGTGTGTGTGTGTCCCGCTGAGGGTGGTCTGGACGGATGGTTTGCAGCACTAACCCTGTGCCCCCAGCACTACCTGACGTGTTTCAGCGGCACCATCGCCGTGCCCTTCCTGCTGGCCGATGCCATGTGCGTGGGCTTCGACCAGTGGGCCACCAGCCAGCTCATCGGGACCATCTTCTTCTGCGTGGGCATCACCACCCTGCTGCAGACCACCTTCGGCTGCAGGTGAGCCTGGGAACGGAAACCTGGGGCACAGGGGGCACAGGGGGCAGGAGGGCAAACACTCAGTCACACACCTTGGGATAAAAGAGCTGAGTGTGGTGGTTTTATTAATTCCTGCTGCAGGTGAGCCTGCGTGGGCAGCTGGGGCTGCCTGGGGCACAGGAGGCAGGAGGGCAAACACTCAGTCACACACCTTGGGATAAAAGAGGGGCTGCCTGATTGGGGTGGTTTGATTGATTCCTGCTGCAGGAGAGCCTGGGAACAGAAATTTGGGGGTTCCCAGAACAGAGAAGGCAGGAGGGCAAAAACTCATTCACACACCTTGGGAAAAAGGGGCTGACTGTGGTGGTTTGATTAATTTCGGCTGTAGGTGAGCCTGGGAACAGAAATCTGGGGCTTCCTGGGGCACAGGAGGCAGGAGAGCAAACATTCAGTCACACACCTTGGGAAAAAGGGGCTGACTGGGGTGGTTTTATTCATTTCTGCTGCAGACCACCTTGGGCTGCAGGTGGGATCTGGGCATGGAAGGTTGGGGGTTCCCAGGATCCAGGAGTGTGTGGGATTTGCACAGGGGAGACACAAAACTAAGGGCAGCAGTTGGGGTGAGCTTTTAGAAAGCTGTTCCCAAATAAAAAGGTGGATTTGAAGTAACACAAGGCATCCCAGGGGTGAGAAAATCCAGCAGGGAGAGGAAACGCAGCAGAAGAGAGAAGGCAGAAGTGTTTCTGGGAGAGGAGCAATTCACACACCTTGGTAAAGAGGGGCTAACTGTGCTAGTTTTATTCATTTCTTGAATGAAATTCTTCGTGGTTTTTAGGTAGCTGTGATCAGTCCTGCAGCAAATGCTGTGAAAGGCTTGGCAAGTGAAAAAGGCAGGGGAAATGGTGAGGGAAACGTGTCCCTCTCTGTCAGCTCCCTGCCCCATGAAATAATTTGGGTTTATTTGTTTGCTGCTCTGAGTTATGGGCAGTGATCATTCCTGGAGTTGGGAACACACAGAGGTGTGCAGGGATGCTCTCACCTCTCCTTAGGAGGGTGGAAGAGCCCAGGAGGCAAATCCTTGTATAAATCTGCTGTTGGCAAGGATAAATATAAATATACCTACAAATATAAATACCAATATACATTATAAATATAAATATACCTATAAATATAAATACTAATATACATTATAAATATAAATACCAATATACATTATAAATATAAATATACCTATAAATATAAATACCAATATACATTATAAATATAAATACTAATATACATTATAAATATAAACATACCTATAAATATAAATACTAATATACATTATAAATATAAATACTAATATACATTATAAATATAAATATACCTGTAAATATAAATACTAATATACATTATAAATATAAATATTTTCAAACCTGTGTTCCACTGCACAGCTGCTTAACCTGCTGAGCTAAACTTGGGGAATAACTAAAGCCTGCAGAGTTATTTCTGCATCTTGAATAAAGCCAAAGCAGAAGCAAAGTGCCCATTTAACCCTCAGGTGGTCTCTGAGGTGATTCTGGAGTCACTCAGTTCACTCTCAGAACGATGAAATCCTTCCTGCCACCAGAAAATTCCCAACGCCCCCCACATTTTGAGGGATTTAGTTAAGAGCCAGAATCTTCAGGTGAGAAAGGTGTCTCAGGAAGGCAAACCTGTGGTGGATCAGCTTTTCATCTAAAGCATTTCCAGCTGTTCCAGGTTTTCCAGTGCACCCTTCTGGTTGAGTTACCCTTGCTGCACTTTTTCCTTTGGGGAAAAAACCTTCCCTGTATTTTTGTTTGTCTTACTGGACTTGGGCTCACTCCTCTGTCCTGAAAAGTTCACTCTGATGGCAAAACAACGGAGTGGGAGTTGTTGGAAAAGCACACTTTCTCTCCCCAATGTATTTTCTTTAAGTAAAGACTCCCCAAGTCAATGATCTTATTTCCAGCCTGGCTGGCTCTTTGTGCTGTAACCATAAATCCTCAGGTACCTTGTCTGGAAGTTTGTCATATTTGGGGTTTTTTTTTTCCCCCCTTAATAATCTCGGCTTTTTATCACTTACTAGAGAGGGATTTGGGGCTCATTCAGAGAGAAGGGGCCCAAAATTGCAGAATTTTTGAAATTCTCTGTTCTTTCTGTGTAATCCCAGCCCTGCCCTCCACCCTGCTGGGATTTTTCCCTTTTCAGTGGCTCCCAACTTGCACTGTACTTACATTTTCATATCCCTGAAGGCCAAATTGTGTTTGGGTCTTAAAATAACTTGTGTTTAGGGAGGAAATTTCCACGCTGGGATGTTTTATAACTATGGCACATGTGATGGGGGGTTTATGTAAGGCTGGGAATGGGATATAGCAGCTCAGGCCTCTCAATGAGATTTGCAAGTATTCATTGGCAAGTCTGTCAACTGCAAAGTATTTCAGCAAATAAAGGTTTCAAAAGGTCAAATTCCATGGTTTAAGGGTTCTTAAAGATGGATTTGGCTCGATTACGAGGCGGAGTTGGGGTAGGTTGGGTACCCAGACCAGTTCTAGGAATTCCAGCTATTCCCTGGGTTGTGCAGTGAGCCCCAGAGCTGGCAGGGGCTCATTAGTGGGTAATTAGTGGCACTGAGACCATCAAGCACAGCTTTAATCCACGCCAGGGTGGCAGCTCTGCCGCTGTGCCCTGCCCTGGCTCAACTTTCTCACATCTGTGGGACATGGGAACGTAATGAGACATTTCCAGATGCCTTTGCCTGCAGAAAAACTCCTGGTTTCACTTCAATCCGTGCCAGAATGGAGCAGCTGGATGGTTTAGACACGGAATTGAAACGAAACCCCACTCAGGAGCTTTGGTGCTTCAGCTGGCTGGCAGTGAGTGGCTGCCTTAAAATCTGTCAGTCAGCCCCAGCCTGCAGCTGTCACCTGAGAAGGAGACAGATCTTGGTTGACTGATTTTCAACAATTCCTTTAAAAATGTAAAAAAATGAAAATCCCCAGTACTGTGAGCCTTTTGGGAGCTACCTGTGTCACATGAAAGTGGAGCAGGACCAGGTGCTGAGATGAGATTTTCCATCCCTGTGCTGGCGTTTCATGGGATGCACAACAGCCCGAGCTGGCAGCAGTGAGCTCAGCACTGGAGAATGTGTTTGCAGTGTGTGTTTACCAAGCCTCTGAGGGGGCTGTGTAGGTGGCATGGAGCAGTAGCAGCTTGTTCCAGGTATTGCAGCCCTGCATGGGCACCAGCTCTGCTTACTGAGCCTGGCAGGATGGGCTGAATCATCCTGAGCCACCAGCCCTGACTTCCTGGAGCTGGGATTCCTGCATGGGGCAGCTCCCAGGCTGAGTTCTGGCCAGCCAGCCGTGCTTGGGTGCCTCATGGAGTGCATGAACTTGGAGTTTCTAATGTAGTTTTCAGCATTTGGTGGCTTTGGAGTTGCCCATGGCCCAAACTGCTCCTGTGAACTTCCCAACTCCCATTAATAACGAGTTTGATCTTTCCTGTGCTCACTGTTCACCATTTCCCCCCACATTTCTCCTCCTGTGAGCACTTTCTGATCTTCACCTGAGCCTGAGCAGTTCTTTTTCCTGCCCTCATTCCCCGTGTCACACCTTGGGATTTCCTGTTCAAGGGCTTTCCTGGCAATGCATTAATGTCAGCATTTGTAAATAGTTCCCAGTGCATCTGCAGTTTAGGAATGCTGGGATATTTGTTACACAAGGTACAGTGAGGTCAGTAAATTCATACTTGGTGCAGGTAGATCCTCTTCAGATCTCCCAAATCTTTTGGGAAGTATAAACATCAATGCTAAGAATGTCATCTTGAAATTCTTGTGGTGTTTGTATTTATTGGTGGCAAGCACTGGGAACATCTAATCTGCTCCCATCAGCCCAGCAGTTATTGACACATGCACTCCAAAATGAGTGTGCTCAGAGTCATGCAGAGGGGAGGGATGGAGCCTGCAGAGAGCTGGGAGGGTGAAAACTGCACCTCCAGAGAGCTGGGAGGGTAAAAACTGCACCTCCAGAGAGATGGGAGGGTAAAAACTGCACCTCCAGAGAGATGGGAGGGTAAAAACTGCACCTCCTGAGAGATGGGATGGTGAAAACTGCACCTCCTGAGAGCTGCTCCTGTTCTAGGATGGTAAAAACTGCACCTTCAGAGATGGGAGGGTAAAAACTGCACCTCCTGAGAGCTGGGAGGGTAAAAACTGCACGTCCAGAGAGCTGCTCCTGTTCTAGGATGGTAAAAACTGCACCTTCAGCACTCTGCTCCCCCAGCTCAGGTCCCCCTGTGTCCCTGTGCTGCTGTCACCCCCTGCCACCAGTGCCTGGCCCCTGGTTGGTAACTGCAGGCAGGTGCTGTCAGCTCTTTGCCTTGTGAAGTCTTTGTATTTCTGTGACCGGGTTGTTTTTGGTGGGCAGTTCTCTTATTCCCAGTTTTATAACTCAGGAAAGGGTGGTTTGAGTGCCAGCCCCACAGAATGTCACCATCTCTCCTCTCCCTCCCCACCAGGTTACCCCTGTTCCAAGCCAGTGCTTTTGCGTTCTTAGCACCTGCCAGAGCAATTCTCTCTCTGGAGAAGTGGAAGTGCAATACCACAGGTAATTGTTGTTTATCCTTGTTCAGCTTTAAGGGACAAATGGCCCAGCCCAGGTGGAGTGCAGCTGCCAGAGCTTCTGATGTAAAAACCGGGGCTAAAGAGCAGGGAATATGCAAAGCCTCTCTTTTTACAGTGTTAAAATATCTGCCACAGAAGATTCCTGAAAATCTCCTCGTGGAGTTCTGTTTCTGGGAATTTTTAAAGTACAAAAACATTGAGAAAGGAGCTGTAACTGTGGCATAGAGTAATCCTTGTGTTCCATTTGCATTCTGCAAATGTTCCTTCCCGGAACGTTCCAAACGTTTGGAAGCAGCGAGTCCAAGTGAGCCCTTTGAAGTGGTGAGTGAGAGGCAGTTTGAGCAATGTACAGCATCACCTCCAGACCAGGGTTTTCCCCTGCTGAGGTCATACCTGACAGGTTCTGACAAGACTGGGATGTTCTTTTTCACTCTGTTCTCTGCTGCTGTCGTCATCCTGGAAGGTTTGGGCTTCAGAGGGAAGAGGTTCTGGTTGGGATGGGAGCTTTTGCTTCAGCTTGGACTGGAAATGACTCTGGCAGATCTGTGTTCACTGGTGGTTATTCAGTCCCTGGGCTGTGGGCAGTGGGAAGCAGCAGCACAGGGAATAATCAGGCTGCTCACCCCTGACTGGAGCTCTTCCCAGGGCTCCTTTGGACTCTCAAGAATTTAATTTCTATTATTTGGGTGTTTATACATCTCTGTTAACTCACATTAATCAAAATGTGATTAACGCCCAGCTTGTTGAAAGAAACTCCCTGATATCCCTGGGTGGCAAAGCCATTTTCCCAGGACTGCAGATTGTCTCAAAGAGCTTTGCTCATCTTCTCCTGGGCCCTTTCCCCTCCCAGAGCTGCCAGGTGGGGCTGTCCCCCAGGGCTCGGCTCCTTCAGTGAGTGGCTCCACTGGGGAGCAGCAAGCACTGGGGTTGGTGATTCCTGGGGTGCAGCTGAGTAATTCCCCCCTGGAGTGGGGAGAGAACTCCTGCCTCTTCCTGTCTGGAAATCAGGGCATTTTCCTGTTGGAACCCTGCTTGCTGAGAGCTTTGGAGCAGAGGGAGAAGCGAGGGGTTGGCTGTTGGCCTTCATTTGAGCAGAACTCGCTCTCTGTGTGAATTGGGGCTCCTTTATCAGCCACAGCCTGGGGAGGGATTTGTTTTGGGTGCAGTGGTGGCAGAGTGGCTGGGCAGTAAAAGAAACCCCTGTTTTTTGTCCCTTTTGGAAGATGTAACAGTTGCAAATGGAACGGCAGAGCTGCTGCACACGGAGCACATCTGGTACCCCCGGATACGAGAGGTAATGTGGGACTTGCCTTTTGCTGTCACTCTCTCCAGCTCCAGTTAAGTTCCTCACTTTATCATCTGTGTGTTCTTGTCTTTGAGTTGGTAATTTCTCGTTTCACTGCGATCTCCATGTGAATATATCCCTTTGCTCATTTCATGGAAGTCTTCATCTTTTCCACCTGTTCATTGCTGGACAGAAAATACCAGGAGTTAGTTACCACACCCCAAAAGCCGTGCAGTGAAATGCTCGAGAGAGATGAAAACTCTTCTTGTAACCTTGATTTTGGCAGCAGTTCAGCTGCTGCCAGGCCCCTTGCCTGCTGTGCCTGTGCACTGGGGCTGGCCCTGAAGGTGAATGTGCACTTAGGAAATCTGGTTCCTTCCCAAGTGTTTTAAGTTGGAGACTCTTGTGATAAGAGGTCGATTCTCCCCAAAGACCTGTGAGACACCTGCAGCTCCTTCTCCACTCGCAGCACTGCAGTGTGAAGTCGTGCTCCCTGCAGGGCAGGCTGAGGGCTGTGCCACGCCAGGGTGGCAGGTAGAGTAGTCCAAATGAAGGCGTGTGTCATGGAATTGATCTCCCATCCCGTTGCTTTGGGCTGCCAACTTTTTCTTAATTAAAAACAACCCCTCTCTCTTCCCCATGTTCAAACCATAGCTACATCCTGCCAAGAGCCCTGCAGCCAAGAGGGCTGACAGTCTCCTGAGACCACAACGCTGCTCTAATCCAGCTTCTAAGGAGCACTTGTGACCAATGCAGCACACACTCTGCCCCTAGGAGCTAGGAGCATCACCTCGTGGCGCACCAACCCTTGCCGTTCGATCTGAGAGCTTAAAGGTTAGCCTGGACCCCAGGTCTCCTGTCTGACAGTGTGATGTGCTTTCCACACAGCTTCCAGACTGGCCCACTGGTCTGTTGTGTAATAGTTTTGTGGAGAAAACCATAAGTGTTATGCTTAAAGCAATAAGTCACTTAAACATAATGAGCTGTTTTATGACGAAAAAAAAAAAATTGCTGAGTTCTTCTGTGTCACTGAATTCTTTTAACTGCAGTTTGTAATCCAGAGCAGAAAAACAGAGGGTTTGGCTTTGGCTGTCAGATGGCACTGAGCTGCCTCTCTGCCCTGTTGTGTGTTCAGATCCAAGGTGCCATCATCATGTCCTCGCTGATCGAGGTGGTGATCGGGCTGCTGGGGCTGCCCGGGGCCCTGCTGCGCTACATCGGGCCCCTGACCATCACCCCCACCGTGGCCCTCATCGGCCTCTCGGGCTTCCAGGCTGCTGGGGAGAGAGCTGGCAAGCACTGGGGCATCGCCATGCTGTGAGTACCCCGGAGGGTTTCCTGCTGGGCACGCGGGGTTTGGGCTGCTGGGGGAAAGCTGGGGGCAGCTGGGCTCTGTCGGTGCTGCTGGTGTGGAGAAACACCGGGAGGAGAAACACCGGGAGGAGAAACACCATGAGAACCAAACACCATGAGGAGAAACACCATGAGAAACACCACGAGAACCAAACACCATGAGGAGAAACACCATGAGAAACACACAAACACCATGAGGAGAAACACACATTAGAAACACACATGAGAAACACCACAAGAACCAAACACCATGAGGAGAAACACCATGAGAAACACCATGAGAACCAAACACCATGAGGAGAAACACCATGAGGAGAAACACACATGAGAAACACCACGAGAACCAAACACCATGAGGAGAAACACCGGGAGGAGAAACACACATGAGAAACACACAAACACCATGAGGAGAAACACACATTAGAAACACACATGAGAAACACCACGAGAACCAAACACCATGAGGAGAAGCACCATGAGAAACACACATGAGAAACACCACGAGAACCAAACACCATGAGGAGAAACACCATGAGAAACACACATGAGAAACACACATGAGAAACACCATGAGAACCAAACACCATGAGAAATACCATGAGAAACACACCATGAGGAGAAGCACATGAGAAACACCACAAGAACCAAACACCATGAGAAAACACCAGGAGAAATACCATGAGAACCAAACACTATGAGGAACGCCAAACACCATGAGAAACAAACACCACGAGGAGAAACAAACACCATGGGAAACACCCACCATGAGAAACACACACCATGAGGAGAAACACCATGAGGAGAAACACCCAGAGTCTGGATGAGGTCAGCTGAAAATGTGAGAATCAGGACAGAGCAGCTCAGGGCAGTTGCCTGGAGCTTCTCCCTGCAAAGGAATCCTTCCCTGGGAGGGTGGGGAGGCCCCAGAGCTGCTGTGGCTGCCCCTGGAAGTGCCCACGGCCAGGTTGGACAGGGCTTGGAGCACCCTGGGATGGTGAAAGGTGTCCCTGCCCGTGGCTCCTTCATGGACCTGGATGGGCTTTAAGGTTCCTTCCAACCCAAACCATTCCATGGTAACGTGAGCTTGAAGAGAGAAGAAGGGACAGTGGCCAAAAATGAGGTGTGGAGAGCAGAACTTTATAAAGCAGGAGCTGGTCATGGTGGTGTTCAGTGCTGTAGAAAAGATGATTTAACAGAACACCAGAGAGATGAAATGCAGAGAACAGTTTGTATTTCTGGGCTGGCATTGCCTGATTCCTCTGCTGCAGCAGCAGCTAAACCCCACTGGTGGTGCTGGTCCCTCTGCTTTCCTGTGCCCTGCAGGATTCATGTGTGTGATGGCAGAGGGCACAAGCATTGCCATGAACCCCTCCAGAGGCTGAGCCATGAGCTGAGATCCCTGCCAGGGGACAAAAAAGCTTCTAGAGGGACTTTCAGGACTTGGGGTGTGTGTGCCATCAGCTGTAGGGACCAGGGAAAGGAAGGAATGAAAAGGAATAAGTGAGGGAAGTGAAATGAAGAGAGGACAAAAGCTCCCCATGTGGGGAAGCAGCAAACGAGGCTGGGAACCCCATTCTGGGGAGAGAAGAGGCTGAAACAGCTCCACTGAAACCCCATTTTGGGGACAAAAGAGGCTGAAGCAGCTCCACTGAAACCCCATTTTGGGGAGCACAGAGCTGAAGCAGCTCCACTGAAACCCCATTTTGGGGAGCACAGAGCTGAAGCAGCTCCACTGAAACCCCATTTTGGGGAGCACAGAGCTGAAGCTCCTCCATGTGCAGCACCCAGCAGTGCTGGCTCTGGGAGCAGAGGAATGCCTTGGTGAGATCAGATTGTGATCTCACTAATCTGTTTGCACAATGCTTTGAACATGTAAAGTATTCTGTAACTGCAGCTTATGATTAAAAGGGCTCTTTAATTCTGTTTTATCTTGCATGTTGGCATCAGGAGTATTTTTGTGATTTTATTGTATTAAGCAGCTGGTCCAAAGGAACATTTTATTTGTCTGTAAAACGAATTTCTCTGCAAGTTGGGGCTAACTTAATGCCCCAACTTGAATGAATCAAGCACATCTTTGAATTGGACATAGAAATGTGTAATTAAAGTTGACATTTTTGCAGATGGAAAAAAAAAAATCAATTCAGGAGCAGGATTTAAATGTTAGCCAGTCAATAAAATATTTCTGGCTTCTGCAGAAATGTGCAGGGGATTGTTGACAGCAGCTCCACAGCTGTGGGAGCCACTCAGGAGTGGTTCCACTCTGGGAGATGTGGCTCCTGGAATTATCCTGGGTATTCCAGGGGTGATCAAGGTCCTGCATTTCTCCCTGGCCCTGCAGAATCACCTGGGGGCCTCTGGGAGCTGCAGGATTCCCAATTTCCCAATTTCCTGGCCTGGCTTGTTCCATGGCTGCTTTATTCCCTTTATCAGACATTTGTTAAAAAGGGCAGTTATTCCTGATTTGCCTGTTGATCCAGATTTTCCTGGGGCATTCAAGGGTTTGGTGCTGTTTCACAGCCACTCTCCCGTGCAGCCAGTGGAAAATTCATTGCAATAATTGAATATTGTATTTTTTACAGCTCTGTGCTAAATGACATCCAAAGCTCCCTGTGCTCAGGGCTGGTGTGGGAGGGAGGGAGGGAGGGAGCCCATGGTGGATTTTGGGGGAGATTCTGGGGTTTCCTGCATGCAGAAGATGGATATTCTGCTTTTCTCCTGGGCTGCTGAGGGCTGTAAATGCCCCTCCTTTCCCTGCAGACTGAGGGAGAGGAAAACTGCTTTGTGTCTGATCCGGGGCAGAGGAGAGGCTGAAAATCCTCTCTTTATTTTTCAAGTCAGCTGATAAAAACATAATCTCAGATTTCAGCAGAGCTTTGCTGCTTCAGACAGCTCCAGTCTTGGGGAGGCCCTTTTGCAGAGCAGAGCTGGGTTGAGAATTGAGAATTGCTCATTCAGGATTGAGCAACGTGCCCTGAATTCTGATGTTTCAGGACAGTGGGGGCTTATTTTAGCTGTAAAAAATAATTTTTAATGTCTAGAGGAGCTTGGCAGTGTCATTGATGGGGGGAATGAATAATAATTAAGATACCTAATACTGATGGACTGCACTGGCAGCAAATCTTGGTGCTTGGGCTCCATTCTGCTTCATTTGCAGCTATTTAGTGAAAGATTAATATTTTAAAAAAAACTTGATTCTGAAAAACAGAAAAAATTTCCCTGACAGAAATTCCCCCAAGTGCTTTGAAGTTTGGTGCAAGTTTTGAAATGTAGAAATTCCTGTCCACAGCCCTTCAGGTTCCCTGTTTCTTGCCAGGGGCTGGCAGCAAGTTCTGTGCTTTACAGACAGGCCTGGACCTCAGGTGGAGTTTGGGAGGAAGGAAGGAGCAGCACAGGAATTTTAACTGAAAATCCCCCTTCAGCCTGGGCCTCTCCTTGGTCCATTTATCTGCCTGCAGCTGCTGAGTTTTGCAGCACTTCAGAATTCAAATTTGGCATTTGAGGAATAATCATTTTAATCATTCTGCTGCCTTGTCTTCTGTAGAAATTGAAAATCTGCATGCAAAGGGTCTGAAGAGGTTTGTGCTAAAAAGAATTTATAGATATATTGGTGCTAATGACATTTCTCTCTTGTCCCACCCTCCTCATCCTCCTTTTTTTTCTCTCAGGACTATTTTCCTAGTACTGTTGTTCTCCCAGTATGCCAGAAATGTCAAATTTCCCTTGCCCATTTATAAATCCAAGAAAGGATGGACAGCATACAGGCTGCAGCTTTTCAAGATGTTCCCTGTAAGTCGTTGAACTTGTTCTTCCTTAGGCAAAAAAAAAGAAAACAAAAATCTGGTTGGGTGGGTGTGGGATGTTGTTGGGTTTGATACATACAGTATCTATATATAGTATGTATTTTACATACTATTTACATACAGTATCTAATATAATATGTATTTTACATACAGTATCTGTATATAGTATGCATTTTATATACTATTTACATATAGTATATATGGTGTGTATTTTACATACTATTTGCATACAGTATCTACATAAATTATTTTACATACAATTACATAATCCAAATATAGTGTTGTAATACTATTTACATACAATATCTATACATAGTATGTACTTTACATACTGTATGCATACAGTATCTACATGTAGTATGTCTTTTACATATGAATACATGCAGTACCTATATATAATATGTATTTTCCATACAAATCCATACAGCACCTATGTATAAATATGTATTTTCCATACAAATCCATACAGTACCTATATATAATATGTATTTTCCATACAAATCCATACAGTACCTATATATAAATATGTATTTTCCATACAAATCCATACAGCACCTATATATAAATATGTATTTTCCATACAAATCCATATAGTATCTATATATAATATGTATTTTCCATACAAATCCATACAGTATCTATATATGGTATGTATTTTCCATACTGTTTATGTACAGTATCTATAGTATGTCTTTTACATATCATTTACATACAGTATCTATATATGGTATGTATTTTACATTCTATATACATACAGTATGTATTTACATACATACAATATCTATATATGTATTTTACATACAGTATTTATATATAGTGTGTCTTTTACATACCATATACATCCAGTATCTATATATAATATGTATTGTACAATTTCCATACAGTATCTGTCTACAGCATGTCTTTTCCATACAAATCCATGCAGTGTGTGTATAGAGCATGTCTTTTCCATACAATACCTGTACACAGCCTGTCTTTTCCATACAAATCCCTGCCACACAAACCTCCCATCCAGCCCCCACAGCTGCCCCCAGATCCATCTCCCCCAGCTCAGGCTCTGGGCTGTGCAGCACCCCTGGCGTGGCAGCTGTGATCTCACTGGCCCCTGTGCTGCTGTCCCCAGATCATCCTGGCCATCCTGGTGTCCTGGCTGCTGTGCTTCATCTTCACGGTGACGGACGTGTTCCCCCCGGACAGCTCCAAGTACGGCTTCTACGCGCGCACGGACGCGCGCCGCGGCGTGCTGCTGGTGGCACCGTGGTTCAAGGTGCCCTACCCCTGTAAGTGTGCTGGTGTGAGGTGCCCTACCCCTGTAAGTGTGCTGGTGTGAGGTGCCCTACCCCTGTAAGTGTGCTGCTGTGAGGTGCCCTACCCCTGTAAGTGTGCTGGTTCAAGGTGCCCTGCTCCTCTGTGTGCTGGTTTGAGGTGCCCTACCCCTGTAAGTGTGCTGGTGTGAGGTGCCCTGCTCCTCTGTGTGCTGGTTTGATGTGCCCTGCCCCTGTAAGTGTGCTGCTGCTGGTGGCACCGTGGTTCAAGGTGCCCTACCCCTGTAAGTGTGCTGCTGTGAGGTGCCCTGCTCCTGTAAGTGTGCTGCTGCTGGTGGCACCGTGGTTCAAGGTGCCCTACCCCTGTAAGTGTGCTGCTGTGAGGTGCCCTGCTCCTCTAAGTGTGCTGCTGTGAGGTGCCCTGCTCCTGTAAGTGTGCTGGTTTGAGGTGCCCTACCCCTGTAAGTGTGCTGCTGCTGGTGGCACCGTGGTTCAAGGTGCCCTGCCCCTGTAAGTGTGCTGGTTTGAGGTGCCCTACCCCTGTAAGTGTGCTGCTGCTGGTGGCACCGTGGTTCAAGGTGCCCTGCCCCTGTAAGTGTGCTGGTTTGAGGTGCCCTACCCCTCTAAGTGTGCTGGTTCGAGGTGCCCTGCTCCTCTGTGTGCTGCTTCAAGGTGCCCTGCTCCTCTAAATGTGCTGCTCCTGGGGCCAGCAAGGCCAGAGCTGCTGCTCCAGGGTTCTGCTGCCTCTGTCTGGGGTTTATTCCATAGCCCTGGCTCTCCAGAACCCAACGGGGCCATTCCATTCCTCCTGCTCCAGACCTCTGCTGGCTCTCTCTGGGGTTTATTCCTTAGCCCTGGTTCCCCAGAAACCAGCAGGGTCATTGATGCTGTTCAAGAGTTCTGCTGGCTCTGTCTGGGGTGCATTCCATAGCCCTGGTACCCCAGAACTCAGCAGTGTCATTGCGCTGGTACCCCAGAACTCAGCAGTGTCATTGCTCTGATATCCCAGAACCCAGCAGGGCCATTCCTCCTGTTCCACAGCTCTGCTGGCTCTGTCTGGGGTGCATTCCATAGCCCTGGTACCCCAGAACTCAGCAGGGCCATTCCTCCTGTTCCACAGCTCTGCTGGCTCTGTGTGGGGTGCATTCCATAGCCCTGGTACCCCAGAACCCAGCAGGGCCATTCCTCCTGTTCCACAGCTCTGCTGCCTCTCTCAGTGGTTCATTCCATAACCTTTGGGTGGTATGGATGATCCATCCCCGGCAGTGTCCCAGGCTGGACAGGGCTCAGAGCAGCCTGGGACAGTGGGAGGGGTCCCTGCTGATGGCTCTGAGGGTCCCTCCCAGTCCCAACCACCCCACAGTTCCAGCACACACCACTCTCATTGCCTGCTGGTATATTTTGTTGTTTTTCCTTGTGTTCAGCTGATTCCTTAAGGAGCTGCACTTTGCAGGATTGGCCTGGGTGACTCTCCTGATAACAGTGGCTGCCCCTCTGACATGGAGATCATCACTGCTTTATCAGTCCTTGGCAATGCTGCTAATGCTGCCCAGGGCCAGGGCCAGGTTTTTACAGCTCTGCTGGATTCCCTGGCTCTCATTGTGTGAAGAATCCCCTCTGTGGGGCGTTTCTCCCAGCCTGCTGCACTCCCCTGCCCCAAACACACCCAGTCAGGGTGAGCACAGCTGTTCCTGGCAGGAAAATGCCCTGACTTGCCAAGGCACTGCTGGCACGGGCAAGTCAGGGAATGCCAGGCCCTGCTTATCAGAGGGCAGTGAAATCATCTACAGGAGAGCACCAAACACTTCACCCAACGTTTTGGAGGTGTTTTTGTGTTGGCCAGCTCTAAGTTTAAAGCTGTTAAAGGCTGGGTTTATGGTGTGAGATTGCACAACTGGCTCACCCTTCAGAAATTACCAGGGTAATTAGGGAATCATATTATTTTAGAATAGAAATACAGGAATTATCAGCTGTGCCACCACATTGTGATGAGGCAGCTTCGTTGTGGTTTCCCATATGCTTTGGTTCTTTAAAGAAACCACTTCTAAAGCAGCAGATGAAGAATAGAGGCTTTTGGAAAAGAAGAGGAGGAAAACTTCTCCACCCTGATCAGCCCATTTGTATTTGTGAGGTTCATTCACTCCTGTGTGACTGAAGATCCCTTTGTTGCAGGAGGCTCATCTATTTCAAAGAGATAAAAGCATCAAGGCAATTGCTGTGGAAAACCTGCCAGGCTTTTCTGCAGGCTTAAATTAATCTTATTTTCTCTACTACAAAACTTTGGAGCTGGGAGGTGTTTGTGCAGTGATCAGAGCTGATTGTTGCCATCCTGTTTGGTCGACTAGACTTGTGACCAAAGTGACTTTTTGGAGCAATAATAATACAGTGGCATTTGCCTCACTGGCCAGGATTGTTTTCTCACAAGCTGTAGATCAAATTCCTGATTCCTGAACAGGAGGAATTTTTTTTTTTTTTTTTTGGTGAGGTTTTATGATTCCCTGGGATTTTTCCAAGTGTGATCAAAGCAGTTGCTTTGGCAATTGTTCCTTTGCTCCTTTCATCTCCTTGAACTTGCCAGACTGTGTTAGAGTGAAGGGGGTTTGTTGTTCCCATCAAAGGTAAATAAACAGTGCTGGGCCCTGGGGAGGGCCCCCCTCACTCCCAGGGTCACTTCTGGCCCCTCAGGACAAGGACACGGAGGGGCTGGGGCCAGCCCAGGGCAGGGAATGGAGCTGGGAAGGGGCCCAGAGGGAGAAAATGGGATCAGGGGAGAAAATGGGATCAGGGGGAGAAAATGGGATCAGGGGAGAAAATGGGATCAGGGGGAGAAAATGGGTTCAGGGGGAACTTCTGGCTCTGCACAACCCCCTAACAGGAGGGGAGAGCCAGGGGGATTTGGGATCTTATCCCAACTAAGGATAAGGGACAGGAGGATTTAGGGGACAGTCCCAGGCTGTGCCAGGAGGGGCTCAGGGTGGGTTTTGGGGAATATTTCCTGCCCAGAAGGGCTGCCCAGCCCTGGAGCAGTGCTGGAGTCCCCATCCCTGGGGCATTTGAGCAGCAGGGTGGATGTGGCACTTGGGGACACGGCCAGCAGTGACCTGGGCAGTGCTGGGGGGTCCCAAAAGCCCTTCCCAGCCCAAAGCACTGCACAATTCCCCCAGGTCTGTGTGTGTGGGTAGCCAGGCTGTGTGCTGGGGTCTCAGCACTTCAGCTGCTCACAGTGACCCCAAGATGTGTTAAAGTCTCTTTGCCCAGCCTGGTGCTCAAAGAAGGAGTCAGAGCTCTGCAGTTCTCATTCCCAAGGTTGTTTGTTGTTTCTTATCTGTAAAATTCTTTCTCCTGGCCTGCCAAGGTCTGTTCAGCAGGACAGTCCCAGGCACTCTGCCTGCCCCAGGGCAGTGTTATCTTCTTATACTAAAAACTCCCTGGACAATATTTCCAATTCCTTCCCAATACCCATCACCCATGTTAGACACTGAGCTTCTACTCTAAACCAATCCCAAAGTGCCACCATCACAGCAGGAGATGGAGGCCAAGAAGAAGAAGGGGAAAGGCTGGACAGGCCCAGATTCCTCCATCTTGCCTCCTGAACCCCCATTCTAAAAACCCCAAAAATCTGTTTTTCACCCCATGACAAACTAGTTATTATTCTGCTTTTTTGTGGCTTGCAGATCCTCATATAAGGTTGGTAATTTTTTCCATGGGTTAAAATCAAAGTCACAGGGGCCTTGGGCTCTGAGCCAGGCTCTCTGAGCCCCTGGCAGGGGTTTGGGCAGTCCAGGACTGTCACAGGCATCTTCTATGGAAAATCCTTTCCTTAAGATTTTTCCTCCTGAGAAGCTGAGAGGCCTCAGGAACAGAATGTAACCAAAATGTAACCAATGGTTATCTGCTGCTGTGGAATGCAACAGGGGCATCTGGGATTGGGCTCATGTGGTTGTTTCTAATTAATGGCCAACCACAGCCCAGCTGTCCGGACTGTCTCAGTTATCATTCTTTTCCATTTCTATTCTTTTTCAAGCCTTTGTTATCATTCTTTTCTATTCTTAGCCAGCCTTCTGATGAAATCCTTTCTTCTATTCTTTTAGTGTAGTTTTAATATAACATATATCATAAAATAATAACTCAAGCCTTGTGGAACATGGAGTCAGCATTCTCATCTCCTCCCTCACCCTCAGAGCCCTGCAAACAGCAGCACCCAGAGCATGTCCTGAGTTCCATTTCTGGGGCAGGAGCGTTTCAGTGTCTCTCTCTCCGCAGTCCAGTGGGGGCTGCCCACCATCTCGGCGGCGGGGGTGATCGGCATGCTCAGTGCCGTGGTGGCCAGCATCATCGAGTCCATCGGCGACTACTACGCCTGTGCCAGGCTCTCCTGCGCTCCTCCTCCTCCCATCCACGCCATCAACAGGTCTGTCCCAGCCACAAGTACCTCCGCTGGCTCAGCCTGTGTGGGTTTTTGGGGGTTTTTTCCCCCTTTTGGATAAGCAGGGATGTGCTCTGGGGTGAAATGTTGCCCCTTGGTCACGTTGTGTTTTGGTCACTTTGGTACACAAGGACCAAGGATCTGAAATCCAGGGTGGAAATGGCATCTGGGGTTGTTTTGTTACATTTGAATCCCAGTCCCATTCCTGCTGGAGTCTGTGGGAGTTACCAGCACAATTTCCACAGGGAAAGAGCTCTAAACTGGTTCTGGAATTGGGGTTGTCAAAACCACCCAGAATGCAGTTTAGAAACAGAGCATCTCTGAAGCTTTATCTGAATTTTTAATATAATTTCCTCAGTTTAAGAATGTGGGGTTCTAAGACTCACCTGGAGTGCAGTTTAGAAACAGAGCATCTCTGAAGCTTTATCTGAATTTTTAATATAATTTCCTCAGTTTAAGAATGTGGGGTTCTAAGACTCACCTGGAGTGCAGTTTAGAAACAGAGCAGCTCTGAAGCTTTTTCTGAATTTTTAATATAATTTCCTCAGTTTAAGAATGTGGGGTTCTAAGACTCAGGAAGCAGAACTCCCGGGTGTTTTCCAGGTGTGTTGGAGCCTGAGCCATGAATTTCAGTAATGCCATGTGGAGCAGAGGCCCCTGTGGCACTCAGGGGCACCCCCAGTGAATGTGTGCCTGTACCAACGTGGCTCTTGTGTTCTCTTTGGGATTTCCAGGGGGATTTTCATCGAGGGGCTCTCCTGTGTCCTGGATGGAGTCTTTGGGACAGGGAATGGATCCACCTCCTCCAGCCCCAACATTGGGGTCCTGGGCATCACAAAGGTGAAGTGCTTGGCTGGGAGCCCTCAGGGGTTCCTTGTGTTCATAATCCTCTTCCAGAGCCCATTCTGCTCCATTCCTGTGCACACAAACTTCTCAGATCATTCTGAGTGTACCCGACTGTCTGCACCAACTCTTGTCTGAGGTTATTGCATTATTGTTCATCAGGACCTTAGAAATCATTTTATTCAGAGTAAAATGCAGTTGGAATCCCCATAAAGCAGATGCTGCTGCATAAACTCTCTTGGCAAACCCAGGCAGCATTCCAGGGCTCTGGGGTGTTTGAGTTGAGGCATAAACACTGTAAACTGTGTAGAAATTGCTGCTTTTTGGGTGTCTTGCTCTGAAAGCATCAGTAGGAAGTGAATTTTAATGCCTCGCACACAGTAAAATGCAACATGAGGTGCTTGGGCTTTACCTGAGTCTGTACTGGGACAGGGCACTGGCACAGGGCTGCAGCCAAGGTCGTTTCAGAGCTAAAAGGAGCCTCAATATTTGCCTCTAAGGCTTGGGGGTTTATGTATTTCTGGTGATGCTGCTCAATAAAGGAGCTCCTTTGCTCACGTGTGGGGCTGGGTCTGTGCCTGGCTGAGCTGGGAGGCCTTGGCTGCAGAGAAATCTGCCTGATAATGTTAATTTAACCTTGGTCAGGGACACCAAGAGTGATCTAGGTTGTAAATAGGTCCACCTCGTTGGGTGTTGAACGTGGGAGCCATAAATCCTTTGTGCAAGGATAGGAAATGTCTGTCCCCACTTGCAGTAACTCACCCCCCCCGGCCTGATCTCACATAAATGATTTATTTGTCCTCAGCCCTCCCTTGTGCTGCACAAAGGGTGATTCTGCTGCTTTGGGGTGCAGCTCAGCACTAACAGCACCATCTGCTGTCTGTACCAGGCACCACCCAGCTGATGGAAATCTCCTAGGAGAGAAGTTCTGCTCGGAAAAAACCCTTAAAGAAAGGTTTATTCTGTTCTGCTCCCTGCCCCTTGTTGCTTCGTGGGGGTTGAGATGAATTAGCAGCACTTGTTTTTGTGAGCAGCCCACAGAAATGAGCGTGCATTTCATGCTGGGGCAGTGCAAAGTTGAAGTGGCAGCTGTGGCAGGGAGTGGAGCTGCCCAGGCTGTGCTCTTGTTCCCTTTCTGCACTTTCATTCCCCAAAACCCAGCAGTTCCTCAGCTTCAGGTAGAATTTTGGCACAGGATTTTGGCCCAGAGATGCTCTGCTGTTGATTTGGGAGAGGAAATCTTCAGTGCTGCATCACCAGGGCTTTTCCCTGCCTTGAAATTGGTGTGTAATTACAATTAATTTTAAATTCTGCTGGATGGAGGTGCTGCAAAAGCTTTTGAGCCAGTGTGTGTTTTACTGGATGAGAGCAAGATTAATTAACTCTGATTAGCTGGAGCTAAAGCAGCTCTTGCCATGGTGGTGATGCTGAAATGGAGGCTCCAGGTACCATTTGATGCACTCCAAAATAATCACTCCAAAATAAGTGTGTGTGTGCTGGGAATCAATACAGAGCCTGAGCTGAATGCTGCCTGGGATGTTTTCAGTAGCTTTAATTTGTTTGCATAAATAAATGTCACTGTCATGCAGGTTTTCAAAGGATTTGCCTCTTTCTGGCAGGAAGAGAATTGTAGGGCAGGATCTCAGTGGCCCTGCAGAAATGAATATTTCTGCCAAGAGCAGAGAAAGGTGCCAGCTCAATTCTGTTCTAATTCCAGTTATGGTGCAGCACAGCTCTGTTTGCAGGGGAAGGAGCTCACCTGGAGCTCAGCAGTGAGGAATGGGGGCAAGGAAGGATTTTCCCCTCCCCAGACCTCTTTATCTGGTGTTTCTCATTTCCCTCATTCAGCTCAGTCACACATGATGAACAAATGAATATTTCCTGTTTGAACCCTGCTGCTCTGCACCAGGGGACGTGCAAAGGGCTTTTCTAGAAACCACCTTCATGTAAAGGAGTTTTTGTTGTCCCTGGGGCACCTTTTGTGGCAGTGGAGGATGTTAAAAATTACCAACTTAGGGTTTATCCACTACCCCTGCACCACAGAGAGCCTGCTTGAATCTTGGGTGCTTAAAATAAAACGGGAAGGAAATGCAGGCCCTTGGTTTCAGTGTTAGCACAGCCCTGATTTGCATTCAGCCCTGAGCTTGGGCTAAGCCTAAAAACCCTGCCCCTCCTTCCCACCAAGTGTTTCACCTGTTCCCGTGTCCCAGGGCAGCACACAGCATTTATTTGATGTATTTCCATTTCCGTTTTGCTTTCTCTCCCATAGCTGGGTTCCACCAGCTTTCCTGGTGTCTGAGGCAGTTCCAGACGGTTTTAGGGCTGGCCTGGGGAGGCTGAGCTTGGCTGCAGAGCAGCTGTGGCTCAGCTGAGCCCTCCAGCCCCAAAAGGAAACACGCACAGTGTGGCATTCGCATTGCCTGAAAAATCCTTTCTCCGGGGAAGCTGAGGAGCCTCAGAGAAAAGGAGAACAATTCTTACCTCATTTGCTTCTCCTGTGTTGTGCTCTTGTGTGGAATTGTTTGGAGATTGTTTCACGGGATTCTGCTGTGAGTTGTTTTGTCTCTTTGGCCAAGCTGTGTCAAGACTCTGAAAAGAGTAATGAGTTTTCATTATTATCTTTTTAACATTCAGTAAGTTTCCTTTCTGTATTCTTTAGATTAGTATAGTATTTTAAAATATATTGTAGTATATGTAATGTATATATAGTATAGAATAATATATAGTAAAATATATAGTATAGAACTATATATATGTACTATATATAGTATATATGATATATATAATATATATACTATAGTGTATATATATATATATTATATGTACACCTGTGAGTACAATAGATATACACCATATATATTATATGTACACCTGCTAGTACAATATCTATACACCATATCTATATTATATGTACACCTGTGAGTACAATAGATGTACACCATGTATATATTATATGTACACCTGTGAGTACAATAGATATACACTATATATATATTATATGTACACCTGTGAGTACAGTAGATATACACCATGTATATATTATATGTACACCTGTGAGTACAGTAGATATACACCATGTATATATTATATTTACACCTGTGAGTACAATAGTTATACACCATATCTGTATTATATGTACACCTGTGAGTACAATAGATATACACCATATCTGTATTATATTTACACCTGTGAGTACAATAGATGTACACCATATCTGTATTATATGTACACCTGTGAGTACAGTAGATATACACCATATCTGTATTATATGTACACCTGTGAGTACAATAGATATACACCATATCTATATTATATGTACACCTGTGAGTACAATAGATATACACCATATCTATATTATATGTACACCTGTGAGTACAATAGATATACACCATATCTGTATTATATGTACACCTGTGAGTACAATAGATGTACACCATGTATATATTATATGTACACCTGCTAGTACAGTAACGCAGGCGCCAGGAAGGAGCTGCAAAGAGCCCTGAGCAGCAGCACCAACAGCAGCAGGTGTGAGGCCGGGCTGGGGCTGCCCTCACGCGTGTCCTGTGCTGTTTCCCGCAGGTTGGCAGCCGCAGGGTGATCCAGTACGGAGCTGCCTTCATGCTGCTGCTGGGCATGGTGGGCAAGTTCAGCGCGCTCTTCGCATCCCTGCCCGACCCCGTGCTGGGGGCTCTCTTCTGCACCCTCTTTGGTAAGGGCCTTGCCTTCTCAGGAATAGGTGATGACAGGAACCCCTGTGCTCCTCCAGGCATGGTTTGTGATGGAAAAGATGAGTCCTTTCATGTAAAATATATATAATTATAATTATAATTATAACACAATATTTATAAGTATAAATAAAACATAAATATATATAAACATAAATGAAACATAATCTATATAAATATATATATAGAACGCAAAAATAAATTATAAATATATATTTATATATAAAAATATCTATAAAACACAAAATATATATAAATACATGTAAAACACAAAGCAGAAATCGCCGGATGTTACTGGCTTGCTTAACAGAAGGAAATACCCAGAGGAAAGAGTAACAGAACACTGCTTTCCTAATAATCTACCAAAATCTTCCTTTCCTAAGAATCTACCTCCAGGCATGTTTTGTGATGAAAAAGATGAGTCCTTTCATGTAAAATATATATAAATATAAATAAAACATAAAATATATACAAATATACATAAAACTCAAAAATAAAATATATATCAATATATATAAAACACAAAACAATGTTACTGGCTTGCTTAACAGAAGGAAATCCCCAGATATAGAGTAACACTGCTTTCCTGATAATCTACCAAAATCTTCCTTTGCTAAGAATCTACCACAATCTTCTCTATCTCCTATTTGATAATAGGAACCTCTGTGCTCCTCCAGACATGTTTTGTGATGAAAAAGATTGATCCTTTTATGTAAAATATACATAAATACAAATAAAACATAATATATATATATAAATATATATAAAACACACAAAAATATATATAAAACACAAAAGTAAAATATATAAGAATATATATAAAACACAAAGCAATGTTACTGGCTTGCTTAACAGAAGGAAATCCCCAGAGACAGAGTAACACTGCTTTCCTGGTAATCTACCAAAATCTTCCTTTGCTAAGAATCTACCACAATCTTCTCTTTCTGGTTGCAGTGGCCTGTGGTTTCGTGGTGCACTGATTCTCAGGTTTGCTAGTTTCTCAAAATACAGATTAAAAGGAGAAAGAAGAAGAAGCAGCTGCTGTGCTATTGAGAAAACCCCGTGCACTTTTCTGACAGATTGTTCCAAATGTACCGGGGGGTATCTCCAGGGATATTTTGCTGGGGTTTGATGGTTTTTTTGAAGAAAAAAGAGTTGCCTCAGAGCTGATCTTGGGGTGTTTTGTTGTGTCCAGGGATGATCACGGCCGTGGGTCTGTCCAACCTGCAGTTCATTGATCTCAACTCCTCTCGCAACCTCTTTGTGCTGGGATTTTCCATCTTCTTTGGGCTCGTGCTCCCCAGCTATCTCAAACAGAACCCCTTGGTCACAGGTACGTGCTCCTCCTCCTCCCCATCCGCACTTCTGCCTCGTGCTCACCTGGAAAACCCAGCAGGTATAGAGGGTCAGGAAGGGAAACCCCAAATTATGGGGGAAAAACCCAAATTATGGAGGAAAAAAACCAAATTATGGAGGAAAAAACCCAAATTGTGGAGGAAGAAAAACAAATTATGGAGGAAAAACCCCAAATTGTGGAGGAAAAACCCAAATGATGGGGGAAAACCCCCACATTATGGAGGAAAGTCCCCAAATGATGCCAACAGGAAAGGCTGTAGGTCCAGACAAGCTCTGTGTGTGTTCAGAGAATTCTTTGAGAGGCTGAGACCTGCAGGGAATGTTCCAGTGGGACACAGCTGGAGCTTTCCTGCTGTCTCTGGGTGCAGTTACCAGCTGGGATGAAATAAAAACTGGAAGGGTGAATGCGAGCTGAAAACGATGCTGAAAGATTAAGGGGAAAAGCAGCAAGGCAGAGTTTGGAAGGTGAGGAATTCTTTGGGGTCGAACTTTCTGTCCCTCAGACGTGTTCTGGGTGTTGATTTTAATTTTAGTGAGTTCCTTTGCAGACTGTTCAGGGAATTGTAGCTTTGAGGAGTTCGCTGGGGAGCTTTTCTGCTTCCATGTGACCCTCAGCAGTGCTCATGCCCAGTGTGTGTCACCAGACATGGACTCAAAGGAGACATTTCACTGCTTTGGGTTTGTCTGGGGGTTTTTAAACCAAATATTAACTGACTTTTCTTTCCACTGTGCCTTCAGACCAGGATTTAAGGGCATATCTGTCCTGCTGTAAGTGGTTAGAAAAGCAGATCCCTCAAGCTTTTTGTGGTTAATGCAGTGTTCTTCCATAACTGGGGCTGTGAATCCTTGCCCCTTTGAAAAGTAAAGATCTACAAAAAGGATTACTTATAAAATCTTTATTAAAATAATTCTTATTACTTACAGAATAATTATAGAAAAGATTTAGAAAAGAATTCTTATATAAAAAGTACAATTTTACAGTCTGAACGCTTCTCTTCTGCACCCCACGGTTTTCTGCTTAGCTCTGACTAGCTGTGCCTGCAGTAGGAACTGAAATGGTGCTTTGTGACATTGCTGTGAGCAGCTGGGACTTCCTGAAAATGGCATTTTGGGGAACAATGTCCCGTGAGACTTCCTGAAATTTGCATTTTGGGGAACAATGTCCCGTGCTGGGGGAAGGTTCTGCATCCACCCCCTGCCTCCCAGAGCCCTCTCTGAGCAAACCCTCGCTGAGCCCAGGCCCAGGAGCTGCTGCCCGGCCCGGGGGCATTCAGGGGGCTGTGGGTGATGAAATCCCAGCAGGTTTCCTCCCTGTTGCTGCAGGAATTGCAGGCATTGATCAGGTGCTGAACGTGCTGCTCACCACGGCCATGTTCGTCGGGGGCTGCGTGGCCTTCGTGCTGGACAACACCATCCCAGGTGAGCCCTGCAGCATTGCTGGGGATGGCAGGCAGGGATCCTTGGGAAAGGGCAGAAACCCATGGTACAAACAGCATTCCCTGGAGAAAGGCAGAATTCCTTGGGAAATGGCAGAAACCCATGGTACAAACAGCATTCCCCAGAGAAAGGCAGAATTCCTTGGGAAAATGGCAGAAATCCCTGAGTACAAACAGCATTCCCTGGAGAAAGGCAGAATTCCTTGGGGAAATGGCAGAAACCCATGGTACAAACAGCATTCCCTGGAGAAAGGCAGAATTCCTTGGGAAAATGGCAGAATTCCCTGGGTACAAACAGCATTCCCCAGAGAAAGGCAGAATTCCTTGGGGAAATGGCAGAAACCCATGGTACAAACAGCATTCCCTGGAGAAAGGCAGAATTCCTTGGGGAAATGGCAGAAAGCCCTGGCTACAAACAGCATTCCCTGGAGAAAGGCAGAATTCCTTGGGAAATGGCAGAAAGCCCTGGCTACAAACAGCATTCCCCAGAGAAAGGCAGAATTCCCTGGAAAAAAGAGTGGAATTCCCTGGGGAAAGGCAGAATTCCCTGGGGCAGAACACCAGCAGGGGATCCTGCTTTTGGTTTCCACAGCAGAGCAGAATCCTCACAGCTGCCCTCCCTCCCTCCCTCCCTTCCCCTGAGGACACCTCAGGTTAAAATCCCATCCTGTGAAACACCTAAAAAACCTGATTAAAACCAAGCCAGTCTCCAGGAAAAAGAGTAAAACTGTCTCCAGTAAAACTGGATTTGAGCTCCAAACCTGCTTCCATTCCAGAGGAATAATCTGCCTTGACTTCCAGTTACAAAACAAAGTAGATAATGTGGTTTTTCCCTTTTTGGGGAGCCTGGAACATCTTCCCAGAGCTTTGCTGAACTTGGTGGCTGAGCCTTGGTGTTCTCCTCCTTCCTTCAGGCTCTGCTTTGTGTCCATGTCAAGATATCCATAAACATAAATACATTTTCCTCCTTTTATTCTGATTTTTAGGAAGCCCCGAGGAAAGGGGAATTCGGAAGTGGAAGAAAGGGGTTGGCAAAGGCAGCAAATCCCTGGATGGCATGGAGACCTATGATCTGCCTTTTGGCATGAACTTCATTAAAAAGTACAGGTGTTTCAGCTTCCTGCCCATCAGCCCCACCTTCGTGGGGTACACGTGGAAAGGCTTCAGGAAAAGCAGCAGCTGCAGGAGTTCAGATGAAGACTCAGAAGCTACAGTATAGCCTTAGCTGAAATTATATTATCTAGTTGTAGTCAAAGATGTATTTGCAGTTTCTTGCTGATTAAGAAGCATTAAAATATATGTTTTGTATATCTGCATTTAAATTCTGGAACCAGAGCTGAGACAGATTTAAAAAAAAGAAAAAAAAAAAAAAAAAAAGCTTTTCCTGCTGTGGGTGCTGGGAGCCAGGTCAGTGTCTCTGGGGCAAATCCTGCTGATTTTGGGAGCTTGGAGAGAGCTGTGCACCTAATTCTGCTGGTTTTTAATGGGTTTAGGTGGAGGTGCTGCTGCAAGTTTTTGGTTTTTATTGTGATTTTATTGGAGCCCTCAGCGATGGCTATGCCAGGGAAGCTGAACCTTGGAGAAGGAGGGGAGGGGGAAGAAGAGAGAAAAGGAGAAATAATTTCCTTCAGCTGATGTCAGATGCCGTGGATGCTGCTGTGCTGCTCAGTGAGTTGCTCAGTGCCCTGGAAACGGCTCAGCTGATGCTGGCAGCCCAGGAGAGTTCCAGTCTGTGCTTGCAGTGACACAGCAGCGCTCAGACAGGAACTTTCTGGAATAACTCAGCCTCTGAGAGCCGTGGCTGCCTCAGTCTGCAGCAGCCCCTTCTTCTCCTGGCAGCATTTCTCATTTCTGCACCTTTGCCTTCCCCGCCAGGGTTTCCCTGGGCAGCTCCAGGGATGGCAGAGCTGGGCTCACACAGGAGCTGCAGAGTTCAGTGCCCAGCAGGATGTGTGTCCTGGCCTG
The DNA here is from genome assembly GCF_012460135.2 of Molothrus ater. Lineage (NCBI taxonomy): Eukaryota > Metazoa > Chordata > Aves > Passeriformes > Icteridae > Molothrus > Molothrus ater. The sequence goes on along the minus strand of NC_050505.2, from coordinate 4,653,996 downwards.
GCCAGAAATGCTGATTAGCTGAGCAGCTCCAAGCCATTCACAGTTGTTCCTGCAGGGGAAGCCACGCTTGGCTCTGAGCAGGGCTTTTATTTTATTTTATCTTGCTGATGGCTCTTCTCCCCTTGTGGGGCCTGTGCAGAGGCTGATCCTGCTGGAAGGGCTTAGGGAGAGCAGAGACACTGCACCTGCAGCCTCACCCACGATGGCTTCACGGGTATTGGGTCCAACCAGGGCACCACTCAGACCTTTTCCTCCTGCCTGGAATAGTCTCAGCTCTGCTGTTATGTGGGTGTTCACGCTCATCATGCATTCATGATTAACAGTTTTATTCCTGTTTAATGTTCTTACTATTGCAAGTTAGTTTTAGACTTCAGTGTGGCCCCTAAAGCATTTTCAGCTGTGGAGATCATCAGGGAAATGTTGTGTAATGTAATTTCAAGGCCAGTAATGCTCTACGGTGCTTGCATTTTGTATTCCTGGGAAACCATACCAGTAGATCCTGTAACCCCCTGACCTATTTATCCAAGTTTGACTACTGGACAGGAGCACAGGAGCTCTGTTTTCTCTGAGTCTGCTCCCAGGGGAATTTGTTCTGGGTTTTTGAAGCATGGACGGGTTGGGGTGGGGAGGGCAAGGACGGAGCTCAGTAGTGTAGAGTGGGAATGGCTCCGTGGAGCTCGTTCTCAGCATGCCATGGCTGTTCCCAAAAACTGTTTTCCCCCATTTTCCCCATGCCCAAGCATGCCTTTGTTCCTGCTTCCCTCGGGGAACTCTCAGTCGTTTGCAGTCCTGGTGTCACTTGGGCTCCAGAGCTGCTCCGAAGTCGTTGTGTGGTAGACGAGGTTGGTTTGCCTGTGAAACAAAAAAAAGTCATTTTTGCTCATTTTTCAGTGTTTTCCTCCCCAGGGAGCGAGGTGCTGGGTGCCCCTGCACACGGTTTGGGTGTGGGGAGCTCTGCTCAGTGGCACAGGGACTCCAGATCCCCCAGCCAGAGATGGGTGGCAGGGTTAAGAACGGGGTTAAAAATGCCCATCCAGAAGGAAAACAAATGCACCTCTGGTGGCTGTGCAGCCTGAGGGGTTGTGGAACCATGTCAGGTGCCAGAGTTGATGATCCTGGGAAGGTGGAGAAAGGGAGGGAAAGCTTTCAATTCCCAGCTGGCTGCAGAGAGAGGAGGGGTGAGAGCAGAGCTTTGCCTCTCACCCTGCTGAGGGAACCCGGGTGAGCTCCCAGTGGAGATTCCCAAGCCCCAGGGCAGCAAATCCTGGGTAAATTCTGTCTCCTCCCTGGAGCAGAACTCCCTTCCTTCCCCACGGCATTCTCCAGGCAGGTGCAGCCCAGTTTTCTGTTGGATTTTTAATTCTTTTTGTGGTTTGTGCCCATTCCCTCAGCCCAGGCCTGCCCTGGGGAACAGCTGGAATTGGCTCCGTTTGGATCCCAGTTTGGCTCCGTTTGGATCCCAGTTTGGCTCAGTTTGGCTCAGTTTGGATCCCAGTTTGGATCCCAGTTTGGATCCCAGTTTGGCTCAGTTTGGATCCCAATTTGGATCCCAGTTTGGATCCCAATTTGGCTCCGTTTGGATCCCAGTTTGGATCAGTTTGGCTCAGTTTGGATCCCAATTTGGATCCCAGTTTGGATCCCAGTTTGGCTCAGTTTGGATCCCAGTTTGGCTCAGTTTGGATCCCAGTTTGGATCCCAGTTTGGATCCCAGTTTGGATCCCAGTTTGGCTCAGTTTGGATCCCAATTTGGATCCCAGTTTGGATCCCAGGGTGAGTGGTCACAGGGGAGCCCCTGGCTCAGGAGGGACCCTGGGTGTGCAGGAAGGGCTGGGCTGGGCTGGGCTGGGAGGTTTGGGCTGAGTTTTGGGAAGAGGAGCTGCCCTGGGGAAGATCTGTGCTTTCTTTGGGAGGGGAGAGCCCTGAGCTCACCCCAGGTTTGTGCAGCTGCAGGGGGGGATTTTGGACCTTGAACCCTTCCCTTTTCCTGGTCCCTTCTCCTGGCCGCTTTGCCGAGTGGCTGCTGTGAAATTCCAAATTCCAGGGATTTTCTGCTGAGCAGGGCTGGAGAGGATGGAGCTGCAGGTTTGGGGAGCATTAAAATCCCAGACTGCAGGGATTTAGGTGCCTGTGCCAAGCTCTGGCAGGGCTGCAGAGGATGGAGCTGCAGGTTTGGGGGGAATTAAACACAAATTGTGTCTGCTGGGGACGTCCAGGTGCACCCTGACTGCCAATGCTGGATTTTGCTCCCTGTCCTTCCCTGCCCTTTCCAACAGCCAGACCCCAAGCACCCAGGGAAGTCGGCAGCTGAGAGGTGAGTGAAGAGGTGACGAGAACTTTCAACCAGATCTGGAGAGGGAAGGGCAAATATTCATGGTAGAAATCTCATTTTGTCATATCAGAGGCGGCATCAGTGTATACAAACAAAGTAACTTGGGATTTTTGTAATTGATATTCTCTTGTATTTTTTTTAGGTTCAATTAAGGGTTCTTGCTGACATGTTGAAACGCGTTTTCTAAAGCAAATACTTGCAAATTATGCCTATAGAAATTTAGGTTTCGTAGCTGACAGCTATGATTGATTCACGTTGTCATATTGGAGGGACTTAGCTCAGAAAGCTCAAACCTTTTCAACCCCAAATTTGCTTTTATTGCCTTTTAATACTGACTTGAAATATGACAACTTGGTTTGTACATGAATATTGCAGTATTTTATTTCCATATATTAAGAAAATAACATTTCCACTCAGGATAACAGCGCTGTTTTCCTGGGAGGGAGTGGTATGAGTGTCATGACAATGTCATGTGATGGTAGAATTTCTTCATTGACGAATCTATAGTGGTTGTGTATACTTTATTTACCCATCTTTGTGTTCCTACCCAAAACTGGAGCCTTTTGTTGTTTCCTCCCTGCTGAGCCCTCGGGGCTCCCGGGGGCAGAATTGGAGAAAACCCCTCACTGGGTCATTTACACCCCAAAGAATTGTGCAGATCCTGACATTTTGGGTACAAACAGCGCTGCAGGCACTCGTGGTGGCAGAGCCCGAGTCTGCTGGTTTGGCTGAGCCCTTGGATGCCTCCCCCACCTGAGCAGCCTGGCTGAGACCAGCACCACTTCCCCTTCCTTCCTCGTTCCTCGTGGCCTTCTCCCACCAAAATCCACTTTTTTCTCTTTTTTCTCCCCTTTTCCTTTCCCGTTGCAGGCGGGGCTGGCGGGGGTGCAGCAGAGCCCCACTGGGTGCAGTTTGTGCTTTTTGGGGGGGTCCCAGGGCTGGCTGAGATTTGGGATGGGCTGGGGGCCGCCCTGGGTGCTCCTGGCTGGGGCTGGGGGCGGCACCAGGGTGGCTCTGCCCCATCCCCAGGGTGGCTCTGCTGGTCCCAATGGTGGCTCTGCCCCATCCCCAGGGTGGCACCAGGGTGGCTCTGCCCCATCCCCAGGGTGGCTCTGCCCTCCCCAGGGTGGCTCTGCTGTCCCCAGGATGGCTCTGCCCTCCTTGGCACCCCCGTGCTGCCAGCCCCAGTAATTCCCGTGTTTGTCTGTTCAGAACAACCTCTGGCATAACAAACTATTGACAACTATTGACTGTTCTTAGGCGGTGGGGATAAATTTTCCTTTTTTTTTTTTTTTTCCCATGACTTTTCGTGACTGACTTTGGCTGTAAAACTTTTTTTGTTCAACAGCAAAAGTTTATTTTGGGGGGGTTTTTTTGTTGGATTATTTTTTGTTGTTCTTGTTCCAAGATGTGTAATTCTTTTACGGATTTTTTTTTTATTATTATTCCTTTTTTTTTTTTTCTAACATTGCTTCATTAAACAACTAAATATTTAAAAATGTAATATTTGGACCAGATGTTGTGAATAATAGTAGATAAAGCTATTTTATTCTGTATTTTTAAAGCTGTTCAGTATAAATAAACGCGGGCATAGATGCAGTGATTGTTCCTTCGGTGGTGAATTGTGGAATTACAGCATCCTGGAGTGGTTTGGCTTGGAAGGGAAGGATTCCTCCCTAATTGATTGATTTCTTCCTAATGGATGATTAATTAATTGATGAATGGATTATTAATTTCAGAATCCAGGTGATGGCCAGATCCAACCCAGAGTCTTTGGAGCTGCCCAAATCCACAACCCCCAAATGCCTTTGGGACCCTCAGCTCCCACCTCGGGGAGTTCCTGGGTTTGTGGGGCACAGGCTCAGATTCCTGCCCCTTTCTTGGCATTTCCTGCCTGTTCCTGGGATTCTTAATGGGATTTCCTGCCCATTCCTTTTGATTCCTGCCCCTTCCTGAGATTCCCTTCCCATTCCTGGGATTCTTCCTGGGATTCCTGCTCCATTCCCCCCTCCAGGCTCCACTGCCTGAGCACTGGTGACAGCGAGCAGGACCTGGCAAAAGTCAGGATTTTACCCCAATTCCACAGCCAAGATTCCCCTGTGCTCCCACAGGTGCCCACCCCAAACCCCGGATTTATTTTTATTATTTTTATTTTTATTTTTATTTTTATTTTTCTGTTTGCATCCCCCCCCCCCAGGAGCTGAGGGTCAGGGGAAGCTCTCCCCGTGTTTGGGGACAAATCCTGGGGTTTGGGGCCGGCTCCATTGTCCTCTCTCCCCACCACAAAGGGCCTCTGATCCCTGCCAGCCCTGGAGATGCTGCTGGAATATCAATCCTGACCCAGCCCCGCTCACTTTCGCCGAGTCAGTGCTTCCCTGAGCCAGAACTTCTCATATTTTACACAGAAATCCAAGAAAATCTGGGAAAAAAGGCCCATTCCAGCCTGTGCCTGCAGAGAGGCCAGTTTGGCTCAAGCAGCTGCTTTGATTATTTCTTTGTTTTGGGGTTGTTTGGTTGGGGTTTTTTTGTTTTTTCCCTTTCGTGTGGGCTGTTTCTAGGCAAATTCCTTCAAAAGAAAAAAAGCCCAGAGGAGCCACAAAGCTCTGGGAAAGGTCAGGGGCAGACAAAGGAGGAGGGACACGGCTGCTGCTCCTCTGGAATACTGAACACCCCCAGACACCCCCAAACTCTCTCTAAACACCTCCCAGCGCCCCCAAACTCCCCCCAGGACACCAGAACCGGCCGGGCAGGATGGGACCCCGATCCTGGGAACGCTGAGTGCTGCAGCTGCTGCTCCAGGCAGATTTTATTGGAATTTATTTCCTCCTCCATCCCTGCTCGGGGGCGGTTTTGGAGCCGGGTGGGATCCCGAGGCCGAGGGGAGCAGCCAAGTGTGCTGCCTGCACGGCTCTGGCACTGAAAATCCCAGGATTTGGGGCTTTTTAGGGCAGAAACAGCCGCTCCAGCCTGTGGGGTGCAGCCCAGAAATTCCCTCTGGGGATTCTGGACAAAGCTGGAGCTGATTGTGGGAGCATTTCCAGCCTGGCTGCGTGGGATGGGGATTCCTTCGGGGTTCTGGTCTTGGCAGTGGGGTTGGAGAATCCCTTGGGATCCTGTTCCTGACGCTGGGAATGGGGAACCTTTTGGGATCCTGTCCTTACCATTGGAAATACCAGGGCATTTCTGGGGACAGTGGGGGCGAGGTGTCCTTGGGGAACCCGGAACCTGCCCAGGGACGTTCCTGGAGCATCCCTCGGGATGTTTGGGCGGGGACAACGCGGCTCCCGGAGGTGACGCCTTTGGGGTGCCCAGCCCTGGCACCCGGGCAGGGATCCCGGGGCCGCGATGTCCTCAGGGATGCGGGTTCCGGGCTGACCCCGGTTGCGGGAGGGAGGGACGGGGGTCCCCGGGGAGGGAGGGGGCGTCCCCAGGGAGGGAGGGGGCGTCCCCCGCGCTGCCACCCCCGGCCCCGCCCGCGCCCCTCCCCGTCCCGCCCCGCCCCGCCCAGGGGCGGCCTCCGGGGCACCGGCTGCGAGCGGAGCGGCACCGGCACCGGCACCGGGTGAGTGCGGGCGGGATGGGGCATCACCCCCATCCCCATCCCCATCCCCATCCCCATCCCCATCCCCATCCCCATCCCCATCCCGCTCCCCATCCCCATCCCCGTCCCCCGCGCCGGGAGCGGCCCCGGGGCTGAGCCGGGCCCCCCCCCGCCGCAGCCGGGAGCTCGCGGAAAACCTCCGGGATCCCCGGGATCCGTCCCCCAGCCCCGGTGTCACCTCAGCCTCCCCGAGCGCCCCCAGCATCGCCCCCCGAGCGGGGCTGGAGCGGCCGCGCTTCCCTGCCCGGGCTCGGCACCTTCGCTCCCCGTCCCGCCCGCGCTGTCCCGGGGCCCGCCCGCAGCCCCTGGCGGCCGCCGGCTCCTCCCGAGGGCTTCACCCGAGCGCGGCCCCGCTGTCCCCGGGTGACCCGAGCCCCTCCCGCGGCCCCTCCGCGGGCGCTGAGCGCTCCCTCCTTCCCCTGTGCCCCGCAGGACGGAGCGGCCGGGCCGGAGAACAATAGCGGCGCTGGGAACAATGGAGCGGCCGCCGCTCCCCGCTTAGGGATGCGGGCCGGGGCAGCGCTCCCAGCCCGGGAGTAGCGCAGGAACCGCGGCCAGCGCAGGATCCGCGCCTCGGGGTGAGCGCTCGGCTCGGTGCCCGCTCCGCCCGTGCCCCGGCGCCGCCTCCGGGCGATGTTCGGGCACCGGAGCGGCCTCGGGCCGGGGAAAGGCGGCCGGGGCTGCGGGGAGGGAGCATCGCGGCCTCTCCGGGGATGGGATATTCCCACAATGCTCGGCTGCGCCAGATCCGCGCCTCCCGCCCCATGCCGGGGATGCTGCCGGGGTGGGGTGGGACTGAAGCAGCAGAAACCCCCCAAAAGCCGCCGATTTCTCTGCAGGAGCAGGGAAGAACATCGCTCTCCTGCTAAAAACGCGGTTTTGGAAGGGTGGCGGCGGGGTTGGCTACTTTTTTCCTTGTTTTGTTGTGTTGGAGCCGGGCAGGAGCTGTGCGGATGCGGCCGGGCTGGGCTGCGGGCGTGCGGGACGGGCTTTAGGGGGGCTGGTGTTGGGGTGGGGAACAAGAGGAGGCAGAGAGGGCCCGAACCCTCCTCGGTTTGCCCCGGAGCTGCGCTAAAAGCGCTTTGCAAAGCACCAAGAGAGGCTCGGGCCGGGCAGGGCAGGGTGGAACCGCGGCAGCTCCGAGCGGGAAACTGAGGCACGGGGGTGCCGGGAGCTGAGCCGGCCCCAAAGGGCCAGGGTTGAGCAATGCAGCGACTTCCACTTGGCCAGCGCTGTGATCTGGGTGATTCCCAGCATTTCCCCGGTGGTTCCCAGCCGGTTTTTTTTGTGATTCCCAGCTTTTCCCGGGTTATCCCAGCTTTTCTGGGTGATTCTCAGCTTTTCTGGGTGATTCTCAGCTTTTCCCGGGTTATCCCAGCCTTTCCCGGGTTATCCCAGCTTTTCTGGGTGATTCTCAGCTTTTCCCGGGTTATCCCAGCATTTCCCGGGTTATCCCAGCTTTTCTGGGTGATTCTCAGCTTTTCTGGGTGATTCTCAGCTTTTCCCGGGTTATCCCAGCCTTTCCCGGGTTATCCCAGCATTTCCAGGGTTATCCCAGCTTTTCTGGGTGATTCTCAGCTTTTCCCGGCTGATTCACAGCATTTCCCGGGTGATTTGCAGCATTTCCCCGGTGATTCCCAGCCTTTCCCGGGTTATCCCATCCTCTCCCGGGTGATTCCCGGTCCCGGAGCCGCCTCTCCCCTCCGCTCCCAGCCTGGTTTTCTCTGCAGACCCAAAAAAGGAAGAATTTTCCCCTTTCCTGAGCGCTAGGAAGGGGATGTGATGACGGAGGCCAAGGTGGCAGAGCCGGGGCGTAAACAGGAAACTCCTCGGCACGGGAGGATGAACCTGCACCTTGGAGCTCCCCTTCCATCCCAACACGGGACTTTTCTGATGGCTCCTGCTCGTCCCCGTGTCCCCTTCGAGGGAATTGGGATTTTGGGAATTGGCATTGACCCCTGGGCATCTCCAGGATGCCCTGGAAAAAAAGCTCCGAGTGGTACCAAGGGCTCCACCCTGGGCTCTGCTGCTCCGGGAGGGGTTTTTCCTCTCACTTTTGTGGTTTTGCTGCTCCAGGGTGGTTCTTTTCAGTCCCTTCGGTGTTTTTGCTGCTCCAAAAGGGCTCTTTTCACTCACTTTGATGATTTTGCTGCTCCAGGAGGGTTCATTCCACTCCTTTTGCTCTTTTTGCTGCTCTAGGAGAGTTCTTCGCACTCATTTCGGTGTTTTTGCTGCTCCAGGAGGGTTCTTTTCACTGCCTTTGCTTTTTTTGCTGCTCCAGGAGGGTTCTTTTCCCTCACTTTGGTGATTTTGCTGCTCCAGGAGGGTTCTTTTCCCTCACTTTGGTGATTTTGCTGCTCCAGGAGGGTTTTTTTCCACTCACTTTGGTGTTTTTGCTGCTCCAGGAGGGGGTTTTGGGGTTTTTTTTCACTCCTTTTGGTGTTTTTGGCACCATTTTCAGATCTGCCATGTCCTTTAATCCCCCTTGAACCTCCCCAGAGCTTTTCCTCCCTTGCCAGGGGTCCCCCACCAGGGGATGCCCCTTCTGCCACTCCCGCACCTCACACCTGGAACCCCAAATTTGGGACCCCACACTCAGCTGCTGCCCCAAAACCCCATGGATTTATCCCAAACCCTTGAGCCAGCTGCAAAATCCCCTCCTGGTACCATTTTTGGTGAATAAATGGGATTATTCCTGTGGGAGGATGGATGGAGGTGGCTGCAGGAGGAAGGGTGGTGCCAGATTTTGCTGAATTTTGCCAAATTTCACCGAATTTTACCAAAATACTCAGGCAGCTCCTCAGGAAACCCAAAGCTTTGTCAGCTCTTCTGCAATTTTCCTTCTCCTTCTGCTTTTTCTCTGAGCCCCAGGGCTGGGCTGGGCCGATTTCCTGCCCTTCCCCTCCTGACACTGAGGAGTTTTTGCTGTTGAAAATCAGTTTTTATCCCAACGTGTGGGATGGAGCCCCCAGGATTGCTGCCCTGCAGGAGCCTTAGGGTTTGAGTTTGTCCCCTGACAGGTTTTACTGCCCTGGCCTGGATTTTGGGGTGAATTTGGGGTTTTTTCTTTCAGGAAAAGGAGGATTTGTGTCCCAGGGGGCTGGGAGGAAGCACATGGAGAGCAGGGAGGTGGAGGAAGTCAGAGCCTTGAGGAGCAAACGCTTTTTGCTCGCCTCAGTTTCTCTTCCAGGAGAAGGGGAGGGAGGGAAAAGAACCTGAAAAATGAAATTTTTCCATCCAAGGAAAAGCATGACCCCAAAAACGCTTTTTTCACCATTTAACACCTCCCAGTTCCCCATTCTGAGGCCTCTTTGAGGGCTGATTTCCAAACTGAGCATCCCAAGGGCTTCACCCCAAACCCCACCTCAATTCCACCCTGCAGCCCCCAAAAATCCCCTGAGCTCTGAGCCAGGGCCCGTCCCAGGTGGGATTTGGGGTTCCCAAGGGTTTGTGTGGCCCAAAAACCCGGCTGGGATCGTAAAAACCTGAAGGATCAGCCCAGAATTTCTGCCTGCCTGGAAATCCATCCCCGGCAGCCGCTCCCGGCCCTGCGCCTCTGAGCTCAGGGGGTGAAAAAGGGCAAAAACCTCGGGGAAAAGGAAAATTCCCAGTGCCCCTCCCAGCCTCGCTGCTGCGACACCCGGGGTGCTGCGAATGCAAATTCAGCGCGAGGAGAGAAAGGAGATCTCGGCGGGGATTAAATTTTCAGTGAGTTCGGGCGCCTCTGTCCTTATCTGATCTCCCTCGTTCCCCGAGGAGCCGCCGAGCCCCGCCCGCCCCTCCGAGCCTTTTCCAGGCCCTGGGGGTTTATTCGTGTTTCGTTAGTTAGTTCATTTTAGGTTTACTTTTAGTTTTTATCTATTTATTTATTATATTTCTCTAAATTTTATTTATTTTCTTCTTATTTTTTAAATTTTATTTATTTTTACATTTAGTTTTTCATTTCCTATTTATTTATTTAAAAGTTTTTTTAATTTATTTAAAGTTTTATTATTTTATTATTTTATATAATTTTGAATTTTAATTTAAATTACTTTTGATTATTTATTATTTTTATTATCTTCAATTTTTATTCTTACTTTCATTCTTATTTTTGATTCCTTTTCATTGCTTTTTATTTTGTGACTTATTTTATTTTCATTTTTAATTGGTTTCATTTTTAGTTCTAGCTTTGCTTTTATTTTTACTTTTATTTCTATTATATGTATATATTTATACTTATAAAATATATTTATATTTATACTTTTATTTTTATTTCCATTTTTTTATTTCCATTTTTATTTTTTATTTTTATTTCAATTTTTATTTCCATTTCTATTTTTTATTTTTATTTCCATTATATGTATATATTTATACTTATACAATATATTTATACTTATACTTTTATTTTTATTTCCATTTTTTTTTTATTTCCATTTTTATTTCCATTTCTATTTTTTATTTTTACTTCCATTTTTATTTCCATTTTTATTTCCATTTTTATTTTTTATTTTTATTTCCATTTTTATTTTTTTATTTTTCTCCCCCAGGGGAGGGTGGCTGGCTTGGCTCTCCTGACCCCATCGTGTCCCCCCCAGCCCGGCTCCCCCCATGCCCGCCCGGCCCCACCATGGAGCTCAGCAGTGCAGGGGGCGCCGTGCCCTGCGGGAAGGACAAATTCATCTCCAGGTACCGGGGACAGGGACAGGGGGGACACGGGGGGACATGGGCGGGGACACGGGGCTGACATGGGGCTGGGGCATTCCTGGTGTTCAGGGGATATGGGATGTGGGATATGGGATGGGATACGGGTTAAGGGATGTGGGATTTGAGATGTGGGATGTGGGGTCTGGGATGAATGTGGGATGGATTTGGGATATGGGATATGGGATGGATGTGGGATATGGGATATGGGATGGTTTTGGGATATGGGATATAGGATATGGGATTTGGGATATGGGATATGGGACATGGGATGGATGTGGGATATGGGATGGTTTTGGGATATGGGATATGGGATATGGGATATGGGACATGGGATGGATGTGGGATATGGGATGGTTTTGGGATATGGGATATGGGATATGGGATATGGGATTTGGGATATGGGGTATAGGGTGTGGGACAGATTTGGGATACGGGATGTGGGATAGGGGATGGCTTAGCTGGAACCTGAACTGGGGAATGTGGTGTGGAATGTGTTATCTGGAACCTAAAATATACAATATATACAATATATAACACTATCTACAATCCATATATTGCATTGTATATATACAATATCTACCAATATCTACAATATATAACACCACCATAGAATGTGTAATGTATAACAATGAATCACAATATCTAACAATACATACTATAAATATATATATTGTATTGTATATATACAATATCTACCAATATACAACAATATCTACCAGTACATACAATATATAACCACAGATAACAACACTATCTAATGTATAACACATAATAATACATGCAATATGTGACATCACTGTATAATGTGTAATATATAACAATATCTAACAATACATACTATAAATATATATATTGTATTGTATATATACAATATCTACCAATATCTACAATATATAACAACACCATAGAATGTGTAATGTATAACAATGTATCACAATATCTAACAATACATACTATAAATATATATATTGTATTATATATATACAATATCTACCAATATACAACAATATCTACCAGTACATACAATATATAACCAGAGATAACAACACTATCTAATGTATAACACATAATAATACATGCAATATATGACATCACTGTATAATGTGTAATATATAACAATATCTAACAATCCCCACGATTTGCACTGGGTTTGCCCCTTTTATTTTTGTTTTTCTCGCCACTTTGCCCCTCGGAGCTTTGCTCTGAGCTGGAGGAGGCCGGCGTGGCCCCCTCGCCTGTGACCACTCGTGACTCCAGCGTGACCCCCCAGGAATCTGATAAAATCTTTTGGTGTTCGCCTCGTGACCAACTGCCCCGAGCTCCTTTGGGGTTCCTTGTGCCTTTTAGGGACATTTATGGGGGACACCCTCACAGGGAGATTCTCCCCCTAATTGTGGCTGCAAAAGGTGGGGCCCCCAGCAAAACCTTCAATAAGGGAGGAGGAAAAAGACCCAAATCTGCCTCAAATAAAGCAGTTGTTGGGTCCCCAGCAGCACAGAGGGTCCCTCAGCCAGGGCAGCAATTCCTGCTTTTCCTGTAGCATCTCAGGGGTCACTGGTGGTGCCTGCAGCATCTCCCCTCTCACCCCAAACCCCATCTCAGCCCCTTTTTTCCCCATTTTTTAATTTTTCCCCCAGGAATGAGCTGCTCCTGCACCTCAAGACCTACAACATCTACTACGAGGGGCAGAACCTGCAGCTGCGGCACCGGGAGGTGAGAGAGGAGGGGATTGGGGGGCACAACAGGGAATCCAGGGCTCCAACAGCTCCTCTGGGAACTCCAAATTTATATTATATATATGTAATATTTCTATTATTATTTTATATTTATATATATATATATATATGTAATTTGCATTCACTATATATATATATATATATATATATATATAAATTTTTATATATAAATCTATAAATCTTTATATTATATATAAAATCTTTATATATATACAATCTGCATTTGGATTTATATATATATATAATCCTTATATTATATATGTAATTTGCATTCAGATTATATAGATATATAAATTTATATATATAAATTTACCATAGATATCATATATATTTACATTGCTTTGTGTATATAAAATATTTCAATTATATATATAAAATCTGCATTCAAATTATATGTACATATCTGAGTTTTTTAATATGATATGTAAACCTTTATATTATATATAAATGCTTATATTATATATAGAAAATCCTTATATTCTATGTATAAAATCCTTATGTTTTATGCATAAAATCCTTATAGTCTACGTATATAATCCATATATTCTGTATATAAAATCCTTATAGTCTACATATAAAGTCCTTGTATTCTGTGTATAAAATCCTCGTATTCTGTGTATAAAATCCTTATATTCTATGTATAAAATCCTCATATTCTACATATAAAATCCCTGTGTTCTGTGTATAAAACCCCTATATTCTGAGTATAAAACTCCTGTGTTCTGTGTGTAAAATTTCCCGTGTTCTGTGTGTAAATTTCCCATATTCTCTGTGTAAAATCCCCGTGTTCTGTGTGTAAATTTCCCGTGTTCTCTGTGTAAAATCCCCGTGTTCTGTGTGTGAATGTGGCTGCAGGAGGAAGGGGAGCTGATCGTGGAGGGGCTGCTGAACATCTCGTGGGGGCTGCGCCGCCCCATCCGCCTGCAGATGCAGGACGACAACCAGCGCATCCGCCCGCCACCCTCCTCCTCCTCCTGGCACTCGGGCTGCAACCTGGGCGCCCACGGGTGAGTGAGGGCAGAGACAGCCCCAAAACACAGCCCTGAAAACACAGACCCAAAAATACAGACCTGAAAAACACAGACCCAAAAGTACAGACCTGAAAAATACAGACCTAAAAAACACGGCCCTGAAAAAACACAGCCCCCAAAATACGCAGCCCCAAAAACGGGCAGGCAGCCCCCAAAAAACACAACCCTGAAAAACACAGCCCTAAAAACACAGCCCCAAAAAACAGCCCTAAAAAACACAGCCCTAAAAATACAGACCTAAAAAACACAGCCCCAATAAACACAGCCCTGAAAAACACAGCCCCAAAAACACAGCCCCAAAAATACACAGCCCCAGAAATGGGCAGGCAGCCCCAAAAACACAGACACAAAAATACACAGCTCCAAAACCACACACAGACAACCCAAAAACATTGAGCCCCAAGACCGCAGGGCCCCAAAAACCACAGAGACAGCCCCAAAACCGCACAAACAGCCCCAAAACCTCCCTCCAGCCTGTCAGGATGTACAGGTTGCACCCCTGGGCAAGGCACCCCAGGACAGAGACCCAGGACAGGCCACCCACCCCCTCTGTCCCCACCCAGGTCTGTGCTGAAGCCCAGCACCCTGCCGGACATCCAGGTGACAGATGTGGACGCTGCCACCCGCACGGAGAATTCTGGCACAGGTGAGCCGGGCTGGGATCCACCGGCATTGGATCCACCAGGATCAGTCCTGGGGCTCAGATCCACCAGGTTTGGATCCAGCAGGATTGGACTTGGATCCACCAGGCTTGGATCCACTGGGATCGGTGCTGGGGCTCAAATCCACGGGGAGTAGTCCCAGGGCTTGGATCCACCGGGATTGGGTCCACCAGGATCAGTCCCAGGGCTCTGCTGGGGCTCAGGAGTGGTCCTGGGGCTCGGCCTGGGGTCAGTCCTATGGCTCAGATCCCCTGGGACTGAAGGTGCTGTGCAGCCCCCAGGGCGGCAGAGGAGGCCCCGCAGCTGATGAGGACCCGCAGCGACGTCGGCGTCCGGCCCCGCGGCAGCGCCCGCACGGCCGGGGAGCAGCGGCGGCTGCGGCGGCACCGCTTCTCCATCAACGGCCACTTCTACAACCACAAGGTGAGCCCAGGGGTCACCGTCCGCCCTCACGGGTGGGTTTTGTGGTGGTGAGTGATCTCAGAGTGCAAAAAGAACCGACACGGCACAAGGGGGTTTGCAGTGACTATCAAAACAAATGTACCTTTATTGAATAACTACAGCCAAATGTGTTGGGGAGGAACTGGGGGAGAAAGGGGAAAAATAAGGAAAAGAGGGAGAAAAAAAGAAAGGTGTGGAGCTACCAAACGTAGAACAGTGGAGTCCTTCGGTGTCCAGCCGATGGAGTTCACCAGGCGATGTCCAGGGAGACCTCAGGGGTGCAGCCCATCTGGACTCTAACCGTACTCTTTATTGATGGAGGAAGGGGACGAATCTTGAAACCGAATCAAAGGTAGCCTATTGTACTTTGGGGGGAAAGAATGGTATTTAGAGAAGGGTACACCCAGTCCATGTTCTCAGCAGTGGGTGAGAGCCGTTGTCTTCATGGCCCACTGCTCACACCTGCAACATCCATCTTGCTTTGGTCAGCTTGCCTCCCCCACACACCTCCCTGGGTCGGGGGCTTCAGTCCCAGTCCTTGGAAAGAGTGGGGAGGGGGCCCTTTCACACAGGGCTTTCATGTCGTGGTTTTTGATGGAAAGGAGCCTTTTCACACAGGGCTTTCATGTCGTGGTTCTTGATGGAAAGGGGCCTTTTCACACAGGGCTTTCATGTCGTGGTTTTTGATGGAAGGGCTCCTTACATCTCAGTCTGTCTGTCACGGAGACTATAAACGAGTGAGAGGGGTCTTCTGTGGGGAACCACCCAGAACTCAGGAGAAGCCCAGCCAGGCCGAGAGGTGGGACATCTCCCAGGGCTCTCGTTGCCAAAGGAGGAAGGTGCCCCCTTCTTGTTTCCATGGGGCTCAGTGCAGCACGCAGCAAACACCCCTGTAACAGGAGCTTAGCGATGTGCTGAGTCTCAGGCTCCTTGCTGTGTAACTTTCTCCAGCAGGGCCAGAGAGGCCAGAGATTTCAGGCAGGGTCTTTTCTTCAGTGGTCCCCAATGAGGATTGTGAGGCAAAAATGAGAGGAGCTTCGGACAGAGCCTCACAGGGGGGCTCCAGGGGGTCTGGGGGATGCAGGGGGTCCTGGCAGGGCTCTCAGTGCCCGCCGTGCCCCGCAGACCTCGGTGTTCACGCCCGCCTACGGCTCCGTCACCAACGTGCGCATCAACAGCACCATGACCACGCCCCAGGTGCTCAAACTGCTGCTCAACAAATTCAAGGTATGGGCATCACCCCTCACTCAGTGCTCTGGGTGCAGCTTGTGTTGTGGATAAAATGAATTAAAATGTTTTATAGGTTATATGTATAATATCTGCATGCAGATTTTTTATCTATCTATCTATCTATCTATCTATCTATCTATCTATCTATCTATCTATCTATCTATCCATCCATCCATCCATATACATATATATAAAGTATTATCTATTTGTATTCATATTTTCATATTTTTAGATTTTATTACTCTATATATTTATTTATATAGTTTATATTTATATTCATATAGTTTATAAATCTTTATATTAGATACATGTAATTTGCATTCAGATTATATAAATATGAATTTTTTATATAAATCTTTATATTATATATAAAAAATATTTATATGTGTAAAACCTGCATTCACATTATATATAATGTATATATGTGTATATACACACACACATACACATATATATGTGTATATATATATAAATATAAAAATCTATACCCTATATATACATATATATATAAATATAAATCTATATATCTATACATAGACTATACCAGGGCAGAACCTGTCCCTTTACCAGAGCTTTGTGTCTCCCCCCAGATCGAGAACTCAGCAGAGGAGTTTGCTCTGTACATGGTGCACACGAGCGGAGGTGGGTGCCCCAAATCCCCTGGCTGTGAGCGCCCCAAACCCCCAGGCGGGAGTGCCCCAGATTAATCCCCTGGCCAGGAGTGCCCCAAATCCCCACGGTGCTGCCACTTCAGCCCTGGTGCTGCCCAGGCACTGCCAGTTCCACCCAGACACTGCCAGTACAACACAGGCACTGCTGGTACTGCTCTGGCGCTGCTGGTACCACCTGGGCAGTGCTGGCACCACCTGGGCACTGCTGGTACCACCTGGGCACTGCTGGTACCACTTTGGCACTGCTGGTACCACCCTGGCACTTCTGGTACTGCCCTGGCACTGCTGGTACCACTTTGGCACTGCTGGTACCACCCTGGCACTGCTGGTACTGCCCTGGCACTGCTGGTACTGCTCTGGCACTGCTGGTACCTCATGGGCACTGCTGGTACTGCCCTGGCACTGCTGGTACTGCTCGGGCACCGCTGGTACCACTTTGGCACTGCTGGTACTGCTCTGGCACTGCTGGTACCTCATGGGCACTGCTGGTACCACCCTGGCACTTCTGGTACTGCTCTGGCAGTGCCGGTACCACCCTGGCAGTGCTGGTACCGCCCTGGCAGTGCCGGTACCGCCCTGGCCGTGCCGGTGCCCGTCCGGTGCCAAGGCCGCGGCTGCGTTGTCCCTGCAGAGAAGCAGCGCCTGCGCGGCAGCGATTTCCCGCTGCTGGCCCGCGTGCTGCAGGGCCCCTGCGAGCAGGTGTCCAAGGTGTTCCTCATGGAGAAGGACCAGGTGGAGGAGGTCACCTACGACGTGAGTGCGGCCCGGGGGCTGCGGGGGGAGATCTGGGGTGTTTGGGGGTCGGGGCGTCACAGGTTTGGGTGGGAGGGACCCCAAATCCCAGCCAGGGCCACCCCTGCCATGGCAGGGACACCTCCCCTGTCCCAGGCGGCTCCAAGCCCTGCCCAGCCTGGCCTGGGGCACCTCCATGGATCCTGGGATGGCTTCTTTGGGAATTCTGTGCCAGCCCCTCCTCGCCCCCACAGGGGAGGGTTTATCCCCAGTGAACAGAGACACCCTGGGGCTGCAGGAGCTGCTCTGTCCATGAAAACTCCTGATCCCCCAGGAAATTCCCCAGAGCATTCCCAGAGCGTTCCCAGTACATTCCCAGTGCATTCCCAGTACATTCCCAGAGCATTCCCAGTACATTCCCAGCACATTCCCAGTACATTCCCAGTGTGTTCCCAGTGCATTCCCAGTGTGTTCCCAGTGCATTCCCAGTACATTCCCAGTGTGTTCCCAGTACATTCCCAGTGCATTCCCAGAGCATTCCCAGTGTGTTCCCAGTGCATTCCCAGTACATTCCCAGAGCATTCCCAGTGTATTCCCAGTGCATTCCCAGTGTGTTCCCAGTACATTCCCAGTGTGTTCCCAGTGCATTCCCAGTACATTCCCAGTACATTCCCAGTGCGTTCCCAGCCCTGCAGTGCCGTCCCAGCCCTGCTCACAGAACAGGGATTTCCCAGGAATTGTTTTTCCCCCTGCTGGCAGCAGCTCCCTTGTGCCATCTGCCGGCTCTGCTCTGAAATCCCAAATCCCGCCCCAAACCCGGCACTTTTGGGGTGAATTTGGGGTTAAGCAGCTCTGAGGCTTTGACACTCAGAGCCACCTCCAGCACCCAGTGGGTGAATCAAAATAAATAAATAAATAAGATAAATAAACCTTAGACTGTTCTTTTTCCCATAATTATCCACTTGTTTGCACGAGCTGATGCTCACAAATATAATTTTTTTTAGGGTTTGCTGTAAAATGTTGGGGTCTTTGGTGAAATCTGAGGAGATGCTGGGGGGTGGGCGATTTCCTCCCCCTCTTCACCATCTCCTGCCGCTCCTCTCCCACCCAGGTCGCCCAGTACATCAAATTTGAGATGCCCATCCTCAGGAGCTTCATCCAGAAGCTGGAGGAGGAGGAGGACCGGGAAGTGAAGAAGCTGAAGCACAAGTACGTGGGGCTGGGGGGAAGAACATCCCAAAAAAAACCCCATCTGTGCATCCCTGGGATGCTCCAGCACTGGGATTTTCCCTGCCTGGTGATCCCTAAGTTTGGGGAAGCAGAGAGGGGGAAAATAGGAGGGAAAAATCCTCGTTTTTGGGATTTTTGTGGGATTTTCTGCCTGGTTTTGTGGTGTTTCCTGCAGTGGAGGTGGGGTTTGGCATCCCCAAAGGTGGGGTTTGAATTATCCCAGGGTTAAAAACCCTTTTCTTTTGATTTCTGTGCCTCCCCAGGTACTCCATCCTGCGGCTGATGATCGAGCAGAGGCTGGAGGAGATCTGCGAGGGCCCCACGGCCATGTGAGCGTCCCTGGGATGTGCTGCACCAAATCCCAACCCCAAAACGCTCCTGGTGCCCACCTGGCTGGCCCCAGCCCCGAGCCAAACCCCCCTCCCAAACCTCCATCCCCTCACAATCCTCGGGGGGCTCCTCCCAGGAAGGCTCTGGATGGTGGCAGCTTCAGCCAAAACCTCAAATCCCTGCAAAACACGGGGAAAAAAAAAAAAAAACAAAAAAAAAAAGATAAAAAAAGAGGAAATCTCTGAGCAGCACCAAGGAGAGGCTGCCAGAACTGCAGAGCTGGAATTTTGGGGGGCTCAGGTTGGAAATGCCCGACGTGGCTCCCTGGGAGGGTCCTGCTGCTCGGCAGCAACAGAGCACAGAAAAATTCCTCTTTTTGTTTCAGAGAAAAGCACATTCCTGCCCTATCACCGCAATAATTCCCCGGTGTTGGGAGGATTTTGTAAATCCCAGGGGCTGGCTGAAATTTTGGGGGGGTTTAACCCTGACCTGGGGGCTCATGGGTGCATTTCCAGCCCAGGAGAAAATCCCATTTTTCCCCCAAAGCTGCAGCCACGGCGTGGCCCCTCCGTCCCCCCTGTAATTTGCACTAATATTTCAGGATTTTGAAGAAAACCACAATGTCAAACCTCTCTGGTAGCTGTAAATGCCAAAAAACCACAAAAACAAACGGCAGAGGGCCTTGAGCATCTCGAGGGGTCTGGATGGGAAAGGGGGAGAGGCAGGAGGAGGGGGAGGCAGAAATAAAGAGGATTTTGTTTTCCAAATCCATTTTCTAGCCAGGAAGTGATCCTGGTGAAACCAGGACAGCACCAGCTGGAAAAACCTCTTTCCTCCCAGGCTAAACCAGCAATACCCATTTTATACCTCGATGTGAATTAACCTCTGACTTTCTCCTCCCTTCCCTTTGAGTTTTTGCAATGCATCTTTGTAATATTTTTTTTTTTAATTTTTAATTTTTAATTTTAATTTTAATGGTACCTTTTCCACCTTTAACTCACGTTGGGGAAAGTGTTGTACAGCGAGAGGAGCTTTGGATGTGTTTGAAGGATGATTGTGGCACTGCTGCGTGGATTAACAAGGAAATAAAATAAAATAAAATAAAATATGTAGCAACTTCATGCAGAATGAAACCCCCTGAGTCAGAGCCTGGCTTTGTCCAAAAGAAATCACTTTTTGTGGGTAGAAATGCCATGGAAATGAATAAAAAATGAGAGTAAATCCTGAATCCACTGCCTGAGTGCCAGTGGAGGAGTTCCCCAAGGAGAAATGTTCTCACCTTCCAGATTTACAGATTCCCACCTAAATTTCTGGAGGATTTTTGGGGTATATTGGGCTAGTTTGGGGCTGGCTTGTCCAGAATAAATCACTTTTTGTGGCTAGAAACGCCGTGGAAATGGGTAAAAAATGAGATGAGAGAAAAGAGTAAAATCCTAGTGAAGAAGTTCCCCAAGGAGAAGCGCTCCCACTTTCCAGATTTACAGATTCCCACCTGAACTTCTGGAGGATTTTTGGGGAATACTGGGCTGGTTTAAAGTGTGGCTTGTCCAGAATGAATCACTTTTTGTGGCTAGAAATGCCATGGAAATGAGTAAAAAATGGGATGATAGGAAAGAGTCAAACCCCAAGGGAGAAGTTCCCCAAGGAGAAGCGCTCTCACCTCCCAGATTTAAACTCCCACCTGAACTTCTGGCGGATTTTTGGGGGAATATTGGGCAGGTTTAGGTTTTATCCAGCCCTTAGGGATTACCCATGGAAACGATTTAAAGAATGAGATGAGGGAAAAGAGTCAAATCCCAGCGGAGGAGCTCCCCAAAGCTGTCACCTCCCGGATTTAAACTCCCACCTGAATTCCCGGCGGATTTTTGGGGAACCCTGGGCAGGTTTGGGTTTTACCCAGCCCTCAGGAATTACCCATCCCCAGGGATAATTTACACCTGCGGGTACTTCCCTCCCAGCAGTTAAAGCCGCGGGTTTTGGGCCTCCTGGAAGCCGCTCCGGGGCTGTCCCGAGCCCTCCCCGCTCTCCCTCCCCTGCCGGGGGCAGGACCGGCCCCGATCCTGCGGGAAAAGCCCAGCCCAGCCCGGCAGGGCAGAGCCAGCGGGGCCCGGCCACGGGTAAGGGCAGCACCTCGCATTTCTGGGCTGAAAACACAAGGAGTTGGGTGTAGAAATAGCAAAAGAAAAAAAATAATAATTGGGATTTGTTTGGCACAAAGCTGAGCTGGAGGCTGGGATGGGGAGAGCAGCACTGGGATGCTCCAGCACTTGGATTTTCCCTGGCTGACCCCTAAGTTGGGGGAAGTATAGGGGGGGAAAACAGGAGGGGAAAATTCCTCATTTGGGGATTTTTTGGTGGGATTTGCCCCCCGGTTTTGTGCCGTCTGTGCCAACAGCTGGAAGGGGGGACACTCCTCAGCGCTTTCTTTAAAACAACCCCAAAAGCCGAAGGAGCGGGGCAGGAAAACGAGGCAAATTCAATTAAATTCAATCAGTTTCCATTTTTTGAAGGTGCGGGGTTGGAAGGGGCGGCGGGGCCAGGCCTGGCAGGTTCCAGCGGGGAGGGAATCGCTGACACAGCGGGGCCAGGGGGGCTCTGTTTGTCCAAACGCTTTTGTCAGCGCGGCCGCGGCTCTTTTGGGGCTGCTCCGGGGCCAGCGATGGCTCAGCAGCTTCAGCACAATGGGGATGTGTTTGCTCAGCCCCGGGGGAGGGCGACAGGGGGGGATCTCGTCCCCTTCCCGCGGCGGTTTGGGGATTTTTGGGGTGGTTTGCCCCGCGGTGCCCGCGCTCGCTGCTTGGTGGAAGAGTGGAATGAGGTAAAAATGTAAAGTAATGAGTTAAATTATGGAATTATGGAATGGGGTGGGTGGGGAGGGACCTTCAAGATCAGCCAGGTCAGCCCCTTGTTATGGGGAGGGAAATCTGCCACTGGAATGCATTGACTACGTATCAATATAATATATAAAAATAGGTATAATTACATTAAATATAATAAAAGTATACCACAATTATTAATATCACAATTATAATAATATAGAAAAATAATACAATGCTTATTAATATAACAATATAATAATGTATAAAATAACAATATAATTGTATATAAAACAATGCAATACTTAATAATATAATAATATAATATTATTATATTATACATAACATTATCTATTATTATGTATTAATGGTCTCTATTAGAAATCATTGGTTATTGATCACATATTATTATATATTCTGTATGAATCTATAATATGTAGTAACCTGGACAATAAATGAATGTATAAATCATAAAATAGAGATAATATAGAGACGTATAGAGATAATATAAAGAGATAGATAGAGATAATATATAGAGACAAATAGAGATAATATAAAGAGATATACAGAGATAGTATGGAGAGATAAATAGAGATCATATGGAGATAAATAGAGACAATAGAGACAGGTAATTAGAGATAATATAGAGATAAATAGAGATAATATAGAGAGATGCATAGAGATAAATAGAGATAATATAGAGAGCTTTATGGCGATAATATAGAGATAAATAGAGACAGTATACAGAGATAAAAGCCACTGAGGTTATCTTGGTGCTAATAACACCAAGTTTGGGGCTTTGCCACTCAAAGAACCCCAGGCTCACAGAATGGTTGAGAAAGCCTCACAAGGGTTGGAAAAGACCTTTGATGTCACCAAGCCCCACCAGTGACCCCCCCACCACCCGAGCCACCAAAGAGCCGCTCCCCATCCTTGGGCTTCAGAGGGAAAAAAGAGAAAAATCCCCCAAAGGCGCAGGAGCCCCGCTCCGTGCGGGCCCCGCTCTCACCGCCCCGTTGTCCCGCAGGTGGCGCAGGATGCGGCCCCCGGAGCGCGCCCGGTGCTGGGCGCTGCTGCTGCTGCTGCTGCTGCTGCTGGCCCTGCTCAGCCACGCCGCCGGCGGCCGCCGCGGGGCCCCCGGCAGGAGCTCCGGGCCCGGGGGGCTCCGCGGGGGCTTCCGCGCCGTGTCCCGCGCCGGGAGCGCCCCGGGCCGCGGCTCCAGGGTGGCCGGAGCCATCGCGGCCGGGGCGGCCGCGGGCTACGGGATGGGGCTGCTGGGGCGGCCGCGGCCGGCCCGCCTGGGTCACGGCGCCCCGGCGGCGCGGGGGCCGCCGGCTGCGGGCGGGTTCCACGCCGGGGGCTGGCCCGAGCTGGGGGCAAAGCGCGGAGCCCCCAGCAGAGCCCCCGGGCAGCGGCGAGCCGGGCTCGGGCTCGTCCTGCTGCTGGCATCGGGAGCCTGCCTGGTGAGCCACGGGCTGCAGCGCTGAGGGCACCCCCGGCACCCCCGGGCGGCGTTTCGGACAGAAGGGACTTTCAAGTGACTTTCCTGGGAGATTGGATGTGGCGTGGGGAGGTGGGAGAGGCGCTCCTGGCCGGCGGCCGGAGCTGGGGGCGCACCGGGAGCCGGAGCCTGCGAGACCCGGCCGGGACCGGAGGGATCCTGGGAGCCTCAGCTGGGACCGGAGGGACCCTGCGAGACCCAGCCGGGACCGGAGAGATTCGGAGAACCCAGCCGGGATCAAGTGGATCCTCCAAATCCACTCGGGAGCAGATGGATCCTGCAAACCCCACCTGGGACCGGAGAGATTCTGCAAACCCACCCGGGACCGGATGGATCCTGCAAATCCACCCGGGACCGATGGATCCTCCGAGTCCACCTGGGACTGGATGGATCCTGCAAATCCACTCGAGACCAGATGGGTCCTGCAAACCCCACCCAGGATCGGGTGGATCCCCCAAACCCACCCGGGACTGGAGAGATCCTGCGAACCCATCCGGGACAGGACCCGTGTGAGCAAGGGCAGCCCTGCCAGGACCTCGGCCCCCGCAGCCATCCCCGCTGCACGGCTCCCCCAAAAACCGCTCCTTTCTCCCCAAAAGAGCGCTGGGACTCGCGGGGAGGGGCGTGTGGGGCTGGCCTCAGCCTCGCAATAAAGTTTGGCCTTGAGACATCCTCTGATTTTAACCCCATCCATCGTTCCTAGCGCTGGGATGTGTGACCGTGTTCACAGGGGTTCCTGGATGAGGGAAGGGACGAGGATCTGACTCCATGTTCCAGAAGGCTGAGTTGTTATTTTATCATATATATCACATTAAAAGTAGACTAAAAGAATAGAAGAAAGGATTTCATCAGAAGGCTGGCTAAGAATAGAATAGAATAGAATAGAATAGAATAGAATAGAATAGAATAGAATAGAA
The DNA here is from genome assembly GCF_012460135.2 of Molothrus ater. Lineage (NCBI taxonomy): Eukaryota > Metazoa > Chordata > Aves > Passeriformes > Icteridae > Molothrus > Molothrus ater. The sequence continues at coordinate 4,630,083 of NC_050505.2, read as the reverse complement.
TAGAATAGAATAGAATAGAATAGAATAGAATAGAATAGAATGACAACAAAGGCTTGTGGCTCGGACAGAGAGCCCGAGCCAGCTGGGCTGTGATTGGCCATTAATTACCAACAATTCTATGAGGCCAATCCCAGATGCTCCTGTTGCATTCCACAGCAGCAGATAATCAATGTTTGCATTTTGTTCCTGAGGCCTCTCAGCTTCTCAGGAGGAAAAATCCTAAAGAAAGGATTTTCCATAAAAGATGCCTGCGACAGGGATGGGACTCCCTGAGGGGGGATGCGCTTCCCCAGGTGGGTGGAGAAGCCGAATCCAGGCATTTCCCAGCGGCACAAAGCTCAGCCGGGGTTTGGAGCGGTTTTTTTTGGCTATTCAGCCCAAATTCAGCCGTGTAAAGCCAAGCCCGGAGCTGCAGCCGGGCTCGGACGGGAGATGGAGCTGTTGGCCCGGGATAAAACCAGCCCGAGCTCCGGGCTCCTCTAAACCAGGCTGCTCCTCCTCCAGCTCTTTGCAAACCAAATTTGGGCAGCTGTGCACCAAAATTCCTCTTTTTACGGCTTTTTCCAGGCAGCAAAAATGTATTCAGCTGGTCTGACTGGGTGGGGGGGCTGTTTATTTGGGGAGATGGAGGTGCCAGGAGCTGTGTGAGGAGAGATTTGGAGAAAACTCTGAAAAAAACCACCTCAGGTTTCATTGTATTTACACTTTGGGGGAATATTCACATTTTGGGGGGTATTTACAATTTGGGGGGTATTTACACTTTAGGGGGTATTTACATTTTGGGCTGTATTTACACTTTGGGCTGTATTTTTTGCCATCCTGGTAAATCAGAAACTCCTCCATGCGTGGCTCCTGTGCACGCCGCAGGATTTGGAGTGTTTAGCTCATTAATTAATTAATGAATTAATTAATTTCTCTGCTTCAGCAGATCACTGCAGAGGGGTAATTTGATCCAGCTGTCCTTAAAGGACACAAGAGTTCAGGGTGTCACCCCACTTGGGTGTTGCCAGAGCCAGGAAAGTTCTGACCTTCCAAAATCACCCCAAACCCCCAGGGAGGGTTAAAAACCAGGGTGCTGCGTGTGCAGGGAGGGGGAAATGTTATTTTTGAGCTCCTCTGAGCATTGCCAATGTGTTTCCCATGATTGGGAGGGAGGGAATTGGAGGTTTTGGGGTTAAAAATGAGAAATTTGTAATTCTGCTGCTGCTGCTGAGGTCAAACCCTCCCCAGGGGAGTTCAGCAAGTTCTGGGAGCCTCTTCCTGGAAATATCCATGAGTTCATCTCAGGAAATGGGGGGGGGGGGGGGGTTAAATTAATTCTTTTTTTCCCTTCCTTTAGATAAGGTGAAGTTTTTTCCTTCCTGATTTGGGGGGAATTTCTCCTCTTCCCGCGAGGCTGTTGGAGGAGGGGCCCTGCGGTTGTGAAATGCAAATAAATGGAAATAAATCCCATTGAGGCCGATTTGCACCGAGCCTGGGCCGAGCCCCAGCGAGGGCAGCGGCTCCGGGGGGTTTGGCTCAGGTGAGACCTCACCTGCAGGGCTGGGAGCCCACCTGGAGGGGCTGGAGCCGGGCTGGGAGAGCTGGGAATGTTCCCCTGGAGAAGGGAATGACCCAAGGAGGGCTGGGAATATTCCCCTGGAGAAGGGAAGGATCCATGGAGAGCTGGGAATGTGCCCCTGGAGAAGGGAATGACCCAAGGAGGGCTGGGAATATTCCCCTGGAGAAGGGAAGGATCCATGGAGAGCTGGGAATGTTCACCTGGAGAAGGGAATGACCCAAGGAGGGCTGGGAATGTGCCCCTGGAGAAGGGAAGGATCCATGGAGAGCTGGGAATGTTCACCTGGAGAAGGGAATGACCCAAGGAGGGCTGGGAATGTGCCCCTGGAGAAGGGAAGGATTCAAGGAGAGCTGGGAATGTGCCCCTGGAGAAGGGAAGGATTCAAGGAGAGCTTCCAGCACATTCCAGGCCTTGAAGAGGCTCCAGGAGAGCTGGGGAGGGATTTGGGATAAGGGATGGAGGGACAGGACACAGGGAATGGCTTCCCACTGGGAAAGGGGAGATCTAAATGGGGTTTTGGGATGGAATTCCCAGAGGAGCGGTGGCTGCTCCATCCCTGGCAGTGCCCAGGGCCAGGCCCGAGCACCTGGGACAGTGGGAATTGTCCCTGCCGGGGCAGGGGTGGCACTGGAGGGGATTTAAGGTCCCTCCCAACCCAAAGCACTCCAGGATTCCACGATAAAGTCTCCAGGATCCCAGGATGAAGCAGGGCTTGGGTCGGGCTCAACGCCACCGAAACAGCAAACGTAAAAACTCCTTTATTAGAACAGAACCCGGAATGAGACAGAAATCCGAAAACTCCTCTTGGACTGCAGCAATGCCATGGGCGGGAGCAGGGCCTGAGGAGAAAAGGTTAACGGGGAATGTGGGGTTTGGGCCAAATTTGGGGGCTGGAAGGGAACAAAAGCTCCCTCAGGCCGGGGAGGGAGGATGGGAGGGCGGAAATGCAGAAAATGCAGAAATGCGGGAAATGCCGCGGGGCCGGGCCGGCACACAAAGGAGGCTGTCGGGCACCTTGGCTTGATCCGTTTTAATTTGTACCAGACGTGGAACACTTAGAAAAGGCTCAGCACGGCAAATCCCGGGCATGCAGCGTGACGGGGTTACAAAACATCCGCGTGTCGCAAAGTGCGCGGCACCTCAAAGCCCTGCCTTGGCTGTCCTGAAAGGTCTCTCTGCTCTCTGTTTATAGGTATTCATATATAATATATATATATATATCTCCACTTAGCTTACACCGATGCAAAAAGGAAAAAAATTAAAAAAAAAAAAATCTCATTTAGGACAGTGTTATTCAGTGCCTTGCAAAAATAAAATTACACGAGGGATATTGAACGCAGCGCCACGGGTGTTACAGGTCGTCCCCAGCCCAGCATCCACACAAGAATTAAGAATTTCACCCGTTGCTTCCGCAGGGCAAAGGAATTACTCACAAAAGTTACTTTTTTTAAAGCATCTCCCTTTCCCAGGCCCATTTTTCCCGATGCTGTTCGCTGTACCGGCGCGGTTCAGCTGCTTTCAGTCTCTTGCTACGTGCCTGACCCCCCTGAGAATCCTTTGTGCTGCATTTTAACGTCCCTTAGGCCCAGGTGCTGAAGCACGAACATGACTTGTCACCTGGAGCACCCAGAGTAGCTTTTTTTGGGGCTGTAACACCATTTTGGGGGTGTTTGGGGCATTCAGCAGCACTTTCTGCCTCTAAACACCGACTGGTGCCTCAGCCTCGCTGCGACAGGGAGTAAAAAATGACTTTATTTTGGTGTCTTGCTGCAGGGGGTTTTTGCAGCATGCAGGGTGTGGAGTGGCAGCTCCTTATGTACATGGGGAAGGGGCTTTTTTTTTTTTTAGGATGGGAGGGTTCAAATTGCGACCTGGCAGCTTGAAAACCCCAGGGGTGCCCCAGGGAGTGGGGGTGACGGGGGCTGAGACAAATCCCTGCCTGTTAACAAAGAGGATTTTTGGAAAAGCTCCTGCAGGGACGCCAAGGAGACCTCCCCTCTGCCTGGTCCCTCTCAGGGTGACCCCGAGGAGGAGGAGGAGGCGAAGGCCGCAGTTTTGGGCTCCAGCGCCATCCCGGAGCTATTTTTGGGGCAGAAAAGGACATTTTCATCCCATTGCCTAACCCTGAGGCACCGCGGATCGCCCCGGGGGGGCTCCTCACCGAAACCAAGCGAGACCGGGGTGGGCGTGGGGACCCCACAGGGGACACCTGGACGGCGTGGGGCGCCCTAGTGCAGGACGACGAGGACGAGGAGCATCAGGGTGGCCAGCGGGGACTCGGCCAGGCGCTGCCACGCGCCCGAGGCCAGCCGGTACTCCTGGTACTGCTGGATGCACATCTCGCGGATCACCTTGGTCACCACGCGCGTCTCCAGCTCCGCCTCCGTCTGGTTGAGGGCGTCCGAGGCGTTGCCCTTCCTGGCGGCGGGGCCGATGTTGTGCTCGGTGACGGTGATGTTGAAGCAGTCGGCCACGAAGACGTCCTGGGGCACGGGGCCGCCGCGGTAGTCGCGGTAGTAGACCTGGTTGGGGTAGCGCGCGGCGTTCTCGTTCCACCAGCGGTACTCGTCGGGGCTGTCGAAGCGGTAGTGCATGCCCGACATCACCCTGCCCATGGCGTAGCCCCCCAAGCCCCCCACCACGGCGCCCGCCGCCGCCGCGCCCGCCACGTGCTTGAAGTTGGTCTTGGGTTTGGGCGCCTTCCAGGGCTTTTGGTGGTAAGTCCCTCCGCTGGATGGGTTGTAGCCTTGGCCCCAGCCCGGGTAGCCGGGGTTGTGTGGGTAGCCCGGGTTGTGCGGGTAGCCCGGGTTGTGCGGGTAGCCGGGGTTCTGGGGGTAGCTGGGCTGGCGGGGGTAGCTGGGCTGGCGGCTGCCCCCGCCCCAGCCGGGTTTGCCTTTGCCCTTCTTGGAGGAGGCGACGTCGGCGCAGAGGCCCAGGAGCAGCAGCAGCAGCAGCAGGCAGGAGGTGCCGAGGAGCCGGGCCATGGCTGTGGGGACAAGGACAGAGTCAGGGCAGGGCCACACCCCCGACCCCGGGGCCGGCCCTGCCTCGCCTGTGGGTCACAAAAACCACGGCTGGTCCCCTCAAATCCAGCGGCAGAATGACCAGAATTGGACTAAAGGTATTCATCATCCCCCCAAACCCTTCATTTATACCTAAATGTAAAATATTTTCTATATTTTTATACATATATGTGTGTATTTATATATATATATGTACTTTTATGTGTATATATATGTATTTTATATATGTATATATATGTATTTTATATATGTATATATATGCATTTTATAGATATATGTATTTATAGATATATGTATTTTAAATATGTACATATAAAAATTTATTCATTGTTGTATCTATATATATTTTAGTATTGTATTCATATTTATTATTATTGTGTTATATATGCTTATTTTATTTATATCTACTTTATATATGCATATATAGGTACATATATATTTTTATGTATATGTATTTCTAATATATTTATATACATATTTATATATGTATATACATGTATTTATATTTTTAATATAGGTATATAAATATATGTATCTACATTTATTTATCGATTATATATAATATATAAAAATATATGTATGTATGTATTTATATATATTTTTTAATATATCGCCCACCAGGCCCCTGCTGGCAATGGCACCTTTAAGTGGTGAAAGAAAAGCTTTTCTAAGAAAAGGCTTCACCTGATTTTGATTTGAAACCCCGCTTATCAAAGCCGCCCTACCCAGTCTGGGGGCAGAAATGAGATCCCTGCTGTGCCACCATCGATGCCAGCGATGGATCCAGCCCAGCCCCGGAGCTTTTGGGCACTCAGTGGTGCTGCAGCGAAGGCAACGCCCAGCCTGGCCCCAGGGGGTTCTTTTCCCAAATTCTGCGTGTTTTACCCAAATTCCCGTTAATTAATGGGTATTTTTGGGATTCAGAGATTGCCAGCATCCAGTGACTCAGAGAATGCCAGTTTGCTGTTGGCATTCCGGGCATCTCCCACACTGCCTGGGGGAAAAATCCCATTTCCAGAGGGGATAAATCCCATTTCCCCATTTCCAGGGGGCATAAATCCCATTTCCAGGGGGCATAAATCCCATTTCCTCCATTTCCAGGGGGCATAAATCCCATTTCCACCCCTGTGTGCATAATCTGGCCGGGACAAGGGGCAATCCCCGCCGGGGCTGCAAATCCTTTGGAAAACACCTCAAAGACCAAAAAAAACCAAAAAGGCCAAGCTGCCAAAACCCTTTAATGCCTCCTGGCAACTCCAAGGGCTCTGAGTCACTGCTGCCGTGGGTTTAATGATAAAAAAGGGATTTTCCATCCTGCCCGAGGCTGAGCTGCCCCCCAGAATCTGCCCTCGCTGCTGGGGAGGGTGAGAGGAGCATCCTCAGTGTGGGTGGGTGTTTCAGCATCCCTGGATACAGCCAGAAATAATTCTGTTTGGGTCCCAAATTTTTTTTTTTTTTGCAGCAATTCTGGAGTTACCCCAGGAATAATCATAACACAGGCAGGGGATGCTGAACTTTCCTACAGCCAAAAAGGCCAAACGAGCCCCTGTTCAAGCCCAGAAATTCTCCTGTTGCCACCTGCACACAGATTTGTGGGCCACAAAAAGCAAATTCATCTCTCTGCGTTGGTTAGTGATGATTTTCTGCCAAAAAATCTGGGTTTATGCCCCGAAGTGTTTGAAGTAAAGGCCCTTCAAGCTCAGTGGTTTGGGTGGGATCGTTGGCAAGGCCCTAAATAAAAGCTCGAGAGGATGCACAGATCTGTCCCTGCTGGTGGGCAGGAATCCCAGGTTTGGGATTTGGATTTGCTCGTCCCTGGTGATGGGCAGCAATTCCAGGTTTGGGATTTGCAGTTCCAGGTTTGGGATTTGGATTTGCTCGTCCCTGATGATGGGCAGGAATCCCAGGTTTGGGATTTGCAGTCCCAGGTTTGGGATTTGCAATCCCAGGTTTGGGATTTGGATTTGCTCGTCCCTGGTGATGGGCAGGAATCCCAGGTTTGGGATTTGCAGTCCCAGGTTTGGGATTTGCAATCCCAGGTTTGGGATTTGCAGTCCCAGGTTTGGGATTTGCAGTCCCAGGTTTGGGATTTGCTCCTCCATGGAAAAACCCGGGCTCCAGGGGCAGGTTGGGGCTCGCTGCCTCCCTCACCCTGCAGCACCCACCCGCTGGGGGCAGGGATGAGATCGGGGGGGTTAAAAATAGCCAAAAGGCAGGAAAAACAATCAGCTCCTTGGGTGCCCGGCAAAATGAGCAGTGGAGGAGGAAAATCCAGTGAATTGAGCATTTTTAAATCTATTTTTGGAGGCGTCGCCGCTCCCCGCTGCGAGCTCCGAGGGGTTAAAAATCAGGCGCTGGTTGAATTAAAAATTAAAAATCCTGGTTGGAGAGGGGTTCTGGCAAAGCACTGCCGTGGTTTTATTGAGGAAATCGCGGGGTTTGAGGCTGGTTCAGGGATCCGGGGATCTTGCAGCGCCTGGCAGCGCTGAGCTGCTCCTCTAATTGCCTGCACAGCGCTGATAAACAGGATCCGGCGCTCATTAGCGAGCCAGGAGCTTCGCCCCAAACAAACGAGTTCCCCGGCCAAATCCCTGGAGGAGCTGCTCCCTGAGAATCCGGGGTTTTCTCCCAGAAAAATCCCAGATTTCTCTCGGAGAAGAAAAACCCGGAGCCGGGATCTCTCTGCTGGGAAATTCTATTTATGGCCTGACCATGACATTAATATTAAATTACAGAGCGAGTGATTTCACGGGGATTTTTTTTTTTTTTTTTTAACCTTTCTGCCCCAGATTCTCCCTCCCGGCGGATGCTGGAAATGACGAATTAATTCAGGTGGTTTGTGGCGGAGCCGATTTTTATCCGTGCCGGAGGAATCCAGCGGAAAATGGAGGCTGCAAGCAGCAATTACGTGCTCGGCGTTGGCAAGGAGGAGGATTCGCTTCGGAGGGGAAACAAACCCAACACCCAGGTGCCAAAATACGCCTGGAAATAACCTTGGGAAGGTCCCCGGGGAGGCGGAGGAGGAGAGGAGGGAGGTGGGGAAGGTGGAGGTTGGGAAGATGCTCGGGGATGGGGGAGTCCGGACCCTCCTGGGCTGAAAATTCCGGCCTGGGGCTCAGGAAATTGGGAATTAAATGGGAATTTCCCCGAAAATGTCACCCCTGGGTTTAGAAATCTGCCCTTCACCCCTTTGTCTTTCACTTTCCCCAGCAATGGGGGAGCAGCTGGCGGCCGGGGGAAAAGGCGAAACCCTCGGAGGAGAAATTCCCGATGTTGAGTAAACGCTGAGTAAACAAGAGCCGGCCAGGAGCAGGGCGCTGGCTTTTAAGGAGCCGCTGGAAATGTCAATTTTTTAATCAGGAAAAGAGGCAGCCCCGCACCCCCGGCGTTCAAACCCCCCTGGCCGGCGGGTTTCTCCCTCCCGCATCCCCTCCATCCCGTTTTGCCCCGTACTCACCGCCTGGAAATTCGCTGCCCGCTCGCTCCGCGGTGATTCAGCCGCGCAGCTCCGCGCAGGAATAAATAGCGAGAGGGAGGAGCTGCTCCGGAGCGGCCCGGCCCCGCTGAGCCCTCACCCATCATCATCGCCATCCTTCATCCGTCATCCGTCATCCGTCCCCGGGGAAAACCCCGGCCGCCTCCCCGAAATCCGCGGCTGCACCCCAAAGCATCCCCCGGGCACGGGCAGCGAGCAAAGGAGAGCCCGGAAAATCGCGGGGTTCCCGTGCTTTGATTGGAGAATTATCGGGGCTTGAGGCTGGTTGTAGAATCCTGGAATACTGCAGCAGTTGGGTTTTGTACTGAGGAGATATCAGGGCCTGGGGCTGATTTCAGAATCCCGGAAAACTGCAGCCCGTGGATGGGTTTATGGAAGAATGATCAGGTTTTCAGGCTGGTTATAAAATCTTGGAATACTGCAGCACATGGATGGTTTTATTGAAGAAATATCAGTGTTATAAAATCTTGAAAAACTGCAGAACACGGATGGTTTTACTGAAGAAATGTCGGGGTTTGGGACTGGTTTAAAAATCTTGGAAAACTGCAGAACACGGATGGTTTTATGGAAGAACTATCGGGGTTTGAGGCTGGTGATATAACCTTGGAATATTGCAGTAGTTGGACTTTATACTGAGGAAGTATCAGGGCTTGGGACTGATTTAAAAATCTGGGAAACTGCAGAACACGGATGGTTTTATGGAAGAATTATCAGGGTTTGAGGCTGGTGATAAAATCTTGGAATATTGCAGCACATGGATGGTTTTATTGAAGAATTATCACGGTTTGGGGCTGGTGATAAAATCTTGGAATATTGCAGCATTTGGATTTTATGCTGAAGAAATATCAGGGCTTGGGGCTGATTTAAAAATCCTGGGAAATCACAGCACCTGGATGATTTTATTGAAGAATTTTCAGGGTTTGAGGCCGATTTGAAAATCCTGGAATATCACAGCAATTGGATTTTGTACTGAAGGGATATCAAGGCTTGGAAAATCTTGGGAAATTGCAGCATCTTGGTGATTTATTGAAGAAATCCCGAATGGAATGAGGAGGTTTGGGGCCATTTTGGGAATCTTGGAAAACCACAACACTTGGATTTTCTCAGTGGAAGAAGCTCCAGGGTTTGGGGTGGGTTGGAAATCTCCTGGCTGGGAATCTGGGAGAGGCCAGGATGCTTTTAGCAGCTCCAAATCCGTCATTCCATGGGGCAGAGCTGCTCCCAGGGCTGGTGGAGAGGAAACCAAACCCGCCCAGAGCTCTGGGAAAAAAGGATGAATTTGCCTCTCAAACTTGTGTCCAAGCAGGGGAGCAGAACTCACTCCTGCAATCTCAATTTGTGTCGAGGAATCCTGAAATTCGACGGGAGGAAATGCCACAGGAAACAGCTAAAAATCCCATGGGATGGCAAAAATGGGGTTTTTTTGGAGGGCAAGGATGCAGGGGTGGAATATACAGAGGCGAGAATGTGGGAGTTTCCCAATTTTTAGAGTTTTCCCAACTCAATTTTTAGAGTTTTCCCAACTTTTAGGGTTTCCCAGGGCCAGCTTGGAGCACCCTGGGACAATGGGAGATGTCCCTGCCACGGGTGATTTTTAAGATCCCTTCCAGCCCAAATTCCAGGATTTTATGAGTTTAACACAACCCAAGCCCTCCTGAGGCTGCCCAGAACAGCTGGGCCAGGAATGACCCATCCTGGGCCACATCTGGATGGAAAAGGGATTTTCCTGTGCTCCATCTGGGCTGTGTTGAAATAAATTGAAGTGGTTTCTCCCTGGCAGGGAAATGGGAAAACACAAATGTTAATCCAGCCAGGAGAAAATGAAATAAGCAGGATTGAGGCCTGTGGGCCTGGGGAAGCCCTGCCCTGCAGGAGGAATTTATTCTGTGTGTGGAATGGCTCCTGACTGCCTGGTTTGAGTTGAAATATTCATCCAAATTCCGTGCCAGGAAAAGGAAGAAACCAGGAGTGGGTTGGTTGGGGTGAATTAATCCTGCATTAATCCAAAAACCAGGGTTTTACTGTAGTAACTTATTCCAGGAGAGCAACAACAACAACAAGGGAAAATTATTTATCTTGAAAAGAACATTGACTGAAAGCAGTGCTGAAAAAGAAACCTTTTCTTTTTTTTTTTCAAGAAACAGAAATTCCATTTGCAGAAGCAGAGCTGGGAGCTGCACATCAATCAGCAGCAGGGATTATTAATGAATTTTTAATTCCTTGTGGAAGTCGTCAGGGCTGAAGCCTCCCCACCAGCGTACCCAGGGCAGATCTTTAATGGATTTTTGGCATCCCAGGGTAAAATTCCTCTCAGCCTTGAGGCAGGAGCTGCAGTTCCTCAGGATCCACATGGAAGTGATGGCCCAGGCCCTGGGCCAGCTCAGCAATCGCTCATGGGATGAGTTTTGCTCAGGAAATGCTGACTGTGGTTCTGGGGAGGGAGGAAAGTTCATCTCCTTCATGGCCTCTCATTGATTTTGTGTTGGTTTTTATGGCTTGGGTTCATTGAAGGTGCTTTTATTCAGCCAGCCCTGGCTTTGCAAAGGCTGGGTGGATGTTTAACCCACTGGGTTAAATATGTTAAATAAAATGTTCATCCATGGGGTTAAAATGTTCATTTATTGAGGTTAAAATGTTCATTTTTTGGGGTTAAAATGTTCATTCGTGGGGTTATAAATGTCCATCCATTGGGGCTCAAAATGTTCATTTATTGGGTGTTTAAATGTTCATATTTTGAGGTTTAAAATGTCCATCCATTGGGGTTCAAAATGTCCCTGCATGGGATTATAATTATTTTAGGGTTAGAAATCTTCATCCATGGGGTTTAAATGTCCATCCATTGGGGTTCAAAATGTTCATTTATTGGGGTTAAAATTGTTCATCCATGGAGTTACCAATGCCCATCCATTAGGATTAAAATATTCATTTATTGGGGTTTAGATGTTCATCCTTTGAGGTTTAAAATGTTCACTCATGGGGTTATAAATGTTCATAAATGGGGTTAAAAAGGTTCATAAATGGGATTAAAACAATCCATCAATAGGGTCAGAAATCTTTATCCATGGAGTTTAAATGTCCATCCATGGGTTATAATTATTCAAGGTTAGAAATCTTTATCCATGGAGTTTAAATGTCCATCCATTGGGGTTCAAAATGTTCATTTATTGGGGTTTAAATGTTCATCCTTTGAGGTTTAAAATGTTCACTCATGGGGTTATAAATGTCCATCCATTGGGTTAAAAAGGTTCATAAATGGGATTAAAACAATCCATCAATAGGGTTAGAAATCTTTATCCATTGGGGTTTAAAATCTTTATCCATGGGGTTATAAATGGTCATCCATGGGGTTAAAAATGTTCTTCTATTGGGGTTATAAATGTTCATAAATGGGGTTAAAATTATCCATCAATAGGGTTAAAAATGTTTATCCTTTAGGGTTAGAAATGTTCATGAATTGGGGTTAGAAATGTCCATGTATGGGATTATAATTATTTCAGGGTTAGGAATCTTTATCCATTGGGGTTAGAAATGTCCATGTATGGGATTATAATTATTTTAGGGTTAGGAATCTTTATCCACAGGGTTAGAAATGTCCATCCATTGGGGTTGTGATTATTTCAGGGTTAGGAATCTTTATCCATTGGGGTTAGAAATGTCCATGTATGGGATTATAATTATTTCAGGGTTAGGAATCTTTATCCATTGGGGTTAGAAATGTCCTTCCATTGGGGTTGTGATTATTTCAGGGTTAGGAATCTTTATCCATTGGGGTTAGAAATGTCCCTGGAGCTGCTCCAAGCTGCTTAGGGCCGTGCTGAGCCCTGGCCCCATCAGGGTAAGCTCCTTACCCTGCCCCATCCCACTGGTGCCACATCCTGCCCATGGCATCACCTGCCTGGGCCACAGCCCCAAAAAATGCATTTTGTCCCTCCCAGCATCACCAGGGCGCTGGGAGGTAAAAGAACAGATTTTATTAAAAAAAAAATTAACATTAAAATGCTCGTTTGGGGGAAAAAAAATTGAATTTAAGGGCAAAAATTGGTAATAAAAGTGCTTTGAAGTGGGGAAAAAATCGAGTTTTTGAGGCTTTTATTTAAAAAAAAAAAAGCTAAAATGCTCTTTTGGGGAAAAATTAATTTATGAATAAAAATTGGTAATAAATGTACTTTGAAATGGGGGGGAAATTGAGTTTTTGAGGCTCCATTCTATCTACTCAAAAAAATTGAGTTTTTGAGGCTTTTATTTAAAAAAATAATATTAAAGGGCTCGTTTGGGGAAAAAATGAATTTAGGAAGAAAAACTGGTAATGAAAGTGCTCTGAAATGGGGGAAAAAATGAATTTTGGACCAAAAATTGATTTAAAAAATTGCTCTGAAATGGGAGGAAAAAAATGAATTTTGGACCAAAAATTGATTTAAAAAATTGCTCTGAAATGGGAGGAAAAAAATGAATTTTGGACCAAAAATTGATAATAAAATTGCTCTGAAATGGGGGAAAAATGGAGTTTTTGAGGCCCTTTCTGGATGAATTGCTGGGAGCAGCCCGTCCTTGTTTTCTGCTGCTCCAGCTCCAGCCCAGAACTGGAGATAAAAATAAATAAAAATAAAAATTAAAAAAACCCCAGCAGCGCCTGGGAACAACAACCCCAACAATTCCCTGCTGTGCCTGGGAAAAGCTCCCAGAAAAGGCTCCTTGTGCTGAGAAATCTCCTTTATTTTCTGCTGGAACAAAACCCAAAGCAAAGTTTTGTTCCTCCCCAAAGCTCGGGGACAAACCCGTTCCCAGAAACGCCGGAATTCCCAGAAACTGCCCCAAAATTCCATCACCCTTGGCAGGAAAAGGGGATTTTTCCTTCCCCGGGGCAGGCGTGACTCACAGGGAGATTTTCCTTCCTTTTCCTCCCGGTTCTTGGGGATTTTGTCATCCCTGGCAGGGACCCGGGCGCATCGGGTGACTCTGGGTGAGGTCAGAGCCCCGAAAATAACCCGGGATGGGCCCGGGAGTCGCGGGCACCGCGGGGCTGGCGGGAATTCGGGTTTAAATCCTGGGCAGGGAATTCTCGCTGCTTCTCCCGGCTGGGCAGGAAAAGGGCAGGAAAAGGGCAGGAAAAATCGGATTTCCCACTGGGGAAAGGGGTTTTGGGGTGAGCTGGGGAAAGCTGGACACCCCCCAAAAAAATGCGGATTTTTATTTAAATTTTAATTTATTTTTTTTTTAAAGTCAAGCGATAGACTGTAACAGAAATAATTTTAAAGCTGAGTAATCTTTTTTTTTTTTAAGTTAATTATTTTTTAAATAAGTTAAATAGTAAGAAAAATAATTTTAAAACTAAGCAATAATTTTTAAAAATGAGCCAATTAATTAATTAATTATTTTTTAAAATTAGGTAAGTAGTAAGAAAAATAATTTTAAAACTAAGTAATAATTTTTAAAAATGAGCCAATTAATTAATTAATTAATTTTTAAAATTAGGTAAGTAGTAAGAAAAATAATTTTAAAACTAAGTAATAATTTTTAAAAATTAGTCAATTAATTAATTTTTAAAATTAGGTAAATAGTAAGAGAAATCATTTTAAAGCTAAGTAATGAATTTCTTAAAATGCGTCAATTAATTCATTAATTAATGTTTAAAATAAGTTAAATAATAAGAGAAATAACTTTAAAGCTAAGTGATTTTTTTTTAAATGAGTCAATTAATTTTTAAAATAAGCTACATAATAAGAGAAATAATGTTAAAACCAATAATTTTTAAATAATTAATTTTTAAAATAGGTTAAATAATAAGATAAATAATTTAAAAAATAAGTTAAAATTAACTTTCATCTATTTTTTTTAAACATTTTTTTTTTATCTCATTACACAATTTTTGGCCCAGGTCTCCACCTTGTTTATTCACCTGAGGACTGAGCAAGTTTTTCCTGCCCTGACCTGTTTTCTCAAGGAGGATGAGATGATTAAACCCAGCGTAAATCCTCTTATGGTGAGGAAATTTCCCAGCACCTCAGAGGCTCTTAATGAACTTCGTCTTCATTAGGACACCATGGAAGTTTTGCACATCAAATCTTAATTAATAATATAGAATAGAATAGAATATTATAATGATATTAATCCATCATTAAATGTCCAATTTGCCCTTTGACCCGGAAGTGGAGCTGCCCACGAGGCTCTTTATAAAGTTTGTATTTATAAAGACAGCAGGGGGGTTTATACACCAACTATTAAATATTATATTATATTATATTTATATTAATCCATCATTAAATGTCCAGTCTGCCCTTTGACCCTGGAAGTGGAGCTGCCCATGGCTCTTTATAGAGACACCAGGGGAGTTTTATACACCAAATATTCCAGAATTAAACCTCAAATCCTCTCACCCTGGAAGGGCCCATGAGGGGGAGCCAAAACTCGGAGGAAAAGCCCGGGGGAGGCTCCGAGGATGCTCCTGGCGTTGCCATGGGCACGGGGCCGTTGCCATGGCTACCGAGGGATGCAGGAGCGGTGCTGGAGACAAACCCTCCTCGTCCTTCCCTCGCTGAATAAAATCCAGCTGGGAATTGGGATCTTGTCCTTCCTGTCCAAATAAAATCCAGCTGGGAATTGGGATCTCATCCCTTCCTATCCAAATAAAATCCAGCTGGGAATTGGGATCTCATCCCTTCCTATCCAAATAAAATCCAGCTGGGAATTGGGCTCTCATCCCTCCCTCACTGAATAAAATCCAGCTGGGAATTGGGATCTTGTTCCTTCTCTCACTGAATAAAATCCAGCTGGGAATTGGGATCTTGTCCTTCCTATCCAAATAAAATCCAGCTGGGAATTGGGATCTTGTCCTTCCTGTCCAAATAAAATCCAGCTGGGAATTGGGATCTTGTCCCTCCCACACCAAATAAAATCCAGCTGGGAATTGGGATCTCATCCCTCCCTCACTGAATAAAATCCAGCTGGGAATTGGGATCTCATCCCTTCCTATCCAAATAAAATCCAGCTGGGAATTGGGATCTCTTCCCTCCCTCACTCCTTGCTGCAGAAAAAGCTTTGAAAGGAACATTTTGGGGCTGGGGGTGAAATTTTGAACAATGCCCCACAGCAGCTGCTCTGTGTCTCAGCTTCCCGAGCTGTTTTTAGGGGATGATGAGAAAAACGGGAGCGAGAGGTCACGGATGCTTTTTGTGGAGAAGAAAAGGAGGTTGGTGTTCAATGAAAACCAGGGAAAAAAATGGGGGGAAATGGAGTAAGAATGGGGGAATTGAGTGCTGGTACAATTGCAGGAATGAGCTGATCCTGGCTGGACTTTTCCTGCATTTCTCCTCCGTTCCGGGAATAGAGAAGAACAATTTGTGCCCTGAAATAGGAAATTTATAAACAATTTTTGCCCTGAAACAGGAGCTGGGCAGCAGCAGCTGGGCTGAGCAGAGCTGCAGCCCTGTGAATCAATGAATTATTGATTGTTTATGGATTATTGACACTTCTCAGGACAGCAGGAGTGAGGTGAGGGGCTGAATCCCAAGGGGGAAGGGAAATGGTTTAATCAACACCAGTTAATTAAGTGCTTGGAAAGTAAAGAACACAGACCCAGATAAACTGGGATAGAGAAAAAAATATTCAAAGAATACAGGTCCAGATAAACTGAGATAGAGGGAAAAAAAACAACTCTGAGAACACAGATACAGATAAAGTGAGATAGAGAAAAAAAAATTCAAAGAATACAGGTCCAGATAAACTGAGATGGAGGAAAAAACCACCTCAGAGAACACAGATCCGTATAAGGTGAGACAGGAAAAAGAAATTCAAAGAGCACAGATCCAAACTGAGATAGGAAGAAAACCAAACCCCTCTGACAGAGGAGACACAAAATCATTTTTAAAAATCCATTTAGCAGCTGGAAATGAGCTGATTTCAGTCTTTAATTTAAATAATAAAGAGGAGACAAGGTGCCTCTGTGAGGGTGAGACTGCAGGTTAATCATAAACCTGGGACTGCAGGTTAATCATAAATCCTGGCTCTGCTTGAGGTGAGGAATCATTGTCCAGCTCATTCTTATTTTTTATTTTTTCCCTTAGTAAACAGAGTCCAGTTGGTTCAGAACCATTTTCTGGGTTATTCATGGGCGATTTACCGTTAACTCAAAGATCCTCCCGTTTTTAATCCATCCACATCCCAGGCAAGGAATGGGGGTGTTATGGATTTATAACAAACATTTATTTTGGTGTGAATCCCTCTGCCATTCATTATTTATCTGTAATTCAGAGTGGCCCAGCTACGAGGAATAACCTCAGGAAGAAGATGCAGCTGAATTAATCTCATTTCTTTGCAAACCCACTGGATTTGATGACCTCAAAGTTCTTTTCCAGCCTAAACAACCCCAGGTTTGTCTCTGTGATTTATTTAATCAGTGAATGGACTCAGTAAATATTATTGCTTTTGTGCTAGTTAACATTTCAAGTCCATAATCCCTTTTTGCTCTCCTGCACCACCAAGTGGGGATTACAGTATTTAAAATACGGCGCTGCCATGGAGAGTACAAAAAAATTATTGTAAGAAATGAATTTCTAAAATAAATTATTATAAAAAATTAAAATATAAAATATAATTTTAAAATTAATTTCTAAAATAAAATTTTAAAATAAATTTACAAAATAAAATTGAAAAAATATTGTTTGTTTTTTTTTTTTAATCAGGCAAATCTCTTCTTTTAATTATCTCAGAATTTTGTGACTTTAGGCCTTCAAAATGCATCCAGCTGGGAGCTTTTTATTTCCTGGCTGAACCCCAGGTAAGAACATTTTCCACACCACAACACCTCTCCCCACCACAACCCCCTCTGACCCCAAAATTCTCTATTTTAACGCTGATTTTTGGTGCCATCAGGTGGTTTCCATGTGGGCTGAGGACATCCCACATGTGGATGGGGGGGTCCTGCAAAAACCCTTTTGGGGTTTTCATTCGAAATCCCTTTGGAAAAAAACCTTTGCAATGCTGACCTCTGCAGGCTGAGGAGCTCTGAAAACCCCGGGCAGCAATAACCTAAATAATGCATAAACCAGGTGTTTTTACTGCTGCTGGCTGTGGGTAGGAAAAGCCCATAATAAAATAAAAAAAACCGTATAAATTATGCATAAAAATGGGGCATTTCTCTCTCAGCTGGCAGACAGAGAGCGTTTACGGGGAGGGAAATCCTCCTTTGGTGGAGCTGCAAACCCCTGGATGGATTCTGGGAATAATTTGCTGCTTGGACAAAGCCCTGCCAAACCAGGGGGTGAAGGATCTGGATGAAAAACAGGAAAAAAATACAAATTGGGAAATAAAGGGCTGGACTTCCCTGGGATGGGGGGCAGAGCCCCCTGCCCATGCCAGGGGATGGATCAAGATGATTTTTGATATCCCTTTCAACCCAAACCATTCCGTGGTTGTACCCACCCCTTCACCTGCAGTTTCCAGAGGCCCCAGCTCTAATTAAGCTCTAATTAAGCTCTAATTAACAGCACCTCGAGGCCAGGAGGGCCCCCACCCTTGCAGTGGGGTTATTGGGGGGTGGAGATGGGGGTCCCATGGGGTTTGGGCCATCCATGACCTCAGCCCCAGAGCCCTTATAGCCCTGGAGCCCTCATGGCCGTGTCACCCCTCGGCCCTGGAGCCCTCATGGCTGTGTCACCCCTGGAGCCCTCATGTCCCTGTCACCCCTCAGCCCTGGATCCCCCATGTCCCTGTCACCCCTTTGGCCCTGGAGCCCTCATGGCCGTGTCACCCCCTTGGCCCTGAAGCCACCTCAGGCCTGGCCCCGGACCCTCATGGCCGTGTCACTCCCTCAACCCTGGGGTCCCCTTTGGCCCTGGAGCCCCCATGGCCATGGAGCCACCTCAAGCCTGGCCCTGTCACCTCCATGTCCCTGTCACCCCCTCAGTCCTGGAGCCACCTCAGGCCTGGGCCCCGAGCCCCCATAGCCGTGTCACCTCCTTGGCCCCAGCCCCAGAGCCTCCCTCAGTCCTGGAGCCCCCTTGGCCATAACCTCAACCCTGAAGTCCCCCTGAACCCCTTCAAATCCAAAGCCATGGGGTCCCCTCAGCCCCAGAGCCCCTTCAGACCCCAAAAGCCCCAACCCTAAAGCCCCCCTTGGCCCCAAAGGCCCTCATCCCCCTTGGCCCCAAAGCCCCTCAGCTGTGGGCTCCCCTCATCCCAAAACCCCTTGGCCCTACAGCCTCCTCACCCCAAAGCCCCTCAGAACCGTTCCCTGTGGATAATGGGGACACAAAGGGCGTGAACAGAAGAGCCAGGGGCAGATTTTAGGGGAGGGTTTTAATGTGCCCCACACCCCTGGGGGTGCTGGGAGTGGGGGATTGCTGTGGGGTTTGAGAGGGCTGGGGGAGCCTCCCCGTCCAGCCAGGATCAGCCAGGCTGCAGGAGCCCCCCAGAGACCCCAAATCTCCGGGCGTCCCATGCCTGGGAAGGACGCCAGACCCCAAAGGACACCGAGAAAGAGACGCCAGAGGGATCCAAAGCCCTGAGAGGTGCCAGAGGGATTTGGAGCTTTGGCACAGGTTTGTGCTTTGGGTTTGTGCTGCTTTGGGTTTAGGTTTGGGTTTGTGGCAGCTCCTGGGGCGCCGCACCCGGCAGAGCCCCGTCCTAGAGCTTGAGCGCTGTCACACGGGGGATGTGGAAGGGACAGGTCTCCTCTGAGCCCGTGGAGCTGCAGGAGAGATGGAGAAAGCCCAAGGGATGGTCAGGGAGGGGTCCACACCCCCATTCCCGTGTCCTCCCCGTCCCCTTGTCCTCCCATCTCCTTATCCTTCCCTTGTTCCGGTGTCCTCCTCCCTGTCCCCATGTCCTCCCCATCCCTTTATCCTCCTTGTCCCTGTGTCCTCCCCATCCCCTTGTCCTGCTGCCCCGTGTCCCCCTTATCCTCTTGTCCTCCCTGTCCTTGTGCCCCCTTGTCCCCCCTTCTCCTTGTCCCCCATGTCCTCCCCGTCCCCTCGTCCTCCTGCCTCGTGTCCATCCCATCCCTTCGTCCCCGTGTTTCCCTCATCCTCTTGTCCTCCCCATCCCCATGTCCCCGTGTCCTCCTCATCCCCGTGTCCTCCTCATCCCCGTGTCCTCCTCATCCCCCTTGTCCCCCCTTGTCCCCCCGTGTCCCTCCATGTCCCCCGTGTCCCCTCGTGTCCCCGGTCAGCGGCCGCCCCTCACATCAGGCGGTTGCGGATGGGGCGGAAGTGTTTGGTGAGTCTGACGGCGAAGATGATGCTGGGGATGAGGAAGAAGGTGCAGCAGCCCAGGCTGAACCAGAAGGCGTTCTGCAAGGAGAGCCGGCCGGGCTGAGGGGCAGCCCCGGGGCTCCGGAGGGGCTCGGGCAGCCCCGGCGCTCCCGCAGCTCCTCCCCGGAGCCCCGAGGAGGGCGATGCTCACCCAGGGCTCGGCGATGCGGTCGCACAGGATCACCCGCCCGTTGTCCAGGGCCGTGGCCAGCGGCTGGCACGAAGCCACGTCCTCCCTCAGCTGCAACGAGACAAGCACCACGCCCGGCTGCTGGTGTGCAGTTTGCCTGCTGGGGGGGATCCATGGGGGCTCCTGGGCCCCAAAAATCCCCGCGGGGGGACGGGGGAGCTCTCACCGTCTGCCCGACCCAGTTGAGGTACTGGGTGAAATAGCGCAGCTCCTTCCTGGTGAAGCAGCCGAGCTCCTGGGCAGGGAGAGGCAGCGTGGAGGGAGAGCCCTGCACTTCCCGGCCCGGATTCAGCCCCACAGTTCCCAATTCCGATTCAACCCCGCAGTTCCCAGTCCGGATTCAGCCCCACAGTTCCCAATTCCCATTCAGCCCCGCACTTCCCAGTCTGGATTCAGGCCTGCACTCCCCAGCCCAGATTCAGCCCCGCAGTTCCCAGCCTGAATTTAACCCAGACTTCCCAATCTGGATTCAACCCCACACTTTCCCAATTCTGATTCAGCCCCGCGCTTCCCAATTCTGATTCAGCCCCACAGTTCCCAGTCTGAATTTAACCCACACTTCCCAATCTGGATTCAGCCCCACACTCCCCAATTCTGATTCAACCCCGCGTTCCCCATCCCGGCTCCATCCCCGCGTTCCCCAGCCTCTCTCCAGCCTCTCTCCGGGCTAATGCAGGCTGGGAAATGGGGGCTGAAGGCTCTCGGTGCCCTCTTCTCCCTCTTTCCTCCTGGCTGCGGGGGATTCCAGCCCCGCCGGTTCATCCGGCCCCGCCTCACCTGCCGCAGGATCTGCTGGGCCTGCAGGGGCAGCCGGGCTTCCACCGAAGCCGTGGTGGCCAGAGTCCTCCTCACCCGCTCCTGGGGAGGCACAGCGAGGGCAGAGCATCCTCAGGGCCCGGAGGGGCGGGGTGGGTGCCCGGGGGGTGCAGGGAGAAACCCCAAATTGGGTCTGGGTGCCGGGCAGGGAAAGGGGGATGTGCCCTGAGCAGGAAAACCCCTTTGCAGGGGGATTTCTGGTTTGTGACAGCAAATCTAATCCCTAAAAGAGACTGATTTTCCTGGCTGGCATTTTTCCTGGCTCTCCCATCACCCTGCAGCTGTATTTTTTTGTTGCTGTTGTTTTTTGGCAGATGGGAACCATGGAGCACCAGAGTTTCTGGGGCTGGAAGAGACATGTCAGTACCTTGAGGTGCGGCGCCAAGCGGGAGAGGAACTGGACGCTTTCCCCCAGCTTTGCCTGCAGGACAGGGAGGTGAGGAAGGTTCAGAAACCTCGTTGTCCCCTTCAAGGGGCTGCCACCAGCCCGGCAGGGACTCACCACCAAAGCCTCCTGCGCCTGCACCGTGGAGTTCTGCATGTGCCTCAGCGCCCTGGCCTCCGCTGCGAGCCGCCCGGCCACCGTGCTGTTCCTCTGCGGGGCACGGCGGGGTCAGCCCGGCCCCGACAGCACCGAGGGCCCCCCCTTTACCTGCCCCGCCGCTCACCTGCATCTTCTGCAGCCCCTCCAGGTTCCTCGCCAAGCCGGGCAGGCTGGTCTGCACCACGGGGTTCTTCATCTGCGGGGAAACGGAGTCGGGGGCTGCCCGAAATGCAGCCCCGCGCCCCGCAGCGGGTCCAGATGATGGCGAGCAGCCCTCACCTCCTCCTGGAAGCGCCCGTAATCCACCTCGTCCAGCCCGCTGCGGGCGAAGGCCTCCAGGTCCTGCCTGCCCTCGCTGCGGAGCAGCCGCACGGCCCCCAGGTCCGCCGTGAAGTCTCCCAGGCGTTTTTGGAAGTCGGCCGTGTACTGCAGGGTGGGACAAGGTGTCCTGCAGGGCTCCCAGTAACCCCAGTAAAGCTCCTGCGTCCCCCTGCCCCGACCCGGAGCCGGCCCTCACCTGGGGGGTTCTCAGGTGCTCGTCCAGGTCGTAGGAGCTGTCGAGCTGCAGCACCTCCCAGAGCCCCGCGCCGCTCTTGCACTCCCTGCAAGGCAGAGGAGCGTTGGGGGGATCCCAAATCCGTCCTGGCAGCTCGGGGAGGCTCCTGCCGTGCTCACCTGTACGCAGAGCTGAGGTTGGAGTCCCTCCTGAGGTTGAGCTGGCGGGTGAGGTTCATGGACGGAGGGAGATTCCCCGGGGTGTCGATGAACTGGGCCAAACAGGAGGAGGAATTGAGGCAGGGTAAGGCAGGGGTGCTCCCAGCAGGGATTCTGGGGGTGCTCTGCCCTCGCAGGGGTATCCTGGGGAGGTTCATGGCAGCCTGAGCTAATTTTGGGTTTATTTGGACACTTCCCAATGAGGAGCCTGGCCTGGTGTATTTGGAGGGACAGCCCCGTGTGTGGCACTGCCACGAGGACAGTCCTGACCCCAGTCCCACTGCCCCAATCCCTCTCCCATCCCCATCACCCCCATCAAGCACCCCGAGGACCAGGGAACAGCAATTAGGAAGTGAATTAACAGCACAAAGGGATTCCCAGCTGGTGATGCAAATCCGAGGAGCTAATCCTAAACTTAATCTTCCGGTCTAGGACGGGGCTTTTCCAGTCGGGTTTAGGGGGAGGACACAGAGCCTTTGGAGGTGTTTTGGTGCACGGAATGAGAGATTTACAGGGTGATGGGTGGATGTGTGGCCACCCACCTTATAAATCTCCTGGTTGACCCAATTCCTGCAAACCAGCGTCTGGATGTTGCCCCCGACCAGGAAGGTGGCGAAAACCAGGAGGATGAGGAGCCAGGAGAACAGGAAAGCCAAGCCCACGCCGCTGAAAGAGAGGGGAGAGGAGGCGGCGCCGGTGGCTTCGCAGCCGCGAGAGGGCAGGAAGAGACCTGCCCGTCCAGCTGCAGCCCCGCGGCTCCTTCCCGAGCCCGGGCACGCCGGGCTGGGCAGGGCCGGCCCTGGCAGCGGGCTGTGCTGCCAGCTCCCAGGGAGGAGCAGCTTCTCCCGGAGCTGCCGGCGCAGGCGGTGCCTTCAAAAGCTTTTCCGCTGGGACCTCTCCCAGTCCCTCCCTTGGCTTTGCCTGGGCTTTTTTTGGGGGGTGTGTGAGATGGAGCAGCCCCCCGCACCCAGATAAAGCCTTACACCAGGAGAAACTTGGCGCCAGCTTCTCCTCGGCACTCGTAGTCGCTGGGGTCCTCCCGCTTGGACAGCCCGTACGCCCCCAGGGCCATGCCCGTCACATTGCAGGCGAGGATGAGGAGGATGATGGAGCACAGCACCGTGCCCGCGATCCACCTGGAGGGGAGAGCAGCAGGGCACAGCCTGGAGACGCGGGGCTGAGGCACCAGGGGCTCGGGGCCCTTCTCTGCAAGGAAGGGTGTTCCCATTGCCGATGGTGAGGCACGCAGTGATTGTGGGTGGGATTTTTTGGAGCCCTCCTATTTTTCGGATATCTTTTGGCCATTTAGGCTGTGAATGATGGAGCCTGAGCACAGGGAGGGTATGGCTTTGAGGAATGCGTGAGTTGAGATGTGGAGGGAGGCCAGTTCGGGGAGGTTTAGTCCCATTGTAACTATTAGGAGTCCTGGCTGGCTTGAAGTAGAGAAGGCAATGATTCTTTTTATTGTCGTTTTGGGCAAGGGCGCATGTGGCTGCCCCCGGGCTCACCTGTAGCGCTCGAAGCGCTCCGCCTCCCGCAGGTACGGCCGGCTCCGCTGCTCCGCCTCCGCCAGCGCCTCGCTGGCCGGCCGGGTGTAGTCGGGCAGGGGGAAGCCGTCGGCGATGGACTGCACCTTCTCCGCCGTGCGGGCCAGGTCGGCCCGCAAATCTGCGGGAACAAGGCCGGGCTGCAGGGCTGGGTGGTCCCTGCACCCCACCCCGTGTCCCCAAAAGGATTCAGCGCGTGGGGGATGTCCCCACTCGCTGTGGCAGCCCCACTCACCCTGGATGACCTGAGCCATCCTCTCCACGGCCAGCTCCGGGATGGAGTTGAAGGTGCCATTGCCCTGCAGGAAAAAAGGAGGCGCTGAGCACCTCAGCTGGAGTTGCTGGCGGGTGCTGGACCCCCCCATGCTTCACCCCAACCCCTAAACCTGGCGAATCATCTCCGCAAAGTCACTTCGGGGCAGACCGGCCAGTGCCTTCAACACCTTCTCCACCGACGGCACCTTGGGAGAGTGGAGAAAAGACCCCGTGAGCCGCGGGGCGGCGGCGCGGGGAGGCCACCGGGGGCACCAGGGGCCCGTGCCCACCTTGGCGTAGTCAGCCCCGAGCTGCAGGCCCTGTGCCCGGCCCAGGACGCTGGCGCAGGAGGTGCAGCGCGGGTCGTCCAGGAGCGCGACCACGCGGCGCCTCCGCTCCCGCAGCGCCGGCTCCAGCTCGGCCCGCGCCGCCGCCAGCGCCCGCGCCGTCCTGTGCACGATCTGTAAATGGTGCAGCGAGCTCTGTAGGTCTTAAAGAGAAAGCCCAGGGCTCGGTCACGCTGCTCCGCTCGGCCGCCACGGAGAGGCTGCGGCCCCGGTGGCGGTGCCGGGGACAGCGGAGCTCCGGCCGTACCTCCGGCCCGGTCCTGCAGGTCGGCGAGAGCCGCGTAGGTCATGGCCTGGAGCTGTGCGTGGATGGAGAGCCCCACGCTCCTGCTGAGCCCTGCAAGGCACCGAGGCACCGTCAGCACCGAGTCCATCCCCGGGGCGAGCTCGGCACCGTCAGCACCGCGTCCATCCCCGGGACCATCCCCGGGGCGAGCTCGGCCCCATCGGCACCGAGACCATTCCTGGGGCGAGCTCGGGGTGCTGCCGGTGCCGTTCTTACCACCCAGGTCGGAGCTGATCTGCTTTCGGGGCACCTCGAACTTGTCCACCACCATCTGCACGCCCTGCCGGGAAAGAGGAGCCGCTGAGCCGCGGGCAGCAGCGGCCGGGAGGGGAGGGAGCCCCGCGTTGCCATTCGGAACGCGTTTTTATGGCAGCCGCGTCATCTCCTCTTGCCTGGCGAACCATCCATCCCCCGAGGGAAACGCGGCCATCCCTGGGCAGCGCGCCCTGCCGGGGGCGAGGCCGCTCGGGGACACACCTGGGGGACCTTGGCAAGGTGGCGAGGCCGCTCGGGGACACACTTGGGGGACCTTGGCAAGGCCGCTCGGGGACCCACCTGGGGGATGCTGGCAAGGTGCTGCCGCAGCGTGCGCAGGGTGGAGGGCACAGCCCCCAGCCCCGGCTCCATCTGTCCCTTCACCCTCTGGCTGGTGACAAAGGCGCAGGTGACGCTGACCCTGCGGGGAGCGAGCAGGCGGTGGCGGTGCGGCCCCGCAGGACGCGGCTCCCCCCGCCCAGCGAGGATTTTGGGGGTGATTCGGGGGGCTCACAGGATGACGAGGGAGGTGAAGGACAGGCAGGCCAGCAGGCAGCGGCGGCGGCAGCCCAGCGAGCGCCGGTGGGCGCGGAGGCGGCCCCCGCAGCGCCGGCGGCTCCGGCAGTAGCAGAAGCACATCCCGGCCACCGGCACGGCCACGGTGAAGAGCAGAGCCACGGCGGCACAGACGACATAGCCCAGCTCGTACTGCACCACCTGCGCCACGGGAGAGCCTCGCTGGGGCACCTCTGCACCGAGCTCGGGGCGCTCTGTGTGCCCGGGTGCCCCGTGCCAGGTGGGAACATCCCCGTGGCATCCCCTGCCCCACGGCCCGGCTCACCTGCGATGTCCTCACCGAGCCGGGGTCGTTCAGGGCTGTCCTGAGCAGCTCTGCAAAAAATAAATCATGGCACGGGCAGAGGAGGCCCCGCCCGGTGCATCCCCAACCTTCGTGGGGCAGCAGCACCGGGGCAGAGGCCGAAGCTTCTGCTGAACCCCTGGGGCCCCTGGAGCCGCTCTGGGACAGAGGCAGGACCCTCTTCTGAACGCCTGTAGCTGCTCTGGGACACAGGATCACAGCCTGCAGAACACCCAAGTCCTGGCAGCAGTGGGATCGCTCTGCTCGAGGTGAGGAATCATTGTCCAGCTCATCCTCACTTTTTATTTTTTCCCCCCAGTAAACAGAGTGCCCTCCACTTGGTTCAGGACGATTTTCTGGATTATCCCTGGAGGATTTACCATTAACTCAAAGATCCTCTCATTTGTAATCCCTCCACATCCCAGGCAAGGAATGGGGATATTCATGGATCTATAACAACCATTTATTTCAGTGTGAATCCCTCTGCCATTCATAATTTATCTGCAATTTAGAGTGGCCCAACTACAAGAAACAACCTCAGCAAGACGGTCCAGCTGAACTAACCCCATTTCTTTGCAAACCCACTGCATCGAACGACCCCAGATTTCTTTCCCCGGGGCTCAGGGCTCACCTGTGGGCAGCGGGTTCTGCTGGATGAGGTCCAGGCAGCGCCGGACGAGGCCGTAGAGGGGATCCAGCGAGCTGGGCACGCGGTGCAGCGCCGGCACCCGGATCTCGGCGTGCCTGTCGGTGAATCGCAGCACCGGCACTGCCCCGGGGCCGGCGGGGTGGCACTGCTGGCTGCCCGCGCCTCGCAGCATCGCCCCGGCCAGCAGCAGCAGCAGCAGCAGCAGCAGCCCCGCCGCCCGCATGGCTCCGGCCAGCGCAGAGCCGGGGGGCCTCGCTCAGCTGCGATCGCCGGCCCCGGCTGGGCTGCTGCTGCTCCGGGAAACCTGCCTGACGGGTCAGCAGAGCCCAGACGCTGCCGTGGCTTGTTCCCCCACCACGGCTTCCCCGGGGCGGCTGCGTGGAGGCGTCTCCCAAACCATCCCGGGCGTGTTTTGCAAGCCCCGGCATCCCTGAGTCACCGCCGCGGGGTCCCCGCTGCCGAGCCCTGTCCCCAAAGCCACGGCAAAGCCTCCGCGGGGTTTTGGGGGTGCTGAACCCCCTGTGCTTGGGCTGGAGGGTGCTGGACCCCACCACAGCCAGCTTGGGAGGAGGGATTTGGGATTTTGGGCATGGCTTGGGGGGTGGGAATGCCCTTGTGGGGGGATGCTCGCGTGTGGATGGGGTACCCGGGGGTCAGAAAAGCATCCTGAGAGCTGGGTCAGCAATAAGGAGACGAAACCAGCACGTGGAGAGGGGCACCGAGGCCCGGCCGGGTGTGAGATGAGTTCTCCAGCCTCAGCCAGCGCCGGTCCCACACCCCGAGGCGGCCGCGGCTCCTTCCCAGGGCCCGGATCCTGCTCGGCCCGGCCCGAGCGCTAATTACAGGCTGGGCTGGAAGCGCAGGAGGTTCAACCTGATCCGTGCGTGCGGGGGGAGCGGCCCCGCCGAGCCCAGACGGCCCCGGGGCATCCCGAGAGCCGCGACCCCGCTCGGCCGGGCGGGCCGGACCGGGCCGCGCCCTCCGCCCGCTGCCCACGGCCCGTCTGCCCGGCGGGGATGCTGGTCCGGTGCTTCCCCTCCCTCCGGAAAAGGGGCTGGCCGCCCACGTTTGTTCCATCCCCACCACCCGCTTGGGAATGGGAGGTTTGGGAGGGGAAAATCCCGTCCCGGCTCGGTTTGTCCCATCCCAGGCCAGGAAATCCTGGGATTTTCAGGATTTTCAGTACCTGGCTGGTGCTGGGCAGTGATGGGGATGCCAGGGATGATTTCTCACCATGATTTCCCATTCTCACCATGATTTCCCAACCATGGCCTCCATTTCCCATTCCCATGGTGATTTCCTAACCCCAGCCTGGATTTCCCATTCCCACGGGGATTTCTCATCCCCATTCCCATTTGACTCCCATGTCCATGAGGATTTCCCATCCCACAATCATTTCCCACTCCCATAAGGATTTCCCATCCCACCTTGACTTCCATATCCATGATGATGATTTCCCATCCCCACAGTCATTTCCATTCCCACAAGAATTTCCCATCCCCGCAATTATTTCCCATGTCCACGATGTTTTTCCATCCCCATTCCCACTTGACTTCCATGTCCAAGAGGATTTCTCATCCCCACAGTCGTTCCCCATTCCCACAAGGATTTCCCATCCCACAATCATTCCCTGCTCCCTGGTTTGGTACTGAGGCAGTGATGCTGGTTCTGTCCTGGTTCGGTGACCCTGGTGTGGTGACAATGGTTCGGTGTCCCTGGTCCCTGGTTCAGTCGCGGTTCAGTGCTGGTTCAATGCCGGTTCGGTGGCCCCTGTTCGGTGCCAGTTTGGTCCCGGGTTGGTGGTCCCGATTTGGTCCGGGTTCTGTCCCGGTTCGGTGTACCCGGTTCGGTGTCCCCGGTTCTGTCCCTGTTCTGTCCCGGTTCTCTCCCGGTTCGGTCCCGGTTCGGTGGCGCCGCCGCTCTGTGCCTGCAGTACCGCCCGTGGCCGCTACGCGGCGCGAGAGCCCCAGCGCGCCCCGCGGGAGGCGTGGCCTCTCTGCTATGGGCGTGGTCTGAACATGGGGGCGTGACCAGTGTAGCCCCGCGCGCACGTGCGGGGGCGCGTAAGTGACGTCAGGCGCGGACGCCAAAAATGACGTCACGCGCGGGCGCGGTGGCGTCGCCATCATGGTGGGCAGAGGGTCCTGCCGCGTCCCGGAGCGGTGAGCGCGGCCCGAGCGCGGGGCCTCTGAGGGGCTGTGAGGGGCTCTGGGCTCTGTGGGGCCGCAGGGTGTGAGGGTCCCCGGGCCGGGAGACGCTTGAGGATCTCTGGGCAGGGTGGGAGCTGAAGGTCCCTGAGCCAGGGAGGATTTGGGGGTCCGGGGAAGGTTTGAGGGGGGATTTGGGGGTCCCAGACTCGGTGGGAGTTTGAGGGGGGATTTGGTTGTCTCGGACCTGGGGGAGGTTTGAGGGTCCCTAGACCAGGGCCGTTGTTCCCAGGCCGGGGTGGGCTTGAGGGTCCTTAGGACTGGGGGTGAATTTGGGGATCCCTGGGCCGGACAGAGTTTGAGGTATCCCCAGGACAGGGGGTTTGGCCGCCCATGGGCCGGGGGTCCCCGGCCATGAGGGATTTTTCCCCAGGGGGAGGCTGAGGGCTCTCAGTGCTGCTGAATTCGGGGTTCCAGCCTGGGGGGGTTGTGTTGCCGGCTCTGGGGGTGTCTGGGGGGGCCGGGCCGGGGGTCCCTGCCCTGTCTGACCCCCCCCCAATGGCTCAGGTGGACAAAGTACACCCCCCTGGGCCGCAGGATGCCCGGCACGCGCTTCGTGGCCTTCAAGGTGCCCCTGAAGAAGGTGAGGGGGCACTTTGGGCTGGGGGAGGGACGTTCCTTGAGGGAATTCCTGATCCCAAAATGCAGAGCTGGGTTTGGGAGGGGCAGCAGATGGGCTGTGCTCCAGGGAACGGGGACAGGAGGAAACAGCTCCTGGATGGACACCAGGAGGGATTTATTCCTGGGGAGGGAAGGGAGGTTTGGGACAGAGACAGGAGGAGAGGGAACAGCTCCTGGAGGGATTTCTTCCTGGGAAAGGAGGGGAGGATTGGGACGGGGACAGGAGGACAAAAATCAGCTCCAGGCTGGACATCAGGAAGATTTTTTCCTGGGAAGGGGAGGGAGGTGTTGGAGCTGGCCACCCTGGAGGTGTCCATGGAGCTCCTGCAGGTGGCACTCAGTGCTCTGGGCGGGGGACAGGGTGGGCATTGGGCACAGCTGGCACTGGGTGGTGTCCAGGGGCTTTTGCAGCCTCAGGGATTCTGTGGTTTGTGTGTTTGGGCTGAATTCCCAGCAGCAAACCTGCAGTGAGTGCCCAGCTGTGTTTGTCACTGTGAAAGTTGTCACTCACCACTGGGAGCTCCCAAAGCTCTGATGCCCTGAGCACATCCATAAACTGGATAATTTTAATGTCCTTTTCACCCAAACCAGGACAGAATTCAGTGACCAAACTGTGATTTTCTTTTTTTTTGCCTGGGTTGTTATGTCTGATCTCCAGCCCACGCCAGAGCAGGAGCGTCCCCTCTCCCCAGCCCTCACAACATCCCCAGGTTTTAGTAACTGCTTTAAACCATCATTTCCTTCTTTAAACCATCATTTCTTGCTTTAAACCATCATTTCCTTCTTTAAACCATCATTTCCTGCTTTAAACCACCATTTTCTGCAGTGCTTTGAGCAGAACCTCCTGCCAGAGGAGAGATTTTCCCCTCGGGACCTCATCAGGAAGGTGCAGGAGAGGAAGGAGGAGCTGGGGCTGATCATCGACCTCACCTACACCACACGCTACTACAGCAGGGAGGTCAGTGCTCAAAATGGGGGAATCCTCCCCAAAACCAGCTCAAAATGGGGGAATCCTCCCCAAAACCAGCTCAAAATGGGGGAATCCTCCCCAAAACCAGCTCAAAATGGGGCTGGGAGGGGCTGGAATGCTCTCCAGGGGCTGAGCTGCAGCCTTGCAGGGCAGTGGGGTGTTTCTGATCAAGTCTCCAAGCCCCAGATAGTTCATTACCTGGGATTGTGTAACTAATAAGAATTTTTCTGTGAGGAAAGCTGGGGTTTTTTCTGCTTTGCTACTTGTCATTCTTTAATTAATAAGAATTTTTGTGTGAAGTAAACTCATCTTTTTCTGGTTTTTTTTACCCGTGATTGTGTAATTAATAAGAATTTTCGTGTGAGAAAAACTGGGTTTTTTTCTTCTTTACTTCCTGTGATTCTTTAATTAATAAGAATTCTTGTGTGAGAAAAACTCATCTTTTATTTCCTGTGATTATGTAATTAATAAGAATTTTTGTGTGAGAAAAACTGGGGTTTTTTTCTGCTTTACCACTTGCCATTCTTTAATTAATAAAAATTTTTGTGTGAGGAAAACACATATTTTCTTGGTTTTTTACCTGTGATTCTTTAACTAGTAAGAATTTTTGTGTGAGGAAAACTCATCTTTCATTACCTGTGATTGTAGAATTAATAAGAGTTTTTGTGTGAGGAAAACTCATCATTTTCTGTTTTTTTTTATAACTGCTTGTGTAATTAATAAGAATTTCTGTGTGAGGAACACACATATTTTTCTAGTTTTTTTACCTGTCATTCTTTAATTAATAAGGATTTTTGTGTGAGGAAAACTGGGTTTTTTTCTGGTTTGCTACCAATGTTTGTGTAATTAATGAGCATTTTGGTGCTTTTTCTGGAAATGACTGAGGTTTTTCCCCAGGAGCTGCCCTCCACAATGCAGTACTGCAAGATCCTGACCATGGGCCACGAGATCCCCAACAGAAAAACCTTCCTGAGGTTCAGGGACCTGGTGAGAAGGTTCCTGATGGCCAACAAGGACAACGGTGAGCCTGCACTTCCCCTCTGGCCCAGCAGGGATTTCTTTCCCTACTCTGGGCCTGCCAGAGTCCAGTAAATGCAATAAATTGGATTTTCTGGGGAAGGAATCCCCCTTGGCTCTGATATCCTGGGCAGGGATGGAGGCAGGACTCACCTGGCTGGGCTTTGAGTGCCTCCCACCCCAAAGGCTTCTCAAAGGTGTGATTGGAGCCTTAGCTGGGATTGAGCTCTGGGACTGAGCAGATGAGCAGCCAGAATTAATGAGCTGAGTGCTAATTAGACCTGAGCACGTGGTGTGTGTGGGTATTGCACTGGGGGGGTTTGGGGCACATGGGCTCATTCTGGGGACATTTGGGACATTCGGGAGGGGAAGCAGCACGGGGTGCCCTGTGTGTGTTGCAGATAAACTGATCGGGGTGCACTGCACACATGGCCTGAACAGGACTGGCTACCTGGTCTGCAGGTGGGTGCTGCTGCTGCTGGGGGCACTGCAGGTCAGTTCTCCCTGCCCAGGTGGGCTCTGTGGTGGCAATTCCAGCTCAGTTCCCCTTGCCCAGGCAATTCCAGCTCAGTTCCCCTTGCCCAGGTTGGCAATTCCAGGTCAGTTCTTGTGGCAATTCCAGGTCAGTTCTCCCTGCCCAGGTTGGCAATGCCAGGTCAGTTCTTGCCCAGGTTGGCAATGCCAGGTCAGCTCTCCTTACCCAGGTTGGCAGTTCCAGGTCAGTTCTTGTGGCAATGCCAGGTCAGTTCCCCTTGCCCAGGTTGGCAATTCCAGGTCAGTTCCTGTGGCAGTTCCAGGTCAGTTCTTGCCCAGGCAATTCCAGGTCAGTTCTTGTGGCAATGCCAGGTCAGTTCTTGCCCAGGTTGGCACTTCCAGGTCAGTTCCCCTTGCCCAGGTTGGCAGTTCCAGGTCAGTTCTTATGGCAATTCCAGGTCAGTCCCTGTGGCAGTTCCAGTTCAGTTCCCCTTGCCCAGGGTGGCAGTTCCAGGTCAGTTCTTGTGGCAGTTCCAGGTCAGTTCTTGTGGCAGTTCCAGTTCAGTTCCCCTTGCCCAGGTTGGCAGTTCCAGGTCAGTCCCTGTGGCAGTTCCAGGTCAGTCCCTGTGGCAGTTCCAGGTCAGTCCCTGTGGCAGTTCCAGGTCAGTTCCCCCTGCCCAGGGTGGCAGTTCCAGGTCAGTTCCTGTGGCAGTTCCAGGTCAGTCCCTGTGGCAGTTCCAGTTCAGTTCTTTAGGCAGTTCCAGGTCAGTCCCTGTGGCAGTTCCAGGTCAGTCCCTGTGGCAGTTCCAGGTCAGTTCCTGTGGCAGTTCCAGCTCAGTCCCTGTGGCAGTTCCAGGTCAGTTCTTGTGGCAGTTCCAGGTCAGTTCCTGTGGCAGTTCCAGTTCAGTTCTCCTTGCCCAGGTTGGCAGTTCCAGGTCAGTTCCTGTGGCAGTTCCAGCTCAGTCCCTGTGGCAGTTCCAGGTCAGTTCCTGTGGCAGTTCCAGGTCAGTCCCTGTGGCAGTTCCAGGTCAGTTCTTGTGGCAGTTCCAGGTCAGTCCCTGTGGCAGTTCCAGGTCAATTCTCCTTGCTGAGCTGGCCTCCCTGGTGACCCTTCAGCAGGAAACCAGACTGGGGTAATTTCTGTGACCCCAAACTTGCAAGGATTCACAGGGGGTGCATTTTTTTTTCCCATCCCAAAATGCAGCGTTAAATGCTGATTCTCCATAAATAAAAAATTTAAAACTCCCCCGTCCTTTTTTATCTGTTTGTATCATTACCAGCCCATCAATATTTTCATAATTAATTGTTTAATTAGAGATGTTTTGCTGCTCTTTCAGGTACCTGATTGAGGTTGAAGGCATGGAGCCAAATGCTGCCATAGAGTGTGAGCATCCTGCTGGGATGGGGGTGTTCAGGGAGGGAAGGGCAAATTTTGGGAGGAAGCTTTTAAAAGAGGTTTTTTTAAAAAGTAGCTCTAAATGGCTTTTCTTTTTGTTTGGGAAAAGATTTGTGTTGAGAAAAGTGGGAAAACAGTTTATTTAACAAAGTGTTTATAGGTATGAAAAATTAATAATTATTAAAAATTAATAATGCTAAACAATAATTTTTTTGTTGTTGTTTTCAAGAGATATTAAATTAAATTTAGATATATTTTTTGTGGTTTGTAGTTTGGTTTGCTTAGTTTTTTATTAGTTTGTTTTTTTGTTCTGGAATGTAGTGTTTTAGGCTCTGGTGGTTTTTGGGCTTTTAGTTTAGAGTAGATTTGAACAGTTTAAAAAAAAAAAGAAAAATTATAGTTCAGGGAACTTTGTTTGTTTGTTTGTTTGTTTTAGTTAGCTAAAAACAAAGTGCAAAGTAGAGTTTTGGAGGGTTTCAGCTGCTCTGGGGTAACTCTGTGTGTCCCCAGTGTTCAACACATCTCGAGGGCACCCCATGGAGAGGAGCAACTACATCCAGGACCTGCAGAGGAGAGCCCCGAGGTGAGCCTGGCTGAAAAACCCCACAGAGGGCAGGGCTGGGGGGAGTTTATGGAGAAATCCGCCCTGTGAGGTGGAATTCCCAGGAAATCTGGGGCTGCTCCATGCCTGGCAGTGTCCAAGGAGCAGCCTGGGCTAGGGAAAGGTGTCCCTGGCTGGGATTTAAGGTCCTTCCCAACCCCAACCATTCTGGGGTTGGAGCTGGATGGAAAAACCCCCCAGGCCTCTTTCAGGGTGTGAAGAGCTGATGGGGTCACTCAGTGGGTGAAAAGCTCCATTTTCCCAGTGAAAACATCTGGAATTCTCTTTCAAATTCCCTTCCAAAGCAGCTGTGAGCTGAAGGATCTGGGCTCAGATGTGAGGAAGGAAAGCAGTGCCCCAGCAAAGGCCC
Organism: Molothrus ater; assembly: GCF_012460135.2. Taxonomy (NCBI): domain Eukaryota; kingdom Metazoa; phylum Chordata; class Aves; order Passeriformes; family Icteridae; genus Molothrus; species Molothrus ater. Next base: position 4,596,639 of record NC_050505.2, on the reverse strand, counting down.
AGGAGCACCCCCAGCCCCCCCTGGCAGTGCCCAGGTAGGTGTTGCCCCTTCCCCTGCTCCCTCCCTTTGGGAACAATCCCAGCTGGATTTTTCCAGGCTCCCCCAGCTCTGGGAGAGTAAAAAAAGAAATTCTGAAAGTTGTTCAGGGCCAAAATGGCAGCAGGGAGGCTCTTGTGCCTTGGGAATGCTCCCAAATGCTCACAAAGCATCTCCAGGACAGCTTTGGGCACAGCCAGTGCCAGCTGTGGCACAGCTGGGGCTCCTTCCCCTCCTCCCCAGTTCCTGATGGAGATTGAATAAATAATTCCTGATGGAGATTGAAACAAATTCCTGATGGAGATTGAAACAAATTCCTGATGGAGATTGAAACAAATTCCTGATGGAAATCCTGTCAGAAACCAGGAGTGAGCCTCTCTAAAGTTCAGGCTGCAGGAAAGGCTCTGGGTGCTCCCAGAGGGGCTCTGGGTGCTCCCCCAGCTCTTTTTTGGGTGCTGATCCCCAGTTTCCCTGCAGGAGCACCAGCAGTGCCAGGCAGAGGCAGGAAGAGCAGAAAAATCTGGAGCAGAGGAAGCAGAAAAAGCAAAATCATCTGGAGATAGAACATCAGGAACAGAGGAGACACAAAAAGCAAAATCATCTGGAGATAGAGCATCAGGAGCAGAGGAAAAAGAAGCAGAATCGTCAGGAACAGAAGCATCTGGAGATGGAACATGAAGAGCAAAGGAAGCAGAAAAAGCAGAAACATCTGGAGACGGAGCATCAGGAGGAGAGGAAACAGAAAAAGCTGAAACATCAGGAGCAGAATCACCTGGAACAGAGAAAGCAGAAAAAACTGGAGGAGCTGGAGCATCTGGAACAGAATCATCTGGAAATGGAGCATCAGGAGCAGAGGAAACAGAAGGAGCAGAATCACCTGGAACAGAGGAAGCAGAAAAAGCTGGAGCTCCAGGAGCAGCAGGGTCTGGAGCAGAGGCAGCAGAAAAAGCAGAATCACCTGAAGGTGGAGCATCAGGAGCAGAGGAAGCAGAAAAAGCAGAATCACCTGGAGATGGAGCATCAGGAGCAAAGGAAGCAGAAAAGGCTGGAACACCTGGAAATGGAGCATCAGGAGCAGAGGAAGCAGAAAAAGCAGAATCACCTGGAGCTGGAGCATCAGGAGCAGAGGAAGCAGAAAAAGCTGGAACACCTGGAGCTGGAGCATCAGGAGCAAAGGAAGCAGAAAAGGCTGGAACACCTGGAAATGGAGCATCAGGAGCAAAGGAAGCAGAAAAAGCTGGAACATCTGGAGCAGAACCATCTGGAGCTGGAGCATCAGGAGAAAAGGAAGCCAAAAAAGCAGAAACATCAGGAACAGAATCTGGAGCAGGAGCAGAGGACGCAGAAAAAGCTGAAACACCTGGAGCAGAATAATCTGGAAACAGAGCATCTGGAGCAGAGGAAACAGAAGGAGCAGAACCATCTGGAACAGAGGAAGAAAAAAAAGCTGGAACATCAGGAGCAGAATAATCTGAAGGAGAGGAAGCAGAAAAAACTGGAGCTGCAGGAGCAGGAGCATCTTGAACAGAGGAAAGAGAAAAAACTGGAACATCAGGAGCAGAATCATCTGGAAATGGAGCATCAGGAGCAGAAGAAAGAGAAGAAACAGAAACATCTGGAGCAGAAGAAGCAGAAACATCTGGAGCAGAATAATGTGGAGATAGAGCATCAGGAACAAAGGAAACAGGAAAAGCTGGGGCTCCAGGAGCAGGAGCATCTTGAGCAGAAGAGGCTGAAAAGGCTGGAATGTCAGGAGCAGAGGAAACAGAAAAAACAGAAACATCTGGAGCAGGAGAAGCAGGATTGTCTGGAGCAGAATCATCGGGAGATGGAACATGAGGAGCAGAGGAAACAGAAAAAACAGAAACATCTGGAGCAGGAGAAGCAGGATTGGCTGGAGCAGAATCATCGGGAGATGGAGCATCAGGAGCAGAGGAAGCAGAAAAAACAGAAACATGTGGAGCAAGAGAAGCAGGATTGTCTGGAGCAGAATCATCGGGAGATGGAGCATCAGCAGCAGAGGAAGCAGAAGAAGCTGGATAAGAGACAGAAGAAGCAGCAGAATTATTTGGAGCACAATGATCAGGAGCAGGAGGCCGTGGAGCCGCCCTGCCCTGTGCCCCCCAGGAACTGCTGGCTGTCCCCACCCCTCAAGAAGAAGAAGAAGCAGCACCAGGAGCTGTGTCCCCCCCAGAGCCCCCAGCCCAGGAGAGCCCAGCAGGACATGTCCTGACAGAGCCCCACCAGGAGAACCCTGCAGGGAGCAGCAGCAGCTGCCCAGGGCTGCTTTTAATCTGATTTTTAACCTGGTTTTTAACCTGCTTTTTCTCACTGCCCACAGCTCTGGTGCTTTTCCACCAGGAGAACCCTGCAGGGAGCAGCAGGAGCTGCCAGGCAGCAGCAGGTTTTTAAGAAAATCAATGCTGGTTTTTAATCTGTTTTTAAGAAAATCAGTGCTGGTTTTTAATCTGTTTTTTGCTCACAGCTCAGGTGCTTTTACAGGAATTTTTTCATCTGGTGCTGTGAGTGAGGGATTCTGGAATAATCCTAAAGAAACTTCCTCAGGTACCCCTGGACCTTCAACAAAATGGAGTTTTGTTGATTTCCTCAGGGCAAGGAACAGGACTGACCATGAAAACTCAGATTTTTATTCTCTTTTTTACCCATTTTTGCTATAATGGGTAAAATTAGCAACATTTTTTACCCGAGTATAAAATTTTTACTTTTGCTAAAGTAAATTTCCACGCTGTGCAAACTCCAGCCTGGCTGCGGAGCAGTGATTTCCCGCGCTGAGGGGGGGTCGGGCCCGGTTTTGGGGTGAGAACGGCCGGGTTTGGGTTGGGCGCTGCCCCTTTAAGAGCTACCGCCGTGACGTCACCACGCGCGACGTGATGCGGAAGCCGTTTCACAACCGGGCGGAAGTAGGTTGTGTGTGCTGCATACCCGGATGTTGAGGCGGCTTCTGATTGGCTGCCGAGAGCGAGGCTGTGGCAGGTGGGGAAGAACCCGGAAGTGCCGAGGGGGAACGGCGGCCGCCCGCGCCAGGTCAGGGCCGGGCCGGGATGGGGAGGGCCCTGCGGGATGGGGGGGCCCGGCCGCTGCTGGGGGGGGGGTCCCTCTGACCACCGGGGGCGGCTTGAGGCGCCGGGGCCGTGGTGCTGGGGAGTCCCGAGCTGCCCCGAGAGACCGCGGCAGGAGGGCTCTGGCTGGGGCGGTCCGGTATGGCGGCTCGGGCAGGGGGGGCTGGAACCTTCCCTTGAGCAGGGGGACCCTGCCCGGAGCGTTCCGGCCGCGGGATGTTCACTTTAGGAAGGGGATCCCATCGCGGAGGGATCCTGGCTGTGGGAACCTTTGCTTTAGGTTCCTGTCATAAATCTTAAATTAATTTCAAACCTAAATTAATTTGTAACCGCCATGTCTGCTGGGAACTGCTGAGGTGTGCTCAGGGCTGGGGGTTGTTTCCTCTCAGGACAGGGGGATTCGTTTTGGGGCTCCCTTTGCCCCGTTGTGGGGGGAGGATCTAGGAGTATCCTGTTGGGTCAGGATGGGTTTGGGATGGAGCCTGTTGGGTCAGGATGGGTCTGGGAGGATCCTGTTGGGTCAGGATGGGTTTGGGATGGAGCCTGTTGGGTCAGGATGGGTCTGGGAGGATCCTGTTGGGTCAGGATGGGTTTGGGATGGAGCCTGTTGGATCAGGATGGGTTTGGGAGGATCCTGTTGGGTCAGGATGGGTTTGGGATGGAGCCTGTTGGGTCAGGATGGGTTTGGGATGGAGCCTGTTGGGTCAGGATGGGTCTGGGAGGATCCTGGAGCCCCGTGATTCCCTGATTCTGGGATTCCCTGATTCTGTTATTCATGATTCCCTGATTCCGTGATTTCTGTTATTTCCATGATTCTCAGATTCAGTGATTTCTGTGATTCCTGATTCCCTGATTGCCTGATCCAGTGATTTCTGTGATTCCTCAATTCCCTGATTTCCCTGATTCCATTATTCATGATTCCCTGATTGCCCAATTCCCTGATTTCTCTGATCCAGTGATTCTGTGATTCTCTGATTTCCCTGATTTCCATGATTCCCTGATTTCCCTGATTCTCTGATTTCTGTGTTTCAGTGGTTTCTGTGTTTGAGTGATTCTGTGATTCCCTGATTTCTGAGATCCAGTGATTTCTGAGATCGTTATTTCCTCAATTCTGTTATTTCTTCGATTTCTGTGATTCCCTAATTTCCCTGATTCTGTGATTCACGATTCCCTGATATCCCTGATTTCCCCGATTCTCTGAATTCTGTGATTCAGGGATTCTGATTCCCGGATTCCCTGATTTCTGTGTTTCTGTGATTCCCTGATTTCCCTGATTCCCTGATTTCATGATTCACGATTCCTTGATTCCCCAATACCCTGATTTCTGTGATTCCCTGATTTCCCTGATTCCACAATTCACAATTCCTTGATTCCCCAATACCCTGATTTCTGTGATTCCCTGATTTCCCTGATTCCACGATTCACGATTCCTTGATTCCCCAATTCCCTGATTTCTGTGATTCCCTGGTTTCCCTGATTCACGATTCCTTGATTCCCCGATTCCCCGATTCCCTGATTTCTGTGATTTCTGTGATCCCCCGATTCATCATTCCCCAGTTCCCCACACTCTAACTCCCCCCTCTCTCTCTCTGTCTCCCCCCAGCCCCGTGCTGTCCCTGCAGCCATGCCGGGCCCGGGCAGCGCCAGCCTGGCCCCCGAGGAGCGGGTGCAGCGGCTGGTGCGGGCGGGCAGCCTGGTGCAGGTCAGTCAGGACGTGCCCCCGCGCCGCTACTTCCGCTCGGGCGTGGAGATGCTGCGCATGGCCACGGTGTACTGCCAGGAGGGCAACCTGGAGCACGCCTTCATCCTCTACCACAAGTACATCACGTAAGGGACCCTGCCGGGGGGCATGGGGAGAGGGGGGACACCCACGGGGATGGGGTCTGCTCCTGAGGGGATCTGCTCCTGAGGGGATCTGCTCCTGAGGGGATCTGCTCCCTGAGGGGATCTGCTCCCTGAGGGGATCTGCCCCTGAGGGATCTGCCCCTGAGGGGATCTGCTCCCTGAGGGATCTGCTCCCTGAGGGATCTGCCCCTGAGGGATCTGCCCCTGAGGGATCTGCCCCTGAGGGGATCTGCTCCTGAGGGATCTGCCCCTGAGGGGATCTGCCCCTGAGGGATCTGCCCCTGAGGGGATCTGCTCCCTGAGGGATCTGCTCCCTGAGGGATCTGCTCCTGAGGGGATCTGCTCCTGAGGGGATCCGCCCCTGAGGGATCTGCCCCTGAGGGGATCTGCTCCCTGAGGGGATCTGCTCCCTGAGGGGATCTGCTCCTGAGGGGATCTGCTCCCTGAGGGATCTGCCCCTGAGGGGATCTGTTCCCTGAGGGGATCTGCTCCTGAGGGATCTGCTCCTGAGGGGATCTGCTCCCTGAGGGATCTGCCCCTGAGGGGATCTGTTCCCTGAGGGATCTGCTCCCGAGGGGATCTGCTCCCTGAGGGATCTGCTCCTGAGGGATCTGCCCCTGAGGGGATCTGCTCCTGAGGGGATCTGCTCCTGGGGGATCTGCCCCTCATGGATCTGCCCCTCAGGGGATTGGGGTGCTCTGCCCTGAGGGGTTTGGGGTGCCAAACTGGGGTGAGGTGGGGTTTGGGGTAGTTGTGAGGGCTTGGAGAGGTGGGAGAGCCTCAGGGGTCTGGGGTGTTCTGCTCCTCAGGGGTCTGGGGTGTTCTGCTCCTCAGTGGTTTGGGGTGTTCTGCTCCCTGAAGGCTTTGGGGTGCTCTGCTGCTCAGGACTTTGGGGTGCCCTGTTCCCTGAGGGGTTTGAGGTGGTTGTGAGGGCTGGGGGAGGTGGGGCAGCCCCATGGGTCTGGGCTCTGCTGCTCAGGGGTTCTGTTCCCTGAGGGATCTGCCCCTGAGGAGTTTGGGGTGCTCTGCCCCTCAGGGGTTCAGGGCCCTCTGTTGCTGAGGGGTTTGGGGTGTTCTGCTCTTCAGGGGTTTGGGGTGCCAAACTGGGGTGGGGTTTGGGGTGATTGTGAGGGCTTGGGGAGGTGGGAGAGCCCCACAGGTCTAGGTTCTGGCCAGGGGATCTGCTCCCTGAAGAGTTTGGGGTGCTCTGCTGCTGAGGTGTAAAACTAAATAAAATTAAAAGGTTTAAAGGAAATAAATCCTCAAATGGTCCCTGGTCCCAAAGGAGGAGCTCCCTGCCCCCTCAGACTCAGCTGTGGGTGTTTAAAAGGATAAAAACTCCAATCCCAGCATTGCAGTGTCCTGTTCCTGAAGGGTTTTCCCCACATCTGCCCCTCCTGCTTTGCCCTGCTGTGCTCTGTGCTGTGCCCACTCTCCCCAGACAGCGTTGGCATCTCCGTGGGCACTTTCCCTGCCTGCCCCCTGTGCAGGGCTGCTGCCCCTCAAACCCAACACATTTTTCTCTGATTAGCTTTGCTCCCTGCCTCGCCCTTCCTGAGCTTTTATGGGCATGGTGGCGAGGCCAGGAGGCTGCTCAGGGAGCTGGGGAGTGTAAAACCTTTTGGGAAAGGTTCCCAACAAAGCCTTGGGAAGGGTTCCAGGCCCCTCAGGCAGCTGGGGCCGCAGGAGAAACGTTTTAACTAAACAAATGAGCAGCAGGCTGGGTCACTGCAGCAGCCAGAGGTGCTGGCTTGTGTCCCCAGCTGCTTTCAAATGATTCTCCTGGCATTTCCAGCCTGCTTGGAAACCTTTCCCACCAGGGAAAACCTTATCCTGGTGGGATTTCTGCAGCCCTGACCAGTGTGAGCTCCTGCCCTGGGCTGCCCAAAGATGGAATTTTGGGCAGGAATTCCCCCCTGTGAGTGTGGGGAAGGGCTGGGATGGAATTCCCAGAGCAGCTGGGGCTGCCCCTGGATCCCTGGCAGTGCCCAAGGCCAGGCTGGAGCCCCCTGGGACAGTGGGAGGTGTCCCTGCCATGGCAGGGGTGGCACTGGGTGGGCTTTGGGGTCCCTTCCCATCCCTTCCCAGCCATTCCAGGGTTCTGGAACCATCTCCAGGATTTTTAACCTATGTCTTGAGCAGCTTCCCCTGCCTTGATCCAAATGGATTCCAAGCAGGAACACTGGGCTGGTTTGGTAAAGCCCAATAAGAAGGAAAAAAGGAACAAGACACAACTTTTCTATAACACTGAGGCTCCTCAGTTTGCTTGGATCAGCTCCAGGGACTCACAAGGGCCTCGAGAGCCACCGGCTTGGCCTGGGCACCAGAGCTGGGCTTAAAAATAGTCCTGGCTCTGGCTGCTGTGCAGCTGCTGCTCTGCTGGGCTCAGGGCTTTGCAGCAGCCCAGAGCTGCTGGCTGTGGGAGCCTTTGGTGCTGCCAGGCCCCAGCAGGGCTGTCCCTGGGAGCCAGGAGCTGTTCCAGCCCTTGCCCTGCCTGCCTGAGCCTTCCTCTCCTCCTCCTGCCCACGTCTTTCCCTCCTTCCTGAGCTGTGCAAACCCAGCTGGCTCTGCTGCTTTTTCCATCCAGCATCTGCTCTTAATCCTGCCTAATTAATCCCTTCCATTGGCTCCTGAGGGGCTGGCAGGGCTCAGGGCCCTGTTGTGTCTCCTCAGCACCCTGACCTACTTCACACCCCCCCAGCTGGGAGTGGGACCTGGCTGGGATTGGGGTTCTGGGGGGCAGCCACGGCCTCTGCAGGGCTCCAGCTGTGCCCTGGCTCTGCTGATGCTGCAGCCTCACCAGGAGCATCCAGGGGGACACAAAGTCCCGGAGGGCTTGGAGCAGCTGGCTTTGTTTGCTGCACACACACAGTGTTGGCAGAGTTTCTGTGACTCCTGAGTTTTTCCTGTTTGGCTTTGCTTGGTTTGTTCTGCTCTCTGTGGCACTGTCTTTCCCTTTTTCCCCTTTTTCCTTTTCCCTCCCTTTTTCCCTCCTTTTTCCCTCCTTTTTCCCCTCCCTTTTCCCCTCCCTTTCCCCCCTTTTCCCAGGGGAACACAGGGGAAGAGCAGAGCTTTAAACTGGACGTTAAAATGAAATTCTTCCCTGGGAGAAGAGCAGGGAGCCCCTGGGTCCCTGGAGGTGTCCCTGGGCAGGGCTGGGATCACCCTGGGCCAGGGGAAGCTGAGTGGGGAGGATGCTGAGCTCACTCTTGATTTCCCTCCCCAGAATTTTCCCTGGGCTCAGGCTGCAGAGCCCAAAGGCTCCTTCAGCAGCAGCTGGGGCTGTTGGGAATTTGCTTTTTGCTCCCCTGCAGGTTCTCCCTGCCAGGGTCTGAGCTGATTTCCCCTCCCTTCACCCGCCCTGTGCCTCCTTGCAGAAGGACAGAGAGCTCTGAGTCAGCTGGGGTGGGATCCAGGATGCTGCCAGGTGTGGGCAGCTCCTCCCTGAGTCCCCACCGTGCCCTTGGTGCTTCAGAGCAGGTTAATTGATGGTTCCCTTCCCAGGAAATGTATTGATGGTTCCCTTCCCAACTCAAGTGTTTGTCCAGGTGTGAGGAGAGCCTGTGTGGAGCTCCCCCTTGGGACTGAGTGAGATCTGAGTGAGAGCAGAGCTGCAGGGGCTGTTGTGGGATGGAGCCTTCCTGCAGGCAGCCCGAGGGAGCACAGGGGTGCCCCAGAGCCCCCCTGAGTGTCCTGACCTGCAGGTTCTGTCCCTCTTTCCAGGCTCTTCATCGAGAAGCTGCCGCAGCACCGCGATTACAAAACCGCCGTCATCCCTGAGAAGAGGGAGACGGTCAAAGTAAGTGGGGACGTGGTCAGGGTCATCATCCCTGCCTCTGGGACCACTGATCCACACAAATGTGGGCAGCCTGGGCTTGGCCAGGCCGTGCTGAGCCCTCAGGAGTTCAGTTCTGGGCCCCTCACTCCATGAAATCCGTTGAGGGGCTGGAGTGTGTGCAGAGATGGGCAAGGGGCTGGAGCCCCAGGAGCAGCTGAGGGGGCTGGGAAGGGGCTCAGAGGGAGAAAAGGGGGGTCTGGGGGGACCTTCTGGCTCTGCACAGCTCCTGACAGGAGGAGGGGGTCAGGCTCTGCTCCCAGGGAGCAGGGACAGGATAAGGGGAAACAGCCTCATGTTGCACCAGGAGAGGTTTAAGCTGGATAAGTGGGAAAATTTCCAATAAGCATTGTCCTGTCCTGGCACTGGCTTCCACCATCCCTAGAAGTGTTCCAGAACACCTGGAGACATGGATTAGTGGTGGACAGCTGGGGGAATGGTTGTTTTCCAACCTGAGCAATTCCAGAGTTACGCTTTGGGGGGTTCTCACCCCATTACACTTGCACTGGGCTGGCTGTGGTGTCCAGCTGGGGTGTCCTTCCCTCCCTGTCCAACTCCCTGCTTTTCAAAGACCACGAGTGGTGGCTGGTGACTTCCTTTTCTCCAAGGATTCCCTTGGAGATTCCTCCCAGCCTCCAGCAGCTGCAGCTCCTCTGCTCAGCGCTGACAGAAGAGGAAAGCACAGCACTGCCCAAGCCCTTGCTCAGTGATTTTGGTGCTGCTTTTTGGGCTCTGCAGCTGCTCAGGTTTTGTTTTTCCCTGCCTTGGGGCTGCCCCAGGCTGATGCTGAGTTTCCTCCCCCAGCAACTGAAGGAAGTAGCCTTTCCCAAGGCCGAAGAGCTCAAGGAGGAGCTGCTAAAGAGGTACGCCCAGGACTATGCTAAGTACAAGGAGCAGGAGGTGAGTGACAGCAGAGGCTGCAGGCTGTGCTCCCCTGCAGCCCCTCAGCCTCGCAGGGCTCCCTGGGTGCTGGGGACTGTCCAGGCTGGGTGGCCCCAATGTCGCTGCTGGTGGCTCTGTCAGAGGTGGCCCTGGCTCTGCTCCCCGTGCGCCCCCAGCCAGCCTGAGCTGGGGCTCTTTGCTTGGGGTGTTCTCTCTGCCCCACCAAAGGAAAGCACCACGGGATGAAAAATTAGGAGCAGAAATTCAGTTTAAAAAGGGGAAGGGGTGTAGGGGTTGTAATTCCACCACAACCCCTGGATCTGTGTGGGCAGAGCAGTCACCTCTGCAGTCAGTTTGGCTTTGGACTTTAGAGCATAGGGGGAAATCAGCCTGGGATTGTAATTCCATGGAAAAGGGAGGGTAAAGCACTGGTTTTTCCTGCCCTTGGTGCAGCTGGCTCTGGATCTGTGCCCTACAAGCTGAAATTTCCTTGCACAGAATGCTGTTTGCTGGTGACCTTTAGGAATAACCTGGGAATGGCTGAGGGTCTGCCCTGGGCTGGTGTCCCCCTCTCTGCTGCTGTCCCTGGGCATGTTCCTCTTGCAGCAGCAGCAGGAGGAGGAGGAGTAATCATCACCCCTGTGGCTTTGCAGCAGCAGCTGGAGGAGGAGAGGACTCGTGTGGCCCGGCTGAAGCAGCAGCAGGCAGAGCAGGAGCAGTTCCACGCCTTTGAGGAGATGATCCGGCAGCAGGAGCTGGAGAAGGAGGCGCCTGAGGATAGTGCAGGAGTTTGGGAAGCCAGAGCCACAGTCTGTGGATGGACCCCTCATCCCTGGTGTGGAAAAGCCCCCGACAGATTTGATCCCAAAGGTTCCAGCCTCTCCAGTTCACCCAGCGAGCCCAGCAGCGGGGACTGTGCCCTCCAAACCTCCTGCTGTGGACAGATCTCTGAAGCCCAGTGCTCTGGGGAGCACAGAGAACAGTTAGTACCTCTTGGAGCAGCCCTTCTCCCTGCTGGGGCTCAGCCAGACACTGCCAGCTTCTCTGGAGAACCTCTGGGGCTTCTTCCCAGCCTCTCTGGGCAGCTCTTGGAGTCTCCTGGTGGTGGGGCTTTGCTCTCCTGGCTCACTGGGTGTTGCCCTCCCTGCTTTTCCAGCCCAGCTCTCTGCTCTTCCAGGGTCTGCAGCCTGGCTGCCTTTCCTTGATCCCAAAACTTGCTGGAGATGGGGTTTAGCTCCTGACTGAATCCTCCTCCTGACCAAATCCCTCTCAATGTGGTTCCAAAGCACTGATCCAGACACGTCCACTGGCTGAGTCTTGCCCAGTGTCACGTCCTGCTTTAAATAACACCTCCTGCGGGTGTGTGCTTTCATTTTTAGTCACAAAGCACTCCTTTTGACCCCTGCCAGAGGATGCTTCCCCTCTCCAGCTCCCTTTCCCTGCTCTTGGAGAGGTGCTGCGAGTGTCACAGTGACACAGTTCCCTGAGCTCACCCTGCAAGGTGACTTCACCTCCCCAGCTGGATTTTCCCGGTGCCCTCCCTTCAGCTCCTGCCCCCAGGGACCGTCCCAGCCCGCGCTCACTGTGCTCCCTGCTCCCCCAGGTGCAGCAGTGGATGTCCTCCGCCAGGTCATTGTCCCCAGGGAGCTGTGCCACAAGTTCCTGCAGCTGGCTGACACCAACACCGTGCGGGGCGTGGAGACCTGCGGGATCCTCTGTGGGAAGCTGGTAAGGACACAGCCCCCACGGGCACCCCAAAAGTGCCACGAGGGGCTGCTTGGCACGGTGCCACAGCTTTGGGAGCGGCTCAGGGAGCCTGGTTTTTGTCCTGGGCTCTTCAGCGGGGTGTCAGGCTTCCATGTGAGTGTTAGGGGATGATGTGCCTCTCCCTTTCCTCCTTTTTGGGTTAGGGTTTCCCCACCCTGAGTTCCCATTCAGCTTTTTCTCTCCCATTGGTGGCATTCCTGGTGGCATTCCTTGTCCTTTGGGTGTCCCAGCTGGTGGCCCTCAGGCTTTGTTCCCCCCCAGACTTTGCGTGCCCAGGTTTTGGCAGCTCTGCCCCGAGCCACTCCCAGAAGTTTGCTTTGAAATGAAATTGTTTGATGGAGCAACTTCCTGCAGCCCAGCTGCTTCCAGACTCTGGGGATGCTTTAGGGATGAGGCATCGTCCCCTCTGCAGTGAGAGCTGGGTCTGGGGGGTGTCCAGGGCTTCTCTGAGCTCCTGGGGGTGCTCTGCACAGCAGGGAGAATGAAACAGGGAAAAAATCCTGGAACTCCTTTGGAAAAATCCTGGAACTCCTTTGGAAAAATCCTGGAACTCCTTTGGAAAAAATCCTGCAATTCCTTTGGAAAAAATCCTGGAATTCCTTTGGAAAAAATCCTGCAGCTCCTTGGAGCTGCACCTGCAGATGGGTGGTGGATGCACCCATGTGTAGGACTTTGCCCTCTGTTGAGGGAGTGACCAGATTATTCTTTGTCTCCTTCAAAAGGCAAAAAGCCCAGAAGTTTTTCTCCACAATTTGGTAAAAAAGACACCTCATAAGACCTTTGAGACCTCACTTTAAACTTGGGGCTGCCCAGTTGGACAGGGCCAAGAGGTCTGGCCTGGGTAATTCACTAGAAAAACAGAACAAAGGAAATAATCCCATTTGTGGGGTGTTATAGCAGGAGCAAAACCCTCTTGCCCTTAGCTCAGTTTTTCTCTGTAAGAACTTTGTTGTTTTGCCTTTTATTAAAACTTTTTCTGTTTCCAACACTACCTCAGAAGCCATCCTGCTGGTTTGATGGCATTCAAAGTGGCTGAGCTAGCTCGGGTGCAATAAGTTCTCTAAAAGCTCACAAGACCTAACTCAAAGAGAAAACCATCATCCCTGGGCTGGTCCCAAGGCTCAGCACGGTGCTGAGGTGCCCCGGAGGCGTGACCTGGGTGTCACAGCCGCCCGTGGTGGCCCTGCCTTGCAGATGAGGAACGAGTTCACCATCACGCACGTCCTCGTCCCCAAGCAGCTGGGGGGCCCCGACTCGTGCACCACGGAGAGTGAGGAGGAGCTCTTTGTCATCCAGGACCAGCATGGCCTCGTCACCCTGGGGGCTGGATCCACGTGAGTCCCCAGCCCCGAGGGAAGGGCTGCGGCAGCAGGAGGGGCTGGCAGGGAATGGCCACAGCCTCTGCTTCGCTCTGGGGCAGCCTCGTTCCCTGCTCTGGTGGGGAAAGCCAGGCCTGGGTAATTTTGGGTCCCTTCTAAAGCATCAAGCTCTTTGAAAGGGAAAGAGGAAAGGTTTGGATGAGATACTGGGAAGAAACTCTTCCTGTGAGGAAGGAGAGGTTTAGATGAAATACTGGGAAGAAACTCTTCCATGTGAGGAAGGGGGAGAGGTTTAGATGAGATACTGAGAAATTCTTCCCTGTGAGGAAGGAGGAAATGTTTAGATGAGATACTGAGAAGAAACTTCCCTGTGTGGAAGGAGGAAAGGTTTAGATCAGATACCCTGTGTGGAAGGAGGAAAGGTTAGATGAGATATTTGGGAAGCTCTTCCCTGTGAGGAAGGAGGAGAGGTTTAGATTAAATACTAAGAAATTCTTCCCTGTGTGGAAGGAGGAAATGTTTAGATGAGATATTTGGGAAACTCTTCCCTGTGAGGGTGGGCAGGCCCTGGCCCAGGTGCCCAGAGCAGCTGGGGCTGCCCCTGGGTCCCTGGCAGTGCCCAAGGCCAGGCTGGAGCCACCAGGGACAGGGGCAGGTGTCACCCCATGGCAGCAGTGGCACTGGGTGGGCTCTAAGGTCCCTCCAACCCACCCCATTCTGGGATTCTCTGGAGCTGCCATCTCAGACATGAGGCTCCCGTTTCCTGCGGCTGAAGCCAGCCCTGGTGGCTCTGTGGGGACACCCCTGGCTGCTCTCCTGGAGGGACACAGCTCCAGCCCTGTGAGCTGTGCCAGCTGCAGGCTCCTCCCTGGCTGTCCCCACGGAGCCCTTGGGATCCCTGCCAGGCCAGGCTGAGCAGTCTCTGGAAAGCAGCAGCTGCCTGAGGCCTTGGGCAAGGCCGTGGTGCTGCAGAGCTGTTCCAGCCCCTCAGGGCTGTCCCCTGCAGACCCACCCCACCCAGACAGCCTTCCTGTCCAGCGTGGACCTGCACACCCACTGCTCCTACCAGATGATGCTACCAGAGTCCATCGCCATCGTGTGCTCCCCCAAGTACCAGGAGTGAGTCTGGGGGGCCACGAGGGGCTGTGGGGGGCCACGAGGGGCTGTGGGGCACCAGGAGTGAGTCTGGGGGGCCAGGAGGGGGTTTGGGGTGCCAGGAGGGGCTGTGGGGTGTCAGGAGGGGGTGTGGGGGGCCACGAGGGGGTGTGGGGGGCCACGAGGGGCTGTGGGGGGCCAGGGGTGAGTGTGGGGTGCCAGGAGTGTGGGTTGGGATCCATGGGACGGGATGGGGATGGGATATGGGAGATGGGATGGGATGGGGATGGGATGGGGATGGGTTGGGATGGGATGGGGATGGGATGGGATGGGATGGGGATGGGGATGGGGATGGGGATGGGGATGGGATGGGATGGGATGGGGATGGGATGGGGATGGGATGGGATGGATGGGATGGGATGGGATGGGATGGGATGGGGCAGGATGGGCCTGCAGAGGCTGCAGAGCTGCTGTTCTCGCTGCAGGACAGGGTTCTTCAGGCTGACAGAGCATGGCCTGGAGGAGATCTCATCCTGCCGGCAGCAGGGGTTCCACCCACACCCCAAAGAGCCCCCTCTGTTCACAGTGAGTGCCCTGGGCAGGGGGTGGCTGTGCTGGGTAAACCCACCCCGAGCTGCTGGGCTGGGGCAGGCAGGCTCAGCCTGGCAGGGGCTGCTCTGCAGGAGCCTCCTGAGGTGCTGCAGGTGCTGCAGAGCTGCAGGAGCAGGGCCAGGCAGCAGCCCAGGGCTGTTTGGGGTGGGGGATCTGTGTCTGGGGCCTGCCATGATCCCCGTGTGGCTCCAGGCAGGGCCAGCAGTTGGAGTGGTGCAGGAGCTGGGCCCAGGGGCTGGTCTGGGTCGGCACAGGTTGTGTCAGGAGATGGGGACACCTGAGTAACCCCTGTGCCCTCCTGTCCTCTCTTCCAGAGCTGCAGCCACGTGTCAGTGGTGGAGAGGGACGTGGTGCTGCTGGATCTCCGATAATCCTCCGGCCTTGCCCCCTCTCAGGAGCCACCCAGCTCCCCTGGGCCCTTTAGGGACTCTTCTCCTCTCCTGTAGCAGATGATTCCCACCACGATCCCTCCCTGCCTCCCGCACACCCCTGGGAGCCCCTGGGCCCTCAGTGCCTGCTCCAGTGGGCTCCAGGTGTGGGGAGAGGCCAGCTGGGAGCTCAGAGCCAGAAGCCAACACTAAAGCAGTTGTTGAACTCTAACCCACGGCCTCCTGGGGAGGTTCTCTGTGACTTGCTGCCACCCTGAGGTGTGGAAACCTCTTCAAGTGCTTTTGGGACTTGTCCCCTTTAACCCCTGCCCTGTTTTGTCCCCATTCTGGGCTGCTGGAGGAGCTCCCAGGAGCAGATAAACCTTTCCTGTGGTTTAAACCCAAACCTTGCTGACCCTTCTGAGCCCCACACCAGCTCAGCTCTGCCTGGGGAGGGGAGAGGGGCCCAAGGGATCCTTTGGGACCCCTCTGTCAGCATCTCAGGGCTGCAAATCCCTGGATGTGGCCCTGCTTTGCAGCCCAGCTGTGGTTAGGGACGTCTGGGCACTCATCCCTTTTTCCTGGCCTGGTGTTACCATGGAGGAGCTCGGTGTGGCTGCCACCACCACTCCAGGATGGAATTCCAGCAGCTCTGACCACTTCATCCCAGTCCAGGATGGGATTTCCAACAGCTTTGACCTCTTCTGTCCCATTCCAAGGTGGGGTTCCAGTGGCTTTGACCATTCCAATCCCACTCCAAGGTGGAATTCCAGCAGTTTTGACTTCTTCTGTCCCACTCCAAGATGGAATTCCAGCAGTTTGACCACCCCAGTCCCACTCCAAGATGGGATTTCCAGCAGCTTTGGCCACTTCCCTGCTCCCAGCTCCCCGTGCCCTGTGCTCACCCCAGAGCTGCACAAAGCCTGGCTTAGCAAGCCTGGCCTGGCCAAAGCCGAGCTCAGCCCCTGTGCAGGACCCTCCTGGAGGTGCTTTGGTCGGGTGCCAAGCCCAGATTGTCCTGGCTGGCCCTCAGGGGGAGGGAAGCAGCAGAATCCAAGGGGGCAAAGGGGAGGGAATCATCCCAAGGTGGCAGAGAGGGAGAAGGGAATCATCCCAAGGTGCCAGAGGGGAGGGATTCACCCCAAGGTGCCAGAGAGGGAGAAGGGATTCATCCCAAGGTGGCAGAGGGAGAAAGGAATCATTCCAGGGTGGAAGAGAGAGAAGGGAATCATCCCAAAGTGGCAGAGGGAGAAGGGATTCATCCCAAGGTGGCAAAGGGGAGGGAATCATCCCAAGGTGGCTGAGAGGGAGAAGGGAATCATCCCAAGGTGGCAGAGGGAGAAGGGATTCATCCCAAGGTGCCAGAGGGAGAAGGGATTCATCCCAAGGTGCCAGAGGGAGAAGGGATTCACCCCAAGGTGCCAGAGGGGAGGGATTCACCCCAAGGTGCCAGGCAGCTGTTCCGGCCGTGCTCTTGTCCCCAGCAGCGTGGGATGTTCGGCACATGGGGAAGGGGCTGGAGCTGCCCTCCCTCCCACCTGCCATGCAAGCAGCCCCGTCCTTTGTGTCTGGCACACATGGATGGGATTATCCGGGCTGGATTTTCCCCCCTTCTCCCGGAGCTCTCGGTGGGCCGGGCTCTGCCCCGGGGGGATCCTTTCCTTTGGGCTCGCCGCCTTTGCGTGACAGCGCCGCTGCAGCTTGTCCC
Source organism: Molothrus ater (assembly GCF_012460135.2). NCBI lineage: Eukaryota > Metazoa > Chordata > Aves > Passeriformes > Icteridae > Molothrus > Molothrus ater. The sequence goes on along the minus strand of NC_050505.2, from coordinate 4,580,092 downwards.
CAGCCCCTTTGGGAACGGGCTGGCCCCGGGCTGGGACGGGAGGGAGGAGCCTTTAGGGCATCGCTGGGAACTCGTTTCCAGCCCTAATTAATTGAAGCCGTGCTCGGGAGGGGGTGCAGATTCCGTGGTGTTCATCCCACAGCTCCTCACCCCGAGTGGGGGCACCCCGAGTGGAAAATCCCATCCTGCAGGGCAGCAATTCCTTCAGATCCCTGGGGATTCATCCCAGCTCCGCGTCCCAGGTGTCAGCTGGCTCAGGAGAGGAGCTGGTGGCACATCAGCGCTTTTGTGCTGTCCCAGTGACTGGTGAACCCTCCCAGGGAACTTTCCTTGGGCCCGGGAGTTCCTCAGGTCAGGGTCGGCTGCCACTGAGCTCCCAGTGCTGCTCCCAGCGCTGCTCCCTGAGCTCTCACCTTTTCCATCCCATTTTCCCACCCCAGCTCCCTGAATCCTCACTTTGGGTGCGTCAGTGAACGTCACTCTCCAGGCACTGCTGCCCGGCCTGGCTCTCCAGCTGTGCCAGATGTGACCGTCACACCCTAAACCCACCCAAACCTGGGATGGGTTTGGGAGGAGCTCGGCCCGAGGATAAACCAGGCTCGGTGATTTATTGCCTGTGTGTTCTGGGGGGATCCCGCAGGCAGGGAGCTACGGGCGATGCTTATCTCCACCTCGGCACGGGGCACGCATCCAGATCTCTCTTTTCACGCCTTTTGCCCTTCCTCAGCAGCATCCCCGGAGCTTCCAGGCTCGAACATTCCCCGCGCGGGCGGTGCCGGCCCCGGGGCCTTGGTCCCTGTGCCTGGGGGGATGCCGGGCGTTCCTGCGAGCATCCCGGGCCCGCCGGGGCCGCGGGATTGGCTGCGGGGGCCAAACCTTTCCTTTTTAGGCTGCGCCCGGCTCCGCTCGGGGCTGCGCTGCCGCCGGCCCCGCTGCGGCCCCGGCCGGCCGGGGATGCTCCAGGATCCCCCCGGGCTCGGGGATGCTCGGGGATGCTCCGGGATCCCCCCGGGCTCGGGGATGCTCCGGAGCTGAGCCAGCCCCAGCCCCAGCCCGGGGGATGAGTCTGGGGGTGCCCAGGGGGGCTCGGGGCTGTCTGTGGGGTTTGGAACGTGCCCCTCTCTGCCTGGGGTGGGATGGGGTCCTGCCACCGGCTCTCTCCACTCGGTGCTGCCTCCATGCCCCCCGTGCCCTCCCCACGCTGCTGGGTTTGGGGTTTAATTCATTTTAAAGGGTTTTTTTCCGTGTTAGGGCAGCCTCTCCCCTCGTGATCTCGTGTTTGGCGGGGACACAGCTGGGCTGGGTGTGAGGTGACAGCAGGACCCGGGGCTGGGGGCGTGGGGGACACCCGGGCCAGGGGACACATCCAGCCCCTGTGAGCTGCTCCACGGGGAAAGGGACCCGGCAGAGCCATCCCTGGGGACACTGGGGCTGTGGATGGGCTGGCGGTGCTGGGGACACACTGTGGCCCTGTCCTGGTCCATGGGTGACAGCTCAGAGGGGACAGAGCCTCCCTGGGGCTGTAGATGGGCTGGCAGTGCTGGTGACACCCCATGGGTGACAGCCCAGGGCCCCTTCCCTCCCTCTGGAACCATGGGGGGGACACCAGGACCTTTGTGTCCCTGCCTGTGGTGACAGCTCCTGCTCGCTGCTCCAGTGCTGGGATGTCCCTGCCCCGGGCACAGCTCAGGACCAGCCTGGGCCTGCTGTGCCTCAGTTTCCCTGGAGCCCTCGCTGGCTCCGGGCGGTGACTCGGGGGCGTCTCTGCTGCCTCCCCTGGGTGCTCCCTGCTCAGGGCCCGTTGTCCTTAAAAAGGCAGCGGGGAGTTGGGAGCCTCTGGTTGGGCTCTGCCAGGGCTGGGGGTGGCCCCGGCCCCCCCGGGCTGTGGCCGGGCTCGGGGACAGCCCCCACCGTGTCCCTGGGGGGCTCTGAGCTGATCCCCCCTGCAGAATCCCCCCGGGAGGGACCAGACCCGGGCTCGCCCTCACTGCGGGGTCGGCACTGGGACCCACAACCCCTGGGCTGGCCCAGGCCGAGCATTTGGGGCTTTGGGACAGCAAAAGCCCAAAAATGGGGGCGGAGAGAGAAAACCACGGGGAGAGGCATCCCAGGAGCGCCGGGTGCCAGGCCCGGGGGGGAAGCGAGGCCGGGAGGAGCTGGGGCGGCTCCGGCAGCTCCGATCCCGGCCCGGCCCGGGGGTGTCCCCGCGGCAGAGCCCCCCCGGCCGCCCCACCCCCGCGGGGGCTTCTCCAGCGCTCCCCAGGAACTGCGGGCGCCTCCAGCTCCTTTTCCCCTGCCCGTCGCTTATAAGGACTTGTGTCTCACTTGTTTATGGCAGCGCAGCATAAAAGGAACGGATCCCGACGGGGCTGATGCTCCCAAGCATCCCTACCATACATTTTCCTACAATAATTAACCGGGCTGGGTCCCACCACCGGCCCGAGGTCAATTTAATGAAATAAAACACCTTATATGGCCATATGGCCAACACACCATCACTGAGCCTATTTAGGGTCTTTGTTTAGAGCGGATCCGCCTCTGAGGTTCCTCGGGCTCGCCGGTATTTATACCCACGGGCTCCGGGGCTCGGTCCCAGAGGAAAGGAGCTCTCGCCTCCGTGGTGAGTACTGCCCTGCCCAGCCCTGCTTCCCTTCTTCCTCGCAGCACTCCGGGCAGCAAAAACACCTCGGGAGGTTTTTTTTGGGGGGTGTCCCAGCGTTTCAGGGGTGGCACCAGCTGGGTTTGCCTGGCACGGAGGGGGTGCCAACCTCGGCACGACCCCACAGCTGGAGGTGCTGGGAGCTGGGCTGAGGCCAAGGCAGGTTGTGCTCTCACAGAAATCTCTGCGATTTGGGGTTTTTCTTTTGCTTTTTGGGCTCCTGCAAGGTTTTGCCTGTTTCCCTCTGGATCGGGGAGCACAGGGGGCACCCCCTGGGAAGGGCAATTTTATTTCCCCCCCGTCTTTGGGAGCGGATGCGAGGTCAGAGCAGCAAAATGCTGCTGAGACTGAAGCGGACGAGAGGGCATCACCTGGCACCCCCTGGCAGGCACCACCTGGCACCCCTGGCAGGCATCACCTGGCACCCCCTGGCAGGCATCACCTGGCACCCCCTGCCAGGCAGCACCTGGCACCCCCTGCCCGCTTCGGGGGGCACCGGCCGGGCACGGCAGCACTGGAGCTCCCGGGGAGCCTTTGGCACTGATTTTGGCCACGAAGAGGCTGCAGAAGGATGGAGCAGCAGCAGCAGCAGCAGCGTGGAGCAGCAGCCACGGGGAACGAGCATCACCCAGGGAGGATTTACAGGGCTGCCCTTCCCCGAGGACTCCGACAGCTCCGAACCCAAATCCCCAGCGATGGCACGGGATGAGCCCCATCCCAGCCTGTCTGTAACCCCCCTTTCCCCCTGGCCAGCTTTTCCCCCAGGTCCCCCCAGCACCGAGCGCTGCCACCCCGCCATGTGTGACGAGGAAACCACGGCCCTGGTGTGCGACAACGGCTCCGGGCTCTGCAAGGCCGGCTTTGCTGGCGACGATGCCCCCCGCGCCGTCTTCCCCTCCATCGTGGGCCGGCCCCGGCACCAGGTGGGTACCCGGGGGGGCCGGGGGAGCCCCCAGCCCGGCAGCACAGCCTGGCTAACGAGGCCTCTCTCGCCGTTAGGGTGTCATGGTGGGCATGGGGCAGAAGGACAGCTACGTGGGCGACGAGGCGCAGAGCAAGAGGGGCATCCTCACGCTCAAGTACCCCATCGAGCACGGCATCATCACCAACTGGGACGACATGGAGAAGGTGAGGCCCTGGCGGGGCGGGGAGAGGGGTCAGCCCTGCCTCGGTTTGGGGTGACACCCCCGGTTCTCTGCCCGCCCCAGATCTGGC